>NC_091794.1:106892857-107526785 GCF_041296235.1 Equus asinus | reverse complement strand
AAAAGCTAACAGAAACCATCCAGAAAGAAAAACAAACGGTGGGGAGGGGCAAAGCAGCAAGAAGAGATGCATAACCAACAACAAGCTACTCTCCTATCAAACAACTCTTACAATGGTGCAAGTACTTCCAAACCAAACCAGATAGAAATTCTAAGTAAAAGGAATAAATTATAAGGATCTCATAGAACGCTGTTCATATATTAAATTATTTATAGTAACCAGAGAGTCTTTTTTGAAAATAAGGTTTTGGAAGCCACATCTTACCTATCTTAAAAGATAAGATAGCTAGTTCTTTAGTTTAGCTAAGCTTTAATTTCTATTGCAAATATTTGACTTTAGAAGATCTAACACTGTGGCAAAGTGAAAATATTTGCTTAGCTTAATCATTCTCTATCTATTATTCTACTTCCCTTGTAAATATGAAATGTGAGATGAAACCTAAAATCATTAATGCCTAAATTCAGCAGCAGATTAAAATGTGCTATTAGGGGCCAGCCTGGTGGTGTAGTAATTAAGTTTGTGCACTCCGCGTCAGCAGCCCAGGGTTCGTGGGTTCAGATCCTAGGAGCAGACCTACACAGTGCTCATCAAGCCATGCTGTGGCAGCATCCTACATACAAAACATAGAGGCAGACTGTCACAGATGTTAGCTCAGGGCCAATCTTCCTCACCGAAAAAAAAAAAGAGTGCTATTAAAATTTGAGATTCTATAACATTTCAAGTTCTGCATCACAGACCTTCTGAAATTATGAAAAAATTAATTAGAATTCATCTATACTATAGACCAGCACAGACAGAAATTACTTGAAATACTCATATAAATACCACAGATTTTCAGAGATCTCATATAAAAATAAAGAAATACAGTCCATATTGGAATTTTAAGGGTAGCATTAAGAAAGTACAACAGGAACAGAAAGAGGAATCAAAACTGATTATCTTATAACCTAATATTCTTATTGAGACTGGGCAAATACAGCCACTCACCTTGGTTCTAGATTTGAGAAGTAGGCACTTAAGTACAAATTTCACACCAAAAATATTTTTGTATACTGTACTCTACTCTCATTTCAGCATCATCATGCAAAAGCCCTAATGAGACTTGGAGCTTATTTTGATCATAAGTCTCATTTACTCTGAATCTTAGCCTATTCTGGCCAAATAACAAAGACTTCTCTGCCTTCCTCACGCCTAGGCTGTCCTTTGTACTGTACCTCTGCCCTATCATGAGCTTCACGTGTGAAATGGGGACTTGTTCCTTTCTTTATACTGTAGGTTGTCTATAACAAAGTCAGGCTCTATATTCTTCATAACTTCATGACTAATAATTGCAAGTAAATTACATCTCACTTCCTTTATAACGTTTATGGAATACGATACAAGTTCTTCACATTTCAACATAAATCCTGCTACCAAAAGGAAAGCCCTTGAACTTGCTTCTTAAGCTACACAACCAGTTTCCATTCTGAGACACTATGAAAATTTTAAGTGGTTTTGGGTTTTTTTTTAAGAGAAACTTTCCTATATGCATTTCTGTTGTACTGACTTTAATAATCTGTTCAATTGAGAATGACTCATCATAAACATTCTCAAGATGATTGTGACCATGTCTTGCTTTATGAGTACATTTCCTGGTTTCACTACGCATTGACAATAAGCCTTCTCATGTACAGATGATGAAAACTAATGTTATCTACAAAACAAAGATAACAGCATACTAATTTACTAATGTCTCTATATCCAGGGATGTGAATCGTGTAATGATTAAGAAAAATAATATATAACCTAGATAGAGGTAAGTAATGATGTATATTTCACAGGTACACCAGCCTCAATCAGGTTTCATTAACCAAGCCTCTACTAGAAATGAAAAGTGATTCTTTCATGTACCTTAATTCAATCTAAAGAGCAACTGAGAATCTGTGTCTCAGAAAGCTAACAGATTGAAAAGTGACAAATAAAACCACTCGATGCTATGATTTGGTAGAATGAGCACTGGTGAAGCCCAGAGACACCAATCAGAAATTAGGCTCTATTATTTACCAACTCTGTGCCTTACTTTCTTCCCCTAAAAAACAAAGAAAGATGAATGGGACTCTAAAATTCTAAATGATTCACCAAACTTCAATTTAATAACATCATAAACCAAATGTCACAAATTACCAACATTTTAGGTGCTAAACGCATGTAGGACTAAAAACACCAAAGCATGAACATTCAAGTAGAAGGAGATGATGGGGGCCCACTGAAGCCAAGTGGCATGTTCCTACAACAGCCATTCCCAGGCATTCTACAACTCAATGACACCCATGTGGACCTCTGTGTCCTATGTTTTTCCTTTTCAACCCTCCTTCCAGGCTTGTTCTTCACTTTTTCCCTAATTCTCTGCTTGAGAGTGGCCCCAAAGGGCACTACTTAGATCTAATGATCCTACTAAGAACTAGAGATACTAAAGTGCTGAACGAGGCTAAGGGGAAAAAAACCTTTCCACCAACCTCCTCAGTGACATACAAACTCTATAAACTGTCTGCTGTAGACTGCCTCGGGGGAAACCAAGCCCCAGAGTTACTGATGCTACTTTTAACAGAATTACCAAAAAAGGTATAAGACAGGAAATACTCATTTACAGCAGAAAACAAAAACAAAACGTACTTAGCTATCTGACTTTGTTTAAAAAAAAAAGAAAAACCACAACTACAACTCCACAGGGCTACCAAACCTAACCTAATTTAAAAACAAACGAGTTTACTCCATAGGCCTTCCTTCAAAGCTAGGTTAATAATACTATTCAACAGGTTTACAAATGCCAGTTTTATACAGTTGGCTCTAGAGGATCTTAGTAATAAAAGAAAGATACTAAATAATATTTCCATTTAGAGGCATGCTAAAGGATGACATAAATTGCTCATGGCTCAAAGAATGCCAAAAACCTTCATTTTAAAGCATACTTCAGCAACCAAATACATTCTCAAGGACTCAATCAATCTACCAAATAATACATTAGGCATATTAAAACTTCACCCTCTTTAATTATAGACAAGTTTACTACAGAATCCAGTGTCATCAAGCCAGTGTCACTAAACATGGGATCACCTCTCATTTAAAAAATGTCCTGGGCATAAACAAAAAGTCCTTCCATTCTTTCACATAATAGAATTAATGCTAAAATGCATAAGCTTATGGAATCATTTGTCAAATTGTTATATTAGCACAAAGTGTTAGACTAATAGCAAAAAAAAAAAAACCCAATATATTTCAATAGGAATTAAAAATACAAACATGCATGATGAATTAAACAATAATCAAGTTCAAAAGTACTTAGTTAAATAATCATTGTGGCTCCTGCGGAGGACAATTAAGATCAAGCACAAGCTTCTGCCCTCCAGTCCCACCCTCCCATTATGACAAGGTCCATACATCACTGCCATCTTGCCTCCTTCAAGGCTATAAATACAGAAGACAAACAGGTCACCTTCAGAAGCTAAATACACCAAAGCTGGATTAGAAACCCATTTATTAGCCCCACTAGCCTCCTGAGTGCCAATACATAATCCATAGGTGCCTTTAATTTAAGCAATCAGTTTCCAATTAACTAATCCTCTTCGGATCCCAACTGATAAATTAAAGAACTACAAATTTAGCTTATTAGTGTCTGAGTAAATTTTCACCTACTGCTTGTATAATTGTGAAAACCGGAATAAATTTTCCATCAATTTTTTTTCAAATAAATGTTAAAGAAGTTAAAGGAAATTGAAGTTAATTATAAGAGTACCTGAACACTACATGTCAATATATAAGACTTGACTTTAATCTTTGAAGAGAAGGTATCAGAGGATGAAAAGGAGAAAAACTCACATGATCCAACCAGGTCATCTACTAATAGCAAAAAAAAAAGGTTTCTTTTTCCTATGTCTTCAGATTTGGCACAAATCATATGAATTAATGTAATTATAATCTGTTCTCAGTCAAATTTATCCACCATTTGATAAGTAAAATGGTTTATTTATCCAAAGAACATTAATTTCAACAAGTAAAATTAATCCTAACACTGTCACTAGACCAAGCTTCTGCTTCCTTGTGTTTTTGTAGTCAATGCTGGAATTGATTTTTTTTCTTTTTAACATACCACCTTACACCCATTAGAATGACAAAAATAACTAAAACTAATAGTAACAAATGTTGGAGAGGTTGTGGAGAAAAAGGAACCCTCATACACTGCTGGTGGGAATGCAAACTGGTGCAGCCACTATGGAAAACAGTGTGGAGATTCCTCAAAAAATTAAAAATAGAACTACCATACGACCCAGCTATCCCACTACTGGGTATCTATCCAAAGAGCTTGAAGTCAGCAATTCCAAAAGTCCCACGCACCCCAATGTTCACTGCAGCATTATTTACAATAGCCAAGATGCGAAAGCAACTTAAGTGCCCATTAACAGATGACTGGATAAAGAAGATGCAGTATATATACACAATGGAATACTACTCAGCCGTAAAAAGGAAGAAAATCATCCCATTTGCAACAACATGGATTGACCTTGAGGGAATCATGCTAAGTGAAATAAGCCAGATAGAGAAGGACAATCTCTGTATGACTCCACTCATATGAGGAATTTAAAAATGTGGACAAAGAGAACAGATTAGTGGCTACCAGGGGAAAGGTGAGGTGGGGGGTGGGCACAAAGGGTGAAGGGGTGCACCTACAACATGACTGACAAACATTAATGTACAACTGAAATTTCACAAGACTGTAACCCATGATTAACTCTATAAAAATTAAAAAAAAAAAAAAAAGCAGATACTGGGGCTGGCCCGGTGGCGCAGCGGTTAAGTGTGCACGTTCCACTTTGGCAGCCCGGGGTTTGCCAGTTCGGGTCCCAGCTGCGGACACAGCACAGCTTGGCAAGCCATGCTGTGGTAGGCGTCCCACCTATAAAGCAGAGGAAGATGGGCACGGATGTTAGCTCAGGGCCAGCCTTCCTCAGCAAAAAGAGGAGGACTGGCAGCAGATGTTAGCTCAGGGCTAATCTTTCTCAAAGAAAAAAGAAAGCAGATACCGAACACTCTCTCCCTGACACCTTTATTTTAAAACTCAAACCCTGGGAGACCAAACTAACAATCCCCTGATAAACTGAAAAACTGAAATCAGATTAAATTTTTCATGTCAAAGATATATTATTGGAAAAAGTCCAGTGAAATTATCTTGCCTCTTAGAACAATTCTCCTAATACATCCCGACACAAAGAAGAATTAGATATATTTAGATATGATCAAAACCAACCTTCTAAAGATCCACTCTAAGGTCAAGTCATTTACTCAAATTAACCACATTCAATGAATAAGGTTCCTCTCCCTCCCTCTCTCTACCTCTACACACTCAATCACATTTGGTCTATAGAAATCTCTCTCCCAAGGGTCTACTTTTGCTGTCTTTCTCATCTATTCCATAAGTCTGGAGGCTGTGATGTAGTGAAGATAGCATCAGGCAAGGAAATCAAGCTAGGTATTGAGGGGCAGTGAGTAAGGCAACTTGACCTCTCAGCTATTTTCTCCCCTGTTAAATGGGATTACAGTGCTACCTCAAGAGATTATGCTGAGGATTAAGTTGAGAGTATCCTAGTGCTAAGCAAAAGACAGACGATTATTATCAGACTTGTAAACCAACGACTGTATCTCTATCTTTATAGCTCATCACAGAACTACCACATACTAAACTTTTTGTAAATGACTATTAAAAACAAATCCTGCATTAACGCACTAGATGCATAAAGGAAACTCAATTAGTTAAAAAGTAGAAACTTCAGGAAAACTCCTCCTCCTTTCCCCACCTACCAAATACCAACCAACTTTTTCACTGATCAACTGGGTTGTCTTGGTATGGTCTGATCACAATCTGGTTCCCTTTACAACACAACCGCACTAAATTAGACTAAACAGGATTGTTCCGCTGCCTTGCTGGTTCCAAAAAAAAGAGAAACATTAGTGCAAGTTCCTTTGATCTCTCTGTCCTGTAAACTATCAAAACACAATTTGAAAGAGTTTCAGGGGCAAGAAACCTAATAACTTACTGGTAGATAGCAAACGTAACTGCCACCTTAACTCCAGTATGGAGACAGCTCCCTCTGTCCTTACGATGCTGTGTGACCTGATCAGCATTTACGGAGGAGACGCCATTGAGTCCGTGTCTCTCAAAAACCCTACATTTCAAGTTTGGATTTTAAGAGGGCTAATTTGATCCTCCCAGAAAGCAATTTTTAAGTATACATTTCCTGATTCAATAGTTTACCCACTACACTTAGAAAGGCTTTCTAAAAAAATACTTTGTTTGCTAAGTACATGGCAATTAAAATATTTTTAAAATCAAAGTTTCAATAACAAATATTTTTATTCCTTACTTTGAAAGCTAAAACCATATGTCCAAGTATCAAGCAATAAAATACTAATGGTTCTAGAGAGTCCACAATGAAAAAGTTATTAAATTAAAATGAATTAAATAATGGACATTGACTTCATTAGTACACAACTGTTTAGAATTTTCATCAATGTTCAAAAATGAAACTGCTTTAACAGTGCCAGATGAAACTAAGTAACTCAAGATTGCTCTAGTCTACCTCTGGCATTCCAGGTGGTACAATTTATACACCAAAGAAAAGAGCTGACAAGTAAAATCCTACTAGTTGAAGAAGTTAAAAAATAAACACTCCACATGTGTGGTGTAGGGGAAAACATCAGAAGTTCCACTTGAGCATGTTAAGTTTTAGATGCTCATTAGACATCCAAGTGGAGATGTGAAGAAGGCAGCCAAGTAGGTGTGGACTAGAGATAAAATTTTTAGTTATATTCATTTAGCTAATTTTTAAAGCTATGAGTCCCAGGCCATGGCGTAGAAATTCAACAAATATTTATCAGATACCTATTTATGTGCCAGTTACTGTTCTACATGCGGGGGACACATCAGTTAAAAATCCCTGCCCTTCAGGACTTTACAATCTAGTGGAAGGAACAAGACAATAAGCCATGAAAATTGATAGTATGTGAGAAGACGAAGCCGTAGGGGGAAAACAGAACAGGGTAAGGGGAACTGGAGTAGAGACCAAGGGTCAAGGTGAGCCTCACTGAGACCTGAAAGTGAGGCCACACAGATACCTCGGGAAATACATCCCAGGCAAAGGGAATATGCAGTGCAGAGGATTCAGTAATCTTCACAAGAACAGCTTCCCTGAAACGATGGGTGATGGATTCGAGAGAGGAGAGAACTGGAGACCTTAAGTACAGAAAACTCTTATTGAGATGTTTTGCTATAAAGGGGAGCCAAGAAATAAGCAATAGCTAGCAAGCAAAGTAGGGTCAGAAAGGGGGGTTTTGGTTTTGTATTTGTTTTAAGATGCATTTGTTTTAAGATTGTTTTAAGTATGTATGTATGATGTTGGGAAGGATCCAGTAGAATCTGAAATATTAATGATATGAGACAGAAAACTACCATGTGACAGGGCAGGGGGTGGCATCTCAGAGTGGCAGGATGGGCTGGACCTGCCTTGGAGAGCCAAGAACAACCACTCTATCTACACACAGCCAGGAGGGCAGAGTCTGAGCAGCAAGGTAGGTCAATGTGGCAGTGGGAGTCTGTGGAAGTTCTCTTCTGACTACTCTGACTTTTCTTACTGAAGCAGGAAGCCCAGCATGAAGCCAGGGAGGAAGTATAAAGGGAGAAAGTATGAAAGAGTCATCTAGGAAACTAGGCAAGTGAATGGACTACGAAAATAAAATATGATTGCCCAGCAGCCTTAAAGGCCCACCTGAATTTTATGAACAAGCTGAGAATCAACACTGAGAAATTTCCCTAATCTGAGACCCATAAATGCTGGCTACCTTTCAATTAGCAAATGAAAAATTCTTTAACACAAACTGCTGAAAATGGCAAACATCTAACATATTTTGAGTACACAAAATGAAAAAACAATGCTCTGGGAAAGTTGCAAATTCTCAAGATAATATACTGAAAGAGACTACATCCTATTTTCACACCATATTCATAATTGCTTTATCATACCTTGAAGGAAGTCATCAGCCTCTGAAGGATTTAATAACCCCAGGCTGAAGTTAACTCCCCTATGTCAGACCACTATAAACAAAACGTGGACTTGAATACCTTAAGCCAACCATAGACTTAATAGTAAAGCATATAGTTAAGTTACATTATTACTCATAGAAGTACAAATTTAGGGGCCGGCCCCATAGCCAAATGGTTAAGTCCGCGCACACTGCTTCGGCGGCCCAGGGTTTCGCCGGTTCAGATCCCGGGCGTGGACGTGGCACCACTCATCAGCCCGTGCTGAGGCAGCGTCCCACATGCTACAACTAGAAGGACCCACAATTAATAATATACAGCTATGTACTGGGGGGCTTTGGGGAGAAGACAAAGAAGGAAAAAAAAGGAAAAAGATTGGCAACAGATGTTAGCTCAGGTGCCAATCTTAAAAAAATAAAAGACATACTCAAATCACCGTGACTAAAATGAGTATCAATCTTTTGACTGTGGATAGCTCCAAATAACTTCTACATTCTGGACACTCATCAGCAAAACTAAAATGGAAAACCAATACCTGCACCAAAATAAAAGGATAAAACGTCCTAAGTACTAATTCAGGTATATCACATTTCTTAGAGTTATGATACTTCACAGAAATTTTATACTTCACATCTAACCATCGGGCCAAAGAATTCATAAATTCTATTTTCTCCCTGAGACAGGAAAGACAAATTCAACAATTTCACCACTTACGTTTCAGTTCCCATGTCGAAATGTAAAAACTGAGAGATTTCTCCACTTTGAAAATAATATCCCTACAAAGACTAAAAATAAAGGTGATGTTCTTCTAAGTGAAAGGATTAGAAGACTGAACTGACAATGTTAAGGTGTTCATGGAAAAAACAATGGATATAGAAGTCAGAAAACAGAAGAGGCTTAGCCACTTCCAAAATGGAAACTGTGATTGTAGGCAATTCAATTAGCTTCTCTAATTTTGTAACCTAAGAAGCCAGCATCTGCTCTGCCTCTTTCATAAAGTAGCTGTGAGGACCAAACCAGAAGTCAGGGAAGGCTGTTCATCAGCAGGCGTAAAGCCTTCTGCAAAGTGAAGCATAATCCCCACTTCACTCTCAAAAAGCTCCATCTCTGTGATGAGCTATTGATCACCTTCTACTCTGCATGTATGAAATTTACTCTCTGTTATTAGTCCTGCTCAGGCTACTACAACAGAATACAATAGATAGAGTGGCTTAAACAGCAGGAATTTATTTCCCATAGCTCTGGGGGCTAGAAAGTCCAAAACCAAGGTTCCAGCCAATTCGGTTCCCTGCCTTCTTCTCACTGTGTCCTTACAAGAGAGAGCAAGCTGTCGTCCCTTTCTCTTCTCATAAAGACACCATTCTCACGGTGGGGCCCCACCCTGGTGACCTCATCTAAACCTAACTACCTCCCAAAGGCCTCACTTCCAAATACCAAAACACTGGGGGTTAGAGCTTCAATATATGAATTTTGGGGAAAACAATTCAGACCATAGCACTCTCCTACATAACTTCTTTAATGAATATCTTCAGGCAGAAATTAAACCTTTGTATAAAAAAAAATAAGCAGAGGAAAGGGGAGATTTAAAGGATGGCTTACTTTTAAAATGGCTTACTTACGGCAGCTTACTGAGATTCACACAGCATAAAATAAAATTTAAAATAGATGAGGAAACTGGGATGATAACAATAGGTAAGATTTATTCAGCATTTACCTGTACCAGGTACTGCTCTAAGAGCTTTCCATTTTACCCTTATATTTGCCACACAAAGTAGGAATGATTTACAGAAGATGACTCTGAGCACACAGGGGTGAAACAGGTTTCCTGAGGTCACACACGGCAAGTCTCCCTGGTCATGAGGCTACAGAGCCTGTAGTCTTACTATATTATATTGCTTCTCTTTCCCTTGGGACAAAGGAAAATTGCAGAGGGAAAGGGGACTGAAAAGATGAAACCATGAATGAGGTATTAAGTTCATTTTACACCTTTTATTAGATGTAGCCAAAATTTTATAAGCAAATAGCTCAAAGGAAACTTGATCAGTCACAGGATTCTAAATCCATAAGCTAAAAACAAACCACAGTCTCAGGAGGTCAGTTCTTTCTGCTAAGAGCTAAAAGTTTCTCCTCTGGGTCCTCATAAAGACAGTCTGCCATGGAGAATAGCAGCCTCAGGAACCCCTGGATAAACCATTCAGGACACACAAACACAGCAAGCTCCAACAGGCTCCACAGAAATCAACGGCCTCACACCACACTATTCAAGGAAAGCAAATCTGCCAAAAATAAGAAATGCGAAAGTCTGGATTGTTTATTTGCCTAAACAGAGATTTAGGGCTCGCTAGAACAGGAGTTCTTAATGAGAGGTCCACGGATGGGCTTCAGGGCTTCTTTAAACTACCTGCATTGGGGCTGGCCCCGTGGCCGAGTAGTTAAGTTCTCACGCTCCACTGCAGGTGGCCCAGTGTTTCGTCAGTTCGAATCCTGGGCGAGGACATGGCACTGCTCATCAAACCACGAGGAGGCGGCATCCCACATGCCCCAACTAGAAGGACCCACAACTAAGAATATACAACTATGTACCGGAGGGGCTTTGGGGAGAAAAAGGAAAAAAATAAAATCTTAAAAAAAAATAAAAAATAAAAAAATAAACTACCTGCAATTGAGTACTGTGGACATGTAGGCCAAACATTCACAAACTCTGCTCGGAGGGGAAAAATTATAGCTTGCACTAACATTCAATGAAGTCCCTAATAAAGTTAAGGGCTGGCCCAATGGCATAGTGGTTAAGTCACACACTCCACTTAGGGGGCCCCGGGTTCACGTTCAGATCCCAGGAATGGATCTACACACACTTACCAAGCCATGCTGTAGCAGGGTCCCACATACAAAATAAAGGAAGATTGGCACAGATATTAGCTCAGCAACAATCTTCCTCAAGGAAAAAGAGGAAGACTGGCAACAGATGTTAGCTCAGGGCCAATCTTCCACACCAAAAAATTAAAAAATAATAAAAAAATAAAGTTAAGAACCCCTGACAGAGGAATTAATGAAGTGCATAACCACCAGAGAGCCTGTCCAAATCATCGTCACAACCAAGGCTTTGGGTAGGTATAGAGTGCAGTTAAGTTGGCATTAAATTCTAATAAGTAACCAGATATATGCAAAGTCAAAAATGCTCTAAATAAGCATAGCTGGGAAGTAATTCTAGCTTCATCTTAGAAGTGAAGTGCACAATATCTGCCCTATAGTAAGCCCTCGAATATTCACTGCTGCAATTATTATTAGATACATTATAACTCCAACGACAGGATCAAATCTTCCTCACTTCTGAGTGCCTTGACCATTCAATAAAAGGTTTCACAATAAAAAAATTAATACAAATCTTTGCATCTATAAATATCCAGCAAATAAGGACCTTTGGTAGAATGAGTTTATTTCAAAAGCTTCATCCTTTTCCCTTTATAAAATGAAATCTTTTGCAAAATGAGGAACACAGAGTAACTGAGGGTAAATAACACTTATATGAAACCACTAAAAAATTAATACTACTACAGTTCACATGAACCATAACCTAACATTATTGTACCAGAATTACGCCCATTTAAAAAAAAAGTGTAATCAGATTGTTTTATTCCTAAATTTACACCTTTATGCCTTTCTTCTACGGGATTGAGAACGAGGTACATGTAATATATATTTATGGTCTTCATTTCTCCTTTCTATGGGAAATAGGATAGAAAATCAAAACCACAACATACCTGATACCAGAAATTAGTAGTTATTTTAAAATTTTTTAAATAAAAAGGGCTAAAATCCAAAATAATGACAACACCAAATGTCAGCAAGAATATGGAGCAACAAGAACTCTCATTCATTGCTGTTGGAAATGCAAAATGGTACAGAAACTTTAGAAGACAGTATGGCAGTTTCTTAGAAAACTAAACATATCTTCCTATATGATCAGAAATCATACTTTTTGGTGTTTATGCAAATGAGTTAAAAACTTATCTCCAGGGGCTGGCCCCGTGTCCGAGTGGTTAAGTTCGCGCGCTCCGCTGCAGGTGGCCCAGTGCTTCGTTAGTTCGAATCCTGGGTGCAGACATGGCACTGCTCATCAGACCACGCTGAGGCAGCGTCCCACATGCCACAACTAGAAGAACCCACAACGAAGAATACACAACTATGTACCGGGGGGCTTTGGGGAGAAAAAGGAAAAAATAAAATCTTTAAAAAAAAAAAAAAAAACTTATCTCCATACAAAACTTACAGACAACTGTTTATAGCAGCTTTATTCATAAATGCCAAAACTTGGAAGAACAAATATGTACTTCAACAGGTGAATGGATAAATAAATACAGTACATCTAAACAATGTACAAAATATTATCAGTGATAAAAGGAAGCTATCAAGCCACAAAGCAACATGGAGGACCCTTAAATGCATATTGCTAAGTGAAAGAAGCCAATCTGAAAAATCTACATACCCTATGATTTCAACCATATGACATGTAAAAGAGTCAAAATTAGACAGACAGTATGAAGATCAGTGGTTGCAAGGGGCTTGGGGGAAGGGAGGGAGGAATGAATAGGAGGAGCACAGGGTATATTTAGAGCAGTGAAACTATTCTGTGTGACACAGTAATGGTGGATACATATTATTAAACACTTGTCAAAATCTATAGAAGATACTACACAAAGACTGAACCCTAACGTAAATGTTACTAACAGGAGAATCTGGGTGGGAGGGGGCATATAAGAACTCTGTACTTTCCACTCAATTTATCTATAAAACTAAAACCAAGATTAAAGTCTATTAATTTAATTAATTTATTAAATAGCGGTTTTAAATTTTTTTAATGTTTTAATGTATCACATACAATGAAATATCACTTATCCAATAATTAAATGTTTATGCAATCAACTTAAACCTGTTGGCAAAACTGAAGATAATTTTTCCCAAAAAAGCCACCTGCTTTAGACATTACATGTTTTCAGCACTTTTTGTTCTTCCTTTCCGTTTGAAGATCAAAATTCAAACTGCTCCTGCCCCCAGCACACTTAAGAGTGAATACTAATTGCTACCCTTCCTTCCATGAACATCTAACATGTTTAAAAAAAAAAAACATAAGGGTGAACATTCCACTACTGAACATTTCCCCTTACCTCTTCAATGTAAGAATTATGCTGTGCGGAAAGAGCAAAGTGCCTATGAAAGAAGGGATTGCCTAGGTAGGTGGTCAAAGAACATACAGATAGGTAAAAACTCTTTTGCATAATTTTCCTAATTATTAAAATATCCACACACAAAAAGGGCAACAGTAAGAACTAAATTACTTAAAACCAAAAGAAGAAAATAATCGTTCAAAAGATAAACGCTTTTCTATAAAATTTTAATCAATGAATAAATAAATGCACATCTTTCTTACTGCCCTCTTCACATATTTAAAAGTCCTAGTTAGGGGCTGGCCCCGTGGCGAAGTGGTTAAGCTTGCACATTCCGCTTTGGGGGCCCAGGGTTCATGGCTTCGGGTCCTGGGCATGGAGCTACACACCACTTGTCAAGCCATGCTGTAGCCATGTACCATTTACAAAATAGAGGAAGACTGGCACAGATGTTAACTCAGTGACAATCTTTCTCAAGCAAAAAGAGGAAGAGTGGCAACAGATGTTAGCTCAGGGTCAATCTTCCTCACCAAAAAACAAATCCTAGATAATGTTTCAAACTATTTTCCTATATTTTACACTTAATTTGTGCAAACTTTTACTAAGGAAATAAACAGTAGTATGTGTGACCAAAAAAATTAAGATTTAGTAATTTGAGTCCTTCCAAAAGAACTTTTATTAAATCTTCATAAGAGAAAAAAGAAGACTGGGGAGTAAATTTGAGTATTCAAAGGTTTTAGTCTTGTTTTTTATTTTTTGATTATACTGACAAACACAACACTCACCACATAATATTATATATGTGTAAGACATCATCTCCATATATTTAATACCTTAAAAATGTTTAAAAAGATAAAAAGTTAGTAAAACAACAAAAGCCATTTTTAAAGATAATCAAGAGCCATTCTCCAATCTCACTCCTAAGAGATCACAAAAAAGAACCTGGTTATCTGCTTGTGTATTGTGAGCACTCTGATTGTCGTGCAAAGCATAAACTGACCCAAACAAGAAATCTTGAAAGCAATGCAAAAGGAACTAAGCGATTTCAACGGGCATTTTACTAAAGCCATACAAGTCACTACTGCTGTTGAGGTTCAAAAGCAGCAGAGACTTGAATATACCACTGTTTCTAACCAGCTACTTCTAAATTATTAGTAGATAATCTGGTGAGCTTGCGGTAAACACAGCTGTAACACAACAGCACACACCATCTGGAGGCTTTTGACTTAAGCAATTTTTCAAATGCACAGTATATTCACTCTATTTTGTTCCTTTGAAGCCCAACAGTCACATATAAACTGAACCTTTTCTAAAACCACAACTACAAAAGCTCACTGACTGTGGAAAACAAGACATGAGAAACAGATCTAACTGTTCATCTTTAGAACCAAGTGATTATTTCAAATCTTTATTGGCATAAATAATTTTATAAGGGATCTCCCATGCTTACCTACCATATTCTTAAAAACTCTTCATAAGGAACTTCTGATTAATCCTCTAAAATTACAATGTTTTCTACTTTCTAAAGTGATTTATATCCATTACCTCATTTTATCCCAAAAACTTGAACGAAACAGTCATATTAATCATCATAAAATCCTACCTACAGAATGCCACTGCCATTAACCTCTTAATGCATCAACCAGTTAATGCTATTAACCTGCAGCCTTTTCTAGCTATCTTCTATCATTCCTTCTCTTACAGCCAAACTTTTCAACATTTTCTTACCAACTGCAAACTACCTTATACACATCAATGCCCATCCTCCAACTCCTGGCGTCCTTTGCTTTCACCAAATTCTCAGGTATCCACTGACTCCTGATTAAATAAATGGCACTTTCTTTGAATAGCGTTTTCTCAGTTCTCATTCTCTAGTCCCATACCTAGAACATGTGATTGTACTGTCACCCCACTTTGAAGCGCTCTCCTCCCTTTATCCCCTTTATATTGTTGTACCTTTGAGACCTCTTTCTCTAGTCATTCTTACACTTCCTCCTCTTGTGAGAATATTGGCTTTTCTTTTCCAATAACTACACGTATCCAAGTATTACCTCATAGCATTAGCTCCTTCTGTTTGAGATACAGCGAGTGCCCTCTGGTTAACACTAACAAATCTCAAAGCCATGTGGGCCACAGCTGCCGGCGGGGTGGGGGGGGGGGGGGGGGGGTGGAGGGCCGAAATGGATGAACACCAGGGGAGGCCTTTTTGCAAGGGTCAACGATGAGAGGTGGTCAAGTTAAAACAGGGGGTGAGGTTCTGGCTTGGAATCCTGACCTCACCACTCACTAGCTGTGGGGCCTTGGTCAAATTGCTTAACCTCTCTAAACCTGTTTCCTCGCTTATACCTCAGAGGCATTTAAACCTGCAAGGATTAAATAATTCATGCAAAGAGAGAACACTAGTAAGGAAATGAAATCATTCATAATCCTACCATCCAGAGATTAGCACTATTAATGTTTGGTATATTTCTTTCTAACCTTTTCCCTTAGCCTCTGTTGGTAAATGTGGGTGCACACATAATAGGAATCATAGAATATAAATAGTTTGGTGTCTACAGTTTTTTCCAGTGAGCTTTACAATAGGATATTTTTTATATCATGATGATTTTTAATGGCTGTATAATATTTCCTTTTATGGATGGGCCATGATTCAACATTCCCCTCCTACTGTTGGGTGTTTAAACCGACAAATCACTATCTTTAATTTCTTTTCTGTTCTATTTTTCTTTCTCAGAAAAAGTCTCTTCCTCCTCCTCTATTTCACCTTTGAGCCAAATATTGTTAACAATGACTAACAAATCGTCTAGCAGTGTGAGAAACACATTTTATCAAGGAAGAAGAAAATAATGGCTTAAAAAGTGATGATAAACTTCCCATATTAAACATCTAAAAATCACTGGCATGCCCAGAAGTTATCTTTGGAAATTTCGCAAATCATCATGCTTCTTTCAATTTGTTTTGTCTTCCTCCACTGGAATATAAATGCTGTGAGGACAGGGACGTCTTTTTTTTTTTTTTTTTTTTATCTTCAGCAAGTAAAACAGTACCTAGAGCATAATTAGTGTTCACTATATTAAGTATTAGCTGTTATTACGTGCCAGGCACATTTCTAAGAATTTTGCACACCCTCTGAGGTAGATTTGTCCTTTTCCTCACAATCACAAAGAGGCTAAATAACTTATCTTGGGTCTCACAGTGAGTAAGCGGTGGAACTAGGAATACAATTCAGGAGTCTGTTATTTACCACCAAGCTATACTGAACAAACTGATTAATTACACCAGCAGAGTTCCATGCGATAGCATTAAAAACTGAGTACAATTATGCTGATTTTTTTCTTGCTAATTAAATGTCAACACTATTGTTTTTCATTACAAATATGTAAGTATGTCAACTATATCAAGGATTAAATAGATTTTGGAGGGCATGCCTGTGACCCTAATCACCATTAATATTTGGAATCAAAAAATATGGCCTTAGAAAAAAGAAATACAAATGAAATTTGGAAACAATCTGTTTAGATCTAGGACACTTACTTCCCTCTATTGTTCTTGGATTCAGCAGTCTCTGCTGTCAATCTAAATGTTTTGATTTAATTAGAGAAAAAAATTTCTAGATAAGTTACATTGAAATCACATTTTCCAGAAAATGCTGCACTCCCTTTCCTCATTCCAGGATATTTTAGGAAGGCCCACTTCTCCAATGAGTTAAAAAGTATCTCATCCCAGACGAACTTCCCTTTCTCTCCCCTCCCCCAAAGCAGTGCCCAACACTACCCCTACCAGTGCCCC
The DNA here is from genome assembly GCF_041296235.1 of Equus asinus. Classification (NCBI taxonomy): domain Eukaryota; kingdom Metazoa; phylum Chordata; class Mammalia; order Perissodactyla; family Equidae; genus Equus; species Equus asinus. The sequence continues at coordinate 107,509,763 of NC_091794.1, read as the reverse complement.
CAAAATTACATCCTCATGTTCTTCTATCAATAAACTGGGCCTCTGAAAAAGGCATCACATTAGCTCTAGGTATAAACAGATTCAGTCAATTTTAGTTTTGACTTTTGTTCCTTTTTTAAAAATGTAGTGGACAGCCTTAGAAGCCTGTGGTGGTTATCTCCTCAAGACAAAGGCAGACAGTAAGGAGACCAGATCATTGATAAAAAGCATCATTCATATCATAATCTGTTTTACAGCCTGAAAAGCCTGACTTTGCCATAGGCTCATATTCAAAGACTCAACGCTACTCAATCTTAAGGTAAATACTTTTCAATAACTTGGGGCCAAAAACACATTTTAAAATTTAAAGGTGGCTACACAGGTCCCTGAACAGAGACATTTCTAAACCCTTCTATTAATCATCCAGCCCATGGCCAAACTCCTGTTAGTCAACGGCTCTCTCAGTCCCTTAGTCCCTTTGGTACAGTGTAACAAGAGGTAAGAGACACGGGGAAACATTTTAGCCATGTTATCTCCACTGAGCTAATATTTATTCCTGTTTGAGTTTTACAACCTAATCCTAGAATAACAAAGAACCAGTTAAAAAAAAAAAAAAACTGGCTTCCTATGTCATTACAAAATGGATGGCTCCACTGGCTACTCAGACTACACAATAGCAAGCAAAAACCTTTGACCTTAGAAAAGCATAGTAAATGTAATACCTACCAATAAATTACACGGTTTACCAATTTTCTCTAAACCAAAAATATCTCTCTCACAAGGAAACTATTACATGAGTAAACAAAAGCTTGTCTTGTTTTATCATTTGCTTAAAATGATAAGCACGGTGGTGGTAGGAAGGGGATTAAGAAACACAGCCAGACAAGTCCATAAAACCTCTAGTGTAAGATAAAACTACCCTGCAAGAGCAGCCAATACATTCTGACCTAACAGCTGTACACAGTTGCACTAATTAAAATGAAAGCTAGTCTGCATAACACAGGCAATTCACTGAACCTTACCGACAAGTTGATGGGGTTCACCATCACACAACCACCACCACTCCCCACCCCCGCAGACCTATAGTGTAAACAATAAATTGGCACACAGCTGAAGGTACCTGAATTTGAAAATATATATATGCATTCAAGTATTTCAGAAATAATCACAACCATGTAGACTGGAACATATTCTATAGAAACACAAGCTATAAAACCTGTACACACACAAAGGAAGTGGTACAGCTACATTACATCAGCTCTCGCCTCAATTCATAAATGCAAAACCACAAAACAAGACAAAAATCTAAATGGCCTTTTCTGGAAACCTTCTTATTAGGGTGAATGAATGTAGGTTAAGTCTTTAAATATGTTACTGAACGGGATTCGTTGATACATCACTTTCAACAGCCACGGGGAGGGAAAAAGTGTAATCTTAGTCAATTCTATCATGCAACCAGATCAAATAACACTGCAAGCAAAGCCTGCCAAGCGCCAGGGCCTGCCAGAGTACAATGAGCACTCAAGTGCTCTGGACTGAAAACTACCTTTCACTGGTCCCAGAGATCTTTATAAAATAGTTTAAACACTACTAAATCACAGAGTTGGAAAAAAACAAATACAAGCTGCTCCCACACTATTGTGAAGTTGCTGTTAAGCCTCTAAAATGTCTTCCTTGTGTTATTTTACTAGGCAATGTAAATATTCAGAAAGGCAATTGCCTTTTAGAGACCAAATCTAACACACGCATAAAAATGTAGAGTTGGTTGTGCATCTGGAAATAATTGTCCACAGATCAACAGGCTTACATGAGATATTGTTCCCGTCTGTAAGATTTCAAATCATGTCTACTTTAAATTTAGAGTTTCTAGAGAGAAAAAAAGAAGGAAAAAAAAAACGGAACTCAATATAGTACTTTTGGCACAGAATTTTAAGGACTTTGTCAACTCTGTTCTCAACTTTTACTTAGTGTCTCAATCTTAAAGCCCACAGACACACAATTTCAAAAGGACAAATTAATCTCTGTTGACCCCTGTGTTCATTCACATACCATTTTTTAAAATTTCCATATGGCTGAGGAGGCCCCCAGCCAAACAATGCCCCGAGGAGAGCAGTGGCACATGTGCACCAGGAAAGCATCAAGACTGAGAGTAAACCAAAGTAACCCATCACAAGAACTTCTTTCGCAGCAAAGAGAAAGTGGTCAAGCAAGTCTCCCCACAGCTTCAATGAGAGTCAAGGTTTGAGTAAACAAGGGGAGGGGGTGGGGAAGCCACTACCTCAAACCAAAAAAAATTTAACAATTTAAACTAAAGCAATCTTCTTCAAAACTCTCTCTGCATTTTAGCTTCTCTGGCAAAATAATAGTATTCTGGTCCAAGAAAAATAATGTCTTTGTCACCTAAGTAGCCCCAAATTACTTTATAATCAAGTCCATCAAATTCATTTTATTTTTAAACTTAAATTTACTCCACAGCAAGCAATGAAGTTTCTGATCAAACAGTGACTTTTGAATTATACACTGCTCATCTTCAATAATGCTGTCCTTTCAGAGAAGACAAAAATACACACATGCACACACATACATTTTTTTAAAATAGTGTTTTCTCTGCCCTAAAGATGTTTTCTAATTGGTCTACTTAATTAGGATTTCTAGAGTTTTGCAATTAAAAAACTACTAAGCCCAACAGAAACAAAGTGGGACAGAACAAATACCCATTACTGATTCCTGAAAAGCCATCATCATTCTTAGTAACACCCAAGTTGTTCATCTTTCTAGGGTCAGCTACAACACTCCCGCACACCCACCTCGGAGAGCCCCTGCGCACACACTTGTCCAACTTCCTGGCCCACGACCCGAGTCCCTCTCGCAGCACAGGGCGCCCGGCCACTTGCCTGCGGCCGGTCAGCGGCAGAAGCTGAGTCTGCAGGCCTCGTCCTAGTCCAGTGCTGGGCCCTTGCAAACTCAGGCCCGCGGGGAGGGGCAGGGCGGGCCGGGGGCTCGGGGCGTGAAATGCACTTGCTAAACAAAAGGAGGCCCTGACGGCCGCAGGGCAGCACTGCGCGGTTGCATGTCCCCACGGCTCGGCGGCTCGGGGAGGCAGTGACCGCGCAAGGCCCCGCCCGCAGCTGGGGGGGATGCGGCCACTGCTGCTCCGGCTGGCGCTCCTTCAGCCCTAGCGGCAGGGCCAACACTGCCACATGCCTGTGACCCAGACACTGGGAGAGAAAGAGCAGCCTACCAGGAGCGGTGGCAGCCAGCAAAACCCGGACTGGAGACTGGCCTGCTCCGCGGGCGCGCGCATACACTCTCACACAACACACACACACCCACACAGACACACACACCCGCTGCAATTTTATCTCCTTCCCAGCTTGCCCAGCCTCCCCTCTCCCCAATCCTCCCTCCTCTCCCGACAGCCGGAACTGGGAGGCTGCGTGATTGATAGCAGCTCTTAATAGCGTGGTCAGCTAGAAAATGCATCTGCAAGCAAGATATTAAAGAGGCAGCGCATCCCCGTGAGTGATCAGCAGTTCACACATCCTAGAGCTGCCTCTCTCTCTGCCAGGAATATTAATGCCAACCACCTCTGACGTCTAACAAATGCACACGAAACAACCAACAATCATAGACATGCTGTACATTTGCTTCAAAGATGCACAGGAGAAAGAAGCATTGTTTGGTGTCAGACAGTATTTCTGACCCCAATTCTCACAGTTTAAGAATCCTCTGTAAGTCATCTGTTTGAAAGTCTTCTCTCCAATCCTTTTTCCACAAGAAAATAAAGGTCCATCTGCTAGACAAGGCATAGCTTAAATTGGGCTTGACTGAAATCCATCTTAATACAGAAGCAAAATAAATGCACATTGTTTGCCATGTGGCCTTAAATAAACATATAACCCATCAGCTACCAGATTCCAGACCCCTTATTAATTCCATTGTTAGGTGGTACATCTAAATAGAATTACCAAGTGTTAATTTCAAACCAGTTTCTTCTCCACCTCCAATCTAGTAAACGTATATCAACTTGCTAAAATTAAACCACATTTATACCATGTATTCCCTAGTAGTAATAGTCAAGATCATTTTGTCCTATTAAATAAGACACTCTACAGCAAATTTTTAAAAACATATTCCTACAGAATACGAATTCAAAGTATTAAACTCACTCAGTGTCAACTCAAATTTGAAAGTTACAAACTCAAAATTTAAATGATCACTTTTGGTATCTTTAATATTACACCTCTCACCTTCCAGGCAAGTTTCATGGAACTCTCAAATAGCTTTATTAATGTTATTTATAAATGTTACTGGATCTTCCAAAGTCCAATAAAGTCAATGAATTATTAGGTACCCTCTTACCAACAGGCCGAGATTTACACAGATCAAGTGATTTGCCCCAGGTCTTGTGGGGAAAGGGCACAGAGTAGATCCTGGGGTCCTGCCTTGCTGGCACAGATAATCAAACTGACATGCACATTTGCTATTTAAACACCATTCTGCTGATCTCTTTTAAAGAAAAATCAAGTTATTCTATAGGAGACAGAAATATCAATCTAAAACTACCATCATAGCACATGGACTGAGAGTAAGAGCTGATGAAGCATAATGCCTCTGCCACCCTGAAAGGTGCCTGTGATCAATACAAATCAGAGATGGTCTATAGCAAAACCGCAGCTCTGCTATAAGCTCCACTAAACACCATTCCTCAATGAGACCATCTCGAGAGGACCTGTGGCTTGAAAATCTGCTTCATAACCAAGTGGCTCTGAGATCACTCCATCCACGTCAGAGATGAAATCGACCCTAAAGCCTAGGTACAAAAATCATTCCTATACGTGAACGTATTTCCAACTTTCTAACCACCTACATCTAGACACGTGGCAGAGCTTGAAGAGGAGTTTTTCTGTCTGTTTTTTTACTGCAGACTTTTTTAAAAGTGCTGGTTTACACTCAGTTGGAAAGGGTTGGTAAGAACAACCAAACTGCTCTATTCTGAATTCATACTATACCTAGTCTCTCAGGAATTCTAAGCACTTTGACAGCACTTTATGACACATATTCTTTTATCCTTGTCGTGTACCCTCTGCTAATCGATCCACCCCCCAGACCCCCACCTCCCAGTTACACCAGTCTTTCAAAATCACCAAGGTATCAGGATTTCTATCACAGACCATCACCGCTTCTTCCCACTAGAGCAGGAACCACCCCCCCCTCCCCCCACCTACACACACACACAGTTTAAAGCCTACTCGTCCTTCAGATCTCAGGTCAAACACCACTTTGTCAGAGAGGCTTCGCGAGGCCCCATTCTAGGTCAGGTTCCTTTGTTATAAGTTCTCAGGGAACTATGTTCCTTTTCTTGAGAGCATTTATCATAGTTTGTAGTTCATTAGTGTGATTTTCCAATTATTGTCCATAGCTCCTTCCAGACAGCGAGCTCCATTAGAGAAAGTTCTATATGTTTGCTCATTATCAAATATCAGATATCAAATTTCTGTGTGTCAAGCACACAGATCTGTGGAATGAATAAGTGAATTGAGGACAACAATCCTGTCTTATTCATTTTGTATATTCTCTGCACAGTTCCAGGCACAAAGAAGCCTCTGTCAAAAAGCAGCATCTATGCAAATAAATAGCATTCCTTTTAAAAGTCTTTAAAAACAAATCTTTAAAAGGCTAGTAAAAGGAGTATTTTTATCCCCGTTTTATAGAGATGTAACTAATTGTGCTCTGGGTAACTCATAAAAACACTGAGAACCTAACCAGGGTCCTATTTGCAAGCTACATTTTTTTTTAAGAGTTAAGACATACAGAAGCCATCTTTAATTTACTCAAGTTCTTCCTACTTACCTGGTATTTAAGCAAGAGGTAACCAGCAGCAGGTAAACTGGATAGACCACGAAATCTTGTACATGCACATAGGACAATATAAACAGAATATAAACATTTGAAAGCACACTGTACACTAGTTTGTGTTCAACACTTCTCTGAATGTAAAAGTATCACCAAATTCTGCTGTAAATGGCGGGGAGGGGATCCTCACCTCTCTTTTACACTGACCTTCTTCTTTATTGTCAGTTTTTTCCTCTCTAAAAGACTATTTCCCTAACATGGAAGCCTTCTGAGAGCTCTTTTGATCTGAGGACTCCCATTCAGTGGTGACAGAACATTCGAAATGACTTTCCCCAACTCCTCAAAATGAAGAATTCATCTTAAATCCTATTAATGTGAGCTTGCAAATTAAGGGCTCTGTAGGTGAGAAATGGGAGTTATTACAACAAGAACAATTTCTCAGATGTTTTGCACGTGAGGACACGAAAAAGTGAAAGAAAGAATAAGTGTGTGAGATGAATGAAAAAATATTAGATATACCCCATTCTCACCCCTAAATTAACGCTCATTGTTATTTTCAGCATTCCCCATGGCACTGCTTAGTTCCCACACGATCTCACCCTGGCCTTCTCTGTCATTGCTTCCTTTTGTCCTAAGTTCCATTCCACATAAATTCCAGCTCCAGGTTTTATAACACCCTTCATTTATCAAAACAACCCTGTCAAGTTGAGTACCATTAACAGATAATGAGAGGAGACAACAGATGCAGTTAGAAGCAAAGCACTCCACATTATACAGGCCTCAGCATGCAGCCAAGTGAGCTGACATCTAACTTTACCCTGACAGTTATAATTAAATACAAAGTCTAGTTAAACTAAAATTAAAGCTAGAACCAGGAACAGTACACAGGGGAAATGTGAAGTATAACCTTAGTACTAGTTGAACAGGTCCCAGATTATTCCAGACCCTCAACCTTGAACAACTACTGGGCATTTACTCTCTCTACTGCTCTGCTTCTGTCACAGCAACGAAGACTCTTGGCTATTTGGACCACTCGGCAAGTGGTCCCCAAGACCAGAAAAGGGGGGAAGGAGATTGCATTTTTACATGATAGTTTAAAGGTAACATTCATCTGAAAACAATAACTAGTGAGGTCTGCCAAAATTATAACTATCAAACTGAAACAATCAACATTCTTTCCTATAGCATTATCTAGTAAAATCTTCAGATTAAGTAATTTAGCTCACTCCATTGTCAAAATATCAAAAGAATACCAAAGTCAATCAAGCAAACAGTGACTGAATCAAGGGTTGTGTTAGCTGGGTTAGTTAGTTATGTTTGCATAGTACCCTAGGATGGGAAGGTTTTGTTTTGCATTACTATGCAGAACATGGAGTTATAATTTTAAGCAAACCATCTATTTCTTTCCCCTTTCCAACTCACAAAATAGCACCACACAACAAAACCTCCCGAGTTTTCAAAAGGAAAAAGAAATACATACAGTTCTTTTTGAAGCCCCTTTGGATTTTTTAAAATTAGAGTAATATATATTCCTACAGAAGATCCAAACAATTCCACTCAACAAGTTGCAGCGTATTTCTCCAGACTCTCTTCTAGAACACATGTGTACAAACACACACAAATACTTAACATACATATTCATTTGTCTGGGGGTTCATTCTGTTGATTTTTATCTCATAAAAATGAAATCCTACTATTCATGCTATATGGCAACTTGCCTCTCTCACTTTACAGCAGACCAATAATATCCGATTCCTTTTTATAGCTGCACAGAATTCTACAGTGTGGGAGTACCATAATTAACAAGTCCCTAATTGCTACCACAAACTTCTGTGTGCATCTTTGTGTATATCTCTAGTTCAGCGCATATGCACTTTTTAGTTAAAGCTTGAATCAAACTGCCCCCCAAAAACCTGGACCAATCTATATACTCTTCCCAACAGTGGGACCTGTTTCTACACTCAGATTCTGGTCATCTGCTTGAGTTTTACATCAGGCACTCCCCTGAATCTCCTACCTTTCTGATCATTCTCTGTTTCTTTCCATGACTCCTCCTAAATATTGGTAGTCACTATCCAGCCTCTTCTTATCACACTGCGGCATCTCTGGTGAGTGAGAAGATTCACTCTCTAGATGCTTCTGTGTTACTGATTGCAAAATTTTATTTTTCCAGCCCTGAGCTTGCTTCTTAACAAGAGATCCACATTTTCAAAACCCCTCTCAAATCATCCTAAACCAAATCACCATGTTCTTCACCACATGTCCTGATTAACGCAACACAGTCCCAGGATACTCCTGTTGCCCTGGTCTAAGTATTAATAGCATGCTCTTTCTTTTTAAAAGAAAATTATGGCACATCCTAAAAGGCATGTAAAATCAGAATTAGCACATTAAATTCATAAATTATTTCTCAGTTTTTAGCACTACTGGATGACTTATTTTAATAAGAGGTAACTATCATCTAATCCATAGTTCGTAAGTCTTAAATGGAAATCAAGGTTCGGTATTTACTAATATGAATTCTTAAAATAACTTTCCTACTTAATTACCTATTCATTCATTTATTATCACTTCCCATTAGGCCAACACTTAATGATCAACTCACACAGTTTATGTGTAGGTAAAAGTGCTGAAGAACAGAAAAACTTAAATCAATAAGGTTATGATGCTAACTATATCCACAGAAAAAGACAACAGAGAGAACCATGAAACATTAGGCAAACATTAGGCAAATGTTCCAAATTATTGGGGAAAGTGAGTTTTTATGTCCTTCAATGCCAGAATCTTAATACTTACTCTTTTACATGTCAAGAATAAAACTTATGAGCTAATTTCAACCTAGGTACGGTTGGAATCTACATAATATACTTGAGAAATAACTAGAAATAACAGATTCTAAAAATCAAGGAGTCTAACCCTCAGTAAAACTATAAATAGTACATACTTCAAAATTAAATAGAGCAGTACAACATTAAGGTTGGACATTAACTACAACTTTCCTTTTTGTTTTACACTTCCCAAGACGGCCTCAAACATATATTTGAGTGATAAACTGCTAATAACTATTTAAAGTGTTATTTCATGAAGTACAAAATTAACAACATTAAAATATATTCCTGGAAAACACACACACACACACACACACACAACTTGCAACACTTAATCTCACTTTTATAAGAACAGAGAGCAGAAGCACTAGCTTCAGTGTGCGCTCACAGTAAACTCTTCTTACATAGTAAGTCAATCAAAGGTCAGGCCTGGAAGTTTTAGTTTTTAGAAGTGTGTAGCCCACTCATGGATGTAGGAGGTGAAACAAGCCTTAAAGCAGCTTGAGAGATAGAGAGATCTCTAAGATAGTATACACTCTGAACATTTTAAGGAAATTTTCATCTCTGTTTTAAAACTCACTAGAGATCTCAGATTGTATAGATGAAATTATAATATTTCAATAGCGCGAAACTTTGGAAGGGAAAAAAATACAGTTAAGAGAGATTTCTCATTTAGAAAAGTGTTACAGATAAAAAACAAAGAGAATTTTGTGGAAGAAACAGTTCAGGGACTCAGGACCCTGACAAGATGTTTCGAATGGAGCCCCTCACTTATTCTGAGCTGACAAGATATGATAAAATCAGTGGGGAGATCCAACCAAGCTTGTTGGAAGTAATCTTAGGACAACTAAAAACCCCTACTGGAATCATTATACCAACTATTCAAAATATCAACCAGACAGATATTTATACAACTAAAATAATGCTTACAAAACCAACACATTGCTTTGCCCTTTTTTAAAAGAAAAATTCTGATGTATGTTTTCTCTGGTAATATGCCTCCATATTAAATAAATAAATTCTTTTAGGATAAAATCAACATCTATTTTAGGAAAAATATAAATTTAAATGTTTCAAAACATTAAATGAGTACCATTTGCCCAAGTTCAACATCATAGGTAGCATTAATGATTCAGTACTTTGCTGCTTACAAACCAATCACTTCTCTCTAGAAAATGTCAAAAAAACTCTAGTTCTAAACATCCATTCAAACATGCACTACATTGGCTATGACAAAAATTAAAAGCCACAGTCTCAAGAATCAAGAAGTTGACCTACACAACACAGGGTGGTTTCTTTTCTTTTGGAGGAGGGAGGGGTTGGAGGTGAGTGAGATTGCCATGAAGACAAATTCTGATCATTTGAGTTTAATTTTAATTACTAGAAAAAGCAAATATTTGGGCTCCAGGACACACAACTCGGTATAAAGGAAGACATGAGCTAACTTCTAACATTTACATCATTTGATTAATTCTAACAATAAAATCTAAACACTGATCATCCCCTCCAATCTTCAGAGCAAGCCAATTCTGTAATGAAAAATATGAGAGCCCTATCAGCAGACTCTGGTATGTTTAAATGATTATAATGTAAAGCATGTTCGTGTTCACAAGTGAAAGGAAATGACTGCTAAATGCTTCCTTTACAGTCTCTCCAGAATAGGGCAGGTCCCTTTAATGTGAGATTTTCCTGACATTCCAGTTGTAGCAGACGTTGAACAAACAGAGACACATTAAAAGCTGACCCAGTTCTATTATCCTTTATTGAAGGACTAGCAAAGATCAGACGTGAGTCCAGTCCTATTTACATTTTTTGGTGCATTAATCACTTTTACACTCAAGGGCTTTAGAAAAATTCAATAGATTTTTTTTTAATGACAATAACCACAGGATGTAACCATAGCTGTACTGGTCTTTTTCTCAGGAAGGTCAGAAAAGCTTTAAAAACAGGAAGTCTGTGCTATAAGGTTGAGAAATGTTTGTTTTAACAGCCTAAGGCTTTATGGTTGCAGTTCGCAGGCAGGTGTTATGGAGGACTAGAGTTTATTCTTTCCAGCCAAGGATTAATGTCTCTAGAGAAAAGGCCAAAAAGGTTCCCAAACAACTAGGAAAACACATTATCCTAAAATAAAACTTGTTATAAAATCTGAACTATAAATCTTCCTAGCTACCCCTCAGCATTAAAGTGGGCCTAATTTAGTAAGAGTAGGAGGCACAGTTTATCTTTGGTGATAATTTATAAAGGCTAAAGAAAAATCATAGTAACCACTGCTAAGACAGCCAACTAGCAACAACTAGCAGTTGGATTAAGAATTTATACTTGCCATCTAATACATGCCTTCTACTGATTATCTCATTTTTTATCATTATACTTATAAATCAAATATAAGAGTGATAATCTTTCTTGAATGCAAACTCTTGCTTAAAAAAATCAAACCAACGCAGATTAACTAAAAGAAACTTTTTTATCCCCAATAAAATGGTTGGTTTCTGCTTTTTGTTTTTTTCCCCCTTCTCCCCAAAGTCCCCCCAGTACATACTTGTATATTCCAGCCGTGAGTGCCTCTGGCTGTGCTATGCAGGACGCTGCCTCAGCAAGGCCCAACAAGTGGTGCCATGTCCATGCCCAGGACCCGAACCACCGAAGCAGAGGGTGCAAACCCAACCACTTGGCCACAGGGTCAGCCCTGATTTCTGCCTTTAAGGACATTATTTAAAAAATATTTAATTCTGCTAGGGTGCAAAAGAAATTCATAAAGTATACAACACCAAAGATATTTTATTTAAAAAAATCCAATTTCATGATTCTATTCTTTAGTTAGCCTTTGTTTATAAAGTCAATCAAAAAGAATGGCTTTATCATTCATGGACTTCATTTTAATTGGAATTAAATGTTATACTATAAAAACCTCAGGACAAAAAATCCAAATATTATAACATGTATCTTATCAATTTAAAATCAATTTTAATTCTAAAGGGCACTGTTTGAAATATCAAGATAAAAGTGCTTTAAAATATGAACATAAAGGGTTATTACCACAAAAGTTTGTCATTTACCCCAAAGTCATTTACCTACAAAGAGGGAAACAAATCAAAGTCATTTTCCATTTGATAGTTACAGCTACCTTAAAATTTTTTAATGTTTACCTCCACAATATTCTTACAGGGGACTGAACCATCTTCTTTTAACATATGGGAGTAAAACAACATTCCCTCAACCAACTAGGTGTCCTCCTTATCTTTCAAAAGGCATCGCTCTAATAACAACCAACCCTAAAAGGGTCCCACTGGTTTTCAGCAAGTATACACTGAATAATGGTTGGGCTTCTTTTCTGGAAATTGGGAGACAATAAGCAATGCCTCCAAAATTTTGAGGTAAAATAGTATCCAAGCTAACATTTTATACCCAGCCAAACCAGGAATCAAGTATCAGTATAAAATAAAGACATTTTCAGACATACACAGCCTCAAAACATTTACTTCCCATACACTGTTTCTCAGGAAATTACTCCACAAATGAGAGGGAATCAAACAAAAATCTGTGAAAAATTATCTCTAAGGGGATGCTCAGAGTTTGCACTACACAAAAGAGAAGACCCCTTCCAACAGCTAGGTGGCAGTAAACCACATTATCTAGACAATATTAAATCAAGACAAGGGGCTCCAGGATGGATACAAGTTACGAGGGATTTATAGATTCCCTAATATTTTCCACTACACTGAGAGGAGTTTTATATAGTTCTGTTGGAAAATGTGAGGCTGATTTAGAGGTAGGAATATACAAGATTAAGCAAAGAAACAAACAAAAAGAGAGAGAGGAAAGAAACTGAAGAAGTTGTACAATAAAGAGAATTAAATCATAGTACAATATGTACTTCAACTAAAAAAACGTGCATTGCCATAATAATAGAAACATTTGATATTGATTTAACTACAAATTGTGATATAACTACATTGGGAAGATGAAGGAGGAGAAAGAGGTGATATAAAGATGCTAAATCCTCATCTCTCAGTGGGCAAAGTCAGCAAATAATGTCTAAAATAGAAAATAAAAATTAAGCATATTCTTTATCATGCTTATGTTTTTGTCGACCCAACAAAAGAAATGGTTTAAAAAGTTAAAATGGGTTGCCTCTGAGGAGTGAGATCCAAGGATGGGAGGGATGGAATAGGAAACTATTAAAAAATAAATATACCTTACGACACATGATTTTTTAAGTCCATGTACATATACCACCTAGATAAAACTAAACAGTAACAAAAATGCTGCTAAAAGATCTTAGCTACTTCTTTTGAAAGATTCACTGACACATATCATTAGCTTTTTTTTTTTGAGGAAGATTAGCCCTGAGCTAACTGCTGCCAATCCTCCTCTTTTCACTGAGGAAGACGGGCCCTGAGCTAACATCCGTGCCCATCTTCCTCTATTTTATACGTGGTACGCCTACCACAGCATGGCGTCCCAAGCAGTGTCATGTCCACACCCAGGATCCCAAGTGGCAAACCCCGGGCCGCCAAATCGGAACGTGTGAACTTAACCGCTGTGCCACCAGGCCAGCCCAGCCCCTATCGTTAGCATTTTATGGCGTGTTTTGGTCACTTAGTAAACCGAGTTGCAAATTTCAGAATTTCAAATAAAAAATGAAAAGAAAAATCTAGCCAAAGAAACAATCATTTTAAGACACAAGCACTAGAAATGAAATTTTTCTTCATAGAGCAGGATTTACTACATTTTGCCACCTGCTGCTAAGATTCTTGAAATTTAGCCAATCCATAATAATAATATCAAATTTCTTTTAAAAGGGAAAAGATGAAAACCATTATAAGAAATCAAAAAATAAATGATACAACGACCAAACTCAATCACTATAATTTTAGTATACACCAATGAGAAACATCATCACTAACTAAAGTAACAGCTTTTAAAAGATAAATGCTACAAAAGCAAAAGTACAAATATATTATTTAGCTTCAAAGAATTTAACATAAATTTTTAAAATAACGTTTGTTAGCATTTTACCCATTTGCTTATTCAAAGTTATATTCTATAATCAGCTAAAGATTTTTTAGAGAATAAGATGCATAAAATAAAAGAAAATCGAGGATGTTTTCAAATACTAGAGGCAAAATCACAAGCTTACCATTAGGTTAACAGTGGTGTTTTTCAGTATCTCCCAAAGGCCACGCCTTGTCTTTGATTGAGAATACTAAATTTTAAGGCCATTGTTTTGTCAATAAAGAGTGTTCGTACACACTTCACAAGTTCATTAATAATCCTCCTCTAAGAAAACCTAAATCAAAGCTTGGCAAGCAGTTTCTCATGAGACAAAATTTGCTTCTGGTTTCATAGAACTAAATGTGCCAAGTGGCAGATTAAGATGTGGGAACACACTTTAAAAGTTCTGCTTTCAAAGTATTCAATGACTCAAAGAGAGGTATCATTAGGCAGCAGCAAAACAAATACTAGGATACCTATTTCATTTGCAATCTGTTAAGTTTCAAATGAATAATATTATGATGACCACCAAGAACTATTAGGATAAACTTTGAAAGGAAACAGGCATACACTCCCTAGATTTCCATTAGAAAACTGGAAGGAAACCAGAACAGATCCCACTTCCAGCATTAAAAGCAATAGAAAAAGAGTCTGGTAATTCAGAGAAACTGCCATTGTGCGGACTATATTGTGTGTGTTTAGCATCCGTGGGAATGCCGACATGTGCACTGCAAGTGGTGATTGAAGAGTCAATTAAGTAGTGGGAAAGGGCTTGCAGCAAAAATTTAAACTAAAAATAATCCATTTACAGGAGAGCAGTACAAGAAAAGCTGGCTTAACTATAATCAAAGTCTGTATTTCCAGCTTCAATAGTAAACACAGTTGTTAAAAGTGGTTAACATACAAGACCATAAGTGCATGCAATTTCAAGTAAGAAACATATGTTTTACCAATAGTAACCTTGTATCTTCCATTTCTTTGCTCAGAGAGAGAGAATGTAAGAGTAAGAAAAAGAGCAAGTATGACCCATGAAAGAAAAAGTCAATTTATCTGAGGGAATACTGGGCCTTTCCCACAAATTCCTAAAGTTATAAATTCTAAAGCTGTTAGATTTCTACAACTTTACAGATTTTCTTAATAAGGTCAGATGAGAATGTAATCTCCTCGCCTGCTTTTTTTTTTTGTCCCCACCAAGTGAAGCAGTGTACCTGATTTCACACTGAAGGGTGGCAAAATTCAGAGAATCAAGCAAACTAGACCGGCAAAGGCAGAAAGGTCTTACAGTTCAGGAGAAAACAGCAATACTGCAAGCCAATGACTTCTGATCTCTAACAAAGCACTAGTGAGTTGAAATTTTTTTCAGTTCTGGGGATAAAACTGTTGTTTCACTTCCCCAATGGTGTGGTTTAGTCTTATGTATTTTTCCAGGTGATCTTAAGTGGTGAGTGACGCTCTAAGAGCAGCCGCACCATTTCATCACTAGCTCTTGACTGAATTTCCTTGTCTTTGGGCAATTTATAGCGACGAAGGGCGCCAGTTCTGGAGTCAGATGGCCAGGGCTGTCCCTGCTCTACGATTTACTAACAGGGTAACCTTGGGCAAGTCTCCATATGCTCATCTGTAAAATGTGATTAATGATAGTACCTACTACATAAGGTTATCACAACAATGAAATAAAATTATTCATTCAAGTAAAGCCCTGAGCAGAGTGCTGGGCCAACAAGAAATGTTCAATTAATGCTAGGTATTATTAGCATTGTGATCATGGACTCACTGTAAGAACCGGACTAAAACAATCAGCCTGGGCCTAAATTGCCCCATCAGTGAGGTTAGCAATTCATTATATGTTTACAAAGCATAGTGATTTGTTAAAAAAAAAAAAAAAAGGGTGGGGGAGGGAGAGACATCAGCATTTTGCTTTTCGTTCTTGTTACCGCCACTGCTGCATTATTTATATGAATGAGGAGTGTGTCTGGACAGAAGCTCAGCTGGGTCCTGCAAGCAGAGCATCTATCACAACAGGCAGTGCCTATCAGCAGCAACATCCTTCGCAGCCTCCTCCCTCCCCTTCACTTCACCACTTATCCCCACAGAAGAAGAGTGCAGTGGAGACACACAGTGGCCACACAATGTCAAAATGCTACTGTCAAAGCATTCTGGCCATAGATTTTGATGAAATCAAGTGATACATAACTAAACGATTCTTTTTGTTCCCAATTTACATCCTCAAGGATTTACTAAATATACAAAGAGGCTGAAAGTATATTAGAGACAAAAGGAGGGGGAAGGGAGAGAGCATAGATACATTTCCAACAGACACCCTACTATATATTTACCAAAGCAGAACCAACCGAATTATTGAAATAACACCAATTTACCTAACCACAGAGGAACAATTGATGGATATGCCATCTGCTTAACTCAAGTTAGATGAAAGACAGGCTTATCAAAGAAAGGATTTCTATAGAGTTACATTGTACTCAAATAATTTTTCTCATTTCTATTTTTGCTGAACTAGTAAAAGCAGGCCTATCTACAGTTAATGAACTAAAAACTAACGTTTTTCAAAACAAAGTAACTTACTTGTTTTGTTTTGTTTTTGCAGAAACACATTTAATTGGCCAAGGAATAGTTTTTTTTTAATCAGATCAATTTATTTCCAGTAACCAATTTCCACCCGTCCATATTTTCATATAGAAATGTTGCTCTTTTTCTATTTACAGCGCTAGCTACGTAGTGAATTTTTAACAAATAAATGCTTATGGATTGATCAGCTATTTGAAGATAACCCAGACTTGCCTGAGGCCTGGAAAGAACAGGATGAAATATGAGGAAGGAACTAGGGATTGGTGAATGTGTACGGAAAAGCACTTTCCATTCTGTTTAGTAGCGTGCCCGGGGGAAAAAATGCATTTGAAAATTTCCAAAACATCTTTCTCCAAGAATATACTATTATTAATCTAATTCCTTAAAAACAAGCAACAAAAAATAAAATAGTAATCTTGGTTTTATAAATCTTCCTCATTTCAAAGTCCATCCTACATACATGTGAGATAAATGAGTTCCAGGTTTATGCAGGTTTCTCCAAGTTTAAAGCTTTTACATTTAGACTAATCCCTTTCAGATGCATTGATTTCGAAGTGTCTCTAACCCCCAGAGAATTAGTCTCACTCTTCTCAATGCCACCTCTCTACCCTCCAAATAATTCTACTGCTGCAGTTCTCACAGATTCAAAATTATTTTCTTATATATTTGGTCTCCACTGCTACGTGGAGCTACTTCAGGGCACAAAGCATATTTTATTCATTTTTGTAGTTCCAATTTTCCTAAGTAATTTATTCACTCATTAAAAGAAACCTACTGAGCCTACTACGTGTCAGATGCTTTACTCATTCAAAAAAAAGGTATTGAACAGGCACTGTTCTAATAAGCATCTAGAGCACATCTGTGAACAACACAGAAGGTAAGTCCCAGCCTCATGGAGCTTACATTCTGCAGGGAGAAGCAAACAAAAACCAACATATATAACACATACACTGTATGTATATCCAAAGGCAGTAAGTGCTAAGGAAAAAGAGAAAGTAGGGCAAGATAAGGAGACTAAGTGTGTGAAAGGGGTAGGGCACCAGCGGCAGTATTAAAATGGATGGTCAAGGTAGAACTCATTGAGACACGACATTTGGGCAAATCCTTGAAGGAGGTGAGCAAGTTAGCCAAAAGCCTACAGTGGATCTCTGGAGAAGGGCATTCCAGGTAGAGGGAACCAGCAGGGCAGAGGCTGCTGGTTCAGCAGCCTGTCAGGAATAGCAAAAAGGCCAGAGGGGCTGGAATAAAATTTGGGGGGAAAGGAAAGCACTAGTAGTAACATCAGAGAGGGACTCATGGGCCATTATAGGAGTGTTCTTATAGCTGTAAACCTCCAAGAGTAGACAAGAGGCACACATCC
The DNA here is from genome assembly GCF_041296235.1 of Equus asinus. NCBI lineage: Eukaryota > Metazoa > Chordata > Mammalia > Perissodactyla > Equidae > Equus > Equus asinus. The sequence goes on along the minus strand of NC_091794.1, from coordinate 107,492,159 downwards.
CAAAACATGTACATTTGCACATGAAATATATCCAGGTGCTACTAAAATTTAAAAACAGGAGGTGTGGTATTTCTCTTGCACTCCATTGGGTCACCTTGCGCATCTTGTTCCTTGGAGAAGCACCCCACTGTGAAGACCACTGTGCTACACTGTCATAGCTTGGATAGTTAATACTGTATTCTCATAACAGCTGGGAGTAGTACAGAGGATCTGCTTTCCTAGGCTTCTTAACACAACCTGGGACGTCCCCGTAGGCCTTATGGAAGATCCCAGGATGTAGGAGGGTTGAACTGGAAGAGTTTTTGTGTTGTTTTTGTTTTCCCACCCAAGAGTTTCTTAAAATCCCTCCTGGGTGGGAGAGAGGCACCTGACCTGGGCCAACGGGATTTGGCAACTTGGTCCCACACCTGCTTTCTCTCTGCTGGAAGAGCTGCTGGCCTCTATGAGAAATTTTAATTACATTCTGGCAAGTATGTTTTCCTTTTTGACTGCTTGAACATGTGAAATGGGTCTCTCAGTGCTAATTAACATCAAAACTCAAAACTAAATCATCTTATTAATGCTAAACACTTGTCTCTGTCTTAATAGCCATAACATGGAGCTGGATAGTCATCTATAACTAAATGATCATATGAAGCTCTATTTCCCACACTGAGTAATTTACTTTTATAAATACATTTTTGCAAATGTATTTTTTTTTAAGTTTGTTTTGTTTCTATTGTATTTTTATAGTAACCTTCTACTTATGGCAAGTAACAAAGGCTTTTTAATTTTAGTAGTGATACAAAGTTTCATTTTAAAGCAAATGTGTTTAGGTGGAAAAAGATAGGACTTTCAAAATACTAAGATTGACAGTGCCAGTGGCATGTATAGAACCAGCAGAACTCATGAGGGTGTATAGGATGAATGAATGATGCTAAGGGAACAATGCTGTGGTGGAAAGCTCTAAAGTGCAGGCGCCTTAGGCACAGGCAGTCTATCTTACTCCCCGTCTGTGGTTTCGCTTTCCATGGTTTCAGTTATGTGTGGTCAAATGCAGTCCGAAAATATTACACGGAAAATTTCAGAAATATACAATTCATAAGTTTTAAATTGTTCGCCATTCTGAGCAAGGTGATGAAATCTCACACCAACCCGCTCTGGACACGAATCATCCCTTTGCCCAGCATGTTCACACTGTATATACGCTACCCACCCATGAGTCACTTAGTAGCCATCTTGGTTATCAGATGGACTGTCGTGGTATTGCAATGCTTCTGTTCAAGACACCCTTATTTAATAATGACCCCAAAGCGCAAGAGTAGTGATGCTAGCAATTCAGATAGGCCAAAGAGAAGCCATAAAGCTCTTCCTTTAAGTGAAAAGGTAAAAGTTCTTGACTTAATAAGGAAAAAAAAATCATATGCGGAGGTTGCTAAGGTCCACACTAAGAAAAAATCTTCTATTCGTGAAATTGTGAAAAAGGAAAAAGAAATCAGTGCTACCTTTGCTGTTGCACCTCAAACTGCAAAAGTTATAGCCACTGTGAGTGATAAGTGCTTAGTTAAGATGGAAAAGGCATTAAATTTGTGGGTGAAAGACATGAACAGAAAACCTATTCTGACTGACTGCAACATGTTGCACCAGAAAGCTCTGAGCCTATACAAAGATTTCAGCTAGGGATCCCCTGAAACGAGTGGCATCGAGCCATTTACCACAAGGAAGGGATGGTTATACAGATTCAGGAAAGGGTTTGGACTGAAAGAGAGAGACACCACATTCACATCCACATTTTTATTACAGTATATTGTTATAATTGTTCTACTTATTGTTGTTGTTAATCTCTTACTGTGCCTGATTTACAGATTGAACTTTATAATAGATATGTATGTATAGGAAAAAACATAGTATATATGGCATTCACTACTATTCACAGTTTCAGACACCCACCAAGGATCTTGAAACGTATCGCCCACAGATAAGAGGGGACTACTGCATACCCCTAAAACCATGCCTGGTACACACTATTCCACAAATAGCTGTCAAACAAATAAATGTGGTGGAGCCAGAACTTGAACCTGTATCTCTCTGGGTCTCGAGTTCACTTCCTATCCTTTCTGCTACCAGTCGGTCTCAATCTTGGCTGCAAGAGCTGTGGAGCATTTTGAAATTTTAGAAAGCTCCTCAGGTGATCCTAATGTGCAACCATGTGTGCACACCACTGCACCATACAGCACTGGCTTCCTAATTAAATAATCACAGCCCAGAGTGATTAGTGTAATGCTGGGGCAAGTATAGTACCTACAGCCAGGTAACTTAACCTAGTCTAAAAGCCCTTGGGACAGTTAAGGAGACTTGAAAGAATGAGATGGAATTAGCCTAACTGTATATTCTAGGCAGAGGGAATAGGGGGTGCAAAGACTCAGAGATAAGAGACTGCACGATAAATTTAAAAATCCACATTCTTCCTAGCTCTCTCACCTACGATGACCGACCAACCGTCTCAGTTTCCCAGGACTGAGAAGGTTCCTAGGACATAGGACTTTCCGTTTTAAAATCAGGAAAGTCTGAGGGACAAACTGGTCACCTATCACTCTACTCTGACCAGGGAAAAAGAACTGCTAATATGATCCATCAAATTCTAGGACCCTTATTACATCATATTTACTAATGGATGGGATGATCATTATGTGTTAAAAGGGGCTCACTGTCCCTGGCACATATTATTTTTATTAGATAGGATTCCTAAGACATGAAATGCTAAGGTTCCTTCATCTTGCATTCTCTCCTTTTTCCATTTGGGTGCTGCGGGAGCCATCAAAAGGCTTTCAGCAAGAGAATGAGAATCAGATTTGATTTTATAAAATCAACCTTGCTGTTACTGTGGACTGGAGGAGAGCTTAAGTGGAAGCAACTAAGGTGGTTCTGAGTTCAACGCAGCATTTGGGTAAGAGATTTTGAGGGTCCGGACCTGGTTGTATGTAGCAGTGAGGATGATAAGATCAAGAGACACTTAGGAAGCAGAACAAACAGGACCAGATGATGATTAAATAGGGGGATAAATCAGAGAAAGAAATAAAAACATGACTACTCTTAGATGTGACTTATAAAACACAGGCTGTTCTCAGTTTATAACCTGAGTATGCTCCAGAAGTACACTTGTGGATTCATTATTTAAACCCACATTTCCACAGAAACAATTTTATAAATTATTGCTATATTTCCAGACTAGGTCACTAATCTACTGAATCCATTAAGAGGTTGACATATATTTTTCCAATGAAAAATTGTAGAAAACAGTATTTCTGAATACCTATAAAAGTCTTGAAATGAATTAAGAATCATTTTCTATTTATTTTGAGTGTTGGTATTTAAGGCAAAAACATATTTAATTGAAAAAGGAGGAGATACTTGCAGAAGGTTTAAATGGGTCTTTGGGGTATTTTCAAGGGCTGTGAAGAGGTTCTTTCCAATATTTGCTTTTCCTTTTAAAAGGTATGGGCTTTTCTCTTCCTAAGTGCAGGTATTACTAGCTCCACTTTCTATACTTAACCAGCCATAATCCAGGTCATTTTTTGGAAAGAAATATTTTCCTGAGATAACCAAGTGGGAACTGAAAGAGAAAGCAAAAAGGAGGGACATTAGATAGGCCACAGGACTGAACCACCTGGCTTGTCCCTCCAACCACTTCATACTTCATAAACGTCTCCTTGCACATTGCAGAATGAAATAAAGCCTTGGAGAAAGGGACAACTGGAGCCAACTGTTGCTTTGATTAGGAAATCACAGTACTCAGAATAGCCTCAGGACAAGTAGAGTCCTCCCCTCATTCTCCAAGGCTTCTAAGTAATGACTAGACTGACATCAGGCAAGACACAAAGATCTAGGCTCTAAGCCCATCAATCTGTGGGTCCAGGAGACCAGCTAGTATTGGAAACTCTTTTTTTTTTTTTTATCTTTGAAGTCTCTCTCTCTCTTTTTTTTTTTTTACTATTTTTTTTATTGAGTTATTGATAGGTTACAATCTTGTGAAATTTCAGTTGTACATTAACGTTTGTCAGTCATGTTGTAGGTGCACCATTTCACCCTTTGTGCCCACCCCCCACCCCACCTTTCCTCTGGTATCCACTAAACTGTTCTTAGTCCATAATTTTAAATTCCTCATATGAGTGGAGTCATACACAGATTGTCCTTCTCTCGCTGGCTTATTTCACTTAACATAATTCTCTCAAGGTCCATCCATGTTGTTGCAAATGGAATGGTTTTCTTCTGTTTTGCAGCTGAGTAGTATTCCATTGTATATATGTACCACATCTTCTTTATCCATTCGTCTGTTGATGGGCACTTAGGTTGCTTTCACGTCTTGGCTATTGTAAACAGTGCTGCAATAAACATTGGGGTGCATAGGACTTTTGGGATTGCTGACTTCAAGCTCTTTGGATAAATACCCAGTAGTGGGATGGCTGGATCGTATGGTAGTTCTATTTTTAGTTTTTTGAGGAATCTCCATACTGTTTTCCATAGTGGCTGCACCAGTTTGCATTCCCACCAGAAGTGTATGAGGGTTCCTTTTTCTCCGCAACCTCTCCAACATTTGTTGCTATTAGTTTTAGATATTTTTGTCATTCTAACGGGTGTAAGGTGATATCTTAGTGTAGTTTTGATTTGCATTTCCCTGATGATCAGCGATGATGAGCATCTTTTCATGTGCCTATTGGCCATCAGTGTATCTTCTTTGGAGAAATGTCTGTTCATGTTTCCAGCCCATTTTTTGATTGTGTTGTTTGATGTTTTGTGGTTGAGTTGCGAGAGTTCTTTATATATTATGGATATTAAGCCTCTGTCAGATAGATGACTTGCAAATATTTTTTCCCACTTAGTGGGTTGTTTTTTTGTTTCAATCCTGTTTTCATTTGCCTTGAAGAAGCTCTTTAATCTGATGAAGTTCCATTTGTTTATTCTTTCTATTGTTTCCCTTCTCTGAGAAGGCATGGTGTCCGAAAAGATCCTTTTAATACTGATGTCAAAGAGTGTACTGCCTACGTTTTCTTCCAGAAGCCTTATGGTTTCAGGTCTCACCTTTAGGTCTTTGATCCATTTTGAGTTTATTTTGGTGAATGGTGAAAAAGAATGGTCAATTTTCATTCTTTTACATGTGGCTGTCCAGTTTCCCCAGCACCATTTGTTGAAAAGACTTTCTTTTCTCCATTGTAGGCCCTCAGCTCCTTTGTCAAAGATAAGCTGTCCATAGATGTGTGGTTTTATTTCTGGGCTTTCAATTCTGTTCCACTGATCTGTGCACCTGCTTTTGTACCAGTACCATGCTGTTTTGATTACTGTAGCTTTGTAGTATGTTTTGAAGTCAGGGATTGTGATGCCTCCAGTTTTGTTCTTTTTTCTCAGGATTGCTTTAGAAATTCGGGGTCTTTTGTTGCCCCATATGAATTTTAGGATTCTTTGTTCTAATTCTGTAAAGAAAGTCATTGGGATTCTGATTGGGATGGCATTGAATCTGTAGATTGCTTTAGGTAGAAGGGACATTTTAACTATGTTTATTCTTCCAATCCATGTACATGGAATGTCTTTCCATCTCCTTATGTCGTCATCCAATTGTCTCAGAAAGGCCTTGTAATTTTCATTATATAGGTCCTTCACTTCCTTGGTTAAATTTACCCCAAGCTATTTTATTCTTTTTGTTGTGACTGTGAATGGTATTGTATTCTTGAGTTCTTTTTCTGTTGGTTCATTACTGGAGTATAGAAATGCTACTGATTTATGCAAATTGATTTTATACCCTGCAACTTTGCTGTAGTTGTTGATTACTTCTAACAGTTTTCGGATGGATTCTTTGGGGTTTTCTATATATAAGATCATGTCGTCTGCCAACAGTGAGAGTTTCACTTCTTCCCTCCCTATTTGGATTCCTTTTATTCCTTTTTCTTGCCTGATTGCTCTGGCCAGGACCTCCAGTACTATGTTAAATAAGAGTGGTGATAGAGGGCATCCTTGTCTCGTTCCTATTTTCAGAGCGATGGCGTTCAGTTTTTGCCCATTGAGTATGATGCTGGCTATGGGTTTGTCGTATATGGCCTTTATTATGTTGAGGTAGTTTCCTTCTATGTAGTATTGGCAACTCTTGATGACAGGTCACAGTGGTATTCTCTGGTCCAGGAATTTGGCTAGCTTTAGATATAAACGCACTACCGTATCAGATTTGGATGGGTTTAGCTAACTTCACACAAATAAACTACTTCTGGAGAGTCATCGTGTCCTTCCTTGGAGACTCCATTAATGTCCAGATCATGACAAGATGTTAGTATGAGCTTGCCTTGCTACAGAATTAAATAACACAGATGTAGTAGAGAACTGGCTAATTGGGAACCTTTTCCCTCAGGAAATCTTCAAAGCCCATCCTTAATTCAGCCAAGCAGTCCACACAATGACAAAGATATTTCTGTTAAAGAGGCCTTGCCAAAAAGGCAAGTTCTCCATTTTAAAAAAAAAAAAAAAGCTGTCTCTTTTTTTGCTGAGGAAGATTTGCCCTGAGCTAACATCCATGCCAGTTTTCGTGTATTTTTTAGTATGTGGGCCATCAGCACAGCATGGCCACTAACAGAGCAGTGTAGGTCCACACCCAGGAACCAAACCCAGGCCGCCAAAGTGGAGGGTGCCAAACTTAACCACTAGTCAGGCCACCAGGGCTGGCTCAAAAAATTTTAAAAAGCTTTCTTAACATGACTTAAAAATTACATTTCAAGCCAATATTCAACATCATTATGAATGTGAAATACTAGAGGAATCCTGAATAAAGCAAGGATGTACACTATTGCCACTTTTATTTAACATTAATTTTTAGAAGTTCCAGTTAACTAAAGTAAGACAAGAAAAAGAAATAAGAGGTTAAAAAAGTAAGAAAGAGACAATTATTATTTGTAGACAATATGACTGCCTAACTGGGAACAATCTAAGAGAATAAACTGGAAAAGTATTAGAACTAATGAGAGTTTAGTAATGTTATTATGCAATAAAAAATCAGCTGCTTTTCTATATACTATCAATAATCTATTAGAAATCGAGGGGTCCACAGTACAATATTCTTACGAATAAATTTAAGAGGAAACACATAAATATATATTTTATTTATAAAATAAATTTTAAAATAAATAATTTTTAATTATAAATAAAACTTTATTCTATTTGTCTCACAAAAATAATAAGTTTTATGTTAAAACTTTATTGAAGGCTTGAATAAAGAAAGAAGTACAATGTTCCACAAGAAAAAGTCCTATGCCTTACTCCTTAAATTAATTAAAACTATTTCCAGGGCGAACCCACTGGTCGAGCAGTTAAAGTTCAGCCCCTCCGCTTCAGCAGCCCAAGGTTTCGCTAGTTCAGATCCTGGACACAGACATGGCACCACTCAACAGGCCGTGCTGAGGCAGCGTCCCACACAGCACAACCAGAGGCACTCACAACTAGAATATACAACTATGTGCTGGGGGGCCTTGGGGAAAAGAAGTAGAAGGAAAAAAACAAAATGATTGGCAAGGGTTGTTAGCCCAGGTGCCAATCTTTAAAAAAAAACTATTTCCATCAAAATCTCGGTAAGTTTTCATTTCATTGTTTGTTTTTGGAGGCTGAGGGGAAACTGACAAAATGATTTTAAGTTCTTAGGAGTTCTGCCTTCAGCTTCCAGCATTGGTTATCCCCAGGAAGAGAAGCCATTGGTCCATTTCCCTTTTGACAGCACTCTCCCTGCCTGCCCAACTTTCCTGTCACCCTCTTCCTTTCAGTCAGAACTCCAGTCCACTGATCTGTTCCTTTCATCCCAAACTATCACTCCTGGCATAGAACTGAACATTCCATTTTCATTCCATTGCTTTTTCTAGCATCCTCATCCCTCAATTTCCTGTGTTCTTGCCTCACCTCCACCCAGAAATCTTCAACCCTGAATGTGGGTCAGGAGGCATCCTGGTGCAGTAATCAAGAACTCAGGCTTGGGAGTAAGTCCACCCGAATTCAAATTCCGACTCGACTGCTACTCACTGTGTAATCTGAAGCAAGTTACTTAATTTTTCCTCAGTTTCCACATCCGTGAGTAGTAATAATAGTACCTAACTTAAGAGTTGTTTTGAGTTTGAGTTTTGATTTTAGAGTTTGTTTGACGGTTAAATAAGCTAATGAATATAAAATCTTGGCACAAGGCTTGACAATTAATAAGCACTAAAAATATTAGCTCCTAGAGATGGGCTACTGGGCACCGTGACAAAATCACTTAAACAAGCAGATTGGAAACACTACTGCTTTACGTCTTCCTGTCTCAGCAGTCTTCAGCACCATGCTATTGTGTCTCTGGTCAGCTCCTTTTTCTGTTCCATGACTGCCCCTCTTTTGCCTGCCACTTTTAAATCTGAGTTTCTTCAGAGGACCTATCTATGCACATCTCTTCACACACCATACAGTTACCCTAAGCACGTTCCCCCTCCAGTGTTCTCAACTCCTGCTTACTAAATACTTACCAGATCTCTAGACTCAACCTCCCTCCTGAGCTTCAGATACGTAATTAACCAACTGCCTATTTTTGGCCCATCCCTGAACGTCCTACGTGTGCCTCAAATGCAACACATTCCACACATCTTTTCCTCCTTGTGTATTTTCAGTATCAGTCAATGGCACCACCACCCACTCAAGCAAAACAATCTCTTACTCCTCCTGCCTCCTCATAACAATTAGGTACTAGGAATTATCAGTTCTGCATTTTAAACATCTCTCGGGTCCTTCTCTTCAGTACCATCACGATCTCAGTTCAGGATCTCATTATCTCCCTAGCTGGTTTATTAGTTTCCTAGGGCTTCCCTAAAAAAGTACCACAAGGGGCCAGGCCAGTGGCGCAGCGGTTAAGTTCACACATTCCGCTTCAGCAGCCCGGGGTTCGCCAGTTCAGATCCTGGGTGCGGACATGGCACCACTTGGTAGCCATGCTGTGGTAGGCATCCCACATAGAAAGTAGAGGAAGATGGGCATGGATGTTAGCTCAGGTCCCGTCTTCCTCAGCTAAAAGAGGAGGATTGGCAGCAGATGTTAGCTCAGGGCTAATCTTCCTCAAGAAAAACAAAAAAAGTCCCACAAACTGAGCAGCTTAAACAACAGAAATTTACTGTCTCACAGTTCTGGAAGCTAGAAGTCCGAGATCACGGTGTCCACAAGGTTGGTTCCTTCTGAGGGCTGTGAAGGAAGGATCTACCCAGGACTCTTTCCTTGGCTTGTTGATGGCCGTCTTCTCCCTGTGTCTCTTCATATTGTTTTCCCCCTATATGTGTCTATCTCTGTGTCTTTTTAATAAGGGCACCAGTCATATTGGATTAGGGCCCACCCTAATCACTTCATCTTAATTAATTACAATGCAATGACCCTATTTCCAAATAAGGTCACATTCTGAGGTATAGGCTTAGGACTTCAACATACGAATTTGGGAAGAACACAATTCAACCCATAACTTGGGTCTTCCTGCCTCTACCCATTCTCACCTGGCCCGGCATCCATCTCTCCCTCAACTAAGAAGGCAATTTTTCAAATTCAATTCTGATAATGTCCTTTACCTGCTTTAAACCCACATTAGCTGCTTTTTATCCAAACTATGATGTTGATGATGATGATGATAATGATGACACAAATATTTACTGAATGCTAATTATGTACCTGGTATTATTCTAAGTACTTTACATATATGACACTATTGCTACAGAATGGATACTATTATTATCTCCATTTTACAAGTGAACAAACTGACTAAGAAAGGTATTAAATAACATCAAGCCAAGCAGTTAGTAAGTTTCAGAACAGGATTTAAACTCAGGCTCTGCAACCCCAAATAAATTCAATCTATTAGTCAATACAGGTTTCCCTTTTGGAACCTTTACCTACCTATCACAAACCAGCACAGCACAACCCAATTAGAACTTTCATTAGAGGAAAGAGAGTGCTTAGAAGGAAATACTGCTCCACACTCACACAGCTCTCAAATCCTGAACACCTCACAAACATCAAACCAGCCAAGCATTACCAAAATAAGGAGGTGGGGGAGGAAGTAAGGGTGAGGAGGCAGAGAAGGATAAAACTGCAGAATGACAACAGAGAGGAAGAAAATCTAACAATTCAGCCAGAATATACCCTCAGGTTAGAAATAAGGATGGGGCCAGCCTGGTGGCATAGTCATTAAGTTTGCACACTCCGCTTCAGAAGCCCAGGGTTCACAGATTCAGATCCTGGGCGCAGACCTACACACCACTTATCAAGCCAGGCTGTGGCAGCATCCCACATAGAAGACCTGGACTTACAACTAGTATATATAACCATGTATGTGTATATGGGGCTTTGGGGAAGAAAATAAAAAAGAGGAAGATTGGCAATAGATGTCAGCTCAGGGCCAATCTTCCTCAAAAAAAAAAAAAAAGGAAGAAAGAAGAATGAATGAACAAAGTGTCTTTCAGTGTCTGAAAGGGCTTTTGCTAGAAAGAGATTAGTAATTAGACTGGATAGCTATAAAATATACAAACATAGGTTTTTTTTCCTCTAAATAGAACATATAAACAACCCCAGAAGTGATTCAAGGGGACTTTAAAAAGGGAGAATATAAACTCCGAAACAAAAACTATTTTTATAAAGGGATGGTTCAACATCTGCAAGTCAATCAACGTGATACACCACATTAACAAAATGAGAAACAGAAACCACGTGATCATCTCAGTAGATGCAGAGAAAGCATTCAACAAGATCCAACATCCATTTATGATAAAAAGTCTCAATAAAATGGGTATAGAAGGAAAGTACCTCAATATAATAAAGGCCATATATGACAAACCCACAGCCAACATCATACTCAATGGGCAAAAACCAAAAGCCATCCCTCTGAGAACAGGAACAAGACAAGGGTGTCCACTCTCACCACTCTGATTCACCACAGTACTGGAGGTTTTGGCCAGAGCAATTCGGCAGGAAAAAGAAATACAAGGAATCCAAATAGGCAACGAAGAAGCGAAACTCTCACTGTTTGCAGACGACATGATCTTATATATAGAAAACCCCAAAGAATCCATCCGAAAACTATGAGAAATAATCAACAGCTACAGCAAAATTGCAGGGTATAAAATCAACATACATACATCAGTAGCACTTCTATACTCTAACAACGAACTACCAGAAAAAGAACTCAAAAACTCAATCCCATTCACATCCCAACAAAAAGAATAAAATACCTTGGGGTAAATTTAACCAAGGAAGTGAAAGACCTATACAACGAAAACTACAAGGCTTTCCTGAAAAAACTGACGACGACATAAAGAGATGGAAAGACATTCCATGCACGTGGATTAGAAGAATAAACAGTTAAAATGTCCATTCTACCTAAAGCAATCTACAAATTCAACACAATGCCAATCAGAATCCCAATGACATTCTTTACAGAAACAGAACAAAGAATCCTAAAATTCATATGGGGCAACAAAAGACCCCGAATTGCTAAAGCAATCCTGAGAAAGAACAAAGCTGGAGGTATCCCAATCTCTGACTTCAAAGCATACTACAAAGCTACAGTAATCAAAACAGCATGGTACTGGTACAAAAACAGGTGCACAGATCAATGGAACAGAATTGAAAGCCCAGAAATAAAACCACACATCTACGGACAACTAATCTTTGACAAAGGAGCTGAGGCCTACGATGGAGAAAAGAAAGTCTCTTCAACAAATGGTGCTGGGGAAACTGGACAGCCACATGTAAAAGAATGAAAATTGACCATTCTTTTTCACCATTCACCAAAATAAACTCAAAATGGATCAAAGACCTAAAGATTAGACCTGAAACAATAAATCTTCTAGGAGAGAATATACACAGTACACTCTTTGACATCAGTTTCAAAAGAATCTTTTTGGACACCGTAACTCCTCAGACAAGGGAAACAATAGAAAGAATAAACAAATGGGACTTCATCAGACTAAAAAGCTTCTTCAAGGCAAGGGAAAAAAGGAGTGAAACAAAAAAACAACCCACTAGTTGGGAAAAAATATTTACAAGTTATTTATCTGACAAACGGTTAATCTCCATAATATATAAAGAACTCACACAGCTCAATAACAAAAAATCAAACAACCCAATCAAAATGGGCAGGGGACATGAACAGACATTTCTCCAAAGAAGATATACAGATGGCCAACAGACACATGAAAAGATGCTCATAATCACTAATTATCAGAGAAATTCAAATCAAAACTACACTAAGATATCACCTTACACCTGTTAGAATGGCAAAAATATCCAAAACCAAAAGTGACAAATGTTGGAGAGGTTGTGGAGAAAAAGGAACCCTCATACACTTCTGGTGGGAATGCAAACTGGTGCAGCCACTATGGAAAACAGTATGGAGATTTCTCAAAAAATTAAAAATAGAAATACCTTATGACTCAGCCATCTCACTACTGGGTATCTAACGAAAGAACTTGAAATCAGCAATTCCAAAAGTCCCATGCACCCCAATGTTCATTGCAGCATTATTTACAATAGCCAAGACATAGAAGCAACCTAAGTGCCCATCAACAGACGAATGGATAAAGAAGATATGGTACATATACAATGGAATACTACTCAGCCATAAAAAGGATAAAATCATCCCATTCACAACAACATGGATGGACCTTGAGGGTATTATGTTAAGTGAAATAAACCAGATAGAGAAAGACGAACTCTGTATGACTCCACTCACAGGTGGAAGTTAAACACAGAGACAAAGATAACTGATTGGTGGTTACCAGGGGAAAGGGGGGTGTGGTGGCAGGGCACAAAGGGTGACGTGGTGCACCTACAACATGACTAACAATAATGTACAACTGGAATTTCACAAGGTTGTAAACTATTATAATCTTAAAAAAAAGTTAAAATAAATATTTTTAAGTGCTAGTCATTCTTTTCATTGAATCTGTTTTAGCATACTCTCTGACAAGGTCTTTAAAGGGTTCACTGTTGATTAAACCATTTTCATGACCTAATGAGTTTGAGCCCTATTAATTAAGAATGTGCTGTGTACATTGATTTTTGCCATGGTGAGGATCAACAGAAGTAACAGTTCTTCAAATTAACCAACTGCTCACAATGTTATGTAGGATAAATGTCTGCTGTGAAATACACAGCATCCAAGCACTATTCAGTGCTAACACAAAAATTAACAGATGGGTTGTATTTTTAAGTTTACATAGAAGAAGGAAAGTAATTCTTACTTACAGGAGACAGTTGGCTGTTTATTTCAGATAAAAGACTGTAATGCTAAGAAAGGATCAAAATTAGAGATGACCTTTCCAGCTCTAAGTTACCATCATTAGCTTACACAAATCATCAGGTAAGGACAGAATATACCAAAATAGAAATCACAAGCTGAACTAGCCTTGAAGGTAGCCCTTTCCCTTAAATGAAGCCTTCATATCAAACAAATCTATACAGCTCCTGTGCATTCTAGGCTTTTGACAACGTGTAAATCAAAAATTTTGTTCCATAGCCCTTGGCAATTTTCCATACTTAATATGTGACGAAGAAAACCAACTTTAATTTTCTATATGACTAGACCCAACTTCAAAGTTACCATTAAAAATGATATAATTTATAGCTTCTATCATATTAAGAAATACATGTATTTTATTTTTTATGGTAACAAAAGCATCCCTGGATATCTGCATGAATTTGAAGTTCATGTCAATAAGTAACCACTTCTCTGTCCCTTCTTCTTTGGGTTACTAGCTCAGGAGTCACCAAAATACGGGAAAGGGTCAAACACAGCCCACTGCCTGCTTTTTTTTAAAGATTTTATTTTTTTCCTTTTTCTCCCCAAAGCCCCCCAGTACATAGTTGTATATTCTTAGTTGTGGGTCCTTCCAGTTGTGGCATGTATGGGATGCCGCCTCAGCATGGCCTGATGAGCGGTGCCATGTCCGCGCCCAGGATTCAAACCGGCGAAACACTGGGCCGCCGCAGCGGAGTGCAGAAACTTAACCACTCCGCCACGGGGCCAGCCCCCCACTGCCTGCTTTTGTATGGCCCACAAGTGAAAGAATGGCTTCCGTATTTGTAAATGGTTTGGGGGGAAAACAAATCAAAAGAAGAATAATATTCCTTAACATATGAAAACTATATGAAATTCAAATTTCAGTGTCCATAAATGAAGTTTTATTGGGAACAGTGATGCCCATTTATTTACATACTGTCTTTGGCTGCTTATGTGCTACAAAGGCAAGGTTGAATAGTTGCAACAGATATGGTATGGCCCACAGAGCCTAAAATGTTTACGATCTGGCCCTCTTCAGAAAAAGCTTGCCCATCTCTGTTCTAGCTATTGTCAGAGACTTACGGAACATGTTATTAAGGAGAAATGGAAGGCAACACAATCAGAAGGGGTGTAATTACTGAAAGGAAATATGCTCTGATGGGCAAATGTGGAGCTGGAAAGTAAATTCCTGCTAGCATTGATCAGCTGACATCTCCATTCCTTGAAATATCCCAGATCTGAAGTTGCTATATAACCATAACATGTGATTCTCTTAATACCCAAAGGTGCGTATTCATATAAAACAAGACATTTGGACAAACAACTCAAGACATTTTATAATCAGACTTAAGAAAATTTTTCTCTAAAGCAAAAGGAACTAATGCCATCAAAGAGAACAGAAACAAAAACAAAAGTAAAATCAACAAAATGGAGAACAAAACAAGTAAACTGGGGAAACTAAAACAGGTTTCAGTAAACTGGAGTAAATTTGGGGAAAACAGTAACTAAAATTTCCTCCAAAGGATGAGGGTGGGGTATTGTACATAGAGGAGTTTTCAAAAATGTGAGAAATAAATAGAGTGGTATACACTGAATAGAGTACATAAAGTGCACGGAACAAACTTACATGATATTTAAGTCTAGATTAAGGAAAAAATTTCTCTTATGTATTTCAAAATATCAGGAGACTTTGGCAATATATATTTAAAAAACTGAGTAATACTATCTATACTAAAGTCATGTCCTGTCAGTTGCTAGAATAAAAAAACATTTAATAAGTCTGTTAATTTCAAGTTTGAAAATTAAGTACATGTCTCTCAAAGCCTTTATAAAATCAGAGATTTAATTCCTTTCTCCACATATTACAGCTGCTTAAAATTTTACCTTCTATTTCTAGATACAGTGTAAATGAATACTCATCCTCAAACCTTCTTCCCCAAAAAACACTCTGTGTAATTAACTTGATAGTTTTTTTTCTTAAAAAAAAAATAAAACTCTGGTTTACCTACATACCATAGCAATTCTTATAAATTTTTAAAACACACAATTTCAGGTAAAAGCTCTCATGTATGTTATATATTCCATACACATGAATAGTTTATATTATTCTCTGTGATTAGAATGGAAAACAGATACATACACAGGTGGTACTGTAGGTGAAGCTAATACCCAATACCAATAACCAAAGCCAATACACAATACTCATGCTGTTTCCCATCTGCACTTCAGTTTTAACATTACTAAAAAATGTGGGGAACACTTACTATCTAATATTAAAAATAATTCTTGATCTGTTTCTTTCCAAAGAAGAAACAGGTCAAAATAACTATTTTATCTAACCTGAGGTAGAAAGCAATGGGGGAGACAAATAACTAGACAAAATAAAGATACTTTGGCTGAAATCTATAAACCAATGTGAACACATACTAGAAAGAGAATCCTCATAATGGTATGCTTCTTAAATTTGCACTATTTTCACTTATGTAAGGCCTTTCATCCAAAACTTCAAAGGGCTTTACCTTACACATTCATTCCAATCATGAATGGAAAACTTGAATTATCCTGGATCAAATAATGAAAATGAAAATCTTAAAAGGAGTTTAAGGTCATCCTAATAGGTCAAAATTAAAATGAAGAGCTCAAAATTCTAAATGTCCATCTGACACACTTAACCACTGGACATACCAATTTCCACAACACCAGTAACTGCAGTCACAAAAACTGTTTCCTAAATTTACAAATTAATAGTTTAAAAATCTCAAACCTAAAATGCTAGGAGATTCATTAGTTTGTCCTTTGTAATCCTCACTTTTTGCTTTTAAGGGGAAAAAATTTAAAGGACCCAAATGCTCCTTCTTCAAAACAGTTCTTTCCAAACATTATGGAAATGAGTGTACTCATTTACTTACGTAGAAATGAGTAAAAAACATACAGAATAGATATCTCTGAAAATATAAAGAAGTTTAAAAAGTAGAGGAAAAATTATTGGCATAATATGCTTTAGGTTTTGCTGAGTGCAAGTATTTGAAAACTGTGTCAACATAGACACAGACATTCACCAATAAAGCATCTGTTTCAACCTTTCCACTTTAAAGAGATGTTTAAAAATGTGTCACAGTAAGTCAAACTCTTCCCCTTTGTCTGAATTCTCTAACAGAGGGTACATTTACTTCCTACCCAAAAATATTTGAAAACACAAGATAGGCCATTCCTTTTGCTTAACATTCCACAAATGCCTGAAAAGCAAACTCAACTCAATTTAGTTGACTCAATAAGAGAATTCCAGGTTTTCTAAGCCAATAATGTTTTAAACCAAGCATGGATATTCCCTAGGGCCAATAATTATGACATATTATCTAAGCAATCTTTCTAAGCCAAACCAGAGCACTTCTTTCCAAAACTCACATTCTACCAACTTGGGACACTGTGTAGTGGGAAAAGAGTTCAGTACACATGGCTTATTTTTTCCAAAGCAAAACTTAAATACCAGAAGCATGAACTTGCTGAGTTACACTGCCCTCTAGAGTCTCTTTCTGCTACAATTTTTAGTCTGAAATAATTAAATTGTAATCATAAGACCTTTCTAATTAAGCAAGGTTTCAGAATTCTAATATTGGAAACTGACCTTTCTTATACGGATTGGTAGGAGTTGTTACTAAAACCTATATTTCAATTACTCACCATTATTAAAGGTCAGCAGTACTTCCCAAAGGACAGGAAAGCACCCAAAACAGAATTCTATAATTCGCCTTCAAAAAAAAGTTTTTAATAACTCAAACTGCAGAGATCTCTAAAACAAAGATGACTTGTAGCATATACTGGTTAACCCAGATGGCCAGAAGTTTTCTCTAGCAAAACCCCAAGTTCATACATTTGAGTGAACATACAAACCTTGGCCCCATATGGCCAGTGCTCCCCAGGGCTACTTGCACCTGTCCTCTCAGCTCCTAGCAGTTCCTGCCTTTTCTCTAGTCAGGCAAACAGAACCCTAAAGAGATCTTAAGGAGCTAATGACAAGCCATAGGAACCACAACAGTGTGAACTGCAAAGCACAAACACCAACGCCTACTTTTCCTAAGCATGCAATAAGGAACCTGCCAAGGACTCAAAGTAATTGAAAGCCATCCCTCTAATCTAATAACTCTATAGGCACCTATAACACACCATAGCTTGAGATTTTCTATTATTCTTTAAGAACTTATTAAAAGATATGTTTTCCCATGCACCACCAGTATAGCTTGCCTCAGCTGTTATAGTGACCAGGGTTTGTTTTTTCTTTTTCTTGTTTTAATCTAGACTTACATGAGACCATAAGGTCTTAACTCTGCTCAAATCTTGAGAGAGGGGACCAGTGGCGCAGCAGTTAAGCGCACACATTCTGCTTCGGCAGCCCCAGGGTTCGCCAGTTCGGATCTTGGGTGCAGACATGGCACCACTTGGCAAGCCATGCTGTGGCAGGCATCCCACATAGAAAGTAGAGGAAGATGGGCACGGATGTGAGCTCAGGGCTAGCCTTCCTCAGCAAAAAGAGGAGGATTGGCAACGTATGTTAGCTCAGGGCTAATCTTCCTCAGGAAAAAACAAACAATCTTGAGAGAATCATCATAGAGAGGAAAAAGAAAATCTTTATCTCTTCAACACCAAAAAAGCATGTCTCAAAAAAGAAACCAAAACTAAGATGCAATGTTCCACAGCAAAATATCTATCACTACTTTTGAAAGCAAAAGTCATCTTGGAGCTCCAACCCAGTAAACAAAAACAGCAGCATTCTTTGGCGTACAAAAGTGAAAATAGGATTTCTATAGGCTCTAGAACAAGGGCTGGCAAACAAGGGTCCGTGGGCCAAGTGCATGCAGATTGCTTTTGTAAATAAGGTTATACTGGAACACAACCACGTCCATTCATTTACGTATTGCCTACAGTTGGCTGCTTTCTCTCTATGAGGGCAGAGTTGAGTAGTTGCAACAGAGACCACGTGGCCTACAAAGGCAAAAATATTTACTAACTGGCCCTTTACAGAAAAAGTCTGACAATTTCTGCTCTAGAACAGATTCCCAACCTTCTCCAGACTGAGATTTAGAAGCATGTCATATGTGCAAACACAGGAGGGGGGCTGATTTGGAGAGAGAAAAGGGAATTATAGCTGCTATCCACTCTGTACTAAAAACTAAGGAAATGAAATGACAGGAATGCATGGGAAGGAAGAACTGACAGATGCAGCAGATTCAACCCAAATAATGGTACACATTAGGTTTTCCAAAAGACTGAAAGAAGAAAAGCTCTAAGGTTTTCTTTTAGGTACTTTAAAATATTTCTCTAAGAAATAAATGAAGAAAACAAAAATTTCTACTTACTATTTTACTCTCAGCCAGGCTACAATAAGAGCTCACTTCTAAAGTGGGGTGATATTTATATCAAAGAGAACATTTCAAGCGTAGCCATGAACAGAGAGTATGATTTTAACCAGATCCCAGAATGAATTTGAGATTAGTAGTACAATTAACTGTACACTTTCTTCAGAACATAAAGGACATGGGATGGAAAGAGAAGGGAAGGAAAAGAGGAGAAAGACTTTCATCATCTCCCCTAAGCCATTACTGTTCATCCTAGGGTACAAATCTGAGTTTCACTCTATTGCTTAAAGTCCTTTAATAAGTTTCCCAAAATTTATGGAAGTGAATCCAGACACTGTTCAAGGTCTGCCCTCCCTACCACCCTCAGAATACTATACAATGAACAACACCTCACTCCAACCCTGCCGAGAGTACATTATTCCCATTCTACATACAGAGGAAGGACTAGGGGCACAGGGGGCTCAGCAAATTATCTAAGGCTACATAACTAGTAAGTGGTAGATCTGGCATTCTCACCCAAGTAGTTAGGCTCCAGAACCCACGCTCTTAATTGCTATGCTAGTAGGGAGCCAGACACTTGGTAAACTTAACTAGATGGAATTTCTACTGGTACTTTCCAAATAAACAAGCAAATATTTTTAAGACTGCATGTGTTTTTTGCTAGTTTTGTTACCCGTGGACAATTTCCACTCCTTCTATTACTTGACCTTTCAGCAGCATTTAACACAGATAACTTCTCTCCTTCAGCAATGCCTTATTCTCCTGCTTTTACAGCCAATCTTCCATAGCCTCCTTAATAGGCTCCTCATCATCTGAACAGGCCTCAGGAGAGTGATCTACAGGACTTTATCCTGGGCCCTACTGTCATCTCTTTCCTTATACTCTCCCTGGGCAATCTCCAATCCAAGTCTTCAGTCCAGAGTTCATTCCAAAACCATATATATTATAAGCTCTTGGATATCTCTGAATGGGTGTCCTGTACTTAAAATTTAGCATATCTCAAACCGAATTCACTGTCTATCCCTCTCCACAAATATGTTCTTCCTCTGGGATCATATCAGAGCACTGTATCAGCCTAAATCCCATCAGGAGAGAGAAACCATATAGTAATTTGAATAAGAAAAGTTTTTTTAAAAAAAAAAGAATTATTAACCACAACAAGGAATTGGAGTAATAAACAATTGGCTAATAAGAAGAACTCTAAAAGAACTCTGTAAAAAGAACTTTAAAGAATAAAGGAACAGATGATATGAAATATAATAGCAAATATAATAATATGATATAGCACAGTATAGGACCACCGTACCCTTAGGACTGAGCCAAAGCACCCAAGGAAGAGTTCCCCCAATTCTAGGGCTGAGATTCAGACCTTGATGGAGAGGGCTCACATCCAGAACTTCTGGAAATCCACCCTCTGGAACTCACCAGAAATCTGTCCTCTAGACTGACAAAGAAAGTCATCTGAGGGGAAGTGTCTCACTGGAGGCACTCTGCTACAAAACTGCCCAAGGTAGGGGGTAGGCAGGGGAAAGCTGCTAGCCACTAAAGGGCGTTAGCGGCAGGAGCCTGACAGGCAAGCACACTGGAACCAGCAAGTAAATCTCTTTCCTCCTTCAGTCTCTCTCTTAACATCCTGCCAGCTGGCCAAGGGAAAATATTTAGAGGGTCCACATTAATTTTCACAGAGCAGGCAGTGAAGGGAAAAGTCAGAGATGAGAGGCAATAAATCAATAATTGGCATAAGCACCATCATCATCATCTCTCCAGCCCAAGCCAGAAACCTAGGAGCATCCTTGATTCTTCCTTCAATCATCAAGTCCTGGAGGTTCTATCTCCTAAGTATTTCTTGAATCCAGCCACTTCTCTCCACTCCCATTGTTAACGCCCCAGTCCCGGCTCACATCTCTTACAAGTATTGCCATCACAGCCATAGGCCTCCTGCCACAGATGTGCCCTCTTTATTCCCTCAACCGCAATCATTATGATCTTTGTAAATGGCAAATCCAGTCCTGTCAATCCACCACTTAAAACCTCTCAGGCATTTCTCAAGTGTCCATAAGATGGGATCCAAAATTAGTAATGGCTTTCAAAGTTCCTTGCAACTTCCCTCCTCAAAATCTATGCTCCACACATTAGGAACTTTATGTTGTTTGCCATGTGCAAAGATATCTGTTTCGCTTGCTTGCTTTTCGCTGTTTTGCCTCATGGCCACTGCACATGCGTTTCCACTCCTCAGAATAGCCTTCCTTTTTTCCCCATATTGCCATACCCACTTTTCAGTTAGCCGCCTCTTCATCAATCTTCAGGTCTCAACTTAGATGTCTCTTGCTTCAAGTCAGGTGTCCCTGCTAAGTATACCCAACAGAACCCTCTTCTTCCCCACTTAGAACACATACCACAAATTATTGTAATTGTTAACTATCTCATCTTCCATACTTTTACCTCTACGAAAGCAAGAAAATTTCTTCCTCATCAGTGAATCCTAGAGAGATGTCTAGAACAAAGTAGGCACTCAATAACTATCAGTTCAGTTAGTGAATGTTGAATGAAGGAGGAAAAAGACTTTATGAAGTGAATAACAGCTTAAAAGGAAAAGATTTTTGTTTTGGACAGTCTATCTGACATGTTGATCAGTGTACATGTGATAAAAAGATTACCCATACATCATTCTAAGGATGATGAGAAAATGCCTTTGTTCTATGCTTAACAACTAAGATAAAGTAAAATATAAAGTCTATTCCTCAGGAAAAAAAAAACTAATAGAGGGCCAACCCCAGTGGCCCAGTAGTTAAGTTTGGTGTGCTGTGCTTTGGCAGCTCAGGTTCAGTTCCTAGGCTCGGACCTACACCACTCATCTGTTAGTGGCTATGATGTAGTGGTGGCTCACATATAAAAAGAGGAAGATTGGCAGTGGATGTTAGCTCAGGGTGAATCTTCCTCAGCAAAAACAGAAAAACAAAAACTAATTCAGCCAGCTAGTAATATAAATTTATATGATTATATTGTACAAGATAAGGGCAAAGACTGTTAGTTTTCAAGGTGAACAATACCATACTAATGTATATATATCAAAGAATTCAGTTTACTTATACTCAATAATGAAAATCAATATTACAACATAACATTCCATAGCACATCATGCTTCCATAGTAGAAAATCAATACATCATATTCATTTTCAGCAACTTGTTTACCCAACCACAGTTCTAGAATCATTATGCAATACAGTATTCTCAAGCACTGTGAACTCATCTGAAATCAAAACTAGGCCTTCTCTGACACCTACTCCAAAAGGGAATATTTCTCTTGCTGATTCTCCAGGAATCTGCTCAAGGCTATAAGGCGCAAAAGTTGTAGAGCCAAATTGGTATGTAAAGTTATTCTGCCACTACGGAAGGATATTTAGGATTGCTAGTCCAGTACTGCTCCCATTCGACCATGCCAGTTTATTTTACTGTATCTATTCAGATGACAGTCTGACCAATCTGACCAGAACATATCTTGTACTTTTCTATCTTCCCCAACACTCAGCACAGTACTAAACTAACAGCAAAAGCATAATAAACACAGGCTGACTGCTGAACTCAAATGACCAACTATAACTTTCTCTATAAGAACATTCCACAAAATTACTAGGGCTGCCTTGGTAAAACTTTCATACACACATAGCCACAGACATGTTCACATACATGCTCACACATTCCACACATATTTTTAATGCAATTCCAAAATTAAGAAAAGAATTCAAGTACCTAATATGTTCATATGATTATTTTTCTTTAACTGTTTTTATTCCAACTGATGTATACTTCATTTTCTATAAAGTTTCTTTGTATATATCCCCATAGTCTAATCAAGGAAAACCAATCAGTAAAATGAAACAAAAAAGGCCTCAGACCTATTCTCTCCACCAAGAAAGATCTTTCCTCAGACATCTGCGTGACTCACTTCTTTGCTCAAATGTCACCTTCCTCAACCCCTCTGTAAACCCACCACTACCACTCCCTCAGACAAACCCTGGCACTCCCCTTCCCCGCTCCTGCTTTATTTTGCTCCGTAGTACTTATCACCATCGACATGTCTCTATTTCTTTGTTTATTGTCTCTTTTTCTCCCACTAGAATGTTTCTCCATGAATAAAGAGATGTTTTGGTTTGTTTTATTCAATGCTGCATTCTTAGCTCTTAGAACTGTGTGTGAAACACAGTATGTGCTCAATAGATATTGAATGAATGAAAATAGAGTCCCAGAAATTGATCTTAATACTGAGGCTGTGAAATGAAAAGCTCTCCAAGTGGGAGTGGACGTATATTTGAGACATGATTCTCTTTAATTTAACTTAAAGCCCAAAGGACTTTTACAAAATTAAATTGCTACTCAAGCTGCACCCAAATATCACTAAGGCTGCCCTTGAGTAACTGCTCAAGTACATTTTGACAAAAAAAGCAAAGAATTCTATGTCCTGCTTCAGCACCGGAGAAAGCCCTGCTATGGAAAATGTAAATTATTTAAGTTCCATATATGGCTAGTTAGGGATTTTATATCATACCTTTCATACCATTTTGAGGTCCAGACTAACTACATAGAGAATTCAGTTTTACGTTTGTTTGTAACAAAATTTTCTCCAGATATAATTACTCTGATACTACAACTCTTCACAAACACTATGGTAAGTCATAGTAGTTGCATTCTTAAATATTCTCACTAACTGAAAATCCTGTACAAAGAAATATAACTCATGGGCAAATTTTGAATCAAGTACCTCTGATGGAGAAAATTATACTATCAAGTGTGCCATTTGGCCATTAAAACAGAATAGGGATACAGAACTGATGAGATAGCTCATAATATTTATTTGGTCAGGAAGAGATCACCTTCAGATTTCAATCAGGCAATAAAATAAGAAAACGCAGAAGTAGGGGTGTCAGTTAACAAATATTCAGTAAGCCAAATGCACAGTTCTATACTGAATTTTGTGGTAAGAAACAAAAGAAATAAAACATGGTCCCCATACTAAAAGACTTTTTAAAATCTAGTTGACAAAATAAACAGAAATTGCAGCATCACAGAGAAAAATGTCCACAGTCTAAAATGGAAAATTTCAAAATCACCTAGACCCAAGAAAATAGACACCACATATTAGAACAATTTGATTTTCCTTTGACATCAATGGCACTGTTGATACAGTTTATCCTACCTCCAGTCAAGTAGGTCAATGAACAGAGACTGTGAGGTATATGCTACTCACGCTGGCCACTTTACCCCAGGCCATTTTAATTACTTCCATGGTTCCATTTCCCCATCCACTGATACTTGGCATGTCCAGCTATTAATAAGTATTTTCACTTCTATCTCCCAAATGTTTTCCAATCTGTCCCCTTCCATACCACACTTTCCTTGGCCTGGGTCAGCACTCTTGATCACCTGGCTAAATCACTGCAAATAGAAGTCTGATGAGATTACCATGCTTAGAAACTTCTACTGGATTCCACCACCCAATGAATAAAATCTAAACTTATCTTAGCATGCTAAAGATTAAACTTCTGGCCTCAGCCCTTTCTTCTCCATGCTCTAACAGCCATGTCTTGGCATGCACACTTTTCCACCACTTAACATACCCTTTCTTTTCTATTTTTCAACATCCCTCTTACTTTTTTCTGAAAGGCCTAGTTTAAATGTTATCTCTGTGAAGATTTCTTTGATCCTTACAATCAGGATTATCTGATGCTTTCTGGGTATTATCAAAGTATTTTATTTGTACCTCTATTAAAATAGATTGTATCTACTTTGATGTTAAATTGTAGCCTGATCACGTTTTTTGTCTGTCTACCTTCCTCCCAATCCCTTTCTAGGAAGAGAGTCCCTTCTTGTGGGGATCTAATAACATGCAGTTTGAGTGGATCCAGGGATGCCCAATTAGTGTGCTAAATCCTCCTGGCCACCAGGATTGGTTCAAGAATGTCCCAAAAACAGCCAGCTGGAAGCCTCCCCAGAGCTTTTGCTAAAACTATTAGAAAAAAGAATCTCTTTTTGCTGGATCCCCTAGGTGTAGGGATGAGGCCCAGGGCTGCAGACAGCCATCGTTGCTACAACATGAGGAAAGCCTGGTGAGAATGAAGCTAACACAAAGGAAAACAAAGGAAGAAGATGGAGGAAAAGAGAGATTCTCAATGCTTCTCTGAACTTCTGGATCTACCCAGGTTCACCCACACAGCTTCCAGATTACATAAACTCCAACTACCTTTTTTGTTTTAGCTGGATTTCTGCAATTTGTCAACCAACACAGTACTGACTAATACAAGTTATGATCATGGTCTGCTTTACATCATAACTAATAGTGCTCAGGGAAGAAGGAAAAGGAGCACACCTGGCAGGTGAGAAAAATAGCAAGAAAGCCAATATGGTTGGAGTGAGTGAGCAAGCATGGAGGGGTGGGGATGGTGGTAAAAGGGCTGGATGGCATTATAAGGATTTTGGCTTTTACTGAATGAAATGTCAGACCATTGCAAAGTCTCATGCAAAGGAGGGACAGCATCTAACTTAGATTTTAAAAGGATCACTGCCTGCGGTGCTATGAAAACACTGTATGTATGTACCGGGGGGTGGGGAGGTCTTAGAAGCACAAGACCTATTAAGAGACTGCCAGAGCAACCAATCCAGACATGACAGTGACCCAGAGTAGGATTTCCTTATTTTTTCAATATCCCATTTTTTGGTTACCAATTACAACTTTGGAAAGAGAGATAAATCAACATGGTAGTCACGCTTGATTTGATAAGTATCTACTACATGTAAGACACTCTTCTTTAATTATCACCTACTTGACAGATCTAGCTATCTACCCCAAGAACTCTCTCTTAAACTCAAGATCCACATACAAACAGCCAACTGGAATTCTCTAACGAGACATCCCCGATACACTTTACCCCCAAAAGCTACTCCTCCCTTATTCCCTAATCTGATTGTCATATTAATAATATTATTCCCAATCTTATTTGTTACTAAATAAGAAAGAAGGTATATTTATTAATCACTTTCAATATTACCATATAATTTACTACTCACTAAATATAATCTCATTTAAACCTCAAGACTGGGCCGGCCACGTGGCCGAGTGTTTAAGTTCGTGCGCTCTGCTTCTGCGGCCCAGGGTTTCACCGGTTCAGATCCTGGGTGCAGACATGGCACTGCTCATCAGGCCACACTGAGGCGGTGTCCCATGTGCCACAACTAGAAGGACCCACAACTAAAATACACAACTATGTACTGGGGGGATTTGGGGAGAAAAAGCAGAAAGAAAAAAAAATTGGCAACAGTTGTTAGCTCAGGTGCCAATCTTTAATAAAAAAAAAAAGAAACCTCAAGACAATTCTGTAAGACAAACGCATTATTTGCCTCCACCATTTTACCAGCAATGCAAATGAGCTCAGAAAATGAAGTAATTTGTCAAAGCTTACTCTGCTGGGAAGTGGTGGAGCTGAGATTCAAACCTGTGTCCTAATTCACCCAGTTACATAAATCTGACACCTGGGAATTATCTTACTTTCTCTCAGCCCTACTCCTCATGGATGTGAATGACCAGCCTACGTTCCTCTCTCTCTACTCATTCTCACATCACGACTACCTCAGTTCAGAGCTTCCTCATATCTAATCTCAGTTTATAGAACAGTCTCACAGGTCATGTTGGTACTTCATGTACTATCCTCCTTCTATCCTTTCTTCATACTATCATCAGATACTCTTCATTTACAAACATAAGATTTGTGCTCCAACCCAAGCATAAGGTTGGAAACTATGGATTAGGGGAACAGAGCTAAAAGTTCAAAAGCTGAAGGCTACAGCTCTCTATATCAGTATGCATGTATTAATTCTAGTACCAGCAACTTACCCAGCAATTTTCAGTAGCATCCCAACTTCAAGACTCTCATTAATATTGCCAAGTAGGAAAAACCTGGTATTTGCCCAATTTCCCCTTTCAGTCTTCATCTTCCAATCCCAAAGGCTGAGAGACATTAAGTATTTCAAAGACTTCATCTCACCTAGTCCCACCTTCCTAAATTACTCCTTTCTCCTCTTATCCAATCAAAACTGCCATTCCTAGAAGGCCCAAGTATTGATTTGATTAAAGTATACGAATGAGGCAATAGTCTAGGAAGAGAAGATGAGGGCAAAGACTAGGATGGTACAGTGCTGCAGGTGTACAAACAGCACTGCCTCTATACAACACCGGGTGAGCATGGGAAACCTAGTAGTCTTTTAAGAACCAAGAAGCAAGGGCCAGCCCGGTGGCACAGAAGTTAAGTGCACATGTTCCGCTTCGGCGGCCTGGGGTTCGCCAGTTCAGATCCCAGCTGTGGACATGGCACAACTTGGCAAGCCATGCTGTGGGAGGCGTCCCACATACAAAGTAGAGGAAGGTGGGCACAGATGTTAGCTCAGGGCCAGTCTTCCTTAGCAAAAAGAGGAGGATTGGCAGCAGATGTTAACTCAGGGCTAATCTTCCTCAAAAAAAAAAAAAAAGAGTTAGAACAAAAATATATTCTGCCTATTGCTGGAATCACGTAAGTTCTTTATACCAAATGCCTTAAGTTGCTACGAACAAATACTGTTGTTAAGCATAGAGTCTTAGGATACTGTTTTCCTCTCCCAAGACAGCTGAAGCTAGGTAGGTATCAAATAGATAGTAAATGTAGCAAATATTCCTTTGAATAAACTGCCAAGAAAAAGAGTAGAGAAATGCCTCAAGCTGAGGATGTGGTGATGGGTACAGAACCCTCCAGGCTCCGTGCTACAGCTTGCTGTCGCACACAGATCGGTATAACTGCACAACCGGGATCCATCAAAGTCAGTCACCCCAGGGAATTTCCCGAGAGGACTGGATTCTGTGGACATCTTCTGTAACTGTCAAAAGCTGCACATAATAGACAGAAAGAAAAAATGCTAAGAAAATGTCGTGCCAATTACCAACAAGTTGGTTTTCCCATTGTAGAGATATCTTTTCTGAAAAAGTGAATAACACTTTAATCAGTATTTTTCAAAAATGAATTTAAATGCTTTTGATTAATATATGCATATATTATTTCCACTCCCAAGTACATGCATAATATAATAAATGCTATATTAAAATTTTTGGCTCTTGATGAAAACTGTGCATGTGTATATGTGTAAAAAAATCTTTCTTTTTATTAAAAGATAGTGTAGTTAAGACAGCAGAAGAAAGGAGAAAGCAGTTAACGAAGGAAAAACTACACATTTAAAATGGGAATAGGATGGGCAAACTGGATTGTAGAAAAGATACACTGTCTTTTTTAGATAATTCCTCCTACATACCTTTTCTATAGCATCTGCCAACGTTTGTGATTCTCCATGCTTTCAGAGTAATGGTTACATTAAACAGGAAGAATATTCAATTTTCACTGTCAAAGAAGAATCTTACTGAATGCTTTAGAATTATGAACAATCAGGATTTTAAGGTCTCATTTAATTTTGGGAGTTTATTTTTAAATACCACCTTTATCTTTAAGTGAAAAAGTCACAAATATTAGCTCTGATATTAACACAGCCTAATAGCTTAAAGCTTGTTTATAGATCCCTTTTTTACAACTAATTAGAAAAAATCATTTTTAAGTACCAAGTAATAAGAATCAAGACACATTTTACAAAATTGCTTTTGCTAAAACACTCTGTTCTCACTTATCTCTAATATTAGGAAAACGTTTGCTATTTTAAGGTTTCTGGCAAAGGGAACTTTAAATGTTATTTAACTAGAGAGAGGAAAACTGGTACTACAACCACATAAAAATCATTTTTCTTTCATATTCCCTTTTTCTTGATGTGATTTAAAATATATTTCTTGGGGCCAGCCCAGTGGTGCAGCAGTTAAGTGCGCACATTACACTTCTTGGCAGCCCGGGGTTCGCTGGTTCAGATCCCGGGTGCGGACACGGCACCGCTTGGCATGCCAGGCTATGCCACATATATGTGCATCCCACATATATGCGCGTTCCACATATAAAGTAGAGGAAGATGGGCATGGATGTTAGCTCAGGGCCAGGCTTCCTCAGCAAAAAGAGAAGGACCGGCAGTAGTTAGCTCAGGGTTAATCTTCCTCAAAAAATAAATTAATTAATTAAATAAAATAAAAATGTATACATTTTTTTTTTAAGATTTTTATTTTTCCTCTGTCTCCCCAAAGCTCCCCGGTACATAGTTGTGTATTTCTAGTTGTGGGTCCTTCCAGTTGTGGCATGTGGGATGCTGCCTCAGCAGGGCCCCAACCATCGGTGCCCTGTCTGCACCCAATATCCATCCAAACCAGGGAAATCCCGGGCCACGGAAGCAGAGCGCACGAACCCAACCACTCGGCCATGGGGCCAGCCCCTAAAATATATATATATTTATAAATGCAAAATCCATCTGCCTTTTTTTCTATGCTGAAATTAATCTCTATTAGTTATCAGCTACGGAAAGCTCCCAAGTTAATAAGATTTTCAGTCACACTTTGTCCTTCATAGCTTCAAACTATTACAATACTGAACATAGCATTTCAAAAGCAATTATCAATCTTGTCTGTTTCCAATATGAGCTGCTCTAAAGTGCCTGAAACACCTGAGCACACTTCCTGAAACAGGTGCCCTTCTGCTGCCCATCATGACGATCTCTCATTAACGCTGGAAGATACTTATTCAAGCAGTTCCTGTTTACAAACACCCACCAACCCCACCTCTGCCCACCCTGTTGCTACAAAAAGAAAAAAAACACTTAGGATGTGCCACGAATTATACCAAGCACTTTGTACCAATTCTCTCATTTGCTCTTTACTACACCCTAAGAGTAAGTATTATCGGTGTCATGCCCATTTTAGAGATAAGGAAGCTGTAGTTTGAAGAGGTTAAGTATCTTGTTCAAAATTACAGTCAGGATTTAAATTCAACACTGTCTCTAGAAGTGGTACTCTTACCCAGTCATTTAGACGAATGGAAGGAAAGGAATTGGAAAGGAAAGGACAAGCAGGTTAATTGTGGAAAAGCTGTTTTCAGGCAACACTGGCCAGACTGAAGATGAAGAGGGCGCAGAGAAGGCAAAAGTCTCTGCACCTCTCTTCCCACCCCTCCCCACACAAACATTAATACACACACAGGCATTTGACCTAGACTATCAGGAATTCTATCAACGGGAAATCCATACACAGTGACAGAGAGGCAGTTCAGCACTTGGGCTGCGGATCCTGACTGCCAGAGTCTGAATCCCTGCTCTACCACTTATTACTGTATAGCCTTGCTTAAATTACCCTCTCTCCTTTGGTTTCCTCATCCGTAAAACGGAGGAATAATATTATCTCCTTCACAGCGTTGCCAGGAAGATAAATTTCCTTAAAACACTCTCAAGAAGTCTGAGACAGTGTCACGCATATAGTAAGCATACAATAAAGGCAACCTACTATTTATTTATACCTTCTTTTAATGCAAATAATTCTGGGAGAGTTAAGAGTAAAATACCTTAATGTATAATAGGTCAATCGGATGGCTCAGAGCAGGAACAATGAGTACCAAAGTCTATTCTCCAGAAGCTGAGGTAGAACAAGTTGCTGCACGCAGTACCTGAGGGGTAGGGCAAGCCTAAGGCAACAAGCTGCTGGCATCCAAGGGGAAGGTCTCTTGGCTGGTAGAGGAAGTAAGGTCACATAAAAGGAAGGAGGAGGATCCCCAGAACAAACTTTGCCCATTTCCTAACTTTGTCTAAGGTCAGCATTGTTCCCAGAGAGAAGAAACTGTTCTCTGTAATATTTCTTCACACAAAAGGTCACCAGACAAGATTCTGGAGGGGTTGGGAGAGCATTAATAAAGGACTCTGGATTCAATTAGAATTATTTTCTTTTATTTTCTACTGTATCCTGTCAGCCACTATGAAGAGGTAAAACATTAAGAACAAATAACTCTCAGGGCCGGCCTTGAGAGCGGTTAAGTTCGCACATTCTGCTTCGGCAGCCTGGGGTTCAGCGGTTCACATCCTGGGTGCGGACACGGCACTGCTTGCCAAGCCATGCTGTGGCAGGTGTCCCACTTATAAAGCAGAGGAAGATGGGCACGGATGTTAGCTCAGGGCCAGTCTTCCTCAACAAAAAGAGGAGGATTGGCAGCAGATGTTAGCTCAGGGCTAATCTTGCTCAAAAAGAAAAAAAGAACAAATAATTCTCCTACGCTAGAGTATCCAAGGAAACCACACACCCCCGCTGATGTTGGAGTAGCAGTGGAGCATTCACTTAGCTAGTGGGGTCTCAATGTGCTGCCCCTGCCAGGGTCATCACAAATTAGCAGCCCAGTATTTGAGAAGCAATCAGCCTGACCACATGTGATTTACGTTTTTTTGTTAATTAAAGAACAGTGGACCTACTTTATCTCCAAATAAATAGCAACGTACGGCAATGAAGATCATATTCTGACAGGAAGCATGTTTTCATTACTCGGCACCTACCTGAAAACCTCTCTCACAGAGAATTTAAATGGTAGGGTGGAGATGGGCAAATTGCATGTTCTTGAACAATAACAAAATTGAAATTATGTCAGCCTGGTGGGTTGCCCTGCTGATCTCTACATCATCAGGTAGAAGGACGCGTGGATAAGCATGGTTCTATTCTGAGGAGCCCAGTACTGTGCTTATTCCCACAGCAACCAGTAGGTTAAACTCCACAGACTAGCTCAAGAGAGGCCCTTCCTTTGCAGTTTTATATTCTTACACTAAATCTTTAGCTTAGGATCCATTTCATTAAACAAACAAAAGTAACTACAGTATCAGAATCATCTTCTAGTGACACACAAGGCACTAAGTAAAATAAAAGGCCAAGTTGGGGAAAAAACCTTGATTCCAAGAAGTTATAATAGAATTTCCCCCACTTGACTGTACTATAAGAACATTACCCCAAATAACTGTTTTTTTAACCACTGCAAAAAAGCAAAAAAAGACAAAATCAAAATAAATAATACAAAAATAGCTAAAACTTACATAGC
The DNA here is from genome assembly GCF_041296235.1 of Equus asinus. Classification (NCBI taxonomy): domain Eukaryota; kingdom Metazoa; phylum Chordata; class Mammalia; order Perissodactyla; family Equidae; genus Equus; species Equus asinus. Next base: position 107,460,515 of record NC_091794.1, on the reverse strand, counting down.
TATCTAGAGGAACCCATTTAATCCTCACAACAGCCCTTGAGGGGTCACTATTATTATGCCCATTTTACAGAAAACAAAAAGATACACAGGCCAAATAACTTGCCCATGTGTCACACAGCTAGTAAGTGGTAAAGACAGGAGTTGAACCCAGAGAGACTGCCTCCTAAGTCGATGCTCTTACTCACCACATGGTGTCACTTTTCAAATGAGGGGTAAAAACTGGCTGTCACCCAAAAGATTGTCATTTGATGCTGAATTTTGACTTTGCTTTGTATTTCTAATTCTTCTACCTAAGAGAAGCACTTTCTTTGCAATTTTATATTCTTGTGCTAAGTCTTTAGCTTAAGAGCATTTTCATTTTAAAAAAAAGAAAAAAGGTAAGTAACACTACCAGCATCTTCATCCGGTTATATCAGACGTGGAAGGCACTAACCTGCACAATTCCTACGACCCTTGTTTAGAGAAAAGTCTTCAGAATGATACACAACTGTAAAGTGGTAATTCAGAAAATTTCAAGGTAACTTAACACATATTTTCTCTCATTGAGGGATGTATTTCAAAAGTAAGAACACTGACTACTGACAGATAATGTGACCTGCCCTCAGTCATAAGGGTGTACGTGAACCAGAGTTTCTTGAAACCTAGCCAGTCGCCTCCCTTTCCTATACTACATCCAATGTTTCAAGTAATAAACCCATTTCCTTTGCATGAAACTGATGTGATCAAAAGAAATAAAGGAAAATAAATGAAATTTAATCAGAGATAGTTTATGTTGAAAATAAAGTGCCAAACTTTAAAACATCTCATAATTTTTAAATTTTGCTTTCATAGCTATTACTTCACAAAGAAAAATATTTTCCAAAAACATTTTAATCAAAGTCCTATTTAAAGAAATTTCTGATTAGAAATAGTAAACTATGTATGCATTGTTAAAAATAATAATGATAATCTGTCCTGAGCTATTCGAAAGAGATGTATAGCATGCTATTTTAATAGGCCTAAATGAGGAAGGATCAATATTATTTTAATTTTTAAAGGTCTGTTTATGAAATGCAATCATCCTTCATTAAAAATGCAAGCTGTGCTTCAGCAAGACGTTAGCGTAAATGATTCATAGAGAGATCTCCCTCTCCAGTATAATCTTCCTCTCCTGGGAGTTTCCTTCGGATGCTGTATCAAACCACTCAAGCTATTATTAAAAATGCTTCCCTAAGAGGGAAAAAAAATACATTTCCCCATTCCCATTCACCATTGCCTCTTCCATTTGAATGATTTAAATCTTTTCCAGTCAAAAGTAAAATTAATTCTTCATATTCCACATATTTTTGCAATCATTTCTGTTCACAACCATTTTAAGATTTTATAATATTCAAAACAAGGAATTCAGTATTTTTTAAAGTCAGAGGCTTTAATTCACTTACCCATCCTGATATTTCAGTGTGTGTTGTTGTCTTTCACTGAAATTAAAGGAAATTTACCTTTTATTTGATAGATTTTAAAATGTTAACTCATCAAAGTCAAGGCACTGCAAATTTAAATTCAATTCTCTTCAATTTAAAAATGCTAATGAAAATGGCTGTTTCAATGCAGCAGCATCTGGCTCATTATAACATTCAGTTTTAACTAATAAATCCTTAATTATTAAACTCTAGTGTTCAATTTCTTTCACATGGATAAGTCAAACACATATTGCTATAATTATAAATACCTGGTATAAATTAGTTACAATAACATATCATGGGATAGCCTCCTCTTTCTTCACTGGCTGTAAAATAAGACCCCCAAGTATCTTGTAAGGGACACACATTTGAAAGATCACCAGTAAACATTTGGGCTCTGGTGTATGTAGGTGCTGCATTTATTGACTAGCAAATATTTAACTCTGCTGGGTACTCAAGCATAATGCATACAGCAATTTGTCTGCTTGTGCAAATGGGCCAGTTTTTTTCCAAGTGCTTTTTCAGATAAATGTGTCAAAACTGAATGTAACCATATGTCCTAATTCTGGCTTTACAAAGCCAACTCTGACTCCACCCAACTTGACATTTTTATTAAGGTGCTCCTGAATATACTTAAGCAAGGTATTACTGCACATCATGATGTCTAGGAAAGGTTGAAATCCCTGAGAGAATATGTTTGGTTTTAAGCCTTAATATATATATATAAGGGACTTTTTCAATTTTCTCTCCCCACCTTTTTTTTCTTTTTTTTTTTCTTTTTTAATCAGCAACATCGACAGGACTGACTGAATATTTTACAATGGAGTTGCAGAGTATGTGCGTTCAATCATTTGGCTTCCCAGAAGATTCATTACAGTCACATTAGAAAGTCAAATCAGGCAATTCTGCAGTCTGGTGAAAGCTAGCATATGAAAGGAGGTTAATACAAAGGAATTTCATTTTAAATAGAGGACATTTACAACTTTAAAAAGCAACATTATGATAAAATTTCCAAGATATTTGTTCTGGAATTAGCATACACTTACAGGTCTAATTTCAGAGATGTCTAAATGCTTTTCGAGGAAGGAATGAGAGCATGTAGGGGAAGAAATTGTTTGATCTGCAAGGTCTGCCATCTTAATGATCCTCACGGCTAAGAACACTGCCGATGTATGTTTTACCGTCACTCATGGGGAAAGAATCTATGCATCCTCTGATTACACTGACGAAGTAGGAATCAGGTAAAAGTCAAGAGGTATTCATTTGAATCCTTACAAGGATCCTGAGTGATTTTAATACTTGTCTTTCTGCGTGTAAATAAAACTAAAGATTTTCAGAACTTAATATGTATTTATATGACAAAATCAATAAAGTTAATTGTCTTTTTCCATGATTAGTGGCGGGTATAGAAACATCTTCTCGGGCATACATGTGTTTAACTGGCACTTGTGTATAATGGTTTCCCTCTCACTAGGCTTCAGGCCTCAGTAAACTCCTAACCAATCTTATTTGTTTCCACCTGACTTATAGATAAGCAAAATTTAAAAATAACTACCTACCAGAATGAAAAGAGAAATGCAAGCCTCTTCATTCACTACAGCAGATTTAAAAAATACAAATTTCAAATTCAAAGGCTCACCTTTTACACGAGGAATCTGAAAGGCTTAAATATCCCGGGAAGAGGGAAAGAGCAGCAGCAGTGCTAACAGACAGGGAAGGCAGCCGTCTTCAGGGCTACCTTTGGCAGCAGTACAGATGGGCTGTGGAGGTCCCTGGCTGTGCTTAATTTAATATGAAGCTAAATACAGTCAAAACATCTGGTGCACTATTGATGGTTATCATGATAAATTAAATCTGACATCACACACAAACCATTCAAATAATCTATCTATATCCTTTTTACCTAAAACACAAAAGCTAACAATCTACATTTACTTTTTGTTTTTAATCTCCTTCAACAATCTTCTATTTTTGAAAAGGCAGGTTTTGTAGGGTCTAATGTTTACACAATTTAAGGGACGTCTTTAAGAAAAAGACTACAAAATTTTGTATATAAAATGACAAGGGGCTCATGCAAGTGAGGGTCCCTTTGGTTTAAACTTCATTAGCTCCACAGACAAATCACCTCTGGAGAGGGTTGAACGGCAGTGTTAGGTCAAGACTAAATGGAATACCATGCTACAAAGAATGGTACAAAGAATACAAAATCCTAAAAAGCAGACAATTTAACTAACAACTTGCAGAAGAGCAAAAAAGACTTTCTAGGGAGGCACATCAGCAAAAATAAACTACCTTCTTAGAATGGCTACGTAACATATGTCCATAAAGTGCAAAACTCCAAATCTATGGCAGACCACGAGAACAAAAGTACTATTATAAAGGGAAAAAGTTAATGAAAGAACCAAATTATCAATTTTATAATAGCTACAGGACAAGGAACAAGTATAATTTTATGAGCAACTATTTCACAAAACAGAATTCGATAATCTCTAACAATTTACTATTCAAAAAAGGCAGAAGACTACGTATAACTGAAATAACTACTGCCTAGACTGCTATATTCAAATTATTGCAATTTTTGTTACACTGCTTTGAATGATATTTGGTGAAAAGAATTTTTAATTTTACTACTATAGAAAATTAGCCTCACCCACACTCTTCTAAACAAAAAGGATCTAAACCTTGATTCTGCATCTGAGGGGAGAAGCACTTCATATAATAAATTCAGTATAATCAAAATGAGAAGCATATTTCTGTTTAACTTTTCTCATCCTGACTCAAGAGCTGTGAAAAACAGTTATTAAAATTAATGCATCAAACTATCATAATTCTGTCTTTTTTATGATTGGTAATATTCTTTCTAAAATATCAGTCTGCTTTGCTGTACTAGTGCATCTTTTTAAAAGTTCTCTTTGAAGATCAGGATCACTTTAACATTAGGAGAAAAATGTACAATTATATTAATTTCGCACTGAAAATAATCTCTTCGGATTTCGAAATTTTTTTAGGTTTGAAATTTTGAAAATGATTCCCTCACTAGAAAGCCACTTATTTTTCTTCACTGCTTCCAATGGTGAAAGATAATGAAGCTACTTGCCATTCAACATAAAAAACACACACACAAAAATAAAGTGTCAACACTGCTCATTATGCCACGCTGAGGCAGCGTCCCACGTGCCACAACTAGAAGGACACACAACAAAGAATATACAACTATTTACTGGGGGGCTTTGGGGAGAAAAAGGAAAAAATAAAATCTTTAAAATAAATAAATAAATAAAGTGTCAACAACTGGCAAATATCACAAAGTAAACATTTTCCTATCCCTGTCAAATAAAATTTATTTCTAATAACACTGTCCTGTATAATCTTTCCCTAAGTTAGCAAGTTATTGCTCCATTTCTTCTCCACTAATTATTTTTTTCTAAAATTAATACAAGAAATATCACTGGAAACTCTCATCTTCTACCCACAACCAAGTCGATGAACTATATGGGCTGCCAAAATCAAATTCTCTTCTGCATCTTTAATGTGATACTAAATGTGATGCTCCCACAAAAGGGACCAAGAGTTTACGGAATTCCCCATAATCTTATCAGAGGAACAAATATACGACAATGAGAAGAAAAACAGGGTAAGCTCATTGTTGCTGGTTTGTATTTTCCTGTTCTTCTCAACTTTCCCTGCAGCAGATCACACTTTGTAGTCGGATTAAGAGAACTGGTAGAAGCACCAATACTTTTTATTTAGTTGGACTTGAGTTTGGTTTTTCTATTCATTCAAAAGTATTAGTACAATCAAAATATCAAACATTTTATTTACCAAAGTCACTCATCTTCCCCATCATAAAGATAATCAAGATTTAATACTCGTATAAGGACTCAAAATGGGATTATTCTCTCACCTCAACATCAAAGTACTATCTAAGCAGATACTTAGTACAGATTGCCAAAGAAAAGTACAAGTATTAAATCAGTGAAAGGTTATAATTCTCCTTCGGAAAAATTAAAAATTAATAGTTTACTGTCAATTATTACCTATTTCTGACACATCATTTTTTGGGTTTTTTTTTTTTTTTTTTGAGGAAGATTAGCCCTGAGCTAACATCCACCGCCAATCCTCCTCTTTTTGCTGAGGAAGACTGGCCCTGAGCTAACATCCATGCCCATCTTCCTCTACTTTATATGTGGGACGACTACCACAGCATGGCTTGCCAAGCGGTGCCATGTCCATGCCCAGGATCTGAACTGGCGAACCCCAGGCTGCTGAAGCAGAATGTGCGCACTTAACTGCTGCGCCACTGGGCTGGCCCCTGACACATTAATTTTAATGTACAATCCTTTTATATAAGAAAATTATTACAGCAGGTGCCACACCTCAGAATTTACTAGATGTAACAGAGAAAGGAGCATCACCCTTTCAAAAGGCAAGGATGAAGAACATACACAACAATTAGAAAGTAAAAGACCAAAGCATACAACCGAAACAAACAGGGCACCTCAGGCCTTTGCTGCTATAAGCTCAAACTGTAGGTATTATTTTCAGAAAGAGGAATGTAAGACTTCTGCAGTTACTTTACAAGAATTAAAAATCTTTCAAATCAGATTCTTCCTAAAGTAAGGAAAGCAAAAACAGAATGAAGACTACAAAATTCTTTATCCTTTCCTTCAGAGAACACGGTTTAGTGCCTTTTTTTAAAGTCAAAATCAAGAGATTTGGGTGCCAATTCTATCCCAATAACCAAATTACTCTGATATTTTGATTACAGCCTGTGTACAATTATACACCCACGAGGCTCAACTGCAAAAGAGCCATAAAGAACTTAGAACATTACCAAATTCAACGTATGTGGGAAAAAAACCTACAAAATTCAAATGTGAGGGATAAGTTTTCTGCTAACACATGGATAATAATTCTTAATTCTTATTATATATCTAAGATATTTACTGATGATCAATGCACTGTTACACTGTGCAACTCTAACTGATCAAGGCCAGTTTCCCATTTGGAAAAAGGAAGATTTTTATCTGAGAAATGATTCCAAATAAATTCCACACAAGTAAGTAGACCTGGGCCTATTATTTATATTTCATTGGACAAACATTTATATATCATTTACAATCATTTATATCAATCACCACACTCCAGAAAAGTCAGCCTTGGATTAAGATACCGAATAAAATCCTAGGTGAATGAAAAGAAAAAGTCCTGGGTCAGTAGAACAGCTTTGTTTGCATGAATCTGGAGAGTACTGGTAGAGGCGTAAGATAGACAACTCCCTGGTATGAAAAGTAGGGGCCACCTTGTGGGGGCTGGAAGTCACTGGGGAGGGTAGCAGAAAACCCAGGAACAGGTAATAAGTTCTACAGGCCTTTGACATTGTAAACATGACTGTTTCTATGGTTTTTTGTATTTACAATAATTATTCCCTTTTATTCTCTATTAATACTAAGTAAAATTCTTTGTGAAAATCCAGCTGGTGTCAGTTATGCTGAGTGAAAACAAAAAGAACAACAAAATTCAGATTTAAAAAGAGCAGCAGTGTACCCTTTAAGATCAGAAGCAGTGGAGCCAGGAGGACTCTAATATTAACATTAGCCACCTTTTATGGGGCACTCACTATGTTGCAAGCACCGGGCTAAATTATTGAATAATTCATAAACAATTCTGTAAGACAGGCATTATTATCTCCATTTTCTAGATGAGGACATTGAAGCACAAAGAAGTGAGATAACTAACAAGGATACAGGGCAGGTAGGTGGCGGAACAAGGATTCAAACCATATCTTTTTGCTCTCATGCTCAAACTCATCATGCTTTACTATTTCCAAAATGAGAACCAAACTGGAAAAACCTCAAAGAGAAATAAAAACTCAAAGGAAGAGTTCGAGTTCTTCAAACAATACTCTGTTTTGGAGCACTCCTGTTCTAAAACTGGAGGATTTTCGGGCTTTGCAATGTGACATTCTTGGTAAAGACACATTTGATACTAAATCCTTTGGCAATCTCATGCCATGGCAAGGTTTCAACTACCCCATTCCCAATATCTCTGTCTTCAACCTTGATTTCTTCCCAGGTCTACTTAAGCATTTTCTATCTGCTAACCACAAAAATCATCCAGATTTCTCAAAGAAAAGCTCTATTATCCTCTTCCCTCTCAAATCAGTTTCTCCTCCTGTGTTCCTAAATTTATAATGGTACTGCCATACTCCTGATTATCTACACTTTAAAACTCCCATTTAACACTACACCTTGCTCCAAAAGTTGCCAAATCCAACTGATTCTACCTCTACATCTCTCACATCTATCTCCCCAATCCATTTCCACTACCACTTAGAAAGGTTGGCTTTGCATTACCTTTCACCTAATCTCCACTCTTTATGTTTGATCACATCCTAGAAATAGTTTTCCTAAAGCACAACTCTAATCATGTCACCCCTATGCTAGAAAACCTTCAAAAAAGCTCATTTCCAACCAAACAACTTTACTTCAATATTCAGGTCAAATGCCTCCTTCTCCATGCAACCTTGTCTAATTCCATTTCCCTCAAGAGAGGTCACTGCTTCCTCTTCTGAACTATAGAGTTCTTGACTTCATATCACAAGTACCTGTATTTACATTACATACATACATCGTCTCCCTAGTGAAGGACCAGCTCCATAGTAGCAGAGTCAATGTCTGATTCACCTGTGAGTCTGCCACAGATTCTGGTGCACATGGTATACAGTGCACATGATAGGTACTCAAATATCTGATAAATGAATGAAAAATTCTAAATCAGCTTTCTAGATATAACACACTTTTTAGCAAAAGGACTTGTTCCTTTTACTTTTTAAAAAATATACACACAAATCTGTGAAAAATAATCATAATTTCTATTAAACCAGCTCTTTATAAAGTGGTATTTGGTTCCTGAATAGTCAGGAAAAGGTGTTTATTTGAAAACAGAAAAGAGCATGATTGGCTAGGTCAAGCAACATCTAATCCTAAGAACCATCACTTCATGAGGCCTCAGCTTTGGTACTTCTGGATGAAGCCCCCAGAGGGCTTTCCTCTGACAAGACATTAAATGCTTCTAGCCGAATGACTACTCTAAAACACCCTCCTCATTTCCCCAAAACTTCTCTTCCAAACATTTAGATATTTCTGCCATAAAGTCAGCTCCTCTTTTTTCACCCTGCATGGCAAGGCCCAAGTGGTATGACTTATCGAGAAACTAAGCCACATAAACGAAGACTAGGAGGTTTAAAATGCCTGAATAACCTGGACCATGGAAAATTAATATTTTGCCCTCCACAGTAAAGTTACACCCTTGGGCAAGGAAGAAGATTTAAAACATTATCATGGCCTTGCAATCAGCAAAAACCCAGGCATGGAAGAGTCAAGGAAGTTAGGGCTTTCTCAGTCAACTGAAAAAAAGAAACATCAATTCTATGCAATTTCCTATCTGCAAACTACAGCAGTTTTGGAGGACAAAACTAAAAATGGAAGGCTATTTCTAGACATTCTGATGAAGAATGATAATACTGTATTTACTTCAGTAAAGTCACACTCACAGAAACAAACCCAGATTGTCTTAATTGTTTTGTACAATCTCATAAAAGCACAGAGTGTAATCCACTTTTTCAGTTCAGAAATAAGAGGCCCTTCTTGAAAACTAAAAGAAAAAAAGTCTATTCCCATGATCAGATTTTCCATACAATATTAAAAATGAACATCTGGCCTATAATTCAAGAACTAAGGCAGAACAAGGGCACTACTTGACCAATTATATTTACTCCCATGCAAAAAGCTAACTCAAGGTCAAACCACTGCCACCTGCTGCAGTGTACCAGTCCTAGGAGGCTGTTAGAGCCCCAGGCTTCTAATCAATTCTGTGGTTCCCATTCTCCAGCTTCCCTTTCCCTTATCTCGGCCTCCTCCAGGTCAAAGAGCACCCCCAGGGCAGGCAGGGGCAGCCTCTGTGGAGCAGAGTAACAGCTGTGCATCAGTCTCGAAATGATCCAACCCTCGTGTCATCTGTAAAAACATGAGGGGAAACCAGGCATGCACATAAATCATGGAGTGCTGCCTTGGGTCCAACTAAAATTCCAAGACAGAATTTTTTTTTTAATTTTCATGTTTTAAAAAAAAACTACACTCATCCATAAATTCAATCCTTCAGCTAACATGTGCCAGGAACAATCTCTACTGACTGAGCAGACTGTCTATTTGGGAAAGGAAGTATAAATAATCACAACATGGTGAACTGAGTACTAATAATGGGGGACAGGAAAGACTTCCTGAAGGACATTACACCTAAATTGAAACCTAAAAAATTAAATAAAGGGGGCAGCCCCATGGCCTGGTGGTTAAGTTTGGCGCTCTCTGCTACACCACTCGTCAGTGGCCATGCTATGGTGGTATCCCACATACAAAATAGAGGAAGACTGGCACAGACGTTAGCTCAGGGAAAATCTTCCTTAAGCAAAAAGAGGAAGATTGGCAACAGATGTTAGCTCAGGGCAAATCTTCCTCAGGAAAAAAAAAAAAAAGTAAGAGTTAAGCAGGCAAAAAGAAGAATGTTTGCCACCGGATGGCTTTACCTAGGTAACTAACACCATCAGATATTTATTTTTAAAAGACCAAAAGGCTCCAAAGAAGATAGCAAAGGGCCAATAAGTACAAGAAAAGATGCTCAGGGGCTGGCCTGGTGGTGCAGCAGTTAAGTTAGCACGTTACGCTTTGGTGGCCCAGGAGTCACCAGTTCGGATCCCGGGTGCAGACCTATGCATCGCTTGGCAAGTCATGCTGTGGCAGGCATCCCACATATAAAGTAGAGGAAGATGGGCATGGATGTTAGCTCAGGGCCAGTCTTCCTCAGCAAAAAGAAGACGATTGGCAGCAGACGTTAGCTCAGGGCTAATCTTCCTCAAAAAAAAAAAAAGAAAGAAAGAAAGAAAAGATGCTCAACATCACTACTCATTAGGGAAATGTAAATCAAAACTACACTAAGATCACTTCACACCCTCCAGAATGGCTATATATAATCAAAAAGACAGACACTAATAACAAGTGTTATCGAGGATATGGAGAAATTGGAACCTTCATACACTGCTGGTGAGACTGTAATATGGGATAAACACTTTGGAAAACTATTTGGCAGATACTCAAAATGTTAAACATAGAAGGACCATAAGACCCAACACTTTCACTCCTACATATATACTCAAGAGAAATGAAAATACACATCCACACAAAAATGTGCACATGAATGTTCACAGTAGCATTTTTTTAATGGTCAAAAAGTGAAACCAATCCAAAAGTCCATCAACTAATGAACGGATACATAAAATGTGGTATATCTACACAAAGGACACTTATTTGGCAACAAAAAGGAATGAAGTACTGACATGCTACAACATGGACAAACCTTGAAAACATTATGCTAAGTCAAAGCAGCCAGTCACAAAAGACTGTATGATTCCATTTATGTGAAATGTCCTGAATAGGCAAATCTATAGAGACAGGAAGTAGATTAGTGGTTGTCAGGGGTTGAGGGATGGGTGGGGAGGAAATGAGGAGTGACTGATAATGAGTACAGGGTTTCTTCTGGGGGTGATTAAATGTTCTAAAATTGACTGAGGTGATGGTTGCACAAGTCTGTGAACATACTAAAAATAATTGAATCGTACACTTTAAATGGGTGAATGGTATGGTATATGAATTATATCTCAATAAGGTTGTTATAAAACAAAAAGATTAAAAGGACTACAATGGTAAAGAACACACTGGAAAGGCACAGGATTTGAACAGGCAGACTGGTTTGGAAGTTGTAAAGTAACTCAGGAGAGAGAGAGTGGTTGAACTAGGGTAATGGGACTAGGAAGAGGCAAAGGGAAAAAAAAGCAATATTGGGTTAGAGATGGGGGGAGAAAAGAGGGAGTCCACACGATGCAGGATTTTTGGCTTAGAGAATTGAGCAGCACTTACTGGAACAGGAACGAGGAAAGACATGTTTGGGTGAACAGAAATTCACTGTACTTTTAAGTTTAATTATATTTACAAAAGCTGTATAAGTATTTGGAGATGGTTTTGTTTCAAGAGGTTGTAAGCCTTCCCAGTCAGGCATTTGTTTATTCAATTTTTAAATGCAATTTAATGTTAGTTATGTTTATAAATGGAACTGGATGTTTAAAGGAAATTAAGTCTGTTCGACTTGAATTAATCAACATACATCAAAAGCTACCTTGAAAGTTATTGTTCTTATATTTTTAAATAAAATGTATTGAATACATGAATAGACTAATAAGATTTATAAATTAAATTTAGAGCTTAAGAAAAGCTGGGTTTTACATTCTCTAACTTTAATAAATTGACTATTAATTTTGAACACCAGTAACTATAAGTAGTTGGGTATCACTGACGTGGCATTACTGGCTGGTAACTGAGAAGTTCCAATTTGATGGCTTCTGTTTTCTCTGAAATAGGAAGTGAAGTCATCTGTTCAAGAGGCAGAAAGGGAGGTGGGCAGTGAGAGGAAGGGGAACAGGAATCCTAGGTCTAATGATGATTGAAATAAAAGCAATGGTGAAAGAATGAGTAAGTGGAATACACCGAAGGACCACCTGGTATTGTCACAGGCCTAGTTGGGAGTGTGGAGACCATTATTTCACAGACGGACCCATCAGCTGAATGATGCCTTTTTCTTTACAATTACTTAGTTAGTATGACTTTCTCCCAAAAAATGTTATATGCATTTGGTTATTCTGAGGTATAAACACAACATGTTTCTTCAATTTTGATTTTCAGCCATAATTTAAAGATAGAAATAACCAAAAGGAAAACCTGCTTATATAACGTACTTAAAGAGGAGTACTTCTGCATTCTAATCCTGACCATAGCAAAAAACTTTCCAGTAAAGAAGTATGAAATACAGTACCTTTTCTAGACAATAACAGAAGTATAATTTAGTCATTATACTTTACAATCATTTCTACGTCTTTTTTCCTCTAACCCCTAAGTCAGGTTCTAGACTAGTTGTCCAACAGAACTTTCAGCAATGATGGAAATATTCTGTATCTGCACTAATACAGCAGCTAGTGGTCACATGTGGCTACTGAGCATTTGAAACGTGGCTAGTGTGAATGAAAAAAAATCTTTAATTTAATTTTAATTAATTTAAATTTAAGTAGCCACATGAGGCCAGTAGCTACCATAAGGGACAGAAAAAACTTTTCTATTAAAGAAATTAAAGAAATTCATGGGCCAGCTTGGTGCCCAAGAGTCCTAAGTTTATAACATATAATAAAAGATAAGGCAAATTATGTGAATTCAGTCATCCACTCATTTATGAGTACATGTAACGACATGATCCTTGTCCATAAAGAGTCTTTGGTTCAATCCTCAGAATACGGGAGTTCTGAAGCCTCAAATATATGGGTGTGGACTAGGAGAACAAAGGAAACCCACTGCACGCCTCAAGTTTCAAGAGAATCCAGTATACTTAAGAAAAGGAGCCACGTAATCCTTAGAGTCAAAGTGATTATCAGGCATCTTCTAAAGGCAGGGGTGGGCCAAATCTGGCCTGCAACCCGTTTTTGCAAATCAAGTGCCATGGGAACACAGACACACCCACTTGTTTACATATTATCCACAGCTGCTTTGGGGCTACAAGGGTAGAATTTAGTAGTAGTGACAAAGACCAGCCCAAAAAGCCTAAAATATTTACTATCTGGCCCTTTATAGAAAGTCTGCTGACCTCTGTTCTCTGCTCAGGCCTGCAAAAGCTGTTTGCACCCACCAGATAAGGGACAAGGAGACTCCATAAGCCACAATCACTAACTGAAGAAAGAATTCCTGATAACTAACCATTTAAGTTATAAGAAAAAGTTAAACTTAAAAAGTGTTTTTGAGGGGCTGGCCTGGTGGCGCAGCGGTTAAATTCGCATGTTCCGCTTCTCGGCGGCCCAGGGTTCGCTGGTTCGGATCCCAGGTGCGGACACGGTGCCACTTGGCAAAAGCCATGCTGTGGTAGGCATCCCACGTATAAAGGAGAGGAAGATGGGCATGGATGTTAGCTCAGGGCCAGTCTTCCTCAGCAAACAGAGGAGGATTGGCAGTAGTTAGCTCAGGGCTAATCTTCCTTAAAAAAAAATAAAAATGTTTTTGAAAATGTTAAACCTCAGAGCATTTTCTGTTCATTTGTGGCAACAACCTGATAGAGTAAAAGATTTTATTTACCTAGAGAAAATCTTCTGCTGCATTTTATTTTTAGAAAAGAAGCAATTACAAGGGAAAAAACAACCACAAATGGAAGATTTATTTAAAATACTGCACTTCCAATCCCAACCCATAGTATTCCACAAGAATCACTAACCCACTAAACGACTGCCTGGCCACAAACTGCACAATATTATTTTTTAAGTATGCTAGTATATTGAAGATTTTCTAAAACAAAGTTTGAAACAACTACCACAAAAAGTTTCTATTTTCTAAGGAACCCTCATACACTGTTGGTGGGAATGCAAACTGGTACAGCCACTATGGAAAACAGTATGGAGATTTCTCAGAAAGTTAAAAATAGAAATACCCTATGACCCAGCCATCCCATTACTGGGTATCTATCCTAAGAACCTGAAATCAGAAATCTCAAGAGTCCGTTGCACCCCTATGTTCATCGCAGCATTATTTACAATAGCCAAGACATGGAACCAACCTACATGCCCAGAAACTGATGATTGGATAAAGAAGATGTGGTATATATACACAATGGAATACTACTCAGCCATAAAAAAAGACAAAATTGGCCCATTCACAGCAACGTGGATGGACCTCGAGGGTATTATGTTAAGCGAAATAAGCCAGTCAGAGAAAGACGAACTCTATATGACTCCACTCATAGGTGGAAGTTAGTATATTGATAAGGAGATCTGCTCGGTGGTTACCAGGGAAAAGGGGGGGTGGGGGGAGGGCACAAAGGGGGAAGTGGTGTACCCACAACATGACTAACAAAAATGTACAACTGAAATCTCACAAGGTTGTAATCTATCATAACATTAATAAAAAAAAAAAAAGTTTCTATTTTCTATAGTACAAAGAGTTGGTACCACTGAGAAGCATCTTCACTGTGATGGAACGGACACTCTCACCTTAGAAGATTATTGTGAAGATTAAGTAAGGTTTTGTTGACAGGTACAGGACATGACATACAGTGGGTACTTAATTTTTTAAAAAACACAGTTGACTGGTGGGCCGGCCCGTGGCCTACTGGTTAAGTTCGGCACACTCCACTTCAGCAGCCTGGGTTCGTGGGATCGGATCCCAGGCGCAGACCTACACACCTACACCACTAGTCAGCAACCATGTTGTGGCAATGACCCACAAACAAAATAGGGGAAGACTGGCAAAAATGTTTGCTCAGGGCATATTTTCCTCAGCAAAAAAAAAAATTATAGTAGACTAGAAGGGGTCATTCTCCATGGATTACAGATAATTACGGCTTTACTTTCTCAATAAGGCAAAACTACATTTTCAACACTGTAGTAGCCGTGAATGTTTTGGTGAAACCTAGATCTTAGAGGAAATGTCACCTAATGATTGAGAGCACAGGCTTGGTAAGCAGACTGCCTCAGTTTACTTGCAACCCTACTACTTACTAGCTGTGTCCCCAGTTTCCTCATCTAGAGAAATAACAGCATTTACTTCGTGAAGGCTGTGGGGAGGATTCCAGTGACGCTGATGGCACACTGCAAGCACTCAATAAATGTTGCATCTTCAACACCTATGGCTAATGTCCTGCCCATAGAAAGGTAAACTGGTACAACCCTTTTGGAGACTAATTTAGCAATTTCTATTAAAATTCAAAATGCACCTAATTTTTGACTCAGTAATTCCACTTTTAGGACTTTATCCTACAAAAATATTCACAAGCTTATGTAAAAATATTGACAAGGATGCTAACTGCAACATCGTTCATAATAACAAAAAACTAGAGAGCCTAACCATCCCTCAATAGGTAAGTGGTTAAACTACAACATTAACGCACTATACTACAGAATATAATTATTAAAAAATAGATAGCCTATATGTGTGTACCAATATGGAAAAATGTTCAAGATTCCTAGTTAAGTAAAAAAGGTAAGTTACAGTACAGTATGTAAAGTACATCACCATTTTTCTTAATTAAAAAACACAGAAAAGGGGCCAGCCCCATGGACGAGTGGTTAAGTTCATGCACTGCACTTTGGCGGCCCAGGGTTTCACCAGTTCGCATCCTGAGTGTGGACATGGCACCACTCGTCAGGCCATGCTGAGGCTGCGTCCTACATGCCACAACTAGAAGGACCCACAACTAAAATATACAACTATGTTCTGAGGGATTTGGGGAGAAAAAGGAGAAAAAGAAATAAAGATGATCTTTAAAAGAAAAAAAAAAGAAAAGGCATACAGTATATATATTTTTATAGAAAAAGTTAGAAATAAAGTACACCAACCTATTGACAGTTATCATTTTGGAGGTTAGAACTATTAGAGACTTTTACTGGCTAAATTACACATTTCTGTATATGTAAAGTTTATAATTAGCATACATTACTTTTAAAATAAAAGAAAAATAGTAGGAAGCCCTTTAAAATAAGGTTTTCAAAGACTTTAATACTGTGAGAAATTGTTAATGCTGCAAATGCTGCTTTAGGAAAAGATATAAAACTATGTATATAAAAAAATCTCAATTTTCTAATACATATGACTAGAAAAAGAGATTGGAGGAAAAGACACCAAAATGCAAACAGCTGTCATCTCTATCAGTTTCATGAAGGCAGGGGCCTCAACTGTTTTATATTTATATATACTCAGTAACAAATATTTGTTGAGTGAAAAATATTTCGAGGGGCTGGCCCAGTGGCATAGTGGTTAAATTTGCACGTTCTGCTTTGGTGGTCTGGGGCTCACAGGTTCAGATCCTGTGTGCGGACCTAACACCTCTCATGAAGCCATGCTGTGGCGGCATCCCACATAAAATAGAGGAAGACTGGCAACAGATGTTAGCTCAGTGCCAATCTTCCTCAAAAAAACAAAAGGAGAAGAAAAAAGAAAACTATTTCCAGAAATGTACAAAGATGTAACTATAGTTAACAATACTTTATTGTATATTTTAAATTTGCTAAGAGGGTAACTATCTGATGTGAATGCCAATTAGCTCCAATTTCACAACGTATACATATATCAAATCATCAAACTGTACACCTTTAATACATACAATTCTTTTTATTTTTTTTTAAAGATTGGCACCTGAGCTAATAACTGTTGCCAATCTTTTTCTTCTTCTTCTTCTTCTTCTCCCCAAAGCCCCCCAGTAGACAGGTGTATATTCCAGTTGTGAATGCCTCAGGTTGTGCTCTATGGGACTCCGCCTCAGCATGGCCTGATGAGTGGTGCCATGTTAGATATAGTTAGATCCTCTCCATCCACTTTTTTTTTATTATTTAAAAAGGAAGGACTAGATGTGACCAAGCTTCAGGGTTCCTGGATTTTTAGAAAATCTATAGTAACACATTTTTATTATCCTGGTTAAACTCTTCACGAATTCAATGCATAAATTGCAGCCTGCAGCAAAATCTTACTACTGTTATATGAACCTATCTGTACCAAATAACCTTTAAAAAAAACACTATTAAGCTATCCTCAGAAAGACTGCAAGATGGATATCTTTGCCGTCACCTATATTATCAGTTTTTTGGTTATCAGTATTTTGGTTCACAGTTTTGTTTTTAAATGATTCCTTAGATCTGCATTGTACAATATGGTAGACACTAGTCACATGTGGCTACTGAGCACTTGCAATGTCCTAATCCAAAGTGAGGTGTAAGTGTAAAATGCATTGGATTTCAAATACTTGGTATGAAAAAAATAAAGTAAAAATTAATAATTTTTATATTATTTACATGTTTAAATAATATTTTGAACATACTGAGTTAAATAAAATATATTGTTAAAATTAATTTCACTGCTTTATCTTTCTTTTAATGTGGCTACTAGAAAATGTTAAATTACATATGTGGCTCATAGTTAAAGCTCACGTTATAATTTCTATTGCACAGTGCCATCTTACATACATCAAAGTAGCACCAGAATAAGAACTACAATTTCACAACCAAGACTTAGGAAAACATCCAACAGTTGAGATGGTCAAAATGGTAGAGATGTGGGCTGGCCCTGTGGCCGAGTGGTTAAGTTCGCATGCTCCACTTCAGTGGCCCAGGGTTTTGCCAGTTCGAATCCTGGGCGCAGACATGGTACCGCTCATCAAGCCACGCTGAGGCGGCATCCCACATGCCACAACTAGAAGGACCCACAACTAAAAATACACAACTATGTACCGGGGGCTTTGGGGAGAAAAAGGAAAAATAAAATCTTTAAAAAAAAAAAAATGGTAGAGTTGTATTTGTTACCTAGGTGACTTAGAGGGAAGAATACTATTTAGGGAAAAGCAAGACTCCCAGATTATCCTTCTATATCACCAGAACGGCCCAGCTAAATCTCCTTGCCTCATTTCATTTTACTCACATGTATCTGGAAAATCAATTCATGGGGCCGGCCCTGTGGTTGAGTGGTTAAGTTCGTGCGCTCCGCTCCGGCGGCCCAGGGTTTCACTGGTTCAGATCCTGGGCGCAGACATGGCACCACTCATCAAGCCATGCTGAGGTGGCGTCCCACATGCCACAACTAGAACGACCCACAACTAAAAAGACACAACTATGTACCAGGGGTCTTTGGGGAGAAAAAGGAAAAATAAAATCTTAAAAAAAAAAAAAGTCAATTCTTTAGTAACTTAAATGGATTGAAAACAGATCTAACATCATTCATTCATTCACTTAACAATTTTTAACTGAATACAATTAAGGCTTGCTTTCTGATGTGTACAGGGATGTCATGTGCAAACAACAAACAAGTTAACAAATAACTAAAAGATTCATTTCAGAAAAGTCCTTTGAAGAAGTCATGTGAAAAAAGTCAATAGTCTTTCCAGTCCAATTCTAACTTTAGAATCAGCTTTTAGGAGTCCTTGGATGCTGTAGGCACTGAGATTTATTTTAGGGGTGATAAATTAGTTTTTTCAATGTGTTCATACTATAAGCTCATTTTCTGTGTAAATATTTTCGGTCAAAGCATTCTGCAAAACACATGTACTGTTCCAAAGGACATCACACAAGAAAATGCAAGGCAATTTATGTTACTGTCATGATTCTCATAACATTTTATTTTTTTAAGATTTTATTTTTCTCCCAAAGCCCCCCGGTACATAGTTGTGTATTTTCAGTTGTGGGTGCTTCCAGTTGTGGCATGTGGGATGCCGCCCCAGCATGGCCTGACAAACCATGCCATGTCCTCGCCCAGGATCCGAACTAGCGAAATCCTGGGCTGCTGAAGCAAAGCACAGGAACCCAACCACTCGGCCATGGGGCCGGCCCCTGTCGTAACATTTAAATGCCTAATTTGGCTTTTAATGCTTAACTAACAAAAAAAAACAAATGCGAATATCTTACTGTAAACATAGCAAAATAAATTCCAAATTGTTAAGCATCCAACATCTTTAATACAAATCTTCTGGTCCAGAAAATGGCACAAAGACCTAAGATGACATGGTCAACTTCCTCTCCTGCAAAAAGAACAACTCCAAAAACCCTGGGAGTTCAGACTACAGATAAAATGTTAATGTGTGTGGCCATAACTACTACACAGTTGAATTGGCCTCCATAAATTATGCACCAATAAGATCAGGGGTTAAAAACAACCCTTCACTACTGTGGACTCTCAGTGCATCCAAGCACCAAAACACTATGCAACCATTATAAACCATATTAAAGATACAATATACAATTGGGTGAGGAAAACAGCAGATGTCAGAAATGCTCGATAATAATCAGACTCAGTAAATTATAGCAAATTCATATAACAGAACACTATACAGTCATTAAAAATAATCCTGAAAGTATATTTATTGACACTGAATGAGAAGAAAATACTTGTATTTTACTGAATACGTAGTAATTGCAAAACTATATCTAATGCGATACCATTTTTTAAATGTATTTATACAGCCTATGCAGGAAAAAGGTCTGGAAGAGTATATCACAAATAGCTACCATTAGTTATCTAGGGATGCTTTTTAGTTTCTTCCTTTTAACCCTATTTTCTGATTTTATACAATGAACATCTACTACCATTTTACTTAGTAAGGAAAACAAAGATATCTTTAAAGTTACAAAACAGTATATACATATGATATCAATGACATTCAAATACAATGAGATAAAGAGAAAGGGAAATTACACAAAAGAAACGCCACAGTGTGAATAGAACAATCCCTGAGTGGTACTTCCCCTCATTTACAGAAGTCTTTGACATCTGCTCATAGTCCTCCTTCTCACCTGGGTCCTACCATAATCAGGGTGATGGCAACAAGAGGATACCCATCTAACAGCCAGCTGCCTGGTTCCGAGGTATCCTCATCTCCAGTGACCTCTACCTTCACTCCACAAAGCCACTCATTTACACAGCCACAACTTGCTCCATGTCTGAAAGGATCAATTCAAGGCATTCCATTCTCTGACCACAGCCCCCAGGAATCCTGAATACTCAGATACATTTGTCCTCTGGCCTCAAGAGAACCTTTCATCCTTTGATCCTCTGTTTTCTTCCTGTCAGCATCTTTCAGATTTCACTTTTACTTACTCTGGCTTATACTTGCTGACTCTAGGAATTTCATATTTCCCCCTTCATTTTGGTAAACTATTTAAAAACTATACCCAACCTAACTTACTTCAATGACTTAAAAGAAAAGAATCAAACCAGAATTATTATTCTATTACGCAGATGAGAATCATGCTTTACCTCATCGTCTCAAAGAGATAATCACAGAATTGCTCCAGTATTGATATGTATTTTTTTTTAAGATTTTATTTTTTTCCTTTTTCTCCCCAAAGTCCCCCGGTACATAGTTGTATATTCTTCGTTGTGGGTCCTTCTAGTTGTGGCATGTGGGACGCTGCCTCAGGGTGGTTTGATGAGCAGTGCCATGTCCGCGCCCAGGATTCGAACCAACGAAACACTGGGCCGCCTGCAGCGTAGCCCGCGAACTTAACCACTTGGCCACGGGGCCAGCCCCTTGATATGTATTTTAACATTCAAATTGTCTAACCCCCATCTCCTGCTTTTCCTCAAAACTATTTCATTATTCTAGTAAAACAAAATTAATCATGTGTGTGCTCTATCTAATTGTCATATCTCCTCTCATAATATTCATCTCTTCTGTCAGCTCTTTTTACATCTTTCCCACATCTGTATTTTTCAGCACCTAACATCAAATATACACCGTAGGTGTTCCATAAACATTGGAATATTTGACCTCTTTCATGGCTTATGCTTTGTATATATTAACTCATCTAATTCTCACAGCAATCCTACTAGATAGGTACTATTATTATCCCTATTTTATAGATGAGGAAACAGGCCCAGAGAAGTTAAGTAACTGCTCATTAATATAAAGCCACTATTGGCAGAGCTGTGATTTAATCCTAAGTCTGTGCTCTTAACCATCATGTCACACTGCCTCTCAAATCAAAGCTAAACTTTTGCTTAACTGAGAAATCTTTCCATTGAAAACATCGTTAATAACTTCAACATATGATTTAAGTAAATATCAAATTGGTACACAGTTTTCATACTCACTGTAATAATCCCAAAGTTCTTAGTACCTGCTTATCACTAATACAATATATTCTATTTTCACAAACTATTTCTTACATAAATTTCCTCAATTGCTTTCACTTTAAATGGCTCCGTAACTTTCTAAATTTTTTCATTCACCTGAAGTTATCAGGTACTTTCCCCAAGACTGTCTCATTCTATTTAAGTATGTAATGCACAATTTACCAAATTTGAAAAATGAGTTTTCCTCTTTCCTCCCTCTAAGCACCATCAATATTTGATCTTCCCCTTAAATACATTCTCTTTTACTGAATGTTAAAATAGTATCAAAGTCAAAAATTAGAACTACTTATTCTGAGTGAAGCCAATAAGCACTTCAACCTTTGAAGGAATTCTAAGTGGAGCAAGAAAGGAAGTTATCAATATTTTATCTACTAACATTTTACACTGCAACCTACTTAAAACAGTAAGTTATATGGTTCTTTCAATTTCTGGAAGGTTTGGCTTATCTAAGAAACTTAGATATTCTCTTTGCCCTCCTAGAAAAAAACACACAATCAAGTGTCATTGTATATTTTCTTATGTTTTATACCATTAAAATTTAATAATGGAACAGTGAAAGTAGAGAAAAAAGAAAAGAGAAGGACTTAAGTTCCAATTTTAGAACTTCTTGAAGGAAAATATCAATAAAATGGGAAAATAAAACAGAAGAGAATGAATATTTATTTTCTAAATGAAATTAAAGAAAAATATAGTTTCAGACAGATCACTCTAAAACAAAATATGTCGTAATTTTAAGGAAAGGTGTATGGCATGGAAAGAGCTTCAACTACCCAGACCTAGGTTTGAACCCCAAATCTGATATAATCAGTGGTGAGATCTCTCTCAATCTCTATTTCCTCACCTGGAAATCAAGAATAATACCCCTCTTGATGACTGGATTACCAGAAGTAATGAGATAACACAGCAGCTAGACCTTTCCTCTTTCTCCAACCCTTTCTTATATTCACCATACTAAGCAAACAGCCAAGAACTGATTCACCTCAAGTATGAGCCATTATATAAAATTTATCTAACGTACATACTGTTAGACAAAGTATGAAAATAATTCTCATTGTGATCACCCTGCACAAACAGTTGTCTTAAAGTTTCTCTGCTGTATTCAGCTACAGGAAGTTGTTTCTTTATGTGCAGTTTGAACAAGTCATCTACTTTCTTTCATCCTCAGATTTAGTTATAATTTTTCTTTTTTTTTTTTTTAAAGATTTTCTTTTTTTCCTTTTTGTCCCCAAAGGCCCCCAGTACATAGTTGTGTATTCTTAGTTATGGGTCCTTCTAGCTGTGGCATGTGGGATGCTGCCTCAGCATGACCTGACGAGCGGTGCCATGTCCGCGCCCAGGACTGGAACTGGCGAAACCCTGGGCCGATGCATGGGAGCGCGCGAACTTAACCACTCGGCCACGGGGCCAGCCCCTAGTTCTAACCTTTTTAAAGGACTATTTCTTTGTTACAAAGCATAGGCACACTTCACTTTAAGTGAACAAGTTCAAAGAGAATGTCTCAGAGCAGACTGGATCACATCTAATGCCATCTAGCCAAGTCACCTGCATTTATTAAAGATGTTGCCAAGTCTATAGAGAATTTCTAAAAATGAAAGCAGGATGGTGCAAGGCATGAGAAATTACTAATCAACTTTACAACCTGAAATGTTACTTTAATATAGATCTCAGCAGTTAAATTTACAGTAAATTGACTGAAAAAATTCCCAGCTATGCCAAAAATCACAAGACCTATTTATACATTTTAGCTGATTAGTGGAAAAAAGCAATTAACCAAGTTCTTTAATTATCAAGAAGTGATGATACTTAAAACACTTCTTTTTAGAGGTCCCTATTCATTTTAATTTTTGATAGCATTTGTTTGTAAGGGGGCAAATACTATACATTTTAATCAAAGAAAATAGTGTAGAAGACTTCATTTTTTGCATAGAGTTTAAAAGAAAGTTTGTTCTGGTGTTTAGAAATGCAGTTACTGGAAGTTTTATTTGTAATATCAGAATTCATTTATACTCTATCCTAAGGAAATAACTGTAACTAAGAGAAGATACTTATTAACATAAGCCCCATGAGAGCAGAGATTTTCTTCTATTCATTCATTGCAATATCCTCAGTGCCTAGAACTGTGGCACTCAATATTTACTGAATGGGAAAAAAAATTCATGCAGTGTTACCTCCAATAGTAAAAGACAGAAAACATTACGACACATTACGCATTCATCATAATGATGAAAATCATATAATTGCATGGAAGTGCTTATATTTTTTTAAAATAACTCATTCTTTTTTTTAAAGCATTAACCTAGACATTAAGAAAATTGGATTCCAATGTCAATTCAGTCACTAATTTGACTTGTGCTTTGGGGTAAATGATGATCTATCTGGGCTCCATTACCCACATGTGTACTAGTCTTCCCCTCTTCTTGAGTAGAGATTACAGGGAGAACACCAAACCTGAGTTACTTCAGAAAGCAGACTGACTGCGTGATAGAGAAAAGGGGTATGCAACCTGTACTAAATCAAATGGAATCTGCGCTACCCAACCAGACCAGGAGTTTCTTAGCAATATGCTCTTCAAGCCACACTGACTCAGAATCATCCACTTTAACTCTAGGGCCCCAAAGGCATACTTGAACCACTCTACAATAAGCAGAGCCAGTAATTTAGGTCATCTGACCCAAAAGAACAATGCAATCCAGGGTACACCAAAATATCAAGCCCTACTGTCAAAGGAACCAGAAAATAAAGTACAGGTGGAGAGGGAGCAATTTCACCCGCTGAAAATAGAAAATGTAGATCTCTGTGCCAGCCAACAACTCTTATACAATGGAATAGTATGCTCACCAATCTGCTGGAAGAAAAGCAGCTGTTCTCAATCCTTGGAATAAAAACTATCATCATCCTACTATATTCATTATATATCACCTAGGACAAATCTGTGAGGACAACGTTTTCTCTTTTACAGAATCTTTCAGATGAAAATCTCAAAGACTTCCCAAAAGCATCATTTGCCCTTCGATACCTACCTCCATCCCACTTTCCTCACCATACACACACACACATACTATTAGCACCCACAACTAAAGAACCATGAGACGAAGCAGTGGTTAGGAGCAAAGATTCTGCAGCCAGACTGTCCGAGTTCAAAACTTGACTGTGCCACTTCCTAGTTGGGTGACTTTGGGCAAGTTACTGAACCTTTCTGTACCTCCATTTCCCCACCACGTAAAATGGGGACAATAAACCCAATTGCAAAGGATTGTTACAAAGATTATAAATTCATACAGAATAGTGTCTGGGTAAGTACTAGGTGTAAATGATTTTTTTGTATGTAAGGTAAGTGATTGGCACCAAGGCCTACTCCTTATACAGAAAATTGAAAACATTTAGGAATTCTCATTTTTTGTGCTCTAATTACCAGACCATACAAACTCTTAATATAAAGGAGAAATCTCAAGGGAGGAAGTGAAGTTGCTGCCTCATGATTTCACTGACAAGGTTTAGGTCAGGTATTTCTAAACTGCAGGTTCATGGAAGGATTCAGGGGACCCATTAATCCCCTGAAATTATACAAAATTTTGAGGCCATAAGATATTTCTATATTGTGATTTCTCCTGTCTTTAAAAAAAAGTCTTCACTAAATTTTTACTACCTACCATTTCTCTATTCTCCTTTACAGCAAATAGTCTCCAAAAAGGTGCTATATTCACTCTCTCAAATTCTCCCTTCATTCTCTCTTAAACTCACTCCAGGAAGGCTCTTGACCCAAACACTCCATTGAAACTAACTTGTCAAGATCACCTCTGACCTCCACAGTGGTAAATCCAATGATCAATTCTCAGTCCTAATCTTACCTGATTTAGCAGATTTTTGACAAAGATCATCTTCCTCTCCTGCCTGATACATTTTTTCACTTGGCTTCGAGGATGCCATCTGCTTGACATCTCCAGTCTCTTGATTTTCCTTTTTTGCTGATCTCTTCTCAGCAATTTTTATTGCCGATTGTTCTCTGAGACCTTTTAATGTCTGACGGCTTAGTTCCTGGACCTTTTCTCTTCTCTATACTCCTGTGGTGATCTCCTCTAATTTCCCAGCTTTAATTACCACACATTTGCCAACCCAGGTTTCTCACTTGAATTCCAGACTCTTCCACTGTTTAAAACTACTTATTTGGCATCTCCGTTTGGCAATTTCCTTCTACCTTAAGCTCTAGTGTGGCAAAACTAAGCTCTGATCTTCCCCAAAAAGCCTACTCTAACCACAGCCTTCCCATATGTTCCCGACAACTCCATCCTTCCAGTTGCTCAGTCCCAAAACCTTGGAACCATTCTTGACTCCTCTCTTTCAACCCTACCCTACGTCAAAATTCATCAGAAAACACTGTGGCTCTACCTTCAAAGCTAGAAGCCAAACACTGCTCACTACCCTCACTACTACTACCCTGGTCTGAGCCACCATCATTTCTTGCATGGATTATTATTACATTAGCCTCCTACCTCTCTCCTTATTTTTACCCTTTTGCGCCAGTCTATTGTCAATACAGCAGAGTTATCCTTTTAAAATGCAAGTCATATGTCACTTCTCTGCTCAAAATCTTGCCATACCTTCCTAACTGAACTTAAGCCAAGGTCCTTAATAGGACGCCAAGGGCACCAGAGATCCAACTTGCCTCCACCCCCTTACCAGTACATACTACATTTTGCACCTATCTTAGGAGTCAATATAAATGAATGGTAGTCCCCAAAAAGATAAGTCCTAATCACCAGTTCCTGAGAATGTGACCTCACTTGAAAAAATGGTCTTTGAAGATCTAATTAAGTTAAGGAGCTCAAGATGAGTTCATCCGAGATTCAGGGTGGGCCCTAAATCAATGACAGGTAGAGGAAGAAGAGACAGAAACGGAGAAGTGAAGACAGAAGCAGAAGACTGGAGTGATGAGTCTACAAGCCAAGGAATACCAAAGACTGCTGGCAGCCACCAGAAGCTGGGCGAGAAGCACGGAAAGGATACGCCCTCAGAGTTTCCAGAAGGAACCAACCCTGCCAACACCTCGATTTCAGAATTCTGGCCTCCAGAATTACGAGAGAATAAATTTCTGTTGTTTTAAGTCTCCCAGTCTGTGCTACTTTGATACAGCAGCCCCTGGAAACTAACACACCACTCTTCCCCTTGCTCATTCTGCTCCAACCATGTTGTCTTCCTTGTTCCTGCCTTTGTACTGGCTACGCCGCTCTGCCTACTCAAACCCCAGAACTCCACATGGCCAACTCCTGCACCATCTTTAACCTTTTGCTCCAATATCACCCTATTAGGCTACCCTAAAGCCCTTATTTAACAACTACCATCCTTCCCTTTCATATTCTAGTTTTTTGACAGCATATTCTAATATACTGCATAATATTCTTAATTATTATCTTTACTTCTTGCTGACTCCGCTAGAATATAAGTTGCACAGGTGCAGAGTTTCCCTGTTTTTGTGGGGGTTTTTCCTATTTTATTCACTGACGTATCCTAAACATCTGTAACTATGCCTGGCAGACAGTAGCCATTTGAAAAACACAAGCTGAATAAATTTGTTGGATGGATGTGCATGTGTCTTTTTGTGGAAAAGGAGTCTACGCTTTCCTCAGATTACTAAAGTGACCTGCTACCCAAAAAAAGTTTCTAAACCTTTGTTCTAAATCTTTAAGTGGCTAAGAAAAAGAAGATTCTAAAACTCTATCTTAAAAGACCCCAAACTTAAAAAGAAAAAGCAAACAAAAACCAATAAACACTCAACACCATGACAATATCTTGCATCCTGCAAATGGCAGGTTACCATAAGCTTAAATTTCATACTCCCAAAACCAAATTTAAAAAAAGAAAAGACAATCCAATTTAGTAGCTTGAGAAGTGGCTTCGCTCACTTTTCACAGGACCTTCTACACTAAAGGTGTCTCTGGGCTAGGCTAATGTCTCTCTATAGCTAAAGTAATAAAGAAGAGCAGCCATCACTGTGGAGCATACACATAAGCCAATGTAGTTTCACAAAGCTCAAGAACATTGTCAAATACTTTTTCCCACCAGGCTCAAATCCTAGGCAAAGTAGGGGAGTAGAACCAAAGCAAACTGTAACCTGTCTAGCAACTATCATTACTATGGAGTAAACAGATGTTCACTCAAAATACAACATCATTGGTTGTAGGGGCTTGAGAAACCATTGTCAAATAGAAGTCATTTACATCTACAGCTTTTGTATGAACCATAGAGCATAACAATGAAAAGCAGTCAAGCACAACAAAACTTGTTAACGGATTTTTATAACAGGAGAAAGGCACCCACTGCATTCCTTACTGCTGCAACTTATTTCACAGTTAATACTAAACAGGTCTAGCTGAACACAACTACACTAATCACCAGAATTCATAAAATATATATATATAAAATGTATACAAGCATACATTCTGCAGACATACTTTTTGGGTGGGGGGGTGGATTAGCCCTGAGCTACCTGCTGCCAAGCCTCCTCTTTTTGCTGAGGAAGACTGGCCCTGAGCTAACATCCATGCCCATCTTCCTCTACTTTATATGTGGGACACCTACCACAGCATGGCGTGCCAAGTGGTGCCATGTCTGCACCCGGGATCCGAACCAGGGAACCCTGGGCCGCCAAAGCGGCCACCGGGCTGGCCCCCAGACATACTTTTACATTAAATAAATGACCATTACAGATGAAAATTCGTGCCTCTGCTGTGATGGGATCTTTCCTGTCCCATCAGCAAACAGATTAACAATACAATCAAGTCTCAGCCCTTACCTTTCCTGGTTCCTTTCCCCACTTGACTAGTTAATTTCAAGGATACAAAATCTACCAAATACTCTGAAGAGAAAGGCATTTTAAACACTATTAACTCATATCCAACTAGAGGTTTGCGTTAACTAGTGGTAAAATTTTCATCTCAGGACACAGCATTTCACCAAATCCCAAACCTGACCACTCTCATCACCTCTGCCCCCACCCTATCCAAGCCCCCATCTTGTCTCACCTGAATTCCTGCAATAACCTCCTTACCAGTCTCCCCACCTTCACTCTGACCGGCAGCAGTCCAATTTTGACACAGTAGCCAGAGGGATCTTTTTAAAAGAGAAATCAGATCCTGTCACACCCCTGATCAAAACCTTCCACTGGCATTCCTCTATACTTAGAATAGAAGCCAGAGGCCTTACTGTGGTCTGCAGGGACCTGCAAGACCCGGCCTCTGCCTCTCCCTCTGACCTCACCTCCTACTGCTCTCCAGTGCTTTTCCACTGTTCCTTTACCACGCCAGCAGGCCCTCAATTCCAGACTTTGGCACTTGGTGTTCCCTCTGTCTGAAATGCTCTATCCTCAGATCTCTGTATGGTTCTTTACCCTATTCAAGGCCTTGCTCAAATGTCACCTCTTCAGAGAAGCTGTCCCCAAATACCATCCTTAAAACAATACTCGCCGGACACCGGATCAGTGTCTCTCCCCTGTCTAAACACCACAGTGGCTTCATTTTATAATTTGTTTAGTTTGAATAAGAATGGAGGCATATTTTCCTTGTTCAAAATGAAATCTAGGCAAAAACAAATGTTTTCTTGGCCACTCACTATGAAGTTAGACACAATATATAAACAAACACACACACCTCTTTTTTAAAGTAAATACGTGCTTTCTGTATGACTTTTCTTTATCATTTTTAATTTAAAAGTATTAAAAAGAAGTGCAGTATGTACAAGAAAGCTTATGGTAGTAGTACTATAGTGGGAAAAAGAATAATAGAAACAACCTAAATGCCTAATAACAGGAAAATACTTAAGTTAAGAAATATATACATTAAAAAACATAATACAACCATAATAAATAATAATTATGAGTATATAAAAGCATAAAAGTGTTTCAAAGACATTAAGTTTAAAAAAAAATTAATTACAATGACAAATAAGTCCAACCTTTACATTACTCAAATATTTACTAACCATGTGGCATGTGCCTGACCTGACCTGGAAGACAAGGATTCAACAGTAAACAAGACTAATCCCCAAACTCTCTGAGTTCCCAGGGTAGCAGAGGCTGAGCGTGCAATTACAGCACAGTATAACAAGAGATGTCTCGGGACAGTACAGGTGCCACGGGAAAGCAAAGCTGGGGATGACTCTGACTGAGGAAAGGCCTTCCAGAAGAAATGATGCCTTAACTGAGATCCGAAGAATAAACAGAAGATAGGAAAAGGGTGGGGGGGGCGGGGGGGGGGGGCGTAGAGGTAAAGAGGTACGAAACAGAGCAGGTCTTTGCGATGAAAAGCAAGAGAAGAGATGAAACCGAACCATACGTAAACCAGGACTTACGATTTTTTTAAAAAACTAAAATAACTTCTATATTTGGTGGTAGGATTTTTGGTAAAATTTTACTTTTTATGAAATATGATACTAAATAAAAACTAACAGTGATACTTCACCAACTAATTAGACTTCTAAAAGCCTATTTTGTCCTGTGGCTATTTCTCTTTCCTTCAGTCTATCTTACCGTCTGACCAAACGCAAGTAGGAACAGAAAGCAAGTGCAAACATGCATCTTTCCCAGGACTGGCCAGCATATTTCCTATTCCTACATTACAAATTTGGGGCCAAAAGTACTCAGTCCTCCACAGTCTCTGGCTGCCTTGCTACTTTATTACTTCTCCCCCACATTCCTCTCAGGTGCCAAGAGGAATTCTGTGCTTAGCATTCCAAGCCTCTATCAACTGGTCTACCTAACTTATCTCACCCCATTCCTCCCCACAGATTCTTTACTCCAACTGGGCTCTCTTTACTTGACCCTGTGCATACCATACTCACTCGAGTCAGGCTGACCCCTGCTTGGACTGTCCTAACCTTCTCTCCCAGTTCCTATTCAAACAGCACCCATTCTCAAGGCCCCACTGTTAGCTTCTCAATGAATCCTTAGCCAATTTCCTTAACCCATGATAATCTCTAGTTAATCTGAATTTGAACTATATTTGTTATGCTAAAGAATAAGTAGTTCCACTTTTGTTCTAGAAATCTCTAAATGTTGTATTCTTGCAAGGCTTGCCTACCAAACTGAGAGGCCAAAAATAATAACTTTTATTTCCTTTATATCCCACTTATATTGGTATTAAACTTGGAAAACATCCAATACTTGTTGGCTGGCTGATAAATCCTGAGTGGAAGATTCAGCCAGGCAGAATTCAGTGTCAGCTGCTTCTCTCTGGAAATATAGGTTTAAGCCCCAATATTAGGACTGAATTTATGTGCTCCTTTGGAACAGGAAACAGAGTATATATACTCATAATGCAAGATAGTTAAAGGAACGACAAAAAAAAAATCCTAAATAAAAGGAAAAATTCCTAATGCAAGCAAACACCACCATCATATTGCAAGTCTCCCCAGTACCTCCCACACCATCTAGCAAATAATAAATAACAATACAAATAAATAATAAATCTATTTGGCAAATGAATGGATTTAATGCCAGCAAGAGAAATATGGTGATAGGTAAGACTAACAGCTTAGTTTTAATTAATAAAGCCCCAAGGTGCTTTTGTGTCATTTTTTTAAATGCTAATAAATTTATTTGTAAACAATGTTTCAATTCCTCCATACAGAGATATCTTAATTTTTCTGAAAACAAAGTAAGCCATTTTCCAGGAAGAAAAAAAGTCAGGCTTTACTACTTACTTAGGACGGAAAAAAGGTTGGCAAGAGAGAATAAATTGAAAAACCAAATACTATGTTCCTCCACCATCCAAAGAAGAAAACATGCAAACCAGATCAACACCTAATTCACATGTAGCAGGTGTCCACAAAAAAAAGTCTGCTGGTTCCCAAGGCAGAGAAGGTCAAGGGCAATTCTAAGTCCTTCTGGTATAAGACTCTTTCTTTATTTGAAAAGAGTTCTTTTTCTAAAGAAGGCGCTCAAGAAAAAAAGACAAAATTATTTTTATACAAGCTCTGAGAGAATGTTCTTAAGAGTCAACAAAACATATAGGAAAGTACTTTGGGTTCAGTAGAATCCAGGGTTAGGGTGCCCAACCTTTTCCAAAAAGAGATTTACCCTCTACTCCCTAGACACTATTAGTGACATGGGAAACCTCACCTCAGTTACATCGGGCCACACATCCACAATAAATGCAGCTGGTCTGAAGGTGGGCTGAAGAACCAATTTATTGACCAAGGAGTAAAGACGTCCTGTCCTGTTGCTTTAATCCGTAAACGCCACGTCAATGTGCAGGGTGCACGCACACCTCTCACTCTGCACTGTGAGAGCATGATGCTTCTACTTCTACTACAATTCTTTTCAGACTGTATTTTAGTGATTTTTATTCGTATCTGTTCCCTCCTTTTGGTCATGAACTCTGTGAGAGCAGGGACACATCTTACTCATCTTTGTGCTCCCAGGGCCTAGTACAGTGCCCTGCAGGAGACGCTAAAAAAAATTACTACCGAATGATTGGACAAGCCCAGGGTATACTGAGATGTTCCATGACTAACGACTAACCACCCAAAGGAAAGGAGACTCAGATGAGAGCAGACACCTAGAAGCTATGGCCTGAAATTACAGATGATTTCCATAATAATCATTACATTTTATATATTAATCACCTTGTCTATCCTTTCGGAAAAACAGTATTGAGTTTTCCTTTTCATGATTAGTACAGGTACATGGAAAGTAAGATTCTCCTGAAATCTTTTTTCAAATTACACACATCATTTCTGCACACCCCTAGGAACCACTGAAGAAGAAAAGGGAATATGCTATATTTGAGAAGAAAGAGACAATTTCAAACCTATAATTCTCTAAAAATCAAGCAAAAACAGAAAATATGGAGGAAAAAACCTTCGTCAGAAACAATCTAAGGACAAATAAAGTACATCATCACTATAAACTTAGAACAATCCTCTCCCAGTATTTATCATGAACAAAACAGGTAAAACTTCAAGGAGAAAGATAAATTAGAAGGGCGCCTTCTTCACTTAACGAAGTCCAAGTTATACCTTTTCACAACCCATTAAGTTTATAAGTGAAAGAGTACCAAGTGTATACCTTGTTTTATGCATCTAAAAACAAATGCCAGCTCAGTAATTCACAGCAGAAACCAGACAGTCATATACCTTTAATTATGCATTTGGCTAATTTCATAGTCATCCATTACTCTTATGGACCCTCTTATAAAATCCACTAAAACAGAAAATTTCAAATACTGACCTCTAATTCAACACAAACAACAGGCCTTCTGTCCAGAATTACATCAAATGGCCACAGTTCCTTTTTCAGTAACACCATGAGCAGGAGGCTAAAGTCCTCCACAAATCATCTCTGTAAATGGATCCTGCAGAGATGGTGACACAGTGTCACAGGTGCACATTCAGTTACTCCTGAACAGTCACCTCCTAAAAGAAGACAGACGACTCTTACTGCATCTAAAGCAAAACTGAACCTCAAAATGCAACTACACCAACTCAGTGTCATTGGAGTTTTCTAAACTAAACAGGGGTCAAGATGAGCTCAAAACAGGTCAAACTCCTCCCTCTTTGGTGCTTCAGCAACATTTAATTCTCTTATGTTTCCCCCAGACGGTAGATGGTTTTTAGTGGTGTCTTACACCACATATTTTTTTCTCAATTTTAAGAAGGTTTAAAGAAGCTATGCTATGGGGTGGGGGGTGGGGGTACATCAGAGAAGTGGGGGTCTATTTTTATATTAGGAGCTTTAAGTGAATCATTTTGGAGTAATGCACAGATGGGGCTGAGGCCCACCTTGAGGACAGCCATCAAAGGCCTAAATTTCCAAGGATCATAAATCACTGTAGTAAGCATATCAACAGCATGAGGTACTCTGCAAGCTTTTTGCAACCTTAACATTTCCATCCTCCACAGTCCTTTGACATCCTCAAAAAATGCCTTAGATTTCAAAGCCAGCCCCACATAAGCAAGACTCGCAATTCGCATCCTAGAAAATTGCAAGAGGAAGGCAAGACCCAAGCAAAACGGACTCAGGGGATGCAATGTATTTGCCAGTACCTGAATTCTTCTAAGGGAGTGATACAAATATGGCCACTTCCTGCAGAATTTTAAGAGGAGAAATTACCCCAAATATCCAAACCAAATGAGGAAACAAATTATACAAGTACCTCATGGCAATAGGCACTTAACTAGACAACTCTTCCCTAATTCAATAGAACTAAAAAAACAAAACAAAAAGATCCATATTAACTGTTGTAATTACTAATTAACCTTTGACTCCCAGAAAGCAAAAAAGCTTCAGAGCTTCCTTCCTGAATGATGAGACTGGAATAAGCAACTTGAGACAGAAAAATTGCCTCAAATTATTTCAGGGACTACAAGCTAACTCTAGCTCTCTCTATATCTTTCTATTAAAAGTTCCTGAGCCTGTGATTGAGGTGGCAGGAAAAACTGCTACCTTCTCCCATTCCTAACTCACCTATTGAGGTCATCCTCATTGTATTTTCCCGCAAAAAATATATTTACAGATTTCTGGGATTAAAAAATTGCTGAATGTGTTAAGAGAGGAAAAAAGACAACACATTATCACTCTCACAAAATGTCTTTGTGATGTCTCTTGTCATTAAATGAAAACATAAGTCTTTATTTTAGGACAAAAAACCTAAGAACAAAACAATAGTTCTCTACTACAGCTGAACACTAGAACTGAGCACCAGAAGCACCTGCATAAAAATATTCATACACCTGCATGTAATGTAGGTATAAGAAAGACATCAAGGAAACAATGGCTTTCTCTAGGTAACATTACAGAGGATAAACTATCACTAGACTAAGTAAAGGTTGTGGGCTGCAACAGCCCTGAGTTCCCAAGAAAGAAAAAGATAACTAAAGTACTCTAGATTTGTAGAATATGTCTATATTTTGAAAGTATTTCCGTATCTACTTTTTCATTTCAGTTTACGTACTACAGCCCCCATTTGACAGCTAAGGAAGCAGGGCGTGTCATTATACTTCAAGCCCTGGTACAGGCAGAACTGGAATCCAGGTCTTCTCATGCTAACTAAGAGACGCATATCAAGCTTACTTATAACGTTCACAGGCTATCATGGGTTCAGGACATTTTGGTGAAGCAAGAAAAAACATGAATTACACAGCACATTCATAGTGTATTTAAAAGACACAGTTATTCTCTCCTATCAAATCAACAGCCCATCTCTTAACAAAACATTGTTTCTAGAGTTATAAACATTAGTTCCTCCATAGGTCAACCCAGTTCTCATATCTCACCTTGACTCAAATGCACAAATTACACAAGAATTTTTTTT
This sequence comes from Equus asinus, assembly GCF_041296235.1. Classification (NCBI taxonomy): domain Eukaryota; kingdom Metazoa; phylum Chordata; class Mammalia; order Perissodactyla; family Equidae; genus Equus; species Equus asinus. The sequence continues at coordinate 107,426,021 of NC_091794.1, read as the reverse complement.
TGGTATTTTTTTTAGAACAGTGCCTCTGAGCCAAGCAACAGCCCTCAAGTGGAAATGGAAACATCCACAAGCTAAGCTATATACTTCAAGCCACTCAATGTTCACATAATGTCTCATCCTAAGTAATCATGCCACTGACCCAAAGTGTCAGTCAGTGTCATCTTCAATCTTCCCATTAAGAGCTAAAGGAAAAGGAAATCTAATTAAAAGTCCAAGAAAAATTCACTTTAATCAAAACTACAAAGGGCAAGGGACTTTATGGTAGGAAAAAACTCTAAAACACAAGAAAATTGGTAACAAGAAAAGAGAGGTCAAGGGGGAAAACGAGGAGACAGTTTAAAGGACTAAAGCCAAACCAATCAAAAATAACTTTCCAAACAGAAGAAGCATAAAAAGATGGAGAAATAATGGAAGATGAGGGGGTTAAAATGCAGAGAATCACAACTTTAAGGATATTTTATGAAGAAAAAGAATACAAAACTAAATGTTTAAAGTATCACTTTATAAAATCAAAAGGAAAGAATAATACATTCGGTTCTATCAAAATCAATAGGAAATCATCTATTATGAGTATCTTTTCCTGAGTGAACCACCATACAGATGAGGGTCCCAGATTTGGCCAGTAATAAGAGCTACTACTCTGTAATAGTCCTCGGACAGGAGCTGCCTGGGACCCTATTAAATGGGAGCCAATGCTAGAGGACAGAAGGAGTTTACTCAAAAAATCAGTCTAACAAATCTCCAGTATGCTCTTCTTCACACTAAAATATCTGCGTGAATCAAAACAGAAACACGCACAGGCCAGATCACTACTGTTCTTAAAGTGAAGTAATGTAACCAGCTCAGCATAAACACACACATACACTTTAGTAGATATTAAGAAATCTCTGAAATAAAAAATGACCAGAGTAACCACAAAGGAGTTGAATCACCCATCTAAAAACAACCAACTTGCTAATTTTAAACACTGAACCATATTTTAAAAACTTTTTTACCTCAGAAGACTTTTTCACTTCAGAAGACTTTTTCACTTCAGATTTCGTATTTTAAAATTTTTCAGGAAAAGTCAAAAAGTTTCTATCACCTCCAGCAGTTGGAAGTCAGTTTCAACTACTAGTTATTTAAAAGAAATCACTCCTCATCCAGTAGCACAGCACTGAGATTCCAAAGCAGTTGTAGCGCATAGTTCCATTTCAGAACCAGACAGCCCCACTCACCCTGCGGAGAGCCTACGGACTGGAAAAAGCACAAGGAAAGTTGCATTTCCCATTTCATATTTTGGGCTTAATATGCCGATGAGCTTGGAAAGAAAGAGAGGATCTCAAATTCAGCTTGATAGTGATTTACTACAAATAATACAGCAATGGTTGGCACTCAGTTTCAAAATAAATCACTAAAAAGTCACAAATTGTATACTTTAAAAGGGTAAATTTTATTGTATTGTGAGTTATATCTCAATAAAGCCGTTACTTTAAAAAATAAACAAATGGTACTTAGAAAGAAGTACTCTGTATAACATAAACCACCTGGCTCTATTACTGAGACCACAAAATGTGTATTTTAAAATTCTGATATATAAAAGACATATAAAATTCTGATATACAAAAAGATCACTCATGGTCGAAGAAATGCAAATTAAAATACTGTAACATTTCACCTGTCAGGTTAGCAAAGATTAAGAACTTTCATAATATCCGGGGTTGGTGAAAAGATAAGGAAATCCAAACCCTGAAACACTCTGTGTACACCGGCACATCTCAGAGGGTAATTTATGAACAGCTTTCAAAATTAAAAACGAACATATCTACTGATTCAGCAATTCTACTTCTAAGAATTTACCCTACAGCTATACCTATACAATAGAAGAGGCACAAGTGTTTAAAAAAATAATAATAATAATGAGAATCAATTTAAGTGCCCATCAACAGAAAGCTGAAGTATACATCCACACAATGTCCCACTACGCAACTGTAAAACAAAAACAAAAACAAAGGCCTGAGGTATATTTACAAGTATTGACTTGAAAAATATGTGCTTGAAATATTAAATAAAAAAGCAAAATTCAAGACAGTATGTACAGTGTGTATATATGTGCCTATACATGCATAGGAAATATCTGGAAGAATATGGCGGAATGTGCACTACTCTTTTTGAACTGTATGAATGTGATTACAATGAGTATATATTAATTTTATGATTACAATTTGTATTTAATTTGAACACATCAAGCTTTCAAATAAAGTCTTACCCTGGTATTAAATCTGCCCATGCTATGACCCCAACCTGTGTTTCCAGTGCTCTCTGGTTCCAGCCAAACCAGTCTGTTCTTCCTTTGAGAAAGCAGCCCAAAGGACCCCTCTCCAAAATGCTCTTAGAATTTGGTGCAAACAGCTGCCAGCAACAGCTTCACATATAAATCACCCAAGTTGAGTCGAGGCCGTCCGGTGGCGCAGCGGTTAAGTGCGCACGTTCCCCTTTGGCAGCCCAGGGTCCACCAGTTCAGATCCCGGGTGCAGACATGGCACCACTCATCAAGCCGTGCTGTGGTAGGCATCCCACATATAAAACAGAGGAAGATGGGCACGGATGTTAGCTCAGGACCAGTCTTCCTCAGAAAAAAAGAGGAGGATTGGCAGCAGATGTCAGCTCAGGGCTGATCTTCCTCAAAAAAAAATAAAATAAAATAAATAAAATAAATAAATTACCTGAGTTGAAAGAACTACATGTGCCTGCATCTGCTACAGAAAATTTTTAAAGAATTAAAAAAAAAAAGAAATTGAAACACAATTTAATAATCCTCATCATAGAAACAGCGAAAGTACTCACCATTTCCCATGCTTTCCAGGCCCTGTGCCTCTGCTCCATGCAATTTCCTGTCTCAAATCCTCTTAGCTACTTATCACATGTCCAAATCCTGCCAATCCTTCAAAACACAAGTTACACACCTCCTCCTACACCAAATCTTTCCTAATGCCCACAGCCAGCACTAATTCTCTTTCTTAAACCATAGTACCATCAGCTCTTGAGACACTGTCCTCTACCTAGTACTCAATTGTGTACGTCTTATTGCTATTTGTGAGAAAACTCATCAAGGACACCATCTGAGTCTTGGTCATTTGTATGACCCCATTTCATACATAAATTAAACTGATATTCCACTAAAGCTTGTAGGAAAAAGAGAATGGCAGGAATCTAAAAGTAAAAAGCACAGGCTTTTCTTACGTATTTATTTTAATTAGGTAATACTTAACATATGACATCTGAGTATGAACAATAAGGATCCCTCTCTCTCCATCCCTCTCTCGGGTGCCTTATTATACCTCCTTAGAAGGCAAACACTACAATCAATTTCTTTTTTCTTTTTTTTGGGGGGGGGGGGATATTAGCAGAAGGTGCACACTTAACCACTGCACCATCGAGCCAGCCCCTACAATCAATTTCTTAACAGAGCATTTTAAGAAGTCTTTAGACACTATAACTTTATAACATATTCATAACTGTAGGTCTAAGGTGACAGAAATAATTTGTAAATGGCACTTAAAAGTAAATTTATTTATGACAATTATACAATTATACACAGTGTACTTGTATGTTGGGGCAAATAAAATTTAACAACGAACAGATGGAAAGAAAAACCACATCCTATGACTTGCAAAACGAAAGTTATCAGACCTGTGAGATAAGTCATTGTTCACCATGAGGAAAATTACAGATTCTTTCAAGCATAACTATAAACCAAGTTAACTTTTTTTATAGTGTAAAACCTGAAGGATTCCATAAAGACCCTGAAATTCTCAGTAAGCTATGACAAAAGTGCTAAGCCACCACAAACAAAATACTAAAGAAGAATGTAGGTGTTTTGTAAAGCTAGATTTCTTAAGGAATACTAATGTTAATAACGTTAATAAAAGCATTTCTCAGTATATTAGTAGCAACAAGATGTCTGCACATTTTCCTTACTAGTTATAAATAGTAAGAATTAAATGTTTCTAATAGGTCTTTAATCATGTTTAGTATATAAAAACTTAGGAAATTTCAATAATTATTCCTACAATAATGAACCACATGAAAATAAACAAATACACAGGGCAGATTACGCTACAAAGATCAGAATGCTCAAACCAGAAGGCAGTTAGTTCATCTTGTTAGAAAATTTACCTAGCAATAAAAATCTGAAGCCATCATTAGATCAAAAAAAACTTCGGTGAAGATTCTATAGTGAATATTTGAACTCACTGGAGCAGTATGGTACTCAACACTATTGAAGGCTGAATTATCAAATGTGTTAATACTCTATTACCCACTGGGATTTTACGGAACAGACTGCCAGATGTCCTGCAACACTTATCCTTCCCTTCTTTCAAATAATAGAATCTCTGATTTTTGTCTAGGCACATAGCCATCTCCAGGAAGGACTACATTTGCCAGCTTCCCTTGCAGCTATCTTCGCCCCATGATTCAGTTATAATTAAAGGGACAGAGGGGCTAGCCCAGTGGCATAGTGGTTAAGTTCACTCTCTCTGCTTTGGCAGCCCAGGGTTCACAGGTTCAGATCCCAAGCATGGACCTGGCACAGCTCACCAAGCCACACCATGGTGGCAAGTCACATAAAATAGAGGAAGACTGGCACAGATGTTAGTTCAGCATCAACCCTCCTCAAGCAAAAAGAGGAAGACTGGCAACAGATGTTAGCTCAGGGTCAATATTCCTCACAAAAAAAATAAAATAAAAAAATAAATAAAGGGACAGAGCAAAAGGGATGTGTTTAACTTCTGGGAAGTATCATCACAGGATAGGGATGTGCCCAGCTTTTGCCCTTGCCTCCCTCCTGCTGGTGAAAATGCAGAACTGATGAGAGGAACTGGAGAGGCTATCTCTGACTAAAAGGAGAAAACTGGGTCCCCTAAGGAGCATGAAGGTGTGATACTGGCTCAGGACTGTCCATGATTTACCTGAAAGAAAGGAAACTTCTATCTCACTCAAGTGATTGTTATTTGTGGTCTCAGCCACTCACTGCTGTAGCCAATTCTACTTGATACAAAGGCAAAACTATAAAGAAACAGTATTATACGTATTTATTAAGTACTACCTCATTAAACAATTTCTAAGACATATTTTAAACTTACTAGAATTGAAATAAAAACCCATTTTTGATCATTCAAATAACTAAGAAGTTCTAAAATGTTTTCTATACTATATTTGAGACATAAAAATATTATCAAGAATTTGTCAGGGCCAGCCCTGTGGCCAAGCGATTAAGTTCACATGCTTGGTTCAGCAGCCCAGCGTTTCACTGGTTTGGGTCCTGGGCGCGGACCTAGCACCACTCATCAAGCCATGCTGAGGTGGCGTCCCACATGCCACAACCAGAAGAACCCACAACTAAAACATAGAACTATGTACTGCGGGGCTTTGAGGAGAAGGAGGAAAAAGAAATAAGATTGGCAACAGATGTTAGCTCAGGTGCCAATCTTTGAAAAATAAATAATAAAAATTAAAAAACAAAAATCAGCTTCCTGCATATGCCTTGGGGTCAACAGATTAAGTCAAATCTCTTTTACTGTCGACCTCAATAATACAATAACATTATTCATTCAACAAATGAATGCCTACTGTATTCCTCACATGCTAGATGCAAGGAACACTGAAGTGACCAAAGCAGACGTGGCCTCTACCCTCCTGGAGTTTACAAAACAGGAATGTACCTAAGCTTGCAGAATCTGAGCACGACACTCTAGATGCCTCTTTTCTAGCCTTCAAGTTAGTCATCCCCATTCTGTCGTTATATTCTTGTTTCAGATTGAGTATACTATTATTAGGCTTCAGTTTTGCTCTACTAACATAATCATATACAATCATATTCCTCAAAGATTACACTCCTGTCACCAAAATTAGAAACAGAATATTACCAAAATGCCACAGTAGCTATCATTGATGGTGGGCCATATTTCCAAATGGCAAATCTTATTTATCACATGACATTTCTCCTTAATTTCATCTCAAAGATCCTTAAATTTGAACTTTGTGGTTCCCCCCAGGTCCCAGGGAATGTCCTAAAAAGAGTCAGAATGTAGGGCTGCTAGATGACCAACTATTTTTAGATATTCCTCACAGGCCATTAAACCAAGCTCAACAGAGCTGAAGATGGACCAACACAATGCCTCACTCTCTCTCTCCATCCCCTACCTTCTTGAACCTCTCTAAGAGGAGGGAACACTAATTGATTGGGTCAGACTGACTGGACATTCTTTCTAAGAAGATTAAATGCAGATTAAAAGTTACACATATATATAAGGGTTTGCTATCTTGCTCTTGTTCATTTCTCTCACACACTCTAAAGACTAATTTTGGGTCTTCTGTAAAGTAGCCAGCCTAAGGGTAGTAAAAAAGTGGGATTCAGGAGAAAGGGAAATCCCTTGCCTAGGCTGTAAACTTAAGCAGTACACTGCAACCCAATTTACTAGATGGCTCTACATCAGCAATTTGGCCAAAAGCCCAGTTAATAATAAAATAATACTTGGAATTTCTCACTTGCCATTGTTCTACTTACATAAATCTCCTTCAGGAACATCACAAGGAAAAGGAATAACTAAACTGTGATATGCTGATCATTTATTAACACCCCAAATCTCATCACTACTCCATGGTTTGTGCCATTCGCTCAGCATTTAATCATGTGTTTTGTAGCATTTCCCATATTTACGGAATAGTAAAAATTTTATAGCTGGTAACACAGAACTTATTCGAACACTCTAGAGTTGACCCACTGCTCCCACATATCTCCTAGTTGTTGACTGTTGCAGATAACAAACAAAGGAAACATAGGAGAAAGCTAGTCTCTGGATGATGATGATAAAAGTAATAACAATAAAAACAGACTAATACTTATTGAGGCTTACTATTTGCCAGAGGCATTTTAAGTACTTTATATGTATTAATTACTTTGGTCCTCACAAGAACCTTGTGAGTTGAGTACTATTATTACTCCCATTTTACAGATGAGAAAACTGAGACACAGAAAGGTCTTACCTAAAGTCAGACTCAATAAGCAGTAGGCTGGGAATGGAGTCTAGAGCTCTTAACTACTTTGCTACAGTAATATATTATGGTTAAGAGTGGACAAAAACAGACTGGTAAGTTTTGAGGTTGAGTGCCAAAAAGACATCCAAGGAGGCAGAAGGCAACATGGATCTAGATCTCAGGAGAGAGATCAGGGCTGTATTTATAAACATGCAGGTTGGAAGCACTAGGTGTTAAAGGAAGCCATGGAATGAGGTCACTCTGGAAGACAGTACTGAGAGAAGGGTTAATGGATAGAATCATGTGGAATACCAATATTTAATATAAAATTAACACATTTTAGGTCAAACTGATGATGCAATAAGGTGGGGTAAGCATTTGTATATTTATATATAAAACATATATTACAAATCAAAATATATAATGGTTATACTTACTCTATGGGAACTAGAACATAATTTAACTATAATGACTACAGGTCCATGGTAGCATCTCTGTTTTTACTGTACTGTTGGTTCAGAGCTAAGTTTTTCATGTTAAATCTTTAGGCAAGAGCACCACCTATAACACTGTTCCTATGGGAGCAAATACTCTGTTTTAAGATCTAGCTTCAGACGTCCTTTCCAGGGAATAAACAGTGGTGAAAAGACAGTCTAAATAGATGACCATATTTCAATGATTCTAAGATGCAAGATGCGTTACGTTTGTACAGCATTGGAAGTGGGACAGGTCTTACACATTTTAACTGGTAGCACTTTTTTCATTCTCAGTACATAAAATAATGGTGCACCTTACTACAATGGCATCTTAGAGTCAATGAAATGTGTCTTTCATAATATACCTAATTCCATATGTGAACAAACATACTGATATAGCTAAAGGAAAACTTTCTGCCTTCAAGGAGTTTACAATCCATGATTAACACTAAGATATAAATGCAATTAATAAACTTACACAAGATGTGAGGAGATTAAATGGGAAGAACTGAAGGAAAGGTCCTTAATTGGTAGGAAATAAGAGTGACCAAACTAAAAACATAAGGCAGGGTGTCTTAAGCACCATTTTAACTGGAATAGATTAGATCTGATGTAAGAACAGGAAGAAAAGAGGAAATAAATGATATCTCAACAATGGTAGAGGCTGAAGATGAATAATGTGAGATTTTGGTCATGTCACTCTCCTTTAAGAACCCTCCAGTTACAGTAAAGCATTGCTTGAAGATGACTAACCAAGGGGGAAACATTTTTTAACCTTCTATATCTCTCTCCTTTGAAGCCCTGTGGTCGTTTTAAAATAAATCTACAAATTCTTTGATAATCTTCCTTCAAGAAGTAGAGCTTAATTCCCTTCCCTTTGCATGTGGGCTGGACTTAGTGATTTGATTCTAACTAACAGAATAAGATGGAAGTGATGGTGTGCAACTTCTGACACTAGGTCATAAAAGGCAGTAAGGTTTCCTCCTTCCTTTCTCTTTCCCTTCCTCTCCCCTCCCTCTTTCTCTCTCTCTGATTGCTTGTTCTTGGGGAAAGCCAAATGCCGTATCATCAGGTCACTCAAGTAACCATATGTCCATGTGGCAAGCCACTGAAGCTTCCTGCAGAAGCCTTCTGTCCACAGTCAAGTGAGTGAGCCATCTGGAAGGAGAGCCTCCAGCCCCAGTCAAGCCTTCAGATGACTACAACCCCAGATGACATCTTGACTGCAATCTCAAGCGAGAACTCTGAGCCAGAACCACTCAGCTGAGCCACTCCCAAACAAGTGGCCACAGGAACTATGAGATAAATGTTTACTGTGTTCTCATCAAGTCCTGAGGTAATTTTTTATGCAGCTATATACAACTAATAAAACTCCATGGTATTTTGTATTTCTAAAACACTTTTTTTTTTTTTTTTTTTTTTGCTGAGGAAGATTCGCCCTGAGCTAACATCCATGCCAACCTTCCTCTATTTTTTAGTATGTGGGCCGCCAGCACAGCATGGCCACTAACAGAGCAGTATAGGTCTGTGCATGGGAACCGAACTCAGGCCACCAACGCAAGCACAACTCACTTAACCACTAGGCCACCAGGGCTGGCCCTATACGTATACCGATGACCAGTTTCGAGAGTAATTTCTAGAAGGCTGTTCTCTTCATCTTTACATGTCTGTAAGGCTTGCCTCAATGTACAGCACAATTAAGTACTTCTTTTTATTACTTGTTGAAAGATTCTTGCAAGTGTTTATACAACTGACCGCAGTTGTCCAAAAAATGAAGAGATTAACCTTGAATAAGAGCATAGCTACTGGAGTAGGGTAAAAAATAAAAATATTGATTTGACATATCTGATTGAAAGATGGAATGAGGGATAATGGACACAACAATCAAAAATAACTCTAGAATGACATATGTATAAGGCAGAAAAAGCAGTCATTTTGTACCCTGGGAAATACTGGATTGCAAAACTTGAAGAAAAATTGTACAGAGCAGCAAAGTATTATAATAGTAACACTCAGAACTTACTTCTTTCATTATTAAGGAGAAAAGGACAAGCCACTTGATTAAGAAAGGATTAGTTTTACAGGTGTTTTGCAAACTGTTCTACAGAATATTACTTCCTATAAGGTCATAGGTATTCTTTGAGGAAGGAAAAAACAAAACAAATAAACAAATAACAAATGTCCTCTACATACTATAGGACATTTCTGAGGCTTTAAGGTACTAATGTGCATTATAAATTTGACTTCAGAAAACTTAAAATACTTGCAGCATAGTATGCTATGAATATAGTTTGGGAAACACTGACTTGGGTAGGCAGGTAGGTAGACAGGTGGGTACATTCACAGGAAATGAAAGGAGAACAAGACAAATGTAATAAAATTATCTCACCTAAAAGAGATCATAAGTGACTACCAGTTATGTAGTACCAGTTACATAGTTACTTAAAGCAAAACAAACTGTTAGATAAGCTATCAAAAGCAACAATAGCTGCACCAGGCGTCAGGGAAAATGAAGACGGGAAGCCATGATAGGATATAACAAAAAAAGAAACTCCCTTTCCATAGGCCATGGCTCAGAATCCCTCCCATTCCCTCAGCTCCTACTGTGTACCTCCATGAAAGCTGGCTTGAAGGGGTGAGCACCTCGCCATCTGGCAGGCTGGCAGGTAGCTTAAGAGGTAGTCTGGCCCCAAACCTTTAACCAACAGTGATCATAACTAACGACCTATCAGATATCTCTGGGGGAAATGTTAATTAAAGATATAGAGTCCTTAGTAGTGGAAGTGGAAGCAGAGGCATAAAGATACAAAGAAATCAGAGATAAAACAGCTGAGGGAATAGTAGAGGACTGGGGACCAGCCTGGGCTGTTCAGTGCCTTGCACAGGAAAGGGACACTTTCCTTCAGTAAAAATTTGTGTTAGTAAATTATCATCTGAACAACCTCATGTGGTGGCCCTGCCAGAGAGGAGGATCGCAGACTGAGGATGCCCCTCAGTCACACTCAGCGACCCACACATAAAAAAGGCAAAGGGGAGGGAAAGAGGAGTGAGGGGGCAAGAGGAACAATGTCTCTGGGTTTAATAAGGAGCATTCAGTTTAAATTCACCTGAATGATGTTTTCATATAGCAAACATCTTTTTAAATTAGTGGCCAGAGCCTACACATCCTATTAGGAACCAAGCACAGCTACTCTAACGTGGACACACCTCCCCAGAGTAGCCAGGTTCTGCCCACTGAGGGAGAGGTGTCCAGAGCCTCCCCAGGCAGTTTCTTTGAATTCATACACGCAGACACATGCCCACATTCTCACCTGCTCACACTCCCCCTGAACTGTATTCGGCCCACACAAGTTAAGCACCACCACCACTCCACCATCCCATCCCACCTCCAGAAGAAGTAAGGGGGTGGGGGGTGGGCGGCCTGATGGCATAAGGTTAGTTCAGCACGCTCCATTTCGGTTGCCCTGGTTTGAAGGTTCGGATCCTGGGCATGGACCTATACCACTCATCAGCCACGCTGTGGCGGCAACTCACATATAAAGTGGAAGAACACTGGCGCAGATGTTAGCTCAGGGCTAATCCTCCTCAAGCCAAATAAAAGGAGGATTGGCAACAGATGTCAGCTCAGGGCTAATCTTCCTCAGAAAAAAAAAGAAGAAGAAGAAGAAGTAAGGGGGTCAAGAATTCGACCTCTGGGAGCCTGGAGGACAGGTATAGGTGTCAATGAATGTGAACATGCCTGCTTTGCTGAGTGAGTGTGTGGCTGTGTGTGCTAAAATGGATTTTTTATAGAAGTGGCTCTCCCCTGCTACTCCAGGGCTCTGTCTAGAGATGCTGCATGGCCATGCTTGCTCACAAGCTCTCTTTCAAGTTAGTCCTGACTCACGATGTAAATACTGTCCCCTTTAAAGTGATGTCCTATGCGACATACAGCCTAAACAACCATGAACAGCCCTGACACTAGGGTATGGCTCAACAAACTCTTCCTGCTGAGAAGGCAACAAGGTAACCTGGTCACTAAAGCTGGATGGGATCCATATCGTTAACAGTATTGCAGCATCCCTGAGGGCCAGCAGAACCTGGGGTTCTTGCTCTTCTGTGAGGCCTAGCTCTCAAGGTTTATATTTCTGTTCCATTTTTCCCCAATACATGAGATACCCTACAAGACTTTCTGTTCCTTGCAACCAAATAAGCCAACCAAAACCTTTACCAATCACACACATAACTAGTTTAAAATTAGGCCATGACCCATGGTTTCAACTTCTGATGCAAAAGCCCAACACAAAGAGACTATGAGGATTCCTCAAATACCAAGTGGTCTATGACTTAGAGAGCATATCATTTTGTAACATAACCTTATAAAGAAAAATTTCAGTTAAATATATCGCTTATGGTTGCTGATATATTGGCAAATTTTACCAAACAAAAACAACTATTTTACACTGGCACAAACAGGTCATTTTCAAAAAAAACTCTTAAATTAGCAGTCCTATCTGACTAGTTACCTAATATACAGACACATCTACATCTTACATTACTTGGCACACCAACAAGTTAGTTATACAAATCACAATTCCAACCAAAACTCCAAGCCAGTAAATATATTTAGTAATTGAGTATTTTTCAGTTATTTGTGGTCAAATGTTCATTAAAGTGGCTTAAGCAATCTTTAACAATTTTCTAACACATAAATGCTCATTTCTCTTCATTATTTAAAGAACACAAAACTCTGTTAGATAAGAAACCAAGCACAAGCCAACAGGCTCACCAAAATCACACTTAAATAGAACAAGTAAAGCTACAAATTTGGAATAATTACCAAGATACTAATAATTAACAATCACTTCACTATGATTCAAGAGGAACTCCTAGTTGTTGAAAAACCCTATCATCAACTAGGGCACAGCATTATCAGAAACTGATTATGTAAGACAACGGTGTATTGTTTAGGATGTGTGTAAGTATAATGAAATTCACAGCTATGTTACACTAATGACTCACTTAAACATCTGAATTTTCTGCTATCTTAACCTTTAAATCAACTGCAAAAGCAGCTGCCAAAAGCAGTTAGTAGGAAACCACACAATTCCCAAAAGAACTTGGTATATACAACTTATTTTACTACTTAAATGTTTTTTTGATTACTGAGATTTGAACAAGATGTTAAAGATTCAAAACTAATTTTAAAAATAATGGGTACCTACTAAATCCATACTAATATTCAATGTACACTGGTTTTTAGAAAGGCACAGGTCATATTCTTGTGTGTTTTTATAGCACCTGGCATATTTCTGTTCAATACTACATATAATTATTGCACGACCTGACAGTGATTACTATCCTACTTTTTAAGAACTTTTTGACTGACTGATAAGTCAAAGTTGGAAAAGTAACTGGTGCATTTATTTCTTGATTTGGATTACCTTTTTGCTGTGAATTGGTTCTCAGTTACTCTAGTTACCTTGCAACAAACAAGACACTGACAGAGAATATATTGGATTGAAATTACCTGACTATATTCCTATTGAATAAATAATACATTTGAATTGCTCACATTTCATTGCAAAAGATATACAATTCTAGAGATACACTCTAAATTTTGAAAGCAAAGGGAATCAGAAATCACATTCCTAAGAGAAGCTAGTCTGGAACAGAAGATGTTTACTCTATACTGAATCCCCCTTGCTACTACAAACCTCTCTGATAGTTCATTACAACAAAACAAATGAGATGGGGTAGGCTGTGTGATAATAAAAATCCTTTCAGGCATTTATCAAGTAGATTCTCTCTGAAACTACAGATTGATTTAGAAGGCTTTGAACAGGAATTCAGCCTTCTGTGTTAATCTGTGTACACACTCATTTCACATTTTCTCTCACTTCTACTTTTTTTAATCTCATCTATAGAATAAGTCAACCTATCAGACTTAATTTTATTTACGTTTATACGACTGTTGAAAACAACACTATTGCAATGCAACACTATTACATATCAAAATCTCTGATTTTAGTGAGCTTCTCTCCTACGCTCCACCATCCCTCTCCCCCCACCTCACCCTCCACTCCCATTAAATCCTGGAGGAAAACCTCCGGGTCCAGTGCTAAAATTTTTCTTTTCTATAGCATAGGTCTATTTGGCTTTTGACTAATGATACTGAAAACTTTTTAAAGACTGATAATGTATGTACAGTTTCCAACACCAAGAATACAAATAAGCCCCCTTATTTTGTTTAATATTTCAAGACAAACTATATTTCTCAGAAGAGAATCAATTCAAAACAGTCCTTGGAAGTCACAATGTATAAATACTTGTTATAACAGAACAAATTAACGTCAAGACACAGCCAATAACGGAAAAAGGCTCAATGTAACTGCCTGTCAAAGGGCTTCTGTATTAGCAGCTCAGGGAAGCAGCATTTGCAGGAAAGCACTACAACTGCCTTCAAAAGAAAATCATTAGGCCCCAGCCGTTAATCCCCTCCCCCATCCTCTCCATCTGGATCCTTCAAAGCAATTAACCAGTAGAAGGTGCTATTCTGCAACCTACACATATTTACGCCAACCTCCATAGGTGGCTCAGAGCTGGGTTCAACCCAGGTGGACTCTCTCAGCCTATTCCCTGTCCAGTGTTCAAGGAAGCCTCTACACCAGCCCCCAAAGCAGAAAACCAGATCTTTTCTTATAACCTGTAATTCCAAAACAAAACAAAACAAAACAAAAAACACTGACAGCTCAGTAGCCAGCATACCTGACTATCAAACCATCAGACCACTAATATCTCAAGACACACACGCACACTTTGCTAAACATTAACCTCAAATATGATCTTTAGAATCTTAACTGAGACGACCTACTTCTGCCTGGAAAAGACAGCCTTGATCACATTCACTACAGTAAGAGTCAATCGAACAAATCAGTCCCCAACAAAGTCAGGGGCAATGAGGAATACGAAAGCTGACTGTAAGGCCACGACACATACAGACGGATTTTTATCTTTACATACACAAAAAAGACAGCAGCAGAAACCAGGGCTGCAAAGGGAAGAAAGGGAAGTGGTGAAGAGTAGTCTCTGAACATGCTTTTGAGTGTCCTTTAGTTTCCAATGTACTCTTCTGCCTCTTAGAAGGTTGCAGGAAAGGCCAGACATGAGATGGGTGAAAGCAAGCTGAAAAAGAAAAGCAACCACCCTTCCCCCATCTTCTCTCCTCTCTCCCAAAAAGAGCTGTTTGTGCTAACCTAGTCCCAAATATGGGAGAGAGAGAATGAATGTGTGTATGGAAGAACAATGAGCTCTCAGCCTGGTATTGTGTGTGTGTGTGTGTTGTCTGTGTGTCTGACTCTGCCCCTTCTCCCTTCGACCTCAACAACAGGGAGAGCTCAAAGGCAGCTTTCCATCCAGCCTAGGCCATCAAAAGCAAAACTGGTTTATAATTTACGGGGGAATTAACTCAGGAAGCAAATCCATGGAAGGAAATAGCTACCCAAAGATGATTTTATTATTGTATAGATCCAGCCTCTCTCCCCTCCCCCAACAGACTGAGACTAAAGAAACCAGTGTACACCAGACAAAAAGGACTCTCTCTAAATAGAAAGCAATTATCAAAACTGTTTCAAATCTAAACACAGGATGCGTTAATTTATGTTACACCAAAATGTTTGTTACACCAAGTTTCCCTTTTACGTAGTTATCTCTTTTGTGTTTAAAAAATTGCTTTGGAGAAAGCTCTTTCAGGATTCACACAAAACTACTTTCTAAACGTACCTTAAAATAGCAACACATACTGAAACATTTAAAGCACCCAGTTTCTCAAGGACACATTTTGCTTAAATCAACGTTTGAAGTCTGTAATCCAGAAAAATTGTAAGCAAACCTTGGAAAAGAGGCAGAGGAAAATGACAATTCAACAATGAATCATTTTGTTTTCCTTTCAACAACTTCTCATGCAAGCACTTTCAAAGGAAACCTGCAATACCCTTTCCCCCTCCAAACACACACATACACACACACACGCGCTACGTAAAACTACTACTCTTCTTTCCAAAACCTCAAAAAAATAGAGAAATAGAAGCCACTCTCCTTCACAGAGCAGAACTAAAACATGATACTAAGAACCCTATTCTGCTGCAAGTGATTTTCTGTTTCATAATTTAGTAATCACACAGAGCAGAGAACTAGAGATTCCGAACACAAAGAAGGACTCTTCTAATATGAAAATGATACTTTGAGGAAACTCCTTCCCCAAGACCCCCAAATCCGCAAACATTCAAGAAATGTACAGTCTCACTGCTCGACTTCCTTTCCTGCCCCCAGTTCAACCAATAATCTAGTCACACGAAACAGTTTAACCTCAAGACAAGTCAACCAAGAGCATGAACAAGCAGCAGAGAAAGACCAGGGGTCAGCAGGCGAGGACAGTGACCTGGCCCGGACAGGGCCGAAGAAGTCCCCGGCCCTTGTGCCCCGCCGCCCCGGACCAGGGACTCCGCGGCGACCCCCCTGCCCGCCCCGCGCCCGAGCCCAGGACCGGGGCAGGGAAAGAAGCGGGCGCCACGCGCGGGCAACTTGGAGACTTACCTTCCCGGATGCGCTACACCATCAATGGAGGTGTGCTCGGCGGCTCCCGGGACGGCGGGGACGGGCGGGAGGCCCGCGGGGCGGGGGCCGCGGGGCGCGGGCCGAGGGGGCCGGCCGCGGGCAGAGCTGGGGGCTGAGGGGCTTCTCCCCGTGACCTTCGGCGCGGCCTGCGCTCGGCTCCCTGCTCCTCGCTCGGCCGACCCCTCAGGGGCGGGAGCCCAGGCTCATGTCTGGTTTTGTTTTCCCGAGGGCGAGGGGGCTCCCTGAGGAGGACGGTGATTTTTTTGTTTTTCCTCAACTAGGAGAGAAAACGAGGCAGAGACGGTGTGGGAGGTGAGCGAGGGGCGAGGACGCGGGATGCGGAGGCGGGGGCGAGACCCGAGGCGGGCGGACGTCTCGGGCGTGCTGGAGGAAAGGCTGCTGAGAGCGCGGGGGGCGGCTCGCGAGCGTCTGTGGGAGCAGCAGCGCCTCGGCGATGGTGGCCGAGCCGCGGCGGGGCTGCTGCACCGACCCGCCGCCCACTCCGCGCTCGGGCCCGGCCCACCTCGCAGTATCGCGCCTCGCCATTGGTGCAGCCCGGAGTGACGCGCGCGGAGGTCGGGCCAATGGGAGGCGGAAGGCGGGCGGAGGGGCGGGATTTCTGTTCCTTTTTTTTTTCTTTTTTTTTTCCGCCCCCCGTCTTTCTAATAAAATGAGCAGACGAGCAGGAGGGGAGCGGCGGAGCTGTGCCGGCGCCGCGTCCCGGGCTCGGGCGCGCGCTCCAGGCGGCGTCCGGGCGGTGGGCCGGGCCCCGCCGGGGCGCGTCTTTGTGCGGCCGGGGCCCCCGCGCGGGGCGGGCATGGCCCGGGGGCGGGATTGGCCCGAGGCCAGTTGCTCCGTTATTACCAGCGTCACAGTTTGCCTCTTCTGCCGCTTAAGACGCGGGTTCACATCCTTAGGGGGGGACACAGAGTGGGTTCGAACGATTCGCTTAAGGACTCTCGAAATTCTGATGAGCATTAACGTTTCCAAAACAAGGCTATGGCGAGGAGATTAAGACAGAAAAAAGAAATTGGCAGATCGCGCTGGTTATTTGAAAAGATTAATAAAAATGAAAAGTCTCATCAAAGAATAAAGGACTAGAACCACAGACACAGAGGAGATTTTAGAAAGAGAGAGCAGCGTACACAACTCTATGCCGTAAGTTAAAAAAAAAATCTAAAAAATAGAAAAAATCCAAATATCACCTTTTTTCTTTGATAAACATGGTGTTCTGTCCCACTTCCCAAAAGGCTGATAAATCACAGGGTCTATGAGGCTGTAAGGAGAGTGAGGGGCAGGGCAAATGCTCAAATTCTATTAAATATAATTTATAGGATTGAGGGGTTTGGAAATTTTAATTATGATTAGCAGTTTTTGAAATGCATATCATGTTTATTGAGTTCTTTCATAGAGGCTGGCATGAATCCAGGGTAAATCATCAACCTATTGTTGGTTTGTTAATATACTGTAACTGCTTATTGGTGTCCTTATCCCATACACCCTTCCTGAAGGAGTTCAGATCTGTATATAATAGAATAATTAAGGGATAGAAGATAGTGCAAAATAATTCACTCATCTATTTCAAATAAGGTGATAATTTTTCTCTTTGGAATATCTACTCAGATTATAATTTCCACATCCAATAATTTCTTTTAAGAGTAATTTGACTACCAGATATTATTGGACTGTAACTCAAGAGATCTAAAACCAAATTGGTCTTTGTGATTACCTTTCTGAGTAACCCTGAGCAAGAAAAATGCTCTCTGCTGCAATTCCTTCAGCTATGACATAGGGAAACTGGTTAATACTTCCTTATATGTCTAGTAATATGAGAACTGAATTTTACAACATAATAAATTCAATAAACTGCTTTCAACATCCTAGATATGGATGGAACTATTTGACATCAGTTTGGAAATAATGGGGGGTAAAGTGTGTTAGTTAGATGGCTTCAGTTTCCATCAAAACCTACATTTACAGGAGCACTATTTCTAATAAAGGTTCAGCTCTGTGGACCCACAGTATGGATCCTGCACTGCCATTCAGCAGGAAGGAGAGAGGCTCTCAAGATCAGGAAACATTTACTGTCATATTAGGGATCAGCATCATTTTCATTTATTTATAAAAATGTAGATTTGGAGGTCTTGAAATTCCACGTAGTTATAAAGCATAGAATTATGGTATTAAGCCATAGCATCAGCAAACTAGACCTGTTTAACTATAACAATCCCATACAAGAATTGTGGTCCAGCCATAAAGCTGGAGAGTTTGGCTTTCCTTCCAAGGATCTGAGAGGCTGATAATGTAATAACAATGTGTCGTAATAAAAACTATTAAACCATTGATTGAAAGCTTATTACATCCCAAGCGCCATGCAAAGAATGTTGCATTCCTTAGCGCACTTAGTCCTGACAACAGCACATGAAGTGTATTATTATTTTCTTAATTTTAAAGATCAAGAAACCGCGGGTTAGAGAAGTTAAATAACTTGCTCAGGGTGAAAGAGGTTAAAAATATCTAGTGGGTTTTTTTCCCACAAGAAGTTAGAAAAAGTTTCCTTATTCTCTTTTCAGCAGGCTTTAGAAAATGAGGATTAGTTCGGTTATTGAATCTGAAAACATCAACAGGACTTTTGTTAGTTATTTTATGCATCTTACTACTGGTAGAAATGATTTTATTTTGTCGACAGAGGTCACATCAGAGCTGTAATAGCATTATTTAAAAGAAGCCAGGAGAAGTGAGGGTTTATTTAACAAATGATATTCTGCCAACTAGATAGCTATGTAGGAAAACAGAAAAACAAAATTTAAAAACTAGATTCGTATTACTCCCAAATTTACAAATGGCTATTTTTTAAACGTAAAAAAATGAAACCACTAAACCACCATTTCTTAGGTTAAGTTACTGGTATTTATTTTATTATTGTCCTCTATAACCTACGTATAGATTATGTACATTCTTTTGTATATGTCAGATATTTTATAATTCTTTAAAAATGAAACCGTAGAAGTATTAAAGGAATACTCCAAATTTTTCAAATCATGGATTCAGGAAGTTCTCTCTAAGCATGACAAGAAACCCAGAAGCCACGAAGGAAAAACACCAATATGTTTTACTGTGTAAATATTTTACATCTCTGTAAGGTATAAAAAACACCATAGAAAGGCAGGAAACAAGCAAATGGGGAAAATATGTTTGACATCTCTAATAAAAGACAAACTTCCTTAATACCAATAGCTCTTACAAATTTCTAAGAAAAAAAATCAATAGAAAAATGGACAAAATCCATGAATGAAAAGTTCACATAAAAATGTCTTCAATAAACATAAGATACAATCATAATGAAATAAAAGCAAATTAAAATCATCTCTCAAATTAGGAAATTTTTTTTACATAATATATTTTTACTTTATATTGAGGATGTGGGGAAGCAGGCACTCATGCACTGGTAGTAAAAATGCAATCATTCCTTTTCAGAACACAGTTTGGCACTATCTATGAAAACCTTAAATATCCATACCCTTTGACCCAGCAATTCTGCTTCTAGAAAACCATTCTACAAATAATCTTGCATAAGTCTACAAAAATATATACAAAAGGCTTGCGACATTATTTATAATTGTGAAAACCTGGAAAAACTCAAACACCCATCAACAAAGAATGTTTAAATAAATTGTGGGACAAACAGACAGTGGAATACCTCATGGCTTTCAAAAAGAATGTGGTAAATCTGAATTGATAAAGAATGATAACCAGGATTCAGTGTTTAAAAAGCCAGTCACAGAACAATTATGTAAAGTATAATTCTATTGTATTTTTAAGGAGACAAATTTGTATATGCTTGAAAATATGTAGAAACATATCCACCAGGAAAGTGGTTACAATGAGTCCACTGGGTGTGGAATGAAGACTGGGGAGGGAACAGGAAACTGACTTGACTTCATTCAACTCTCTTCTGTTTGATTTTTTCCTCTTCATATCAAGCATGTATAATTTTTATAATTTAAAAAAAGAATTCAAGTTCTTTGAACATATGGCTGGTAACTAGCCTTCATAATTCACCAGAAGTACTCAAGTTTTAGAACAAGTAAATTATTTTCCCCTAAAATGCCTTAAGCAGAACTAGGGTGTTTTATCAAGCCTGGTAACAGACCGAAGCCTGTTTCCAGGCATTTTCTTTGAAACTGCCTTCCAAATGTATGTAGTACAAATGCCAGCCAATAATGAGCTTCCACTATCTCTCATTGCACTTCTACAGGTTGAGCCATGGGCCATGCTGGCTGCTCCCTTCCCATTGTAGTACTTCTTTCTGCAGGCGCTTGGTGCTCACCTTCCATTACCCACAGTGGGTTTATGCTTTATAATTTGTCGTAAGTCAGAATCGCTTCTTCTCCAGGCTTTTCCCTCAAGCCAAATAAGTAACCCCTGGTAACTTTTGAAAGCCCCTGCACTGTATTGGAATGGAGAAATGGCTGATTCTTGGGCTTATTACAGGAGGCACATATCAGGCATGCAAACACATGCAGAGGGGAAACAGCTTTCCAAAAAAAAAGGACCCAAAATCAGAAACCCTTTTCCTTTGTTTGGACATGACTGATTGTAGATAGCAATTACGAGTCTCATTTCAACTGCAGACTCCAGCGAATTTTCTTTCAATCAAAGTCGATGTGGGTCTGTTTAGCAACACACTTACAGATGGATTTCAAGGAGACCCTGCTCCACTGAACCACATCAGATCCAGTGGAGCGACGCTCTTCTCTGCCAGCCGATGCCACAGCATGCTGTCCACAGACACTAGGATGCCTTTTGGATGAGATCTAAACCCAACATCTGACTTCTGACCACTGTGGTTATTGAAGTCTCACAGGGCTTTGTGAAAGAAGTGAGGGGAGGAGATACTGAATTTCAATGTCCTGGCCCAACTCCAGGGTTGATGGTTAGAGCCCTCCACCCTCGCCTGCCGCCGTCTCACTGAGACTCTTCCGCAGTCCCTGTTATAAACAGCGGGCCACTGTAACTGAGGGGTCCAGAGAGCCAGCCGGTTCCACCCTGGGGGAAGCTGCATTTCAAGATAAACATTTCCTCCGCATCTGTTGGTAGATTACTTAGGTTTAACTTGGAGGAAAGGTGTAGTTTTCTGGGGAGAATAAGGGCATAATCACGGAGAGTTAAATATTATCCACAAACCGTATTTTGTCTAAACGGTAAACAAAGAAGACTGGCATTGATCACAAAGAGACCTTCAGAAGAAGGAGTCCAAAGAAAATATATTTTTAGATTCTAACATTTTATTTGGGAGACCCAGAATTTAACCTTATAACATTGAGGTGTCAGGCACTATTTGTCACCAAAAATTCATTTTCTCGATCCAAGGGCTATATATAAAGAGAGCAAACAGGCAAGTAACTCTCTAACCCAGAAGAAACAACTAAATTCACCCTCTGCCATCCAAGCCGTGGTGCCTAGGTTGGACATGTCTGGGGCACTCCCTTTAATGCCTCCCTCCTTTTCATTCAACACTTAAGGTATCTTAATTTCAAGATATCTACATCCCCGGTCCTTTCATCCCCAAATGTCTCTTTCTTAAACTCCAACTTCCAGAATAAATTCTGCTGTGTTGACTTTTTTTAATCGTAAAGCGAGCATTTTAATTCAGAAGCATCCAAGATGTCCTTCAATAAGTGAATGGAAACTGGTACGTCCATTCAATGGAATATTATTCAGCACTAAAAAGAAGTGAGCTATCAAGCCACAAAAAAGCATGGGGGAACCTAAAAGGCATTACTAAGTGAAAGAAACCAATCTGAAAAGGCTACATACTGTATGATTCCAACTATATGACATTCTGGAAAAGGCAAAACTATGTCTGGAAAAGACATTGTGGGAAAAGAGGTTAAAAAAAAAACAGCGGTTGCCAAAGATGGGGGATGGAGAGATGAATAGGTGGAATACAGGGCATTTTTAGAGCAGTGAAGCTATTGTTTGATGCTGTAAAGTGGATACATGTCATTAAATGTTTGTCAAAACCCATAGAATGTACAACACAGGAGTGAACCCTAATGCAATCACTATTGTGTCAATGTGGTGTTGTAACCCTAATGTAATCACTGTTGTATCAATGGTTCATCAGTTCTAACAAGTGGATCACACTAATGCAAGATGTCAATAATAGGGGAATCTGGGGTAGGGGTGAAGGAGTATTTAGGAACTCTGTACTTTCTGCTCAATTTTCCTGTGAACTTAAACTGCTCTAAAAAATAAAGTCTAGTAGTTTTTTTTAAAAGAGCATTTTAGTTCTGTTCTTTGCATTGTAAAGAATGGAGACTCACTCCACGTCTCAAGTAACAGGAGATTTATGTGAGGACGTTCCTATATGGAAGCCCAGGCAAAGCTGAACCATGTGACATCAGGAAAAGAAGGGACTAGAAGTGGGGCCATGGGAAGGTGAGGACGCCCAGCTCTCTCCATTAAGATCACTGCCACTGTTCTCATCTTTCCCACCAGCTGGCCTCCTCACCCTTTGTCATAGAGCTTTTCTTCACTTCAAAGCATCTGCTTTCTCATAATTTCAACTCCCTCCTAATCGCCGCTTGCATGTGGCCTCTCACAGCTTCTCTGGTTTTTCTGTAGCTTATGACTTATCTGCTACAGCTGCTTCTGTTGACTGCCTCATGACTTCAGTATTTCCTACTTAAAATTCCTGGGAGGGAAAACCGGTTAGCCCAGTTCAGCATTTCAGGCCCAGCCCCATCCAGCAGAGGGGTGAAGGGAGTCCTGTACTGTAAAACCTGGTGCTGGGGTGGCTGCTTCCTCAGGCACCGTGGCAGGGCGGCTTCCCTTCAGAAGCCCCCAGGCTGTGGCGGCGTTCTTGATGTGCCTTACACGAATAGAGTGCTTTTGGAATGGCTCATGTCAAAAAAAAATGATGAAAGTAAAATTGAATCTTAGCAACTAAGTATTTCAATATATTTTTTATTAGTTACCTTCAAAGGGGCATTTTACTAGTTACCTTTAAAGGGGCATTTCTTATAGAGAAACTCCAACGGCCTTTCTTTTCTTTTCTTTTTTTTTTTGAGGAAGATTAGCTCTAAGCTAACATCTGCTGCCAATCCTCCTCTTTTTGCTGAGAAAGACTGGCCCTGAGCTAACATCCGTGCCCATCTTCCTCTGCTTTACGTGTGGGACACCTACCACAGCATGGCTTGATGAGCAGTGCCATGTCTGCACCCGGGATCTGAACCGGCGAACCCTGGGCCACAGAAGGGGAACATGTGCACTTAACCACTGTGCCACCGGGCCACAACCTTTCTTATAGAGAAAATCCAAAAGGAGCAGACCACAAGCTACAGAATGTTTGTGTTCTCTTAATCAATAAAAATCCCATAAGAATGATCCCTGAAACACATCCCCCCGAAAGGCCATCCACCAACCCCCAGAAGAGGCCCGTTACCTTCAAACTAACAGCCCATTCTTACTGCACTCAAGGAGAAGAAGAGAAAACCAAGAAAAACCATGATGGGTCTTCGCTTTACACGGAAGCAACATCTACCCCATCTCACCTAGTAATATGCGACTAATTTTAATCCCAGGGTGGAAGAAATAGCCTAGAGTTAGTGAGCCAGGGAGAGGTGACAAAGTGACTTTCTCCCAGGACAGAGAAACTTTGGGTAAGTTGATTACCACAAATAAAGGAAACAAGTTGCAGTCTCTATAATTAAGAATAAAATGGAGGACTCAAGAAAGTAATCAAAGCAACAGGGTTATAGATTGTGGCCCTGAGAGGTTCAAGACATATGAACTAACACATCCACGTGATAGAGAAAACCAAGCTGATAGTTACCCAGTTGTGTTTTACAAAATCTTACATGTCAATTATACCTTAATAAAAAAAATAAATTTAAAAAAATGTTTTAATCTTACAGATTTTTTTAAACTTCTTTTATGAGCACGTGGTAATATACTAATGAAAATGCACTCCCACACCCAATATAGAAATCAAATAGTATGTGAAATGCAAAACTAAAGAAATTTTAGAATAAAACGTATGAGTTGTTGAACAAGACCCAAAAAGCACAAACTGTTCAAAGACGTATTTGACTAAAATAATATTAAAGACTCCTTATGATAAGTTACATCAACATAAGTGAAAGTCACAGGCTGGGAATAGATCATTGTTATTTCCATAACCATGAAAGGGTTAGTGATCAGAATATATAAAGAAAGTTTATAAATCTATTTGAAAAAAGACAAACCAATAGAAAAGTAAGCAGAGAATAAGAACAGGTAATCCACGGGAGAATCTGTCTGTCCAGTAAACGTAAAAAGATGTTCAATTACTCCTGGCTTAGTTCTTGACGGAACTTCTATAGATAGAAGATTCTTCTAACAACTTAGCTTGTTTTGTGCATGCATGTGTATGTGTGTGTGTGTTTCAATTGTGGTAAAACATACATAACATAAAAAGTACCCTCTGAACATTTTTAAGTGTACAGCTCACAAGTATTAAGTATATTCACATTGTTGTGCAACCAATCTCCAAGACTTTTTCATCTTGCAAAACTGAAACTCTATGTCCATTAAACGACAAATGGCATTTCCCCTTCCCCACCCCCTGCCCCGGCAGCCACCATTCTTTCTGTCTCTGAGTTTGACTACTTTTGATACCTCGTGTAAGTGAAATCAAACAGCATTTATGTTTTTGTGACTGGCTTATTTCACTTAACATGATGTCCTTATATTAATTTGCTGTAGCTGCCATAACAAAATAGCACGGACGGGATGGTTGGTTTAACAACAGAAATTTATTTTCTCACACTTCTGGAGACTGGAAGTCTAAAATCAAGGCGCCAGCAGGGCTGGTTTCTCCTGAGGCCTCTCCCCTTGGCTTGCAGATGGCCATCTTCTTGCTGTGTCCTCACATGGCCTTTTCTCTGTGTGTGTGCATCCCTGGTGTCTCTTCCTTTTCTTATAAGGACACCAGTTCTATCAGATTAGGGCCCCACCCTTATGACCTCACTTAATCTTAATCACTTCCTTAAAGGCCCTGTCTACTAATATAGTCACATTGGGGGTTAGGCCTTCATCACATGAATTTTGGGGGAACAAAATTCAGCTTATAACAGTCCTCAAGGTTTCATCCATGTTGTAGCATGTGTCAGAATTTCTTTCCTTTTTGAGGCTGCATAATATTCCATTGTGTATATATACATACCCCATTTTATTTATGCATTCATCCGTTGATGGACATTTGAGTTAATTCCAACTTTTGGTTATTGTGAATAATGCTGCTATGAAAATGGATGTACAAATCTCTCTTTTTTTGGCATATACTTTTGTACAAGTATCTCTTTGAGATCCTGCCTTTGATTCTTTGGGGTATATACCTAGAAGTAGTATTCGTGGATCATATGGTAATTCTATTAATTTTTTGAGGAACTGCCGTACTGCTTTCCATGGTAGCTGCAGCATTTTACCTTCCCACCAACAGTATACAAAAGTTCCCATTTCTCCACATCCTTGCCAACATTTGTCATTTTCTAGGGTTTTTTTGGTTTTTGGGTTTTTTTGAGGAAGATTGGCCCTGAGCTAACATCTGCTGCCAATCCTCCTCTTTTTGCTGAGGAAGACTGGCCCTGAGCTAACATCCATGCCCATCTTCCTCTACTTTATATGTGGGACGCCTACCACAGCATGGCTTGCCAAGAGGTGCCGTGTCTGCACCTGGGACCCGAACTGGCAAACCCGGGGCCGCCAAAGTGGAACGTGCACACTTAACTGCTGCACCACCCAGCGGGTCCTGGATTTTTTTTTATAGCAGTCATCCTAATGAGTGTGAGGTGATATCAACAACTTAGCTTCTTGAACTTGAACTTCTCTTCTCCAATGATCTTAGTCTTTACCTTTACCCCAAACCTTATATTTCCAAAATCTATCACCCCTACCTAATTTCAGTGTCAAGCATCCTGTCCTCCAGGCACTCCTTCAGGCTAGTTTGTCATCCCTCCATTATCCTAATTCCAATAACACTTTGATCCCAGTGGAATATCTAACGAAGTGATCCTACTGCCTTTTCACCTTTAAGGATTATCTGGGTCCTTAAATTCAGAGGGACTCACCCCTTTGAGGATCTAAAGAGATGACATACATAAACACTGTGCTCACTTGCATTTCCACTTGCCCATTTCTTTTTTTTCTCTTTTTCTCCCCAAAGCCCCCCAGCACATAGTTGTAGATTCTAGTTGTGAGTGCCTCTGGTTCTGCTTTGTGGGACGCCGCCTCAGCATGGCCTGAGGAGTGGTGCCATGTCCTCGCCCGGGATCTGAACCGACGAAACCCCGGGCCGCTGAAGCCAAGCCTGCGAACCCAACCACCTGGCCATGGAGCCGGCCCCTGCCTGTTTCTTTTGCCTTAACAACATTTCAAACTGTTTGAATTAATATGGCAGAACAAAAAGTATCTTTTACCTAAAGTTATTAAAATACTTCAAATCAATTTCTATCTCATGTAGAATAAGTGCTTTGTCATATAGTGTCTACATTAATTAATATTAATACAGATTAAAATAGACAAATAAATATTAAGTATGCAAAGCTACAGGCATTGTTTTAATTTTAAATTTTTTCTGAGAATATGTGGTTGGACCATATGTCTTCCTAAGACAAAATCTGAATTCGTCCTAATACCATATCCCCATGACTTGATGCCCTCCCCCCTCCATCTCTGTTTACATTCCGTGGTCAATCACTGTGCGCTCTCCCTTGTATACGCTGTCAGCAACTTTCACCCTCTCACTTCCTAATAGTCCCTGGGCAAAACCACAACCCTGCTTACTGCCTGCTAGGCAATGCACCTGTCCAGCCAAATGAGGCTGGCATCACACCACCTGGTTTCATTTTAAATTCATGACCACAAACCTCAAGCGGAGTCCTACTGCCCTCGGCAATCATAACAATACTTACCCAGGTTAATTTCTCTCCCAGTTTTCCAGCCAGTTATTTCACATCCTCTCCTCTCTGCTCAAACCTCCAACACCTCCTCCCGTCTTTCCGACTTCATCATGGATATTGACATGATCAGCAGAGAAACTCTGCAGACTGCCCCCTCCCCACATCTATCTATCCATCTCTAAACCTCAACACTCTGGCTTCACCACCTGCTATTATAGATGAATCATCTGCGGTCTTATCAAAGCCTAGCCCTCTGCTTTACACTTGATCCCATCGCCTCTCATTACTCAAGGACATCACTCAGTAATTCTCTTCTCTCTCTGCCATATCGATTTTTTTTTTTTTTTCCTGAGGAAGATTTGCCCTGAGCTAACATCTGGTGCATATCTTCCTCTTTTTTTTTTTTGGTGAGGAAGGTTTGCTCTGAGCTAACATCTGTGCCAGTCTTCCTCTATTTTGTATGTGGGTTGCCACCACAGCTGGCTTGACCTGTGTTGTAGGTCCACGCTTGGGATCTGAACCCGCAAACCCGGGCCACCAAAGCGGAGCACGCTGGACTTAACCACTACACCATGAGGCTGGCCCCGAATCTTCCTCTTTTTGCTGAGGAAGATTTGCCCTGAACTAACATCTGTTGCCAATCTTCCTCTTTTTGTATGTGAGCTGCCACCACAGCATGGCTGCTGACAGCTGTGTGGTGTAAGTCTTTGCCCAGGAACCAAACCCAGGCTACTGAAGCAGAGTGCACTGAACTTAACCACTAGCCCACCAGGGCTGGCCCTGCCACATCAATTTTTTGCTGTCTGCTGGGTCATTCCCATTGGAATACAAATAAAATGTTTTTTTCTTCCATTGTAAGCCTTCTGTTCACTATGCTTTATGTGTTATCTAGTGCTCTATTTCTTTGCTCCCTTTTGCAGCAAAACTTCTTCAAAAGAATGGCCTGTGCTTGTGTCTCCAATTCCTTTTTTCCCATTCTCTTTTTTTTTTAAAGATTGGCACCTGAGCTAACTACCATTGCCAATCTTTTTTCTTCTTCTTCTTTTTCTCCCCAAAGCCCCCTAGTACATAGTTGTGTATTCTAGTTGTGAGAGCCTCTGGGTGTGCTATGTGGGACGCCACCTCAGCATGGCCCAATGAGTGGTGCCACGTCTGTGCCCAGGATCCGAACTGGCGAAACCCTGGGCCACCGAAGCGGAGCGCGTAAACTTAACCACTCGACCATGGGGCTGGCTCCTCCCATTCTCTTTTAAAACTACTCCATTGTCACTTTGCCTCAACCTCTCCACCAAAGCTTTTCCTACGGAGGTCACCAATGAGCTTCACGTTGCTGATAACAAGAGCCACTTCTCAGTCCTCCACTTTCTTTATCTATTGGCAGCATTTGATACAACTGATCACTGCCCCATCCCCGACAGACTTTCTACTTTGCTGCCAGGATGTTAAATCCTTTTGGTTTCCTCTCACCTCACTGGTGACTCTTTCTCAGTCTCTTAATGATTCTTTCCCTTCTCCCCAGACTCTGAATGTTCTCCCCAGGTTCAGTCCTTGATCTTTTCTCTGCCTATACTCAGTCCCATGTTGATTTCATTCACTATCATGGCTTTAAAGACTATCCAATTGCTGATGATTCGCAAATGTAGTTCTCCAACCCAGACCTCTGTCCTGAACCCCAGACTTATTTAGCCACAGCCAGCTCAACATCTCCACTTGGATGTCTAATAGGTGTGTCAAATTTAACATGTTCAAAACTAACTGCCCCACCTGAGGTCTTCTCCATCTCAGTCACCGGCAGCTCCATCCTTCTTCCAGTGGCTCAGATGAAAACCCTCAAGTCTCTCACGCCCACACCCAATCCATCAGAAAAATACTGCTGGCCCTACTTTCAGACAATGTCTGGAACTCCACCACTACCATCCTAGTCCAAGTCACTGTCATCTCTTGCCTGGATTATTGCAACAACCTCCTAACTGCTGGCCTCCCAGCCCCTGCCCTTGTCCACTGGATGGTCTCTTCTTGATATAGCAGGCAGCAGTTCTTTTCAAGTATAGATTAGATCATGTCACTCTTCAGCCCAAGACCTGATCATGACTCTGTATCAGTCAAGATGACCCAGGCTATGTTGTGGTAACAAATAACCCCAATATTTTGACATTAAAATAAGAATCATTTCTTTCTGATGCACCAAGTCCTCACAATGGCGTATGGAACTATGCGTTAGCAGCCCCCGCCCACACCTCTTTGACCTCCTGCTCTCTCCCAGATACAATTGCACCTGAGAGCCTGCTCCTCGTCCTGCGCAGCTCTTCCTTTCACATATGATCATGTTTAATTCCCTCACTTTCTACCCTGACCACTTTATTTAAAATTTCCATCTGCTCCTTCTTTGTTCCCAGTTCTCGTGCCATCCCACTCTCCACACACACACCTGCAGGAAAACTTCACGAAGCCAGGGAAGGCAGATGCTTCGTCTGTTTTGTCCCCTGATGTACCCCATGAGCCAAGATTAGGACCTGCCACAAGGTAGGGGCTCAGGAAGCACTGGTTGAATGAATGAACCTCACTAGTAGTTGGGAAAATACAAACTAAACCCACAAAACATTGTTTCACACCCATTAGATAGTAAAATGTACAAGTCTGACAATAACAAGCCCTGATGAGGATCTGGAGAAATGGAATTCTCCTGCACTGCTAGCGAGAGTGTACATTAGTACCATCGCTTTGGAAAGGAATTTGGCACTTGGTAGCCAAATCAAAGATAAGCATGAGCTGTTACAGTTAAGCAATTTTACTTCCTAGTATTTACCTAGAAGAAACTCTTCCACATGTGCCCAAGGAGGCATGGACGTAGATGTTCACAGCAGCATTGCTGAAAAGAAATTGGCAACAACTGGAACTTCCATCAGCAGGACACTTGAAAAATAATTATCACATACAACAGAATATCATACAGCAGTTAAAATGAATGAATTTAATTTATGCGTATTGACGTCCAGTCTCCAGTCTGTCATGTAAGAAGCTTGGAAGTCACTTTCATTCATGCTACAAGAAAATAGCTGAACAAACCGAAAATCAACATCTGTTCTTAGACCCCTCAGGGAACTGAGGTCACAGGGCAAACTGCTGACCCAAAATTTGAAGAGGCAGACAGGTGGGTACAGAGAGTCACAACTTCCCTGAGTATAACCCTCCCCGGGAACCAGTCCAGGGTAGGAAAACCTACACTGTCACTGATGGACTGCTGGAGGCTCAGTATGGACAAGTCTGAGAGTTAAAAACTCCAGGGGAACTCAGTCATCGGGGGTCCACCCCATACTTTTGGTGAGTTTTACTTCCAGGAGCCCCTACCAGGTTCTCATAGTGAAGATCTAGAGAAAAATCCCCTCATGCTTCCGGCAGAGAGAGGGGGAAAGGAGCCATTTTCCCTCAGAGATAATCCCAGAGCATTCTGTTCTTTTTAAAAATACCTGCTCTTGGGGCCAGCCCAGTGGTGCAGAGGTTAAGCGCCCACGTTCCGCTTTGGTGGCCCAGGGTTTGCTGGTTCGGATCCCTGGTGCAGACATGGCACCGCTTGGCAAGCCATGCTGTGGTAGGCGTCCCACACATAAAGTAGAGGAAGATGGGCATGGATGTTAGCTCAGCGCCAGTCTTCCTCAGTGAAAAGAGGACGATTGGCAGCAGTTAGCTCAGGGTTAATCTTTGTCAAAAACAAACAAACAAACAAACAAACAAAAACACCCTGCTCTTGCGGCCAGCCCCATGGCCAAGGGGTTAAGTTCACATGCTCCGTTTCGGCGGTCTGGGGTTTCGCCAGTTCGGATCCTGGGCATGGACGTGGCCCCAGTCGTCAGGCCATGCTGGGGCATCATCCCATATACCACAACCAGAGGCACTAACAACTAGAATATACAACTATGTACTGGGGGGCTTTGGAGAGAAGAGGAAGAAAAAAAAGAAGATTGGCAACAGATGTTAGCTCAGGTGCTGATCTTAAAAAAAACAAAAAAAATCTGCTCTCAAAAAAGGCTATTTCAGCAGAGCCTAACTCACCCCAGAGGTAGGGGAACACCCACAGGCAGCCCCCTCTAGCCTTCCGGCCTCACCTGAGGCGGGGAGGGAACTGGGAGGCACTGGTGAAGGCACAGCCCATGGGCACAGGCTCACTAAAGGACTAAAACCTAATCATCCACTTCTATGCATATCATGTTCTAACTGCAGAAAATCAAAGACAAAAAAATTCCTGAAAGAAGCCAGAGGGAAAAAACATCCTACCTATAGAGGAGCAAGGAAAGAATTACAAAGAACTTCTCTTCAGAAACCCTGCAGGCAGGAAGAGGAAGGAATTAATATTTGAAGTGTTGCAATAAAAAAACCCACCAACCTAGAATTCTGTACCCAGGGAAATTATCCTTCAAAGTCAAAGAGAAATAATAACTTTCTCAGACAAACAAAAATTGAGGGAAATTTGTTGCCAGTAGCCCTGCCTTGCAAGAAATGTTAAAAGAAGTTTTAGAATGGGGCTGGCCCAATGGTGTATTGGTTAAGTTCATGCACTCTGCTTCAACAGCCCAGTGCTCACGGGTTTGGATCCCAGGTGAGGACCTACACACTGCTCATCAATCCACGATGTGGCAGCGTCCCACATGCAAAACAGAGGAAGACTGGCACAGGTGTTAGCTCAGGGACAATCTTCCTCAAGCAAAAAGAGGAAGATTGGCACCAGATGTTAGCTCAGGGCCAATCTTCCTCAGAAAAAAAAAAACAAAACAAACTTCAGAGAGAAGCAAAATTATATTGGTCAGAAACTCAGATCAACAAAGAAATCAAGAGCATTAAAGAAAGAATAAAAAGTGAAGGTAAAATAATTTACATGTAGGATATGAAGAGAAAAACAAAATCTAAGGATAGGGTAATGTTGAAGGAAAAAGGCAATTTGCAAAAGGACGTTTATACAATGACACCATTTATATGAATTATAAAAACATACTAAATAATGCCCTATATGTTATATGAATACATATATAGATGGCAAAAATATTAAAAAATTCTCTAGAAAGAGTCAAACCTACTTCAGGATAGGTTACCTCAGCGGGGTGGCAGGAATGTGGCATGAAAATAATCTTTTGGTTGTATTTGTTATATTTTATTTCTTTAAAAAATATTTGAAGCAAATATGAAAAAAAGAACACTTTCAAAATCTATTTGTCTATCTTCTATACTTAACTTGTTAAAGAAAAGTTTTTAAAAATATTCAAGAAAACAAATACTAGCCACAGAATCCCTATAATATTACAAAAAGCCACTTTCTCTTTCTCCTCCATAATTTTGAAGACCAGTCTTGGCACTCAATTTGCAAAGACCTTTTCAGCAGTGGAGGTAAGCTCAGCAACATTGGAGAAGTGACAAGTGCCCTTTACCTGGTAAACAAAGGTTCCATTGGCTTTTCATAGGATCTCATATTCTCAAAGCTGCATTCAAGCTGGGATTTAAGATCCCGTTTAGAAAACAGCTCTTTGAAATGTATCCCCATCCAGTATGCAGACATTTTCACCCATCTTCAGTCCCCAGGCAAAGGTTTTGGTATCAGTGCTTCCAATCACCCTGGATGGGCTGCTGACAGCTAATACCTTCAGTGTGTATCACCTTTTTTTAACTGATATTTTGATCCTTTGGAGATAAATGTAAACAGCTACAAATCAATGAAATGGTATTCACAGAAGTAAACAAGAAATGGTATAGCAATTGTCACATTTAGTCAAGGCCATTAGTGCTGTTGTAGGCACATAGGATGGTGTGAATGTAGGAATATCTTTAAACGCAAGGTGAGAAAAATACAAAGTTAACATTTTAACTTTGTTAAAAATACAAAGTATTTCAAATCCATTAAAATTTATCTTAGAGTCTTTTAAAGTTTCATTAGGGTAGCATCCTCAAAATCACCTAGTCAGAGTCTTTGGTCTCAGGATCTCAGACGTTACTGATGACTGTTTGGGTTGAACTGCGTCCCTCAAAAAAGGTCTGTTGAAGTCCTAACCCTACTACCTCGTAATGTGACCTTGTTTGGAAATAAGGTCATTTCAGAGGTAATTAGTTGTTAAGATGAGGTCGTACTGGAATAAGGTGGGTACCTAATCCAGTATGACCAACGTCCTCATAAGAAGATGCCAACGCGAAGCATGGCTGGCCGTCGGCAGGAGCTAGGAGAGCAGCACGGGACAGATTCTCTCTCCAAGTCCTCTAATGGAACCAGCCTTGCCAACACCTTGATCTTGGACTTCGAGCCTCCAGAACCGTGAGGCAATGAATTTCTGTTGTTTTCAGCCGCTCAGTTTGTGGTCCTTTGTTACAGCATCCTTAGGAAACTGACAGAAAGACCCCAAGAGCTTGTGTTTAGGTGGGTTTTACCTTCTGATGTTTATTGCATTAGGTGACTTTGAAACACAGGAATGTCCAAGCACATGTGCCATTAGCTGTCAGAGCAATGATGTCATCGTACGTCACGAGGCCTCTGGAAAACTCCAGTGTACACTCTCAACAGGATGAGAGTGAAAAAGACGAATAACATCTTAGTTTGTTGTAAGAGTAGTTTTGACCTTGTAGACCCCCAAAAAAGGCTCCATGGACCTAGCTTTGAGAACTGCTGTCTACTCCAAGTCCCTTCTTCTATATCTTTTCTTTTCTTCTTCTTCTTCTTCTTTTTTTTTTTTTTTTTTTGCTGAGGAAGATTGGCCCTGAGCGAGGATGTGTTGCCAATATTCCTCTATTCTGTATGTGGGTCACCACCACAGCATGGCCACTGATGAATGGTGTAGGTCTGCACCTGGGGACCAAAACCAGGCCGCTAAAGCAGAGCGTGCCAAACTTAACCACTAGGCCACAGGGCTGGCCCCCTCCAAGTCCCTTCATTTTGACAGATGAGGAAACAGGCCCAAGGATGGCAGTGACCTCCCAGGGCTTGGCCTAACTAGAGTTTCAGCTGCCTGACTCCCTTGAAGGGGTTCCTAGAATCACAGAGCCACAGAACAGATCTTTAGGGGAGGGGAAAAGGCAAGCAACTCATGTGAAGCCCACTAGTTAGTCTAAACCAGACACTGCTCTAGACTTTGTTACATCACTAAGCACAGGTCCTTTAAATTGGCTTGTGCACAGCGCTCATTTATTTTATTTTACTTTTTATTTATTTTATATTTTTTAAGATTTTATTTTTCCTTTTTCTCCCCAAAGCTCCCTGGTACATAGTTGTATATTTTAGTTGTGGGTCCTTCTAGTTGTGGCATGTGGGATGCCGCCTCAGCATGGCTTGATGTGTGGTGCCACATCCACGCCCAAGATTCGAACTGACGAAACCCTGGGCTGCCAAAGCAGAGTGAGTGAACTTAACCACTTGGCCACGGGGCCAGCCTGATTTTAAAAAGTGATTTGAAGAGTGTGGTCCACGTTGTAAGAGACAAGAGTCAGCTCTTCTCCACATGATCTAAGGCAAGGGTTCTGATTCCGATGGCAAGGACTCCCAGGGCACCCAAGACCCCCCGAAATCATAGGAAGAAAATATGAGTGTGTGTGCATATGTGTATGTACGTGTGTGAGCACCTGACACACGCACAATTTTCAGGGGAGGATCCATAGTGCTTATCAGGTTTTCGAAGAGGGTCCGTGGCACTGGGAGAGGGAGAGGTCCTCCAAGGAGTGGCAACTTCAAGGCTTTCTCTCTCCACTGTGTGTGGACTTTGAAATTAAGCTGCTTCTCCCTTTCCTGCGCACGGGACAAGTCTTTCTGCATGGCTCTCCACTGACGTGTGGATGGGACCTCCCTCAGCCTTGAACCTTTCTCTCCACTGTCTCATGATGTGAAAACAGATGTGCATGAAGCAGCCAATTCATTAAAAAGTCATATGAAGGACGACCTCCGCCTGTGATCCCATCAAATACCAGAGTGATTCAGGGCTGCAGGGGCAGGAGCGGCCACCAAGAGGCTGAGCCCTTGTCCTCCTTTTCCTCTCTCAGTTCGGCCCAGAATGAACAAATGTTCGTATAAATACAATCCCTGTACCAATGACATTTAAAATGCTAAATATTTTAATATTTGAACATATGTTGGATGGATCTTGATGGACTAAATTCAGCTCTAGGTAACTAAAGTAAAATTTTTCATACTGGAAATAAGCAGTCGAAAGTATACATATACATTCGAGAGAAAGAGAATCTGGGCTTTGCTCCTCCAGCTCTCTAAAGTTCTGTTTCACGATAACCAAGCACTTCAGCTGTTTGTCTTTGCATGTTCGTTTTCATTGATCAGCTGCACTTCCCCAGATCACATTATTTTCGGAGGCTTTTGAGCAGAGAAAATTAGCAGATTGATCTCTCACCGAAACACCAAATATGCAACATAAAAACAATTTTTGAAAACCTTCAATTGAATAAATGTTTGAAATAACTCATCACTTATTTTGGTATATTTTGTGGTACAACAAAAAGATGTCATGGCCATTTCTGGAAAGGGACATTTATCTCCCAAGGAGCGTATTGGTTCACCTTCCAACTCACAAATGCAGAAACTGCTCCCGGCTCCTGAAGCTCTTTCCCCCGAGTGGGATTTATTCACACCACCCCCCTCCCGCCATGGATCCCCACTTATGTCTTCTCTCTATACCTGGCAGCAATAGAAAGTAGTTCATTCTTGGTTTTTATCTGGTAAAATATCACAGTTTAATGAAATTATTTTGGTCTGAGTCCAAAACAGTCTCTTCACGATGTCATAGAAGTTATAGGTTTTCTGATGGATGCCAAGACTATGAAGACTGTACATTATGATCATTATGCATCCATGTATTATGGTCATCTCTGTTTTACAGTTCATTATTTAATAGTGCTTATCTAAAAGGTTAAAGTCTTTATAGGATCATTTGGCTCCTCCTTAACTTGGCTAATTTACAAATAATCTCACAAATATCTTTGTGTCACCATTATTTGTTGACAAAGATCTGATTCAGGATATGGACTCTTTAGATTAAAAATGCTTTGCTGCTCTAACCAGATACCCTTCAGCATTTCCTTATTCCAAATAATTACCACCTTGTCAGATAAATGCAACATATATTCATAATGTGGCAAACTGATTTTTAAAATCATTTTCCCTTCATTATTAATCTCAGAAATCAGTAATCTAAGTTGTATCTTCTTATCATTAATGCACATTAATAAAAGGCTTCATATAAAAAAGGAAAGCTGAAGAAATGGAAAAAATAGTAAAAGATATTTTTCATAATAAAATATTTTTATGTTTCTAATGCAACCAATCAAAAGCACAAAAATTCTAAAGCGATCATATAAATGCAGTAAATCATTCCCAAGAATAAAATGCGTTTACTGTCTACAGGACTGTTCCTTCACTAAGGAAATCACCGCGGATACATTAGCCAGATCGGTGAGATTCTGGCCCATAGCCCCTTTCTCACCCTGTCTCTTATGGAGGAACACAAGTCGGTTTTTGCTCATTAAAAAGAGCAAAGTGATTCCTTTATTCACATCTTAACTCAAAATCCAAACCTTTTCATTTATTCACAAAAGATAAGAACGTCAGAGCTTATCTATAATTGATCCATCACACAAATATTTATTCCCTTCCTGTGCAAGACTTTTTCCTGGGAGCAGAGCATCACTTTGGATCCAGCAAGTACCTCGGGGGCACCCCTGGTGCTTTGCATTTCACTAACTGCATGGCATTCCCTTGAGGGTGGTAAGTAAGCTATGTGGCATTTCTGAGAACAGATCTGAATGGGTCATCTTGAATCACTTTGGTCCAGTACTGCAGTCTTGCCAGGGAAGACATGAATGCATGAGAGAATGGTTAATCAAGAATTATTAAGCTGGAGATTAGACCAGGAAGGGCCCTTCCAGATGCAGTAGTAATCTACAGTGACTCTCTCGGAGGAGGGAGAAAATCAACGTAGCATCTTATTTCTCACCATAAATTTCAATTATTTAAACAGTAAAATATAACAGTAAAATAAAAACATTTGAACCTAGCGGAAATTTAGGTGACTGCTTACCTTTTCAGTCCTCCAGTCTCCAAATGCTGGGCGGCCCCAGGGCCCAGACCTCAGCTGTCTTCTCTTCTCTTTCTGCACTTACAACCTGGGTGCCTCATCCATATTTACAATTTTAAATGAAACTATATCCTGACAGCTCCCAGATGCATATCTCCAGCCCAGACTCATCCTCAAACACCAGACTTAGAGGTCTACATGCCTACATGGAAGTCTAGTGGGCATCTTAAACTTATCAAGGCCCGAACCAAAGTGCTCTCCCTCACTCATCTTCAGAGTCTCCTCATCTCAGTTGATGGCAACTCCGTTTGAGCCAAAAACCTCAGAATCATCCTGGATTCGCCTCTTTTATATACCCCACATCCAACCTGCTGGAAAATCCTACCTTCAAAATAGATCCAGCCTCTGCGCACTTCTAACGACCTCCAGTGCTTCTGCCTGGTCCAGAACGCTGCATCTCTCGTCTGGATTGTGGTATTAGCTTCCTCCTTGGTCTCCCCACCTCTGACAGTCTGTTCTCACTAGAGCCACCAGTGGTTGATTGAAAACTTAAGTCAGATTTTGCTTTCCTCCCCTCAAACTCCTCCACCGGCTTCCGACTCATTCAGAGAAAACCCGGAGGATTTCCCAGAGGCCGACAAGGCCCTACTCGATCTGGCCCTGCATTTTCTCTCTGACCTCTTTCCCTGCCACTCTCATCCTGGCCTATTTTGCTCCAGCCACATAGGCCTCCTGGTTGTTATTCAACCCCACAGCATTGGCATTTGTTATCTTTGGCCTGAAAGGCCCTGTTGTGGGTTGAATTGTGTCCCCCTAGAATGTATGTCCAAGCCCTAGCCCCCAGTACCTGTGAATGTGACTTTATTTGGAAATAGGGTCTTTGCAGATGTAATCAAGATGAGGTCATCCTGGATTAGGGTGGGCCTTAAATCCAACGACTGGTGTTCTTATAAGGAGAGGGAAATTCAGAGACACAGAAGGGACCCACAGAGAGGAGAAAGCCATGTGATGATGACAGAGGCAGAGATTGGGATGATGCGGCTACAAGCCTACGAAGACCTAGGAATGCCAGCAAGCACCAGAAACTAGAAGAGGCAAGGAAGGATCCTCCCCCAGCCTTCAGAGAGAGCATGGCCCTCCCAGTATCTGGATCTCAGACTTCTGGCCTCCAGACTAGGAGAGGATAAATTTTTGTTGTTTTGATCCACCCAGTTTGTGATCATTTGTTATGGCCACCCTAGGAAACAATTACCATCCCCCCCATATCAGACGCTTCACACTGTCACCTGGGGGGGGGGGCGGTGCTTGCAGAGAGGACTCCCAGGGCTACCCTCTCTGCGCCTCTGCCCCACCACCTCTTCTCAGGTTATGCCAGCCCCATTCTTCCTCGCTGCCCCAGCCCAGGGACTCTCCCATAGTGCGGGCAGGGGTAAGGGGTGATCCTTTTTTCTCCATTCTCTTCCCAGTTGTTTCAGCATGACATCTCTCTGCTGCTTCCCAAGGCTTTCCCTGTGGAGTCCCCCAAAAGGGGATACTGCTTGTTCCTTGACCTTTCCAGTCTTAGTGTACCTCTCAAGCAAGGTAGCTGCCTCTTCCTAAGGGAGGAGTTACCAAGGAAGTGGGAAAA
Organism: Equus asinus; assembly: GCF_041296235.1. NCBI lineage: Eukaryota > Metazoa > Chordata > Mammalia > Perissodactyla > Equidae > Equus > Equus asinus. The sequence goes on along the minus strand of NC_091794.1, from coordinate 107,387,311 downwards.
AGAAAAGCACAAATATTAATAGTTCAAGATATTTCAAGATATCATCTTGTTTCATTAACTAGTGGACCAGTCGAGTTCACCCGAGGGCAGTGCTAGAGAGAACACAAACCTTAACCCATTCGTAACTAGTTACCTCCTCCCTCGTTCCTTTTTCCCATATTCAACTCCTTCACCCAATCCTCTGTGATAAAGAAACAAAAATGGTAGGAAGCAGTGATACCAGCGGGATGAGCAGGAACAGGTAATATAGTGGATGGGCTTTTTGCCCTGCAAAGATATAAACAGATGTGTCATACTTGCTGCTAGAATGAGCCCAGAACATTACGATCCCGGCTCTGACATTCACAAGTTGGCGTTTCAGGGGTGGGGCCGCTGCCTTGCACACCCCCCTGCCCAACTGTGGGCTGATGACTCAGTGACAGAGGGTTGGTGGGAGGCAACAGATGGAAAGCCGTGAAGACGGTCCCAAAGACCAACAGTCAGAGGGACGGAGGGCTGAGTCCTTGGGGGGTGCATATTCCAGGAGCAGACAGAGAGCTCAGCAGAGTGAGGACCCTTTCAGTGACTGGAAACAGAAGAGTGGTCAGTTTGCTCATACTGAAAAATGGTTCATATTATTGTGCATTTTGTCTTCCATTTTCACTCATAGCATGGTGGCTCATGACTGTGACAGAAGGGTCACTTTGAGTATGCTTTTCGTGTAAGGCTCTGTAGGAAACCGTAATAGGCATAGGAGCAAGGAAACTCTCCTGCAAGTGTTGCCAGGAAGAAAAGGGAGAGGTTGAGAGGAGTAGTTGGAAGGACTGGGGCTTTTTTCATAGCTCGGAGCAAACCAGTTTAGAGTCCCTGGGAAACAGAAGGAGCAGTGGGTCATCCCCCCACCTGCACTGGACCCTGACAAAACCAGCCGGGTCACCGGCAGGGTTGTGATGGAGGAATGTCACCCATAAATAGGTCAGCTGTCAGCTACACACAGGCTGGCATCCAGGAGTGCATTCAGAGCTCCAAGGGAAAGTGCCTGCTTGGGCCCCCCACTGCGAGTGATTCCCTGAAATCAACATGCTACCTTGTCCAGATGCTGCGAAACATGTCAGGACCCCTTCATTCAGGCCTTCACAGCAAGAGCAGAGGACCAGATGAAGGTGCCAGACTGCCTCCCACACTCAGCCCTAACTGCTCTGGGGCCCTGGAGGGAGAACTCATGCCTCCAACACAAATTCAGACAGGCCAGGACCTTGACATGACTGCCTGCTCTTGCCTGTGCCCTTTGCTTATAAGGGCCAAAGCAACTAAATTCTTCATAAATCACCTTAAGATCTATTCTAATGAAAGTTTCAAATACAATAGGAACCCCAAGTCACCTCAGTCCTCTTCCTTATAAGAGACCATTAAGACTGAAACAAGTCGTGTTTCTAGCCGAGGCTCAGAGAAGGTAAGTGTCTGGGCCAAAGTCACACAGCCAGGAGGTAGCAGGAGTCACAGCTCTGAGAGAGTGGGTATGGATGCTTTTGCCTGTCTATCATCGTTCACCCTTTTTCTAGTTGCAGCATCCTGTTCTTCCTTTGGGAAATGCCCCTTTCCCAATTTCAGTCCATATTGAGTGAGGCTAACCCGTCCCCAGAATCTGGGGGTGAGCATGTGGTCCAGGCCTAACCAATCAGTGATTTCATCCCTCTAGACCACAATGATTGGTTCGAGGATGGGTTTGTGACCCAGTCTGAGCTAGTGAGAGTCAGGCTTAAGATTTTGGCTGGAACAATTGGGAGAAAGAAGCTAGGGCTACTGTGATGGACATAAAGAGGTATTGGGGGCTGCTGAGCCTGGAGAGCCTGCCTGGGGTAAAACCAACATGGAGGACGGTAGAGACAAGAGATGGAGAGATCCTGAGTCCAAGTGACATTGTTTCAGCCTCTGGATCCAGCCATGCCTAAAGCCACATGCCCAAAAATGTCTTTTTTGGTTTAAACACCTTTGAATCGGTCACTACTACTTGCAAATGAAAGGTCTAGAACCAAATAGATCCCAAATCCAGGCTCTCTCCGAGCTCCATGCTGCCATTGGCCAGGCCCATTATGCCCCCAGGTCACCATTCCAATCCTCCGGGGGGTGTCCACTCCACCAGCCTCAGCTTGTCTCTGCCTTGTAAAGCTGTGTTCACCTTTAAAATCTGGTCCCTGACAAATCATGGCCCAGGTCAGTGCTCAGTAACGAAGGAGGAAGGGGAGCGGGTGAACCAGCGGTGCTGCCTTGCTGTTCTTTTCTCCTTTGGATCAAATTTGCTGGCAGGGAATGTGGGAGCCACAGCAGGACCCAGGTCGCTCTCTGTGTGTTTCCTTCTGTCTCCTCTCCAGTCACCCTGTTGGCTCCCCACCCCTCTGGGAAGGAAGAATTAGAGACAAGCGAAATGCAATCTTCCATCTACCATCTCGAAGGAGGCAGGAGCCGTGGTTAGAGATCCACATGTGAAACTTTATGAACTGTGTACCAGGCTAACTTTTGTCATTCTTGTTGTTCCCCAGATGTTTCCTCACTGTGTCTAGGGAAGGAGGCGGAGGAGGGGAGGGTCACTCGAATCGAGGTGATGTGACTCTTCTGTTTGTGGGGGGAGTAAGCTGAGCGAGCGGCCTTCTTTCGGGAGGAGGGGGCCACAGCGCACACGGAGAGGCCCCAAGTATGCAGCCTGCCCCGGTCAATGAAGGGTCCATCAGGCCTTTGATTTTTAGCCGGCGTCTCAGGTTCCGCTCTGGGATTCCTATTTCTGCAGTGCTGATATTTCTCGGGCTTATGGAGGTGCTGGCCAGAGACAGACAAGGGTCTTTCAACACCAGGCTCTTCCTGCCAAAAACTTCAAGTAGCCTTTTCTCTGGAGGCTGCCTGGATTTGATGTTGATGGATAAGATGAGGCCCAACATTCCATAAAAGCAGGGCAACGAACGGTGTCAACAGGATGCCTAGGAGGAGAGACCCAGCCATCTGGTCCCTGCCCTACCCCATCTTGCGTCCTTCCCCAGACCAGGCAGCCAGGGCTCCTGTCTGTGGAGTTGCTGACTCTCCCTGGATGGAAGCAGAGAAGAACAGAGACCAGGGCAGAGCTGGACTACAAGGCCAGAAACCCTGCCCGAGAGCGGTCCTACTAACAGGTGCTGTCCCTCAGGGGTGAGGAGCCCCTGTGGGAACTTCTCAGCTCAGGGCAGCACTCCCTAAAAGGTTCAGAAGTGAGACGAGAAGAGCTCATTCTGAGCGTGTCCCATGTCCCCATGGCACTGCGGCCGCCTCCACGGTGGCCAGTTCCTCTGAACCTCGCCACAGCATCTACGGTGACAAGGGAGAGAGTAGGTGTCGACAAGGCCACGCTGTCCAGGAACTTTCCTTATCCAGTGACAGCTCCATGCATCTCAGCCAGCTTTGCCTAGAGCTCTGGGCTGGCTTCGCCCTGGCCCGAGTACCCGTGAGCCTCAGGGTACAGTCAGCTCTAAGAGCAAACCTGAGCCAGGCAGCTGGGCCTGGACTGAAGGGCCCAGCGCCAGCCAGCCCTGCGGAACCCCCCCGCCCAGGGGCTCAGGGCAGCCCCGCAGCGCCCTCTGGTGGCAGAGGGAAGCACTAGGCCACCGGCCCACCTCCCCGAGGAGCCAGACCCAAGCCACCAGTTTACCCACTGCTCCGTTAAGGAGCGGCCAGGGTGAGAGCCCAGACCAGAGCCAGAACTAACGCCTATGTTTTGTGCCCTCTGGGCCTCTCTTGACTCCCCCTGGCCCTGACTTTTGCCCTAGAATGAGGGATGGGGGAACCTTGCTCTCATGCCAGGGGGGGCTGAAGCTGCACCAGCAGAATGCTGGGGGACCTTGGGGTCCCTTCTAGCCCCATGACCCAACAGTGGTGGGAATGTAAAATGGTGTGACCACTGTGAAAAACACTTTGGCAGTTTCTCAAAAAGTTAAACATAGAGTTACCATATGACGCAGCAATTCCACAACTAGGTATATACCCAAGAGAAGTGAAAACATATGTCCACACAAAAACATGTACACAAATGTTCATAGCAGCATTATTCATAATAGCCAAAAAGTGGAAACAGCTCAAATGTCCATCCATCGATGAATGGATAAATATCTATATGCAACACCTTGCACAAAAATTAACTCAAATGGGGCCAGCCCCAACAGCCTGTTAAAATTTGGAACCACACCGCTTGTCTATTAGCAGCCGTGTTGTGGCAGCAGGTCACATTGAAAAAAAAAAAAAAAGAGGCAGATTGGCAAGAGATGTTAGCTCAGGGTGAATCTTCCTCAGGGAAAAAAAAATAACTCAAATGGATCAAAGACCTAAATGTAAGAATTAAAACTATTAAACTCATAGAAAGAAACACACATATAAACCTTTGAGACCTCAGATTAGGCAATGATGGCATAGCCACACAATGGAATATTATTCAGCCATAAAAAGGAATGAAATTCCAATACACACCACAACATGGACAAACCTTGGAAACATTATGCTTGCTGAATGAAAGAAGCCAGACACAAAGGATCACATATTCTCTGATTCCATTGATATGAAATGTCCAGAACAGGTAAATCCATAGAGATGAAGAGTAGATGAGCGCTTGCCAGGAGCTGGGGGAGGGAAAGGGGATACAGATTTTCTTTCTGGGGTGATGAAAATGCTCTGGGATTAGGTTGTGGTGGTGGTTGCACAACCTTTTGAATGTAACCTGAATTGTACATTTTAAACTGATCAAAATGGTGAATTTGGTGTTATGTGAATTTCCTATCAATTAAGAAAAAGGCACCAGAGGGAGTGACGAGGCACTTGGAGTAGGTAGACAAAGGGTGCCCCCTTTCCACGTCCTTGCCCCAGCCCTGGGCTCACACCCTTTGATGTAGGGCCTGGCTATGCCTCCAGGAAAGGACAAGCAGGATGCAGAAGTGCCGATGGCCCCTCCCTGGGCTGGCCCTTGTTTTCTAAGCAGACGCTCTAGGTCTGGGGAGGCTCAGCCCTCCTCAGGGTCATCACTGCCCCCTGAGGTCCCAGCAACCCCAGGCTGACACTTCTTGCCTCACAGCTCAGGGAAGCCACAGATTTTGGGATCCACAAGCTAAGTCAGGGCCTCTCAGGTGCAAGGCGCCACCCTCCTCACGATCCCCGGTTTTGAGAATGTCTGAGGCCTGGTTGACCCGTTCTCCAGCTTTTCCCTCTCCTTCAGTCCTTGGTTTCTGAGATCATGCTCTTGGACTTCAGCCACTAATTTTTTTTTTTAAATCTCTGCAATTTTTTTTAAACGCTCCCTGTCCTTTTATCTTGAGCACCAAAACTTCAGAGCTCAAAAGTCCTTTGGGCAAAGGTTGCTGCGTGCCTCATTCGTGGTACCCAGTGTGGACCGCGGGGCTTGTCCACAGGCTTATTCATTCCTGGGGCACCTGCTGCGCGTCAGGCACAGCTCTTGCCATAGGTTACGTGGCAGTGAGCACAATTAAGTCCCTGCAAAATAAAGTCTCGTGGGCCTTAGATTCTAATGAAAGAAGACTGGAAAGCAGATGTGTGACATCTCAGGTGATGTTCAGTGCTTTGAAGAAAAATAGAGCAGGGTAGGGGGATAGAGTGTCGGCTCGGGTAGGGCTGGGGCTGGGGTGTATGTGTGCATAAGTGCATTTTGGGAAGACAGCAGCACTCCCTTGCTTTAAAAGCGTTTCTCAAATCATCGAAGCCCCAGCATCCTCATAGTCAGGGAACTTGGGAACAAGCAGACACACCCAGACTGCAGAGCAGGTCAGAGGGAAACTTCCTTGCAAGACCAGCCGGCCCAGCACTGTGCTCAGAGACAGGCAAACCCCAACAGGCCCAGGGTCTCCTTCTTTTAAGGTCAAGTTTAGCTGGAATGTGAAGAGAGTAGCTTCAGCCCTTTGGGGAAAGGGAGATTGTAAGCACCCGTCTCTGGGAGGGGGTGTCTGTGGCCTTTTAGGGGAAGGACCCCCTTGACCTCAATTGGATCAGAGTTGTTCAGGATCACTTTCTTCCTCCTGGAGACTCCTGGCTTTGGGATTCTGATTGCTGGAGGCCTGGCAAGACATCACCTGACTTTGGAGGTTGTTTCTGAGGTAAAGATACCAGAATTCATACCCTTCATATGTCAGTCAGCTTGGGAGCACATGTAGTGTCACCTTGCAAAGGACAATCCACCCCCAGCTTTGTGACCTAGGGTAAGTCGGCTAACGTCTTTAGGCCTGACTTTACACAGTCTGAGTGCTCTAAGGCCTGCTTCACAGTGTTTGGTGAGGAGTAAATGAAGTGCTGTATGTGAAAGATTAGCTCAGGTTCTACAAATTTATAGTAATCGAAAGAGTGTGGTACCGGCATGAGGACAGACATGGAGATCCATGGGATAGAATAGAGCCCAGAAATAAACCCTCATGTGTATATGTGGTCAGTTGATTTTTGACAAGGCTGCCAAGACTATTCGATAGGGAAAAGACAGTCTCTTCTACAAATAGCACTGGGACAACAGAATGAAGTTGGACCCTTACCTTACACCATATATCAAAATTAACTGAAAATGGATCAGAGGCCTAAATAGAGGAGTTAAAACTATAAAACTCTTAGGAGAAAGTATAGGGGCAAATCTTCATAACCTTGGATTTGGCAATGGTTTCTTAAATACACCACCAAAGGCATAAGGAACAAAAGAAAAAACATAAATTGGACTTCATCAAAAGTAAAAACTTTTGCGCATCAAAAGATACTATCAAGAAAGTGAAAAAATAAACTACAGAATAGGAGAAAATATTTGCAAATCATATATCTGATAACAGTATCCAGGAAATATAAAGAACTCTGGAACTCAGCAATATGACACCAACTCAATTAAAAAACGGCCAAAAGACTTGAAAAGACATTTTACCAAAGAAAGAAAATATAGAAATTGCCAATGAGTGCAGAAACAGATGTTCAACATTATCGGTCATTAAGGAAATGCAAATCAAAACCACAATGCGATAGCACTTCACACCTACTGGGATGGCCACAACAACAACAAAAAAGGAAAATAACGAGTGTTGATAAGAATGTGGAGAAGTTGGAATGTCTGAAAACTGCTGTTGGGAATGTGAAATGGTGCAGCTGCCGTGGAAAACAGTTCCTCAAAAAGTTAAACATAGAATCACCATATACCCCAGCAATTCCACTAAGTATTTACCCAAAAGAATTGAAAACAGAGACTCAAACAGATACTTGTACATCTATGTTCATAGCAGCATTAGTCACACTAGCCGAAAGATAAAAACAACCCAAGTGGCCACCAAGAGATGAATGGATAAACAATTGTGCTATACACACAAAATGGAATACTATTCAGCCATGAAAAAGGAATGAAGTATTGACACATGCTACAACGTGTATAAACCAGATATAAAAGGACAAATATTGTACTAGTATCTTTATATAAAATATCTAGAATAGGCAAATTCGTAGAGACAGAAAATGGAATAAAGGTTACCAGGGGCTCGGGGGACACAGAAATGGGGAGTTATTGCCTAATGGGTACAGAGTTTTTGTTTGGGATCATGAAAAAGTTCTGGAAATAGATAATGGTGATGGTTGCACAACATTTTGAATGTACTTAATGCCACTGAATTGTGCTCTTGAAAATGGTTAAAATTTGCCATGCATATTTTACCACAACTAAAACCAACCAGGACATTGTCTTGCACGGTGACTTCTCCAGTAGCATCAGGGGCCCTAGGGAAGGATTGAGAGTCTGGGGCAGCTGCCCCCTCTTAGGCCTGAGCATGCCTCCCTCAAAAATGTGCCGTCATGGCCGCAGACTGGTGGCCAAAGAGGGAGCCTGAAAGTGACTGTCGTCAGTTAGAGCTAGCCTCGGAAGTGGTGGCTGTGTGACGGTGCCATTGGAGGGTTTTAATTGCTCCTGAATTAATGTGCTTACTTCTCGCCCCTGGGGCGCCCGGGTTTAATTACTGTCTTAGGTCACATATGCAAATGAGTCTGCTATCATTCCTGGTCCCAGTGGACAGCAGCCCTGATTACCAAGGCCTCACGCCTTGCAGCAAGATGAGCAGGAAGCAGAGGAGACGCCACTGGCCAGGCTGGCCTCCCATTAGAGCTGACAAGCAGAGTTGGAAGGTGGTGTCTGCCTGAGCCATTTCTGGGTCCAGATGAGCTGGAGGGTTCAAGGTTGTGTCTGGGGAGTCTTTGCTACCTGAAGGCACCAGGAGATCAGTTGTCAGTGGCAGAGAAGCCCTGGCAGATCTGAACTCATAGAACCTGTGCGGATGGGGGATTTTTACAGAAAAGGAAGAAATTGGGGAGATAGGCAAGACTATGGATCAGGGGTTGCAGATTCAAAAGCTGGGGAGGGCTGGGCAGGGCTGGGAACAGGGGAGCAGGCAGGTGGGACTGCAGCTGCCATGAGAAGTGAACGGCCAACTGTTGCCTTCCAGGAATGCAGGCACAGTGTGGCCAATTTTCCAATCCGTTAGAACTCAGAAATTGGAATTTGTCCACGAAATCTACTTTTTAGACTTTGACAACTAATTAGAATTTTTAAAAAACACTGCAGGTTGCCTGGGGCCGGGGTGGGCATGGGGATTGGCTGGGAAGGGGCTCAAGGAACTTTTGGGGTGCTGGAGATGGTCTATGTTGTGATTGTGGTGCTGGTTTCCAGGTGTATTTGTGAAAACACACGAAACTGTACACTTAAAAGAGGGGCCTGTTACCGAGTGTAAATCAGACCTTGGTAAGCTGGTTACACTGCACGTTCGTTCGGTGGGTCCTGATGCTTCTCCCTGGGTTGCTGTGAGCTTTCCCTTTCCAACTTGTTCCCTTTTCTGTCAAATCATGACCGCAGGTGCTTTATATGCTCTGCAGACCCTCCTTCCCTTTTCCTGTGCCCTGTGCCTCTTCTTAGGTAAGCCTGTCAGTGTCTCACTGTTTAACTCATTGTGCTCTGAGTGGGAGCCTAAGTGGATGTGATTGTTCACCGTCCTCCCTGTGTAACAACCATGAGGTAGCCCTATTGTATTAGCCCCATTTTACATGTGGGGAAACAAGCCAGAATCCACACCCACATCTGGCTCCATCCGGGCTCTCGGCCACTGCCCCGCCTGCCTGTGCTTGTGGCTGCTGTGGGGGGATCAGGGGTGGGATCCCCGCTGCTGGGAGGAAAGCTGATTTGGCTGCATCTAGAGGTCCCAGCATGGACTTCATAACCAAGAAGCAGGCTCCTGTCACAGCCTCCTCCCCGCAACACGGCAGCTCTGTGGACCCTGTTGAGAGCATCCAGCTGCCACCTTCTGGCCTCAGCTGCATTCGTTAAAAAGTACCAGGGCTGGGGTTTTTCAGGGGAAAGCTGGCTGCTTCCCATTGTCTCCTGGAAAGCCTGGCACTCCAGCCCTGGCTGCTCATCACCAAGCCTGCAATCCATTCGTTGTACCCAGTGGTTCTCAAGCTCAGCTGCAGTGCGGTCAGCCAGGGACCTCTAACAATTACGAGATTCTGGTTTACTTGGTCTGGCCAACTGGAGCTTTAAGCGCTTCCCAGGTGGTCGTAACACGTGGCCACATTTGAGAACCACATGGCTTCAAACTTTCAACTGATTTTTGTTCTAATGTCACAGATGCAGGAATTTGGAGGTTGAAGACAACCACAGATGAAAAATACATGTTTTGTGGGAAAGCATTTGTACTATGAAGTTAAAATTTAAAAAAAGATAGGAAACATCAAGCAAGTCCTGAGACGAGACACACGTGCTGACCAAGTTTACTTTAGAAACACTTGAAGTTCCCGTAAGACATGTCCAACATCCCAGGCCATCTCAAAGCCCAGGAATGGCTTTCTGGAAACTTGGAATTAATGGTGCCCATCCCGCTTCAGGTAAGACCCCAGGTAAAGGTCTCCTGGTCTGCAATTCCTCCTGGCTTACTTCTGCCAGCCAATGTCAGGAATGTGGTTTGTCTCTGCTGGGTCAGAAGTTGTCAGCTGTCCTCACCCGGTGTCCAGGTGTGCCCAGGGCCGGTGTGTCAAGGCCCAGCTCGCAGCCTTCTTCAGGGTGGAGCATCTGAAAGGGCTCCCACCTTCACTTGCCCTTTAACTGAAGACTGATAAATGCCTTTATCTGCCACTCACTGTTTTAAAATCGAAGTGCCAGGAAATGTTGACATTAAACAAAATTTAAAAATACTAACTTCCTGCTTCAAAGTTGGGATAAACATAAACCCTCTACTAAGACTGTCAGGCACAGATGGATGCCTCACTTCCCTCCAGCATGAATTTTCAGATAGAACCGTCATTACAACCTGGAACAGGTTAGTGGTTGTAGCTGCGCACGAGAGATGCACCATGCTACATGCAGTAGACTTCGCCATTGTCATTATTTGGAGATGAGCTGTGATGGTTTCAGCTGTGTAAGGGTGCAGAGTTGAAAAAGGGTGGACTGGGATGTTGTGACGTGTCTAGAGTCCTGTTGTTCAATCAAATAGTAATCTAGGTCTTACTGTGAAATTATCTTGCAGACATAATTAAAGCCATTCATCAGCTGACTTTAAGTAAGGAATTTTCCTGGATGACCTGGGTGGGCCTGATTCAATCAGCTGGAACGTCTTCAAAGTGGGGCTTGATGTGCTTCGCCTGCACGCGTGGAGGTCCGTTCTGGGCATCTTCCCTTACGACTGGCTGCCCGACGGGTTTTGGATTTGCTCAGCCATGCCCAACCACAGAAGCCAATTCCTTTTCCCTAAACCTCTTAACATACGTATCTCCTCCTGCCGGTTCTGCATCTTGGCTTAAATCCTGACTGGGATGAGCAGTGAACAAGAATGCCCACAAGGGGGCCTCCGAATCCCGATTGTGTATTAACACAATTCGATAGACTTGGATCAAATCACTGTAGAAAAATAAAATGCTAATAAAACACTAAACTTCTTCAAGGGCCAGACAGTAACCATAGGATTTTCTCTCTCGCTTTAAACTAAGCATGTTGCCTCATACGCTGTGCTCATTACTCGGCAACAGTGCTATGAGCTCTACGCCATCGGGCAAGAGCTATCTGTACCTTCTGAGCACCCGAAACAAGGTTAGTCGAAGTGAGGAATGGAATTCAACTTTAATTAATCTAAACAGGTTTCCAAGACCCTCTAGACGCCCTCCTACCTCCCCAGAGCTACCCTGTCACCTTTTATCTGCTTCCCCTAGAAACAGAGAACCTACACCCCAGCCACGCCAGGCGGTTAGCTGTATGCCAGCAGCCCCAATGGTTTAGACGGCAACATGGTCACGCGACCTAGAGCCCATAATCTGTAATCGCTCTGCATTTGCACTTTCTCCCAAATATGTCTGGACTTGAAGCCACTGTTCCCAGCTCTGCCCCAATTTCTGCTGACCACTTGGCATGCCTCCTCTCTCATCTTTTGCCTAAGCTGCCTTTTCCAAGGACGTATGCAAACATCCTCAACAAATTCCCCCCTTTTTGTCCTGACACAAAGCCCTTAGCTCTCACAGGCCTATTGCAATGCCCCCCAAACGATCAAGACCTTAGGACAGACAGGTTCACAGACTTCTAAACACACACGCACACCGAGTACTCCTGCTGGTCACTGAAGCCTTTTTATTTTTGCACACAAAACCTCTGGGGACCTTGGCTGTGGACACCTCAGAGATGACAATGTAGATAAAACACACGGCTTCAGACACTTGGTGGGAAGCGAGGTGAGAAAAACAATGATTTAGGCCAATCACATGATTACAGAGCCAGGGTTTCCAGCGGGGTTCCAGATGGTCAAGCTTGGCGGCTGTAGCGGTTCTAAGGAAGCAGTGAGAACAGCACAGGTGGGAGAGGCCAGTTAACAACTACCAGACGCCCTGCAAGGACTGGCTGGGGCCTTGAGCCGCCGGTGTGGACGCTGGGAGCAGAGGTCTAATGAGCTGACCAGTGACTGCAGGACCCAGGCTTGCACGCCCAGAGCTTACTTGGCCAGGGGGTTTCTGAAGTTCCTGCCGGCAAACTTAGCCTTGCTGCCCAGCTCCTCTTCAATTCTGGGGAAGCAGAAGAGGGGAGAGAGAGAGGTCAAATGTCAGTGTAGCTGAGCTCTTCCACCCAGAGATGTGGTCAAAGACGCCCCCTTCCAGGAAGCCAAGAACCCGGCAGTTTGTCCAACTTATTCTCCAACCCTCCAAGCTGAGCTTCTCTGAAATGCTGGGAACAGAAGAGCATTCAGCTCACACCCACCCAATTCGCCTGGCGAGGCGTCCACCTCCTGTCCCTTCTCCCCGCCCCCTATGTTTCTGAAGGACAAAGTAGAAATGTCACGATTGCTATTTTATTTCTTGGAATATAATGAAAGGACAATCCAGTTTCTTCAACAAGTGGCATGGGAAAAGGAGGGGGAACTCATTAGTGTGAACTCTGGATCCTGATGTAGAGAAAGCGATGCATTTTTGAGACAACCAGGGTAAAGTGAATAGACTGGGTACTGATGTTACAGAATTACTACTAATCTTGGGCACCGTCATGGTGGAAGGGTGATGCTAAAAAGTAAATCTTTATCTGAAAGTGATTTACAACTAAAGAATTTACAGGTGAAGTCATAAGATGCCTCAAATTTGCTTTAAAATTCTCCAGCCAAAATGAACAAGCAGGGTGTAGAGAGACAAACGCAGAGAAGTATCGACAGCTGGTGTATCTGGGAGATGGGAAAAGGCCTGCTTTCCACTGTTTTGTTATGCTTGAAATTTTCCAGGATAAAGTTCTAAAGAGGTCACGTGGAAGAACTTAGCAAATGGATGTTCCTTTTCCCTGTAAGATGGGGAAAATAACAACAAAAGGGCAAGTCTCTCTATGGTTGGGAGCTTCCCAAGGACACCCCAAAACAAAAAGGAGGGGACCAGAACGTCCGAAGGCACTACACAGTGGAAACCCTGCTGTTTGCCCTTCAGCAATTTTCTTCATCTCCCTGAGTTGTGGTTTCTTTGTTGGCAAACAAGGCGCTAAATTAGATGGGCACTAAGCCTCGCTTCTACCTCTAAAAACTGCATGATTCAACTGTCCAAAGGGAAGCCTGTTCCCTCTTCGACCAGAAGATGTCAGCAGCACTTCACCAAACAGGCTCTTGCTCTGGGGCAATGTCGCAAGGCACCTCTGGTTCTAGGCCCAATTCACCCCAACCCTAACACTGCTCAGGCCGGGGGGCACGGCCCCCTCTGTCCCTGTCCCACAGAGTCAGGTGCTCCTAGTGGAAGGCAGGCCCCCTCTTCACCTGAGGATCTGGTTGTACTTGGCCAAGCGCTCGGATCGGCAAGGCGCGCCAGTCTTGATCTGCAAGCAAGAAACAAAGGTCATGTTGGCTTGTAGTGGACACCACATCTCAAAGGCATTTCAAGGAAGGTGAGGGTGCCAGGCAGAGACACAACAATTTCTTTAGGAGGATCTCTGACCTTAGGAAGGAAGGGATAAAAGGGGCTTCCAGGACCCCATTCTACCCCTCCCGTCACTGGTCCTGTGTCCCAGGAAGCTGAGGTCAGAGAGAAGCAGGGAGGGTCTTTCACTCCAAGGAGCTCCTTACCTGTCCAGTGCAGAGCCCCACCACCAGGTCGGCGATGAAGGTATCTTCAGTCTCCCCAGAGCGGTGAGACACCATCACGCCCCACCCATTGGACTGGGCCAGCTTGCACCTGGAAGCCAGGACACAACCCAGATGGCATGATGCCATTTCCTGGGCAAAATAGCCCCTTCTAGCTCCCCTGAGGCCATGACTCACTGTCCCTGGTAGGAGACAAGGCAGGGTGCGGCGGCCAGCAAGCTCTCAGTTCCCAGGAAGAGGACAATCCTCTCCCTGCTCTGAACCACACAGCCCCGAGGACCTTCTCAGCCCTCCAGTGGTGTCTGAGAAACTTGAGGGGAGAGTGTGTCCCCTCAGATGGCACCTCTGACTGAGGTTCTCCATTCATGAAGTGGTCAGAATTAGGCCACAACTGCCCCATGCCCCAGCCCCTTGGTGCCATTGTTTACTTTAGAAGCCACCTGGAGCTCAAATGTGACACTCTGTTACAGCCTGGGGTACGCTGAGGTCCTGTCACGAGGGCTCCCCAGCACCAGAAGAAAGGAGCTCTCTCCGGATTTAACCCTGGCCCATGAGAGTGCTCCTGAGGGCACTTACGCCTGGAGGGACTCGGTCACGGAGCCGATCTGGTTCACTTTGAGCAGGAGGCAGTTGCACGACTTCTCGCCCACGGCCTTGGCAATCCGCTTTGGGTTGGTCACAGTGAGATCATCTCCCACCACCTGGATTCCTGCGCTGGCGGTGAACTTCTGCCACGCTTCCCAGTCATCCTGGTCAAAGGGGTCCTCGATAGACACCACTGGGGGAAGGAGTGTCATGTCCCATCAGTGACCCTCCTGGTCTGCTGAATGGCAGCCTCACACCTCTCACCTACAGGACCGGAACAGCCCCCCACTCGTGTCCTGGAAACACTGCACTACCAACCTACTCCTGTGACAGGGCACAAGTCACCCACAATCCTGGAACCTACAGATATTAAATGGGATCCTCGCCTGCCGAGGGTGGTGAGAGTTGTGCGCCATCGAGAGTAAGAAAGGAGCCGTGCACTCAGAAGCCTGAGGACCTGGGTTTTGTCTTGGCACCACCTTGAGCAAGTTACTCAGCTCAGTGGTTACACAAGCAGTCTGACCTGGACTCACACTTCCTGGTCTGAATTCTCGCTCCACCATCTGCTGAGTGCCCTTGGGCGAGTTACTGACCGGCTCCGTGCCTGTGAGATGGTATTAAGAGGCCCCACCCTGTGTGCATGAAGTGCATCACAGAGCTGAGAGGAGCGCCCAGCTCACAGTGAGCCTAACAGGCTGGCTGTCCTCACCTGTATAACGGAGCCAAGCCTGCATTTGCTCAGAGCCTGCTGCTCTGACAGTGACAGAAGGTGATCACACTCTGTAAGCTGATGTCTCTACTGGCTGACACTGCAGAAGCAGCTCTTGAGACTCTGCTGCACCAAGCGCCTCTGTGAAGCCCTCCCCACAGAGCGTGTGTGCATCTGAAGTGGAAAAGCCCCCATGCGGAGGCGTGTGACAGACACCTCCCCAGCCACTCTCACACCTGCGGCCACCAGCTGGCTCAGTGCTGCAGCAGCCGGCTGCATGTCAGTGGCTAGAGAGGGTGCCACTCCCCAGGAGCACTCACCCGGGTAGTCCTTGATGAAGGACTTGTACAGGTTGGCCAGCTCATCGGGTGTGATGTATCGGTTGGGGTCATCGGGTGACTTGAAGTCCAGGTCATACTTCCCTGACCTGAAGAACTCAGAGGCAGCCACGTCCATGCCAATGACAACCTTATCGGTGTAGCCAGCTTTCCCAATGGCATTCTTCAGCAGCTCCAGGGCTGGAAAGACATGGCGGCGACAAGTTTGAAAATCAGGTAGGTGGAGATAAAATTTTCCTTTAACAGCTGCCAAATGGGAACCTTAACAGAAAGACCAAGAGGTGGTCTGGCCCCCAACTGTCAGTTTCAACAATTCCACTTACTGTTTCTGCTTTGGGAAAAGAACTATTAGTTAGGGACCCTGGCACATCACGAAGTGGGAGATTCAGTCTTGATTCTAGGAAAAGAGGCTTTCTCACTGACGAATGCTCCCAAATTTAGCACCCAGGGACAGCTGTGCTGGCCAAGATACAGCTACAGTGACCAGCTGAGATCAGCTGTCCCGACGAACAGGCTTTAAATAGAGCCGAGGCTGGGATCCATAGGGAGCACCCGGTGGAAGGGGAACCCTGGACATGGACAGCGAGGCCCTGGCCCCAGGCGCTGCTGTCTGGAGCCCAGGCTCAGGTCTGCTTCGCTTGGCAGCGCCGCCCGCAGGGAAACTGATGAAGACTCGTGGCTCCTGCTTCATCCCAAAGATCTTTGAGCTGTTGGGGCAAACCACATGAAAGGGCCGTATTCATGTGGGTGACCCAAAGAGCAGGATGCATACTTTCTTTCACTAGCTGCCCTCGAAGGCGACAGAACATGCTTGAGGCCTACTTTTTCCTTCTGAAACAAAAAATTCGGCCCTGAATTCTTCTCTTAAAACTTTCAGTACCCTCTATGCAATTCTCACGCTTAATTCTGTGCCCGAGGATTCTGTGGCTGAATGAACTAAAACAGTTATTGATCACAGCCCTGAACAGACGGCATCTCCTCAAACACGGAGCAGATTCGAAACCTTTGCCAGCGCAACGTGAAGCACGAATAGCAAAAGGCACAAACTGCCTCTCTATACTCCATCCAGCCCAATTTAAACAAATCAGCTGGCCATTCAGAAATCAAATAAATAAGAAAATTTCTTATTTTTTAAAAAAATGAAGCGTTAGCTCCCACTTCCCTCCCCAAGAGTCTGCTGGCATTGTTTTGCATTTTGATACTTGATGAACAAAAGACGGAAAGACCAACGTTCCCCAGGTGGCAGGGCAGAAGAACCTGGGGACTCCTCTGGAGCCTCTACCTTCTTTATTCTCCAGGATATTAGGAGCAAACCCGCCTTCATCCCCCACATTGGTGGCATCTTTCCCGTATTTCTCCTTGATGACGTTCTTCAGGTTGTGGTAAACCTCCGCACCAATGCGCATGGCTTCACTGAAGTTGGCTGCACCAACAGGGAGGATCATGAACTCCTGCATGGCCAGCTTGTTGCCAGCGTGAGAACCACCGTTGATGACATTGAAAGCCTGGGGAGAGACAGAGAAGTCTAGCACCTGGCCCAGGGAACCACACAGAATAGCAAGCCCCTCACGTCTGACTGCACAGCTCACAGACGGGGCCACGTGTGGCTATGAAGTGCTCACCAGGTCTCTCTTGAGCCTGCAGTAATTATCAACAGAGGCGCGTACTGCTCTAAGCACTGGCTCCTATCTCAGCAAATGGACACGACCCAACAGGCTAAGAGCAATTTTCATCCCCTAGTCAAAAGTCAAGGACTTGAGGTGCAGGGAAGTGGAGCCACCTGCCAGAGGTCACTCTTAGCAAGTGGCAGAGGAGTTGTTTGCAGCTGAGGCCTCCAGAGCCTGCTTGTATACACCGTGCTCCAAGAGTCACACATGGACAAGATCAAGTCATGGGAGGCGTCAGGGTCCCAGGAGAAAGCTAATGCTCCCTGCTCCTCACTTGGGAAGTCCACAGAAGCTACTCACCGGAACTGGCAGGATCACTTCAGAATTGCCAGCCAAGTCAGCAATGTGGCGGTACAGCGGCACCCCCTTCTCAACAGCTCCAGCCTTGCAGACAGCCAGGGACACTCCCAGAATGGCGTTTGCACCAAACTTAGCTAGAACAGAACAGAGCTAAATTGAGGTATTTCTCCCCAACCTTCTCCCTGCTGGCTTTTCTGCTGCGAGTACCGCCACGGCATTCTCAGCCGTGTCCCCTCTTCATCACATTTACTTTCCTTGTTCAAGCTAGAGATGCAAACAGCATTCATGTGGACTCGTGCTTTTTCCCCTAAGAGAAAGCTCCTTTGGTGTATGGAACTCTGGAAAATTCCATAAATTGCTTGATTTATTATAAAGGACACACGAGCCCCTGGTGAGTAACTCTGCCGACATGCTGCTGCCACCTGCTCACACTCTTGATATTTAAAGCCATGATTTACTAAGGCGAGGCGAGGAAACTACAGGAGACCACAGACAGTCATGTAGCTCACTATTGGGGACCACATGGCCTCTTCCCCAAGGACCTACAAGGTCTCCAGGAGGTGCCGCAATCCTCCCCGCACAGCCTCCATCTCAGGCCACTCACATTTATTTTCCGTTCCATCCATCTCTATCATCAGTTTGTCAATCTTCTCCTGCTCCACGACGCTCAGCTTCTACAGGGAGAAGGGAGGACAAGCTGCTTGGTGTCACTCTGTGTGTGTGACCTTTGCATTCCTGTCACAGAAGCTACCAAACTTTGGAACTGTGCAAAGTCTAAATGAGTTGTGTGACACATTTGTTTGGGGGAGAGAAAGGGGTAAAACCAAGAGAAAACAGGGAGGTGAAAAACTGCCCTTTACTTGCTTTAGCAGCACCAGGCATTTCTCCAAGCACTGGGGCGCCAACAACGAAAAATCTAAGATACGGTCTTTGTGCCACACAGATTAGTCTACCCAGGGAGACCAAAGTTATGTCATCCGTAAGACAGACTTGTCTGCTGCATGCTAAATAAGGCATTACTACGGGGTAGTGTGACTTTCCCAGCAATGAATAACAACTCATTGTTCACTCAAAAGAGCGGTGGCTTCAAAGGCAGCCGCCGCTGCCGTCCCTCGCTGCGGTCCCTCTCGGCATCTTCGGCGATGGCAAACGCCACCGGCTGACGGGAGGGGTGATTTCTGCAGGCAGTCCAAAGCCATTTAGCAAAATGTTTGATGAATGATCAAAATGAGCATTTTTGGTGAGATTATAAAATAATAAAACTGGAGTCTTGAAAACTGGGTCAGAGTAATTTTTTAGTAAAAGCATTACTTTAAAAACTTCATAAGTGAACCATAACAATGTATTATTTTATATATAATGTCCTTCATACAAAAACCAAAATACGAAAAGAAAACCATCTATAACTCCCTCAGGCCGGGTTAACAATTTGGCATCTTTTGTTTTTTTGACAAAGCATCTTTGGAAAATAAGCAGTCACCCAAGCAGACGGCTTCAGAGGCCAATCCTCATTAAGAGTTAGACCCAAGTATGGTTTGCCCCAGGGGAAAAAAGGCCCAGGAAAGCCCTGCTCCCGGTGTCAGTCATGCTGGTTAGGGCACCGCGGCACAAAGGACAGGGCTGTGCGGGCGCCCAGGGGACTGCGCCAGAGGGTTTGTGTCGGCAGGGCAGCAATGAGAAACCGCCTGGGGCCCAATTAAAGAGCGCCAGGGAAGCCAGGCCAAAACAAGCCAGCCGGGGAGAGAAACAACAGAGGCGCCCTGTGCCACCAGCCCACAGGACGAACTCTAGGAGAGGGACGACGCCCAAGGAGAACACTGAGGCGGCTGTGGCGGGTGTGGCACTAGCCAGGGGCTTCCAAATCCTTCCCACCTGAGTAAGCGCCTGGCGTTATGGGGGAGGGGCCGGGGGAGGATTATTTAACAAGAGTTCCACTGTTAAAAAAAGACGTCAGTAGAAATGGAGTATATTCCATAGTTCATAAAAAAAACTAAGTCAGCCACCATGGATACCACATAAAACAGCCCTGAGAGCCACTCTTAAAATCTGGACCTTCATTTCTCAAAGGTCAAGATAGTTGGAGGGAAAAATCAAGGCCCCAGAAGTCTCCCGGCCCTCTGCTCCAATTCCATGTGCTGTTAGGCGGGGGCTCGCAGGCAGAGGGCAAGTTAGAAAAGGGGTAATATTCTCATGCACAACAGGGAATCCAACAGCTTCCTTAGCTCTCAGAATAAGCTCTTCGATAAGGTGGAAAGCCCACCGGCCTGGGAGATGCCCTGATGGCACCGACAGACATTAGTTCTCGGGAGGCAGGTCCTACCTTGCTAATCAGGGCAGGTGCAATAGTTTTATTGATGTGCTCAACAGCCTTTGAGACACCTAGAAGGAACAATCAAATCAAATTACTGACATTAATGAGAACCAGGCCTGAGCAGCATTGCTGGCGGGAATTACTGATATTAGCCCAGATATTCAGAGCCCACCAAAAGACCTTCGACGGGACCTCCTTCAAACCCCCGTCTCCTCCCCAGAATCAGAGGACTTTCTGGCCCAGTCTGAGCGCTCTTACCTAGGACCCCAAGGGTTAGAGTCACACACAGAGCAACCACCCTGGAATGTCTGAATGGACATTCATGGAGGTTAGTTTCAAGACCATGCACTGGAAACACCAGCTGTGGAAGCTAGAGGATGTCCAACGTTATTACCTGGGTGCACAAGGCTGGAGCCAGGAACTCATTAATATACTTAATGGGTCTGGAGACACCTGACCAGCAGAGATTGACAGAGAAGGAAAAAAGACAGACTCAGAAGAGGACAGGCTGTGAAGGACACTAAGTGAGAGAAAGAGGAAACAGGAAGGTGGGGAGAAGACTGAGGGGCCAGGAGTTCACCCTCACTACAATCCAGGCACAGCGCTGTCCTGCTTCAGGCAAGCGTCTGCCTGGTGAATGGTGATGGCGGGGAGCTCTCTGCGGTTCTTCAAGTGTGGCTGAGAACGCCGCCTCATCGGCCCAGTGTCTCCCAAACTCACTCCGCTACTGCCCCTTCCCGCAGCCTTTTAAGATCTCTTTCCTAATCGTCCTCCCCGGAGGGCTTCCTGTGGCCCTTGGGAGGCCACAACCCATGGTCACACTGTAAGATTTTTCTGTCTCCCCCAAGAATTAATTTCCACCCCTGGGGGTGGCCGTGCTCCTGCTGACAATGCACGTCTAGTCCTCCTGCAGTTCTGGAATTTGGCCACACAGGTACTATCTACAGAAAAGTGGCAGAAACGCTGACAAGTCAATGCAGACAGCCCACCAGAGGCTGGCTCTGCCTCGGAGGGGCCTCCTGTGACTCAACCAACAGAAAGTCCAACTATGACAACTGATCAGCTCGTCTCTGTTCATGGGAGCCGCTGGCCAGACCTTCTGAGACCAGACCCTTGAGGAGGGCTGACAGTCTGGAAGGCCACAGAGCCATCCCATGAGAATGGTGAGGCTTTTTAGTGTTAATTAACACGTCTTCTTCCCATCCTTAGGTTCCCTGGCCTAACCAGGAGTTTTTCACAGTTTGGAGACAAACTGCAATAGAGCTCAGCATTAAAATTCTTGGCCCTGAGTTTAGAGGTTTAGGAATGCCGGAATCAACAAGCCGGCTCCCCGACATGCAGTGTACACGCTCACCATCGACACTGTGGGCCAAGCAGAGGGAGAGTGGGAGGGAGGCCGTGACAGGCCAGGAGCAGGGCTGGAGGCGTGGGGGATGTGCGCCGGCCCGCTCCCGAGGCAGGATGCGGCTCTGACCCTCACCTTTCCCCATGTAGCGCGTCTTATCATTGTCCCGGAGCTCCAGCGCCTCATAGATACCAGTTGAGGCACCACTGGGCACAGCAGCTCTGAAGAGACCTGGATGTTGAGGGAGAGGGAAAAAACAGCAACGGTTAAGAAACACAGTCACAGCACTCGCCGAAGGTCCCTCCCTGCTCAGAGGGCTCCGTCATTAGGAAACTCTGCTACTTCCTCCTACCAACTGGGAGATTCAGGGGCTCGTTCTCCGCCTTTCACACTTCCATGATTCTGCCATGCAGACTCAACAGCAAAGCTGAACAATTCCTCTAGTTTAGAGCAAAGCTTCTCAAACTTCCACGTGCACACATATCACCCAGGGATGCTGTTAAAACGCAGATTCTGAAACGGGAGGTCTGTGGACCACCCCCCAGCAGCGCTGCCCAACGGAAATACAACGCGAGCCACTTACGGGGTTTAAGATTTGCTAACAGCTACAGTGACGTCAAAAAGCAACAGTGGAAAGTAATTTACTATATCTTATTTAACTCAATATATCTAAAACATTACCATTTCAACATGTAATAAAAAATATTAAGATATTTTAAGACAGTCACCCCCAGACCACTCTGAGATGGGGTTGCTCACTTTCAAGTCTTGAGAGCATTGGCTCAAGAGGAATCTCTCCAGTTCATTCGTTTCAGTTTAGGCAGTGACAAATGCTATTTTGGGGCTTCCCTGCTTAACAGGAAACCAGAAAACAGGATAGATTCAGGGGAAAAGGAATGAAGACAACAAAGGTGCAGAGTTTAATAAGGCTAGAGAACGATGAAGCATTGAACCACGCAGTTTGGCCGATACAGAAGCCAGCCATCTGGCTAAACCTATACCGTGGAGCATAACACGGCAGGCATTAGAGGAGGACGGTGCCAAGTAAGGTCCTGCAGAGGCCTGGTTATGGGGGTGGACAGGTTCAGGGGAGCAGAAGTGTAGTCAGCCCTGGATCTACGTGGGCCTGTAAGGACCCCCTGTGTGAGGTGTGTGAAGAACGGGTGGGTGTGTGGGGATGCGAAGGCAAACGAGGAAAGAGCAAAATCAACCACGTTTTTTAATGGAATGACCTGTCAGCGTGCCTCTGGCGGGCCATGCCTGTGTGTGAGCAGCAGGACACGCACTCTTCTTGGCCCAGGCCAAGAAGAGATGAAAGCAAGAGTGACCCTAAGGTAAACTCTGGCTCAGGGTGCTGATGATGTCAGTGCAGGTTCCCCTGTAACACACGTGCCACTCTGGTGGGGGTGTTGACGGGGGACCTGGGCATGTGTATGTGCCCATGTGGGGACGGCAGCATACGGGAACTCTCTGTACCTTCCGTTCAGTGTTGGTGTGAACCTAAAACTGATCTAAAACACAAATTGTAAGAAAGCAAACGAGAAATTATGACAGGCTCTTAGCAAATCCATGATTTCTTGTTTTTTGAAAAGGATTAAGATACACAAAAGAGAAAATTCTATGCATTTAAATTTCAAAAAATACTAATTTTAGTCATTTTAAAGTGTTTCAAAGAAAATGCCCCCCTTCCAACAATCTTCTAGTGCCTCGGGTCTTTCTTCATTTTAAAGTCCAGTAATTTCCAAGTGGAAAGTTCCACCCGCTGACTAAGCAAACCAATCTCATAAGATGAAAGGAAATTCTCAGATCCCCTGAGAACCATGGTATTCAGCAAAAAGTACAGGCTCAGAAGAAACTGGCTCTGAGAGCATCTGCCACAGTGAGTGACCACAGGCAGAACACAAGGAGACATTCACCCAATGATATCTAGATTTGAGGAGCCTTCATTTCCTGGGCAAGGAGGACAGGAGGAGGAGGAGAGCAGGAAGGGCAGGGCTAGGGGCCCCACAGCCAGGCCCGTGATTCACAGCCGTGACTCAGCTCTGACTGGCAGGGCTCCCCATGTGCTCAGTGCCACTGGGCGATTCTGCCTGGGGCTCCTTTTCCAACCTCACCCATTATGTCCACTTAGAAAAAAGCAGAGACCGCTGGAGGCAACACAGGGCTCTGGAGGCACAGGATTTTTCTTAAAGTCAAAAGGGGGGCGGGGGGGCTCTTAAAGAGTCCCCATTCTCTTGTTTTTTCACATAGCCAGACTCCTCCTTGGGGGACTTACAGCCAAGTGAAAATAAGAGCCTCTGGACCGTCCCAACACCCAAAAGTAAAGACAGTCCCTGCCCCCTGGTGTCAAAGTGCCTCCTGGAAACAAAGAGTGCTGTACTGACACGTGCACTCGCTAACCTCGTTCCTTTTCAAGGGAGAAAGATCCACCCGATCGATCGTACAACATCTGTGTAACAGGCCACGGCAAGCCGTGAAGCAGACAGTGACGGGCCCTTTTAGGGACAAGGTATCGCCTTACTTCCCTACCTCACTGACCCAGGAGCCAACCTGCCTCGTTTTAAATACCAAGCAGCAGCAAGATAAGGACTCCAAGCCCTACCCCACCCCCCCAGTGCTCCCCTAGCCAGGAAGCACAACCCACCAGGATGTGCAGAGCAAAAGGAAAGCTTTTACGGTAACAGACTTTTCCTCGCCTAAGGCTCCGTCATTCTCAAAAAGGAGCGTGGCGGAAGGAACTATAGAAACAAAGGGGCACATACCTTTTGAGGTGCAGAGATCAACCTCAACAGTGGGATTCCCACGGGAGTCGAAGATCTCCCTGGCATGGATCTTGAGAATAGACATGGTGAAGTCCTGTGGGGAAACACAGTTCACCTTTTCCATAGACCATCATGCAGCCTGGGCTCACTCATTCAAGGGATCACTTCCGAGGATTCCCAGACTAGAAAGAATCCACAATGGACTGCATATGCACGTAGGAAGGCTGAGTGCAAGGGGAAAGGAGGTCTGCTGGCAAGCAGTGGGAACCGCTCCTAGAAGACGAGGCCGCGCCCAGCTCTACAAGGACTGAAACCCCAGCATTCAGGTCTCATCCTATAAGCCAAGAAAGCCTGAACGTGTGTGCGCCAGGGAGAAATCAAATCCAACTAGAAAGATTAACATGGTGATGGCACGCAGAATGGCTGAGGAGGAGGAAGCCTGAAAACTGGTTATTGCCATCAGTTAACAATGATGGCTGGCACGGGAATGGAAAGGGACCCAGGGGACATGAAGGTCACAGGCAAACCCATCCAGGATTCGAAAAATGGGGTGCAGCCCGGAGGAAAATCTAGTTTGTAGTGAAATAGCGAATTGGCAGATGGAGACATAATTCATCAAGTTAGGCTCGAGGTCGCAGGAGGATGTCCAGTGGTGGATACTGGGAAATCAGTTAGAAATTCAGTCTGGAGCCTGGAGCAAGCTCCTTGGGTCCGTGCACTGTGCTCTCTGCCAGTGCCAATTTCTGGGCCTTTCCAACCTCACGGTACTTGGGTCTTCAGCAAGACCGGACACATGAATAATGACATCTAATTAGTAGTTCTTTCAAAGGGCATTTTACTCCATTAAAACACTCAATTACGAGATGTCATGATTTGTAACTAGAGAAAAAATTCTATTTTGGGGGAAGAGGCTTCCTTTAACTACACCTTAAGAAAAAAACAAAACAGGATTTGCAGCTACAAAGTGCAAACAGCAAGTCCTCAAAGAGGACTTTCTCACCGCTCCTGCCAAGGGCTCTCCAAGGAAGAAACTAATTGAACAACTTGTAGGACTGAAGGAGATGAGGGGATTTGTATTAGTGTTTAGAAGCCATTATCTAACTGGGCTCCCCTCCAATATCTTCTCTGGAATGTTCTACAGCAGCAAATGGCATTTTTTTTTTAAGTTTCAAAATTAGATACTGAAGTTGCTTCTGTGGCTTTGTTTTCTATGTAACAATGGAGCTTTATTCATGAGCCAATAAAAAGGTATACTAGCTTTTATCTACCATCTTACAAAAAGGCAAATTTGGTTAAACATATTTTTTAATTTTAGTTAACTGAGTTTTGGCAAATTATATACCTGTCTAACACATTTCCATCACCCCAGAAAGTCCCCTCAGGCCGTTTCCAGTCAACCTTCGCCCAGCCCCAAACTACCACTGTGCTTTACCGATTTCAGATGCGCTTTAAAATGCACCTTTCTCAGACTATCTGAGCGTACAGCTGAGATCTCATCTTTTGTTTCACTTTATTGACACGAGACAAGATAATTAACTCATTTCTTGACGTGAAAATCAAATGCAATTCATCTTCAAACTTGATAGAAAAACTATTCCCCAAGTCATTAAAGTTCAGGGAGAAGGTTGGTCTGAGCAAGAGTCTTCCCAGCTTTTTACCTGTCTGGACTGAACCCCGGACCAGAGGCAGCACGAGTGGACCGGGCAGCCTGGGCCTGGTTGTGCCCCGGAGGCAAGTCAACCGACGGGCCGCACCGCCCAGACCACGTTGCAGAGGAAGAGGTGAACAGGAAGTTTCCTCAAACTACATCTTTTTTATTTCAGATCAGGGGCCGACCGTTGGCGGCCAGCCAGGGGCGCCGGGAGCAGCTCGTGCCCGACTCGGGCGAGGTCACCTGGAGAGCTCTGCACCCATCCACCAGCTCAGCTGCGCTCAAGCATCAGCATCTTCTCGAGTTGTAGTCACCGCCCATGCTGAAGCGGCGGCTTCCCGGGCATCTCCCCCTTCCCTGCTCCTGCCTCCATTTTGGGAAGAGCCTGGCTTTCCTGAGCACCGGGGTTAGGCCTGGACCGCTCCTCAGAACCTTCCCCTCTCCACGCCTGCTCTCCTATGTGGCCTGCGCCTTCCACTCCTGACCTCCCGGCACAGTTATGCGGCCCTGTAACTCCGCAAATACTTGTTGAGCAGCACGGTCCCCTCCGGAGAAACCAGGAGCCGCACCCCGCCTCGGGCCGGGGTGCCCCACCGGCCCGGAGACTCGGCTCGCACGCGCCGGCGCGCCCCTTCCACGTCCCCGCCGAACCCACGGGCACGCCGCCCGAGGGGCAGGAGCCCCTGGAGGACCACGCGCCGCCGCCCGGGCGCGTGCTCGGCAGCCCTTCCCCGAGTCCTCACCTGGCCGCCGGGGGTCGCCGCGCGGGAAGAAGCAGAGGCTGCTGCAGACCACGAGGGCGAGCGTCAAGCCAAAAGGACCACACGCTGCAAGTCCCAGAGCTCTTCTCCTCGCCCCCTGCTCCGACTTCCTGCCCAGCTCGGAGGCCCCGCCCACGGCCCGGCCCGGGCCCGCCTCCTCCGTGCCGCCTCGCCATTGGCCTGCCGCGCCGTCACTCAGGCCCTCGCCACGGCGAAAGGGACGGGCCTATGGCCGCCGACGCGGCGGGGACGGAGGGACGACGACCCGAGGAGATGGGGCGGGGCTGGGGGGCTCTGTCTCCTCCTCGGCTGTGTCGGGGTGCGGGCGAGCCCTGGTCCCGGCCGACCTCCGCTCCTGCCCCCCGCGGGGGCTCTCGGGCCAAGCAGGGTCTGCGGCCCGGGGGCGGGGCGGCGCGGCCGGCATGAGGGCTCGGGTCTCCGTCACGTACTTCGAGTCCCGCACGCACGCAGCGTCGCTCCGGCGCTGCACGTCCGGCCCACGACCTTGGTGACGACCTTCGCGGCCCGCCCTGCCCACGCCTCCCTGTCCCCCGTCCCTCGTCCCTCAGCGTGGTGCCGGAGACCCCGTCGGCCTAGAGACGTTGGCGGCTGCGCGCGCCGACCCCAGTCCCAGGCCCCAGGGCCGCGTGCCGGGGGCCACGTGCGCCCTCCCGCGCCTGCGCGCTGCGCCCCTCGCCGCGCCCCGCCGCCTCCCGGCCGCCCGCCGAGGTGACCCCGTCCTTTTGTCCTTGTGCGTGGATCAGACGTGAGTGTCAGGGCCAGGTGGCTGCGAGGAAGTTCGCTTTTCTTTAACTACAGGTAATACTTTTTGAGCACGTCCTGCGTGCCAGGCACATTTCCACGTGCGTCCCAAGTGTTAATTCATTCTCTAGCTCTTGTTAATATTGCTTCTTGAAAGGAGACTTCATATAGCTCTCTTCACCGCTGGGGTAGATCAGATCTACCTTGTGATTACATGTGTACCATACGTGTAATGATTTGGGACTGGAATTTCACACAGACCCGGGATTGCTCAAAGTTCAAACCAGGTACTATTCCGTGATAGTCTGGCAAAGGAAAACCGGGAAGGGGCGGGTGCAGAGACTAACCTCCCTGATCAGGAAGTGATACTCGTTTAAAGTCAGTCCTGCAGCACGTCTCCCATCACTTCTGTTTCTATTAGTTGTTTTTATATTCTCGGCATTCGTCTTGGTCTCTTACTCTGAGAGGTAAAACACTGTCATATGTCTCCATATTTTCCACATTGCCTTGCATAGAGAGATTCAAATATTTGAACTTAATTACTGTTTCTTCTGGTCAGCTGCAAAAACTGCTTTTCTTCCTTCACTCCTAGCATTTTTATCCCCCAGCTACTAGCTTAGGTTTCCAAGGCCTTGGGTAAAGGGGATGGCCTGTTGAGTCCACGGTATTTGTTTTCCGTTGACTAAGAAGCAGGAACTTTAGGATTAAATTCAGCAAAAAAGCAACAAGGAAATTGTAAAATATTTCAGTAAAGAATTACATGCATTTTGCAAGCAGAGCTTGTGATTTCACCAGCAAGACACTGATGTTTCAGAGTGCTTAAAACCAAGGTCCCAGCCCCATGACTCAGCAGCTAAATCGACAGCCAGCGTTTCCTAAACCTTAAGAACTGCACAGAAATCAGACACTTAGAGCTCTTATTTTCAAAGCAATCCTAAGGTGTGGTCCTGAAAGGGCTCCAAAACAATCTGTTTTATTTTACATCGAAAGAGTGAGAGATAAAGATAGAAAGACACGGCTCTAATAACTGCTCTCCGGCCAGAACCAGTGAATCTAGCAGGAAATCAGATGCAGAACATGATCCCAGACAGCTGCTGTGGCAAGATTCTTGGAGGCCCCAGCACAGCGTTCTGAGCCAGCACTTTGACCTCAAATTGTTGCTCAAAAATTAATGATTAGTAGAGATGCCCTCAAATCTTTTCCAAAATCCACGGGCTGCTGAAGGCTGTTCCTGTCTCCGCTGCTGCCAAGGCTTCTTTGGCAGGCCGTTGGGTTCACGTTTGTGTGCACTCCCCTGTGGGGCATTTACCTTACTACAGGCATCTGGTTATTATTTGTCACTCCCAGTATGATTGTTGAGCAATTCACTGCAGTGGCATACCAAAGGCACTCGCCTGCTGGTGGGCAGGGAGGGGAAGTGAGTGTCCAGGGCTGCTATCAGAAGACCACCCCATGAAGCACTGCAGATAGCGCCTGCAGGACATTTGCAGGTGGGCACCAGGATGGAGGGAAGGAGAATCTGCAGCACCTCTGACCCGCCTGGTTACCGATTCTATCTGTGGGATGTGCAGCCCTGGTTAAAACTGCTGGTGGGCTGAAAAAGTGACAGACCTCTTTTGGAAGGTGGGTCTCTAGCCAGATGGGAATCTTTAGGGTTGGATAAATGGCCCAGGGGAGGTAAGAGACCAGATGAGAGCAGAAGGTCCTCAGGGGATCTAGGGGGATGGCCCTCCTCATAACAGACCATGAGGTTTTTGTGTTTGTCATTATTTCACATAAGCCAAAGACCACATAAAGTGTTTCTGGTATAGAGAATAATAAACGAACAGCTGTGTACCTACTTCCAGCTTAAGAAATGGGACACTGGCAATACCATTAAGGTCCCTTGTGCATTGTCTGGCCCCAGAGGTAACCACTCTCCTAAATTTTGTGTTTGTTATTCCCTTGTTTTTCTTTATGGTTTTAAAATACATTTGTCAACTTTATATAAATGGAATCTTACTGTTTGTAGCCTTCTGCTACAGTTTTTTTTTTTTTTTTTGCTCAACTTGGTGTTTGTGAGCTCCACCATCCCTGTAGCTGTGGATGGTTCATTTTAACTGCTGTATAGTATTCCGTTGTGTGATTATCACGTTTCCCTGTCAGTGTACATTTGGGTTCCTGGTTCTTTTTTTTCTTGTTAATACCAACAGTGCTGCTATGAACTTTGTTGCAAATGTCTTCTGAGCACAGGTGCAAGAGTTTCTCTAGGGTGTATACCTAAGACATACATTGAGATGTGGAATTCCTGGGTCATGGGTACAGATGTCTTCAACTTTGTTTTCCAAAGTATTTGTACCTCTGTGTCCTTCCAGCAGCAGTGTATATGAGTTCTGACCCAGTTTAAGAAAAAATCAAATTCAGGTCCTCTCTTGCATTTTTTTTCTAGAAATTGGATTGCTTCTCAATTTACCATCCTTTCCAAGTCCTTCTCTTAAAGAAACCCACATGTCCTCTCTGTAAATTGCAGTCAGCATTCTGCCTTTATGATGGCTTTGAGGGCACCTCTTAGGGCCTCCCACTGTCAACAGCCCCCTCCCCACTGTCTTCAAAGCTGACTTAGCAAAGTCAGGAAGTAGGGATGGGGCAAGCCCTCCGTTTGAGAAGACAGAAGGGAGGAAGCAGAGTATGGTTTTTAAACAGAGTCGGTGCTAGGAGGACCTTTATCAGGGGTGCCCAAATGAGAGGAGTAAGCAGTAGGGAGATTGAAGAAAAAAAAACCCAAAAGAGTTGGGGAAGCAAGGAGTGGGCACCCAGCAAGCAGAGATCCCCTTGGGGGAGCTCATGAATGAGGGGGCCAACTGGGGCCTGAGTGGGGCTCTGGACCAGCAGGAGAAAATCAGAGGGAAGAGCCTCTCGTGTCAAAGAGCTCTGCGTGGATCCTCTTGTGCCTCCGCTCCTTTATCTGTGAAATGGGTGCAGTAGTACCAACCCCAGGAGGCGGGCTTGAGCGTAACAGCCCCAGCTCTCATCATCAGTTTGGGGATCGTTGCTGAAAGCTAGAATGGAGGCCCAGGAGGCACTGATGTCTCTAAAATAGCAGGGGCAGTAGGTCCCAGAGCAGTTTTCTTTTCATCTCTATCTCTTCCCACCCTCCCTTTCTCACAGTTCTTAAGGTTGTCACTTGAAGGGAGGCCCAGGGCAGCTGGAGCTGCGGGGGTGAAGACATCCTGGTCTGCAGAGGACTCCTGCCTGTCGGCCAGGCCGCCAGCACTGCTCGAGGCCGGAGTGCAGGACCCTGGAGCAGCCCCATTACAAAATGCCAGTCACTGGGAAGGAAGGAGCAGGCAGATCATGCAGGCGTGCGCTCCGGATGGAAAAGCAGGAGCCGAGTTCTTCCTTCAGAAGGGAGAGGCCCTTGTGATTCACTGAGAGTGGGGTTTCCGTGGAGGCTTCCCATGGACCACAGACAATGAGAACATTCTCCCTCCACCTGTCACAGATAGGTTACTGAGGCCGTATTACCTACCAGGTATAGCTCATTTCATCCTGCCGACAAGTGTGATCATCTCCACTTCTCAAAGCACGAAGAGGCTGCCTGACTTGCCCAAGCCTGCAGCTAGTGAATGCAGGCGCCAGGGGCCCAACCCAGGCAGCCTGACTCCCAGCCCTCCCCCCAAACTGCTCAGCATCTGCTCCTCCGAGATGAAGTTCACCTCGTCTGTGGATTCAAATGAGGGGCCACAACACTACACTTAGTCCCTTAGTTTGCATATCTACCCTGGGACCATAACCATACAAGGAATTTCACTGTAGCAGCTTTAGGATTTGAGAAACATCAGGAAGCCTTCATATCTGCTTGAAACTGTATTCTCTCTAGGCCAGGCTTGTGGCTGGAAAGAGAAAGCAGCTTGCAGAGTCAGAGCGTCAGTTACATTGTATTGCAATTCAAGTTCCAATTACAAAACGTCCCCAACCCCACACTGGTGATAGAATTTTGTGGCATTTCCTAAACAAGGGTACAAAGTTTCCCACAAAAAGTTTTCTGTGAACTTTACAGTTCCCATGAAGCGAGGTCCTGGACCTCCTGCGTTGGAATTCCCTGACTGATCCTGTTTTTCAGTTGTTGGTGTGCATGCTGACGGTGAGGAGAAGGCTGAGGAGAGCAGGAGTTCAGCACAGCCTGTCAGAGCCTGTTAGCATATTCCTGTGGCTACAAGAGAAACGCAGACTGGGCAGGTTTATAACTGGCTGCGTG
Source organism: Equus asinus (assembly GCF_041296235.1). Classification (NCBI taxonomy): domain Eukaryota; kingdom Metazoa; phylum Chordata; class Mammalia; order Perissodactyla; family Equidae; genus Equus; species Equus asinus. Next base: position 107,356,300 of record NC_091794.1, on the reverse strand, counting down.
GGGCTCCTATGGGGCTGATGTCAACCTGAAGGCTGGCTTCTAGATGGGGTTAGTGAGGACATGCTGCTGAAAGCGCTCAGATCGTCAGAGCTGGGCAGGACAGCTGCACCCTTGAGTGGCTGACTCAGGATTTGCACCAGACAGGCCAGGCAAGGTGCCAAGCTGATAAACTGCCACCTTTTGAGGGGCTTCTGCCACACCCACAGCTGGTGTGGAAGGATTTCTCAGGCCTTTACCACCTAACACAACTGGCTGGACCCAGGATCGGTACCAAAGATGCCACTGAGGTGACCTGGCCCGAGAACTCTGCCCAGTAGGAGCATGTCACAAAGAGCTGTGGGTGACTGGCCCACCAAGGTTGGATTCAGGATCTACAGAGAGAATGATCTGCTGGTAGAAGAAGGCAGATGTAGAGAGACGTGGAGCAGGCTGGAAGCAGAAGCCGTGAGGCTGAAAAGCGAGGGAACAGACTCGGCGAGGTGGGGCAGCACGGTGTCCTTGGCTGGGTGCTGTGGGGGAAGTAGGTGTGGCTCCGCAGAGGGGCCGCTGGGCACTGAGCTCCGGATCCCGAGCTGTGGTGACGTTTCCTTCTCAGGAGGCTGTGACGTCCAGCTGCCCCGATTCCTGCCTCCCTGCTCTCCTGGGGTCCCTCCAGGAAGCCCCCATAGCTGAGGAACCCATGCGAGTCGTATGCTTTGCAATCTAAGAGAGCCCATCTTGACTAGTTGGAATGAAGGCCCAAATCTGACTCCCTGAAAAGAGAAAGAGAGTCCACAAACGGGAAAAGAGTGATTCAAATGGGTCACTGCGGTGTTTATTGAGCCCCTGCTGTGCACCAGGCACTGGGTGTAGCAAGGCAAAAACTAAACAAAACAGAGCCTTAACCTCAAGGAACTTACCTTCTAATGGGGGGGAGGAGGAAGGCAGACAGTATTAAAATAGATATGGCTTTACACATGGCCAGTGTCAGAGGGGACGTTTGAGCAGAGACCTGCTGAAATGAGTCGCTGCGAAGAGCGTTCCAGAGGGAGGCTAGTATGTCTGAGGAGCTGAGAGAGACCAGTGGGCCAGAGCTGGGGGCTGGGGGAGCGTGCAGGACCCGATGCCGTGGCCGGGGGGTCGGGATGGTGAGGGCAATGCAGAGGCCTGTGCACTTCACCCTGAGTGAGAGGAGGGCCTGGGGGTTCTCAGCAGAGGAATGCGCGCTCTGCCTTCCGTTTTTGAAGGCTCACTCCGGCTGCTGTTGAAGCAAGACTGAAGAGCATGTGTCAGTTATCTGGTGCTCCATGACAAGCCCTCCCCAAAACTTAGTGGGTTAAAACAGCAGCCATCTTCTTTGCTCCTGATCCTGTGCGTGGACTGGGGCTCAGCCGCAGTTCCTCTGCTGGCCTCACTCGGAGTCCCTCGTGTGGAGCTTTCAGGCAGGAGCCTGGTGGAACCAGCACATCCAGGATGGCCTCTGCCTTGGTTTTGTGGGACTGCCATAACAAATTACCACAAATCCAGGGGCTGAAAACAACAGAAACTTATTCCCTCTCAGTTCTGGAGGCCGGAAGTCTGAAATCCAGGCGTTGGCAGAGCTGCTTCCTTCTGGAGGCGCTGAGGGAAACTGCGGTCCTTGCCTCTCTCCGGCTTTGGGGGTGGCCACCAATCTTGGTGTGCCTTGCCTGACACCTGCGTCACTCCTATCTGACTCAGTGGTCACATGTGTTCTCCCTGTGTCTCTGTGTCCACATTTCTCATTTTTTATGAGTGGCAGTCACACTGGATTTAAGGTCCACCCTAATCCAGTGTGACCTCCTCTTACTTTGATTACATGTGCAAAGACCCTATGTCCAAATAAGGTCACAATCACAGGTTCTGAGTGGACATGAAGTTTTAGGGGACACTATTCAACACAGGACAGCCTCTCATTTTGCAGGATATCTCCCACAGCCTCTCATCGTTCAGTAGGCTAGCCCCGGAGTTGACAAACTATGTCCCACGGGCCAAATCTGTTTCTGTAAATAAAGGTGTATTGGAACACAGCCACACCCCTTTATTTACATATTGTCTGTGGCTGCTTTCAAGCTGCAATGACAAAGTTGAGTAGTTCCAACAGGGATTGTAAGGCCCACAGAGCCTAACCTACCCTTTATAGAGAAAGTTTGCCCACCCCTCGTCTGTCCTGGCTTCTCACACAGCAGCCATAGCCCAAGAAGCTGCCACCCAGGAGGACAAGAAGACCCGGTGTGCAAGAGCTGGTGGCAAAGCCTCTTGCTGATGTGCCATTGGCCAAAGCAGGTCACATGGTCAAACCCAGAGTCTGTGGAAGGGGTGCCCACTGCGGGGTACCAGGAGGTGGGCTCACTGGGGCTACCAAAGAAAGGGTCTACTCGAGGGGCACAGCTGAACACAGGAGCCCAGTGAAGAGACCGCCATAGGGCCCTTGGGTGGTAACACTGGATGCGTGAGAAGTGGTTGGAGTCCAGATATATTTCCAAGCAAAGCTGACAGTTTTTGCAGATGGGCTGGATGTGGGCAAAGCACACAGTTTTTCATTCCTACCCCTCCTACTTCCAGAAGGAAATTCCTCGAAGAAAGTCATGCGCAATAAAATTAATACATACAAAATCAAGACCAAAAAGTTAAGCACGAGATGATCAAGGGAGAGGGGCAGACAGGCATAAGTGGGGGAAAACCTGGGGAGTTTGGCCCAAAGGGCACCTGTGTGGGGATAAGAAAAAGGGACATCTTCGTTGAGACGTTTTGCTTCCATCTTAGGCGTTTATAGTTGCAATGAAAATACAAAAGTGTCAGAAAGACGGCTTGGTGGGAATGGTGCTCCTTGAAAGCTCCGCCCTCCAGTGGGGCGTGCTCTGACCAGACGTGTGCGTTGTGCCTGCCTGGGGACTTGTTCACTGTAGGCATCGGGGGTGCGATGGGCCAGTGTAATGTCGAGTATGTTCGAGAAGACTTTGGAGAGACTATGAGTTTGCTTCCATTATGAAAGCCAGGAAAGTAAAATTATCATCGGTTATTTTTTTGGTGTAAGGAAAATGTTTAAACTTAAAATAATGAGTTTTAATACACCTACTTTTCAATTTTTAAATATTTTTTCAACCACTTTAATGTTCTGGAAAAAAGTAAATTATTTTTAAAAATACAAAAAAACATGTATTTGGGGGCATACGTTTTTCCTCTTGTGTCAGGTTTGCAATATTACAGGTCTTATTTAAAATTTTGATATTTTGCTCATTGTGGATTTTTGGTGTTAATTTTGATGTTTGAAAGTATACTCTCTCTTGATGACTGGATTTTTGGCACCGGCCTGAATTTTGTGCCCCAGATGAGTGCCTGGTTCCCGGCCCAGGGTGATGTGGCAGCTAATACTTAAGTGGTATTAATAGAAGATTTTCATCCAGTGTGAAGGTTCTGCTCAGTTCTGAGTGACGAGCCCACGTAGGACCTCTCTTGGGAGGCAGGATGGGGGATGAAGGACCCCCCTCCCCAGGAGGAGAGCAGACATTGGGGCACTTGAGAACCGAACAAGTTATTGAAGGATTACTATGCAGCAAAGGGCATAGCTTTAGTCTGTGGCTTCAGAAATGATAGGAGGGCTGCAGAGAGAAGGTCCCAGGGAGGTGAGAGCAGCTCAACTTAAGAGAAGATAGAGGGAACATTTCCAAAATGAAGGTGGTTCCGGCCACTGGGAGCTGTTCAGGGGGTCTGGGGCCTGCAGTTGCTCTCTCTATGTCAAAAGGATTTCGTGGTGTGTATATGTATTTAAGGTGAACCAAAACTAATTTACTTTTAATCCTTTTGAGATTTTTAGAATATGTTTAAGATCATTCGTGAAACCTCAGGATTTAAAAAAAAAAGAAAACAAACACCCCCAAGGTTAATCTCAATGAAGAAAAAAAAAGACACACAACATAAAAACCATTAAAAAAACCTCCAAAAACCCAAGGCTGAGAATTAACATCCCGGGCTCCCACCTCGTACTCCATTCATAGCAAATAGATTTTTGGATCCAGGAAAGACAAAGATGCTTCTGTTACTTTCTAATTAAAGTCTGTCCCATTTGGATGCCGTCCCAGGCCTCGATAATGTGGTGCTTATGCACAGACTCCTGGCAGGAGGGGGCCATCGCGGGCCAGCGCCAAGGCCCCTCACTTGGTCCCATCCTAATGGTGTCCTTGTCACTCTAGATAGAAGCTTTTACCCCTCCTGCCAGATCCACAGATCCCAGCTTCCCAGGCAGGAGTTTACGTCTTGGCGGTGCTTCTCACACTGTGAGTTTAATTTATTCTCAGTCATCAGAAGAGTCGGTAGACCTTGTTCCATTTACTGGGAAGCATGGTTTCTTATCTGGGCAGGAGTCCCATGAACGAGTTGTCAGAGGTCCAAGGAATGCCCCAAACTGTGTGCAAATGTGGTACGTTTGTGTACATTTTCCTGCAGGGACCTGTGGCCCCAAAAGATTAAGAACCGCTGCTCCAGGGAGCGCCCTGAATAATTTTATCGTTGCATATTTATATCACTGGAGGAAATGAATTAACTTTTCTGTAAATTCTGGAAGATGTGGCAATATCGTCTGACCTCAGTTCATCATAGCTTTCCACTCTAAGCTCAGGAGCTGTGTAACATGAGCTGCAGAGCTCTGGACACCCTCAGAAGGAACCCATTCATTTTCTCCCATTCCTCCCAGCTTCTCAGGAGATGTCCTTGCAAACAGGAGGTGAGAGGCCACTCACTTGGGTCGCCCTGGCCCCCAGTCCTTCCTCATGTAGAGCCTTCCGCGACGGGGCCCGGCCAGTGCTCCGCTTGCAGGAGTGTGGGGTGTAGGCTACGTCTAGGGTACTGGGGTACATCACAGTCGGAGAACACAGCCGTCGCCTTCACTAGAAGCCTCTTTATTCTGGCATTTACTCCTCAGAAAAACAAAGTCAGGAGCCTAGCTCAGCATCTTATGGAGGGAGGTATGGAGGGGTCCCCCTCCTCAGCAGGCAGCATTACCCATTGCCAGTTTAATTTGGAGCAATGCCTTGAGCTAGAATCTACGATAACTATGCCAGGAGAAGATCAAAAAGGAAAAAAACCCCATCAGTTCTACCAGCCATGTCTGCAGTTTATACCTTTCAGAGAGAGTTACACACACTTTTGAGTTTGGGGTTTTCACCCAGTAGAAAAGTGCACATTCCTGTGTAGATTCATATGCAGTTTGGGGTGTTCTTAGACATAGGGAGGGGAGAGAGCACCCCCTCCTTGTTTGCTTCCGTTGGAGCTATTCGGGAAAGTTCTGCATGCCGCAGCGTCCATGAAATACTTCCACCCCCTCGCTCAGTGCCGGGATTCCATGATGACACAGATGCGGTTCCTGCCTTCGAGGCACCTGGGCTGGCTAAGCGGGCAAAAGCGCACACAGCTATGATGCGAAATTAAATGGTGAAGGGGTCCAGAATATGACATTGTGGCATGAGAATTATTTTGAGCTGAAGGCATTTGAGAATAGGACTTTTTTTTTCTGAACTCCCTTATCTGTTTAAAAGCAGAAAGTCCCAAAATAACTCAATTGTCACCCCTCACCCAGAGCAGCCACGGAAGACTGACTCCTATAAACGGACATTGTCACAAAACTATCATATATCCCATCTATTCTCCTAAGGGCCCTTCTCCTCCTCCTTTCCCCTGTTAAGATGGTACATAAGCCCCAACTTCTAATCACCTCCTTGAATCACATTTTTATGTAAATTCTCCTACACGCGTGAATAAAAATCTTTTCTCTTGCTAATCTGTCTTTTGTCAGTTTAATTTGCAGGCCTCCAAAGAGTGAACATAAGAGAGTAGAGGAAAAGTTTTTCCTCTCTGGCAGTGTCATTCATAACTGGGGCAGCAACACCTCTGGTTTCTGACTTGTGTTGAAATATGATTCAAGCTATACACTCTAAAGCTACCTTGCTATTCTCCTGCTGGTCAAGGTTCATTCAGCAAATATTTACTGAGGGCCTACTATGTGCTAGGCACTGTTTTAGGAGCTGGAGATAGAACAGAGAACAGGGTAAAATTCTTGCTCTCATGGCTCTTATACTCTGATGCAGGAAACAGACAAAAAGCAAGTAAGTACATAGATTGTCAGTTGATGGTAAATGCTATGGAGATCATTAATGCAGGTCTCAGGGAAACGGAGTGCTGGGGGGGCGGGTAGGAACAGTATGTTATGTGATCCATATAAATCAATTTCTCAATATAAAATTCCAGCAGTATGTATCTTTAGAGACTCTCCCAGTTTTTGTTTTTGTTTTTTTGAATGGGGCAGTTGAGTTTTTTTTACTGCTTTTAAAATTACAAAGGCACTCTATGCTGGTTATTAAATAATTCAAACAAAACATAAATATACTCCTTTCCTATCCCGCACTGTTTCACTGCCCACTGTTAACAGTCTGGCATGTGACCCTCCAGATTTTTTCTATGCCTATTCCAAGAAACATGTACGTATTCATATAGAGATGGATACATACTTAAAAAAAATCTCATATGGAATAACGGTCGATATATTGTTCAGTAATTTGCTCTCCCGGGACCCCATCATATCATGTGTGTCTTTCCAGAAACACCATGGCTGTTCCTCTCCATCGCTCTTCCTCAGGCAGCATTGAACGTCATAGTTTAGATATCACTCGTGATTTAATTAGTGTCCTGCTGCTGGACATTTAGGTTGCTTGTAAATATCCACTCTTAATGTAGGTCTGCAACAAACATCCGAGTGTGTGAGGGTTTCTGTAGGACAGATTGCCAGAATTTGAAATGCTGGGTCAAATGGTACAAATATATAACATTTTCACAGATGTTGCTAAAGTGACCATAGCATTTAACATTGCTATGCTGCCAGCAAAAGAGAGCTCGTGTTTCTGCATCTTTTCCAACATTTGATGATATTAGTATTTTAATTTTTGCTTTTCCGTGAGGTGAAAAGCATTATTTTGCTTTAATTTGTATTTTTATGAGTGTTAGCTGAGTTGAGCTTCTTTTCTTGTTCATTCCTCGGCCCCTCCGGTCCTGTAAGCGGGGAATGGGGGAGGGGTACAGAACTTGGAGACTTGCTCTTCCACAAGAGCCTCACCTGCCTCACCTGATCCAGGAGTCCTGGCCGCGGGCCAGCCCGCTCTTTCACAGCCCGGGGATTCCTCTGCACATTAATTGAGATTAGCTTGAAAATGCAAACAAGCTCTGTGGGAAACAGAGATCGTTTACTTTTATAAGTAAAAAACTCCTAAAAACAAAACAAACAAGGGCCACCAAATCATTAGATCACCATCAGTTGACAGGATTAAGTTCGCATACATTTTTAGAATTAGCTAGAATAATGTTGTATAAATTTCATACTTAAAAAAACAATCCTGTCGAGCTGTCTATTTAAGCCTTTAAGCTTGCACCTCTGGAGTTAGCTACGGATGGAGGTGGAGGCTTATGTCCCCGGTGAGCCTTAGGACGAGGAGAAAGGAGAATTAGCGGCTAGTGGGATATATAGTAAGACCGGTAGGACCTTAATAAATGTTTATTGACTGGTATTAAATTCCCTTGTTTTCTGAAGGCAGTCTGAAGTTTGTGAACCAAGGTCAGAACAAAAGGAATAAGGCAGAAATATTAATATGCCTAGTCACTGGGAAACAATCTTTTAAAAATAGCCCTTTTCCTTTTACAAAAGTAATCAGAAGTTTAGAAAATACAGATGAGTGAAAAGAAGCAAAGAAAACCCACTCATCATTCCACAAACAACCCTATTAACAATTTGGAGGTTGTCTTTTTTTTTTTTTTTTAAAACAGCTTTATTGAGAAAGAATTCATGTAATGTAGAATTTACCCATTTAGAGTATAGGATTCAGTTTTTTAAAGTATATTCACAGCGTTGTGCAACCATCACCACAATCTAATTGTAGAATATTTTTGTCCTCCCTAAAAGAACCCTCTACCCCTTAGCAGATAATTTCCATTCTCCGCAGCCCTAAGCAACCACTAATCTATTTTCTGTCTCTGTAGAGACAAAATTTGCCTATTCTGGGTGCTTCATGCAAATGGCATCATACAATATGTGACATTTTGTGTCTGGCTTCTTTCACTTACCATAATCTTTTCAAAGTTCTCTACGTTGTAGTATGTGTCAAGACTTCCTTTCTTTTTATTGCTGAATAATGTTCTACTGTGCAGATGTGCCACATTTTATTTCACCATTCTTCAGTGGGTGGACATTTGGGTGTTTCTGCTCTTGGGCTGTTGTGAATAATGCTGCTATGAACGTTCACATACATGTTTTTGTGTGGACATATGGTCTCATTTCTCTTGGGTGTGAACCTAGAAGTGGAATTCTTGGGTCATATTCATCTTTTTTCCTTTGCTTATATATTGATACAGGGGTTTCCCCACCCCCCACAAATGGACTCATTTTGAACATACTATTAAGTAGCTTGCTTTTTCTCTTTTCCACTTAAAAACATACTCTGAAACATCTTTTGGTATCATTAGGCATTTCTAACCTATAATCTTAGAAACAAATTAATGTTTTGGGCAAAAATACAGCCTAAGTCTGGAAAATGATATTTAGGAGGCGGAATGGTGGGTACTTCTCTAGGTGCCCCTGGCCCAAACTTTCTGTAAGGTTCTGGTGGTATTTTAATGATAAAGTCAAACAAAACACAGACTGCCTGCTTGCATACAGTAATGTGTAATTTTTAAATATTAAAAAACCAAATATTGGGAGTTTGGGCCACTTATCTCCACTTGGATGCCTTCAGCCCTGGGAATCTTCCCCGACAAAGGCATGTGGGAGAGAGAAAGGGCCCTTTCTCCTGGCAGGGAATGGTTAATTGCGGGGCTATGAGGGGCCGAGAGCCCTCTGGGATTTCACACTGTCCTCAGCTCCTTTGTGACCATCTGACCCTTCCCGTGTGGCACAGAACCCTGAACTGGCCACAGAGCAGACTTTCTGAGAAAGATTTTAGAGATTTTTCAATTCACTTTTTAAACACTTTGGGTATAAAAAGGTACCTAGTACTTAAAATGTACCTAAAATGAAGTTCTGGGATTAAAAACTATTAAAAATAAAAATGGTCCAGTCGGGTCTAATGCAGAACACATGTGGCACAAAATTCTTTTTTTTTTTTTTTAAAGTTTTTATTTTTCCCTTTTCTCCCAAAGCCCCCCGGTACATAGTTGTGTATTTTTAGATGTGGATCCTTCTAGTTGTGGTATGTGGGACGCTGCCTCAGCATGGCTTGATGAGCAGTGTCATGTCCGCGCCCAGGATTCAAACTGGCGAAACCCTGGGCCGCTGAAGCAGAATGCACGAACTTAACCACTTGGCCACGGGGCCAGCCCCCCAGGCACAAACTTTCAAACCAGCCCATCTGATCGTGTCCTAGGTGAGGAGACAAAGGTGAAGGAAGAAGAGGAAGAGGCAGGAGCAGGAGAAAGTCATTTGCAAAGAGAGACACAGGCTCACGTCTTGAGTGAATTTTGATTAGACACAGAATCATATTTTAAAGGTCAGTTATAGATGATTGTGATACATTGAACACCGGCTACCACCCCCGGCTGGATAGAAAGAACACAGGGTTCTCTGTGAAGACCCCTGGGCCCTCCATTCTACCTACCCCTCACCCCAACCCCCAGGAGAATCCCATGGGTCTGTGTTGTCTTTACTGTTATCTCACCTTTCTTAAAGTTTTATTACATATGCTTGTATCCCTATATCATAGATTGTATAGTTACATGTCTTTGAACTTGATGGAAATGGAATTATATTCTACATTTTCGTCTTACCCCATTGCCCCCTCCTCGCCCCCTGCCTCTGATATTCTGTCCCTGGGATCACTGTGTGTGGTGCTAACCCCACACAACACAGTAGGCCCTATTGTAGGAATAGTCCAATTTCATGTTTCTAGTCTACTGACGATGGATTGTTTGGTGTTATCAATACAGCTGCAGTGAACACTGAATGTTCCTGTTTGAGTGTCCGGTCCACGTGCTTGTCCCGTTATTTCTTATGATGGCAACCCCTCCCATTCTCACCCTCACAACGTATTCTTGCTCACCTGTACCCAGGTGTGTGGCAGAGTGCTGGGTGAATCGACCTGAGTTTTCCACGGGCCTTTGCTATATGTCTGGTTTCTATGGAGGTCTGTGCTGGCCTTTCTGGAACTAGCTGGAAAAACAGGACCCTTTGAACTGCTCTTGGCTTAATGACTTGATTTTCCTTCTGGGAACAAGCTTGTTGTCAGGGGATGAACTCCTGAGACTGGGGCTCCAGTCCTGGTCCCACCTGGGACGCACCTTTTGACTTTCCATACCTCAGGTTCCCTGACTGTTAAGTCGGGGGGACAAACACTTGTCCTGCCTACGTCAGAAGCTTGTCACAAAAAGAAACTGTTAAGAGCCGGCTCCCCAGATATCCCCAACACAATGTGTTGATAAGACAAAGCTGAGTTAATTGCTAACCATTGTACGGGGACACGACTTTGCAAAGTTTCACAGGGTAAGCTCAGAATTTATTGAGAATTGGCAGTTTGGTGTGAGGGGGATTTTTCAATGAGATTTGATTAGGCTCGGGTTAGAATCATGATACAGCGGTCCAGGATTGGTGGGAAGAGCATGACAAGGATTTTGAAATTAGCCAGATGTTCAAGGATTCAAAGAATCTCAGGGTGCAAACTGTTGGTCCTTTCCACTGAAGCGTTGATGCGTCTTTCAGGAAGCTCTTGTGCTGAACAAACCATTTTCCCGGGCAGGAGGCCCTGGGAAGCATAAAGACGCACTGCGGAAGACGGGGAAGGGCAAGGTCGCCTCAGCGCAGATGACCAGCTGTGGTTCTGGTGCTCAGCACCCAGCTGAGGATCAGAGCACATGGTTTCCATTCTCAAAACCAAAGCATGGCCTGGAGAGTGTAAAGCTCTGTACAAGTTAGGGAATCAGCGATATTCATAAAGATGTCTTTAGCTTTCTGGAAAGCATTGGTAGCCACGTGTGGAAAGAGATAGCCTTAGTTTTGTATAACACAGAAATATGGTACCTGGAGATGTGAAATCCCAGGTGCTGGGCCCGGAAGCCTGAGACTCAAGGATAAAGAAGCGCATTGCTCCCAACCTCTGTGCTCCAGTCACCCCTCGTGCCGTTTGGTAGTGTCAGGGACATTGTGTGGACGGGTCTGCAACAATGTGTGTTTCTCTTCGTGGGGCCCCTCTGCCTGGGATACAGACCTCTTCCTCTTTGACTGGCTGATTGAAACACGAAGCCCCTTGTGAAGCTTTGTATGGTGCCATGTAGAGAACATTGCAAACCAACTCCCTCTTCCTCATCACTCAGTGTCCACCCTGCTCCTGACCCGCAGACTGTGGGCTGGCGCTCCCTCCGCTGGGCTCTCTGCGTCCTGTACGTTCTGTGCCCTACAACTGCTGTGTCGCCCCTCAGACCAGGAAGCCCCAGCTGAGACTCATCGCATTCACCCTTGTATCCACGTCCAACCCGAAGCAGGTGCTTGATGCATTTTTGTTGGATGGATGAAGTGCTTCTCCATAGGCCTTACTGGATTCCATTTTCTAGCTTCCTCAAACCCACTGCCTGAGTCTCAGATTCTCTCATTGTCCTTATCTGTCACTGCTGAGATGTGGTGGTAATCTTCAGGAATCCATCTGCACATGTGCAAGGAGAAATGGAACCAGCCTTTGTAGGCATCCAAATCTCCCTTTCCGGTGGGGACTGGCTGTGGGGTAACAGAAGACACCTGCTTCTTCCTGCGGCTCCAGCTACAAGGGCTCTGGTGGCTACAAGGGTTAACAGGCCATGTCTCTCTGCAGCTTCACGGGACCAATGGGATGAACCTAGTTAGGAACTCAGCAAGCTGCCCAAGGCAACGTGAGCCAGGCATCTGTGCTATGCAGGTTTTGGCACTGGGCTGCTGTTTGGATGGTGTTTTTCTCCTGTAGTCAGCGGTTTACAGAGCACTCACGCTCCAAATGCCATGTGAGAAGAAGAAAGAGGGGCGAGCTGTAGAAAGTCAGCTTCCCGTGGGGCTCAGTATCTCCTTGAGTGACAGCGAGGGGAGATGTGCTGATTTCTCTGCAGCTTATGGACAGACCTTCAATGCAGGCACCAAGAGAGGGTCTTCAGCTCCCCTGCAATCTCCATCAGCATCTCCCCCAACACAGCTCCCCAGACAGGATCTACGTCAACATACGCACAAAGGCAGTGTCGGGGCAAGGCTCCTCGGTCTGTCTTCCAATCCTGTTGCTGCATTATACAGAAACTCTGGGCTCACCTTGTGTCACTGTCCTCTGTATCTCAGTGCTCTTTGCTGGCTCATCTTGTCCATCCGCGTTAGCAGGGAGTCCAGAGTGACTGTATTTCGTAACACTCCTATGACCCTGTGATGGTGAGAATACTCTTTTTCTCTAAAGATATTGCATGACTTCATCATGTAACTACCCATTTCTCTCACTACCTTAATATCCATTTCAGATCTCATCTCTCTTCTCATCTCCTGTGGCACTTCTTGCTTCCACAGTGTCACACCCCCCTGGCATTTTATTATATTTCTTTCACCGCTTTTGCATTTCGTACCTAACTGTGTCATGGGTCGCCCCCTCTGGAAGAAAGCATCCCCAACGTAGCCTCAGGATTACACTCATTCAGCTTAACTAAGTATAAGCTCATGATACACGATTTCCAAACACGTAAGAAAAGCCATCATGAGTGAGAATCAGCATGAACTACGAACAGCAGACTTAGACCCCGAAAGATCTGAGATTGTGGAGTGATCAAATACAGGCCACTAATAACTGGACGTGACATTTTTAAAAAAGAGTTAAAAAAAACAAGCAGTAAGAAGAGACTTCCAAAAATGACCAGGTATATTTTTAACAGAACTAAATAGAACTTTTAGAAATGAAAATGAATGGGCAAAAAAGTAGATTATTAGACAGAACTGGTCACCAGAAGGACTGGGTAGAAAATGTTAGCCAGAATGTAGCACAGAGAGACAGAGAGAGAAACTATGAGATGGGATGACAAAGTCTAACGTAGGTTTAATTGGAGTTCCACAGCAAAAGATAGAATGGGGCGAGGCAATATTGGAAAAGATAATGGCTGAGAATCATCCAGAACATATATAGGTTAAAGGGAAAAATCCATATGATGATCTCAATAGACAGAGAAGAGTCAACAGTCATTTAGGGTAAGAATGCTTAGCAAGCAGGAAGAGGAGAATTCCCTACTCTGAGTGTATCGTCTGCTAGGGCTGCCGGAACAAAGCACCACAGACTCGGTGGCTTACATACAGAAAATTGTTTTCTCACAGTTCTGGAGGCTGGAAGTCTGCGATCAAGGTGCCAGCAGGGTTGGTTTCTTCTGAGGCCTCTCTCCATGGCTTGCAGATGGCCATCTACACCCCGTGTCTTCGCATGGTCTTCCCTCTACATGGCTAATTTCCCCTTCTTATAAGGACACCGGTTATAGTGCATTAGGGCCCACTCTAGTGACCTCATTTTAACTTAATTATGTCTGTGAAGATCTTGCCATCAAATACAATCACATTCTGAGGTACTGGGGGTTAGGACTGCAACATAGGAATTGGGGGAGGGGGTGAGGGGTCAGCACAATTCACCCCATAACATGAGCTAGGAAATTCTTTAGTCTGAGCAACCATCCTATTGAGTTGGGAACATAAGAAGAATCCTCACCATTACTGATTCTATTTAGTGTCAAATAGGAGGTCTTAGACAATGCAGTAAGACAAGAACAGTAAATAAAATGTACAAGAATTAGAAAGAAACCAAACTGTCATCATCTGATGATGATGTGACTGTCTATATCCATGCTGTCCAACTGAAATAGAATATGAGCCACATATATAATTAAAAAATTTTAGTAGCCACATTCAACAAAGTAAAAAGAAGCAGGTGAAATTAATTTCAGTACTATATTTTATTTAACGTAGTATATCCAAATGTCATTTCCAATATGTAATTAATATAAACATTTATTAATGGGGTATTTTCATTCTTTTTCCTGGGCTAAGTCTTTGAAATCCAGTGTGTGTCTTAAACGTACAGCACATCTCACTTTACACTGTCCACATTTCCGGTGCTCAGTAACCATGAGTGGCTCATTGGACAGCCACACTTACCTTCAGAGGTGAAGCAGCAGCCATGTTTCTGTCGGGAAGGTCTGTGTAATGTCAGGCGTTGTTGCAGCTCACACGTGTTGCTCACCGCAGGCTCACCTTGTTGGTATGGCCCTGCAGGCTGGCCAAGGCAATCCCAGCTCTTTCCAGATCTCCTCCAGCCAGAGTACAACCCATCGTTGCAGGATGCCAAAGTTTCACCCCTGCAGACTGCTTCCTGGCTCCTGGAGAGGGATCCGGCTTGCACCATCTTCACCCTGTGAACAATCTTCACATTACAACAATGGGATGAGCAGACGTACTCATGACAGTGGGACAGGAAGTACTGAGGACAACCTCTGAAGGATTCTTGCTTAAAAAAGCTGGAGCTGGATCTAGATCTGTCCTCTCACAGGAAATACAGGAGACGGAGGAACAAGTTAAATTACACGGCAAGGAAGCAAGCTACACCTTCCACAGGACAAATGGCCCAGTTTCTCCAGCAAATCAGCTGTGAAAAAAGAAATAGGAAGGAAGGAGTGACTTGTACAGGAAAACGGAGACGTGAGGGACCTAGCGACCCGACACAACATGGCCAGATCCAAACAAACTAAATGTAAAAACACTTTTGAAAAAAAGATCAGAGAAACTTGAATATAGGCTGGGTATTAGATGACATTAACGAGTTACTGTAAATGTTAATTATGAGTGTGGCGTGGTCGTTCTGACAGGCTGAATGATAAACCCCAAAGATATGTCAATGTCCTAATCCAGAAACTGTGGCTATGTGACCTTACATGGCATAAGGGACTTTGCCAATGTAATTAAGTTAAGGATCTTGAGATGGGGCGAATATCTTGGATTATCCAAGTGGTTCCAGTGCAGTCACAAGGGTCCTTATAAAGGGAGCAGGAGGGTCAAATCAGAGCGGAAATCTGACGAAGAGGTTGGAGGGGTGCAGGGCTCCAACCCAAGGATGTAAGAGGCCTCTAGAAGCTGGAAAAGACAAGGAAAAGCATTGTCCCCTAGAGGCACCCCTGCCGATGCCTTGATTTTAGACCCGTTTTGGACTTCCGACCTCCAGAACTGTAAGACAACAAATACGCATGGTTTTAAGCCACTAGGTCTGTGGTAATTTGTTACAGCAGCAATGGGAAACTAATACTGTGGTTATTTACTTATTTATTTTAAAGGCCTTGTCAATTACAGATGTATAATAAAGCATTTAAGGCTTTACTTTAAAATACACCCAAAAGAAAAAAAGTGTGTGTGGTGGGAGATAAAACAAAATTGGAAAAATGTCGATAATTGTTGAAGCTGAATGATGAGCAGAAGGAGGCTCATTATACCATTATCTCTACTTTTATGCATGGCTGAAAATTTCTAGAACAAAAATTTAAAAAACATATTGTGTCAATGGTGGATCCTAGACTCCATCTCCAGACTACTTCTGAATCTACAGTCAGGCCCTGGGTGGTCTCCCTTGTCTCCCAACTTTATATCTCCTGCAGGACCCTCCCGTGAGCTCCAGACATGTGCATCCAATGGCCAACTTGCCTCTCCCTTGCGGGGGCTAATGCACATCCAAACTTAGCATGTCCCTGGAGGGAGTGCCAGGATACACTGTAAAGAGCACAAAGCAAGGTGAATACAGGGTTTAGAGTATGCTAGCTTTTAAGTGAAAAAGGGAGAAATATGAATACACGTGTGTCTTCCTGTTTATTTGTGTATTTAAGGAGAAACAAGACATGGTATGGAAATTAATAAAAGAAACCTTAACAAAATTGGAGACGGGAAGACCTCTAGGGGGAGCCCTCACACCCTACCACGCATACCATTACACCAAACAGGAAGAGACTGATACTTGCATCTTTTTTTCTCTGATTTTTTCTCTCTTTTTTTTGATGAAGAAGATGGTCCCTGAGCCAACATCTGTGCCAATCTTCCTCTATTTTATGTGGGATGCCACCACAGCATGGCTTGATGAGTGGTGTATAGGTCTGTGCCCAGGATCTGAACCCAGGAACCCCAGGCCACCAAAGCAGAGCACACAAACTTAACCACTACACCACTGGGCACCCCATACTTGCATCTTTGACAGAAAGTAAAACTACCTTACTACTGAAGAAAGATCTCTCTCCACTAGGCAACAGCTCAGCCAATGAGAAACGCCACAGCTCAGCCAATGAGAAACGCCACAGCTCAGCCAATGAGAAACGCCACAGCTCAACCAAGGAGAAATTCCACAGCTCAGCCAATGAGAAATGCCACAGCTCAGCCAATGAGAAACACTACAGCTCAGCCAATGAGAAACGCCACAGCTCAACCAAGGAGAAATTCCACAGCTCAGCCAATGAGAAATGCTGCAGCTCAGCCAAGGAGAAGCTGTTGCCACCCTGAACTGTTACTTTCCCCCAACGGACTTTCCTTTAGAACAGTGCCACCCTACTCCCCTCCTTTACTCCATAAAGGCAGCTCCCCTGCTTGTTTGTTGGATTTGCCTATGGTTTGTCACAGCATGCACATTCCAAATTGCAATTCTTGTGGCTGTTCCCAAATAAACTCGTTTTGAGGCTTTTCAAGTCAACTGTGGTCACAGAAGTATTATTCTTAATTGTCTCCAGCTCCCTGCTCCCTTCTTCTGCTTACTTGGCTCGCCCCCAGGTGAACCACCTGCCCCGCAGTGCTTGCTGCAGTTTTGTCTTCAGGGGATCTACCCATGCCAAACCCTGCTCCGCCCGTGACTTTCCTGTCTCAGTAAATGGCAGCTCCAATCTTCCCGTTGAGCAGGTCAAAACCTTGAGGTCAATTTGACTTTTTCTCTCGCTCTCCACATCCATTCATCAGCAGTTCCTGTTGGAAGACAGTAAGTGGAAAAAAATCAAACCGCTGAGACTTTCGTGTAATATGAACTCAACTCTGCGCGTCCGTGTGTGCGCATCTGTGTGTGCGTGTAGAGACCATCTAGAAGGAGGCGCGCCTTGTGGTTAACAGCGGCTGCCTCTGCGGAGCAGGCCGAGGAGAGGTGGGGAGTGGAGGGGTTTACTCTTGTTCCTCTACACACTGCTGGGATATTTTATTTTATTTTATTTTTGTGAAAGTATGTATTATTTGTACATTTTTGGACCCCACACATGTTTGTCTGTGGCTGGGACTCAGATCAGGTACAATAAGGGGTGGCCAGGGCAAGAGCAGGTGACATCCCGAGTGCCCCTGGGGCAGATTTGAGGAGGGGACAGGGAGGCACAGGCGGATGTGTGTGGGGGCAAAGCAACCAGTGGTTAGATCCAGCTGGGCTTTCATCTTCACTTCCTCTCCCGGCACTGGGTTTTCAGCCACAAGCTAGGTGGACCCCTTGTTTGGGTCTGGGAGAGTCCACTCTGGCCCTCAGCCATTTCCTCCTTTGTGAGGAAGGGTTTGTTTTAAGATCAGTGTTCTTGCAGACTTGCCCTGGGGCTCCAGAGGAAGTGAAAGGGGTCCATTTTATTCAGTCTCTTTTTGCTTTGTTGTCCCCGTGGGGGGTTAAGGACGGGCCAGGGCATGTTTCCAAAAATTCCTTTGATTATTTAGAAAAAGCCTTACATGACCAGAGGGACCCCATGAATCAGCTGCACAGGCGCCATGGGACGGGCTGAACAGAAAGTCGAAATTTAGTGAATAGGGTTGTTTTGGTTAATTAACCACCTCAATCTCCCAGTAGAGGGTCTTGAAAGACGGTAATGTCCTTGCTGGTTCTGCAGGGCGCCTCAGGTTAACTTCTACTTGAACGCGGGTTCTGGAGTCCACGCTCTAGGGGGCTGGCAGTGCCAACTCAGGGGCTGGAGTGGATGGGTGACTGGGTCAGGGGTGACTCCCAGATGACCCTGGCCTGCTGGTTGGTCAATTTGAGAATTTTGCTGTCGCAATCTCTGAGGTTGGTGTGATTGAAAATGACGCAAAGATCCAGGGTGAGTAAGGTCTCTTGAAGATTCTTGCCATTTTCAATGAGTATTTTAAAGAAACATTTTATTACTTGCGGAACTCCTCAGAAATCATTGCGAAATTTTCTTGTCGATTGCTATGTGTGTGTGTCCGTGTTTTCAAAAAATGCAGATAACTTGCCCCCTAGTTTGTTTTCTTAATGAGCTCATATTGTCTAGCTTCTAAAGACAAAGGGTCAGTAATGCAGGGTGCCATCCCTTTTGGTAAACACATGGGGTGAGACTGGCTTCCACATGAGAAACGACCACTCCGCTCATTCCCTGCCTGGTGGGGAGACGCCGAGCCGCACAGACTGCAGAGGCTTCGCCCGTAAAGAGGGGGCAGTTCCTAAAGAAGGCCATTGGAGGCTGAGTCCTGGTGTCTTAGACTGGGTTCCCTTGACCGGCTTCCCTAGAAACACTGCCAGGGTTGCTTGGGGAGTCTCTGGGGAGAGATGTCCTGAAATAGTGAGGTGGGTGGGGCTGGGCACAGGTGACCCCCAAGTGGGTGCAACTGAGGCCCAGCCTTTGGGAAAGCTCTGGTCCCAAATGGAGATGAGAGGCCTGGGCCTTTGCATCCCTGCATGAGCCGGTGGAGGATGGGTGCCTGCCACCAAGAGGGCATCCAGGTGTGACTGCATATATTACCCACTAGACCTGGCTGCCACTGGCTGACTGGCTGCCACTGACGCCTGTATGTCACCTGTGAAAGTTACTTAATTCCTTCGAACCTCAGTTTGCTCATCTGTAAAATGGGTCCCCAAATACCCTACCCTTCATGGTTGTTTTAAGAATTAAAGACATAAAATGCACACAAAGCTCCTAGCACAGTGCCAGTGTGGCTAGTAATATGCAAAATAGACGCTGGATTGCCAAGACTCAGTACAAGAAAAATAATGTAAAATATCTCATAAGTATTTTTAACATCAATCACATTCTGAAATGATAATATTTTGGATATATTGGATTAAATAAAATTTGTTATTCATATTAATTTCACCTGTTTCTTTTAACTTTTTTAAACGTGGCCACTAGAAAATTAAAATTAGATAGAGGCTCATTAGATTCATACCCCCTGCCCACATGCGGCAGGGGTGTCTAGAGTCCAGATTCTGGACGATATTCGTGGCTATTCCAAGCCCTCTGCTCTTGAGAAGACCACTGTGTTGTGGCTCAAACTGGGTCCGACAAAAATGTTCATAATCACATGCAGAATCTTCTGTTTAAGAAGTCAGGAGATGGAGCGATCAGTTTTAGAAAGCCTTTCATGCAAAGTGGTTAGCATATTTATAAGGGGTGCTTAAAGGGAACATCCATTTCTGCCAAGCATCTCCTCCACTGAGTCAAATCAAGAATATTTTACTGTAGAGGGAACCAAATAAACCCCTCATTGTTTTCTCCTTTTAAAGACAACATGACAAATTAGTGACCCGGAAGGTTTGAATAAAAAACCCATCACGGAAATCATTGTTTTGAGAGTTCTTTTCAGCTTAATTAATTCACTTCGGCTGTCCAAACTCATTCTAGGTCAGCCGGCGATTTTCACACACCGTGTTATGACAGAGTTCATACCAAAGATTGGGGGCAAGGATTTCTGTTTGCTGAGCTGTCATCTCACGCTAAACAAATGTCAACAGAGAATCCTGAGGCAAATTAACTTTCCCCTGAATGGGTTCTTTCATCTCATCCATCTGCATTCATTCCCGTGGGTACTTTCAGACTGGGCTAACAAGTTAGATACACAAGAATGATGGAAACTTGTTAAAAAAAAATCAATGGGTCATTTGGGAAAAGCTGGTCCTGGTCTAAATAAAATTCTTCCTCTATCAATTTCAAGGAGTCTAAACATTTTTTCTTCGTAAAGTTAAATAGAATTACCATCTGACCTAGCAATTCCACTGCTAGATATACACCCAAAAGGATCGAAGTTAGGTACTCGAGCAAATACTTATACGGAAATGTTCATAGCAGCGCTGTTAACAATAGCCCCATGGTGGAAACAGCAGAAATGTCCATCAACAGATGAGTGGATACACAAAATGTGGTATATCCGTACAATGGAGTATTACTCAGGCCTAAAAAGGGATGAAATACTAATACAATGCTACAAATGGATGGATCTAAAAAAATTATGCTATGTGAAAGAAGCCAGACATAAAAGTCACTTGTTGTACGATTCCATTTACATGAAATATCCTGAATAGGTAAATCCACAGAGACAGAGAACAGACTGGTAGCTGCCAAGGACCGGAGGACGGAGGGAATGGGGAGTGAGTGCTTAACGGGTATGGGATTTTCCTTTAGGGTGATGAAAATATTTTGGAACTAGGTAGAGGCGGTGGTTGCACAATGTTGTGAATGTACCGCATGCCACTGAACTGTACTCCTTAAAAAGGTTAATTTTATGTTATGTAAATTTCACCTCAATTAGAAAATTCTACCACTTTCTCCATAACCACATGTTTGACAGTCTGGGAAATGGGATTTTCTGAATATCCAAACAATCTTTTATGGACATCTTCCCATCCATCAAAGAGGTTTCCAGGGCCAGCCTGGTCTCTCCTGGACATTGCAGCGGGAAACACCGAACTGCTTCCTCTTTTCTGTGGCTCCCTTATCCCTCTACAGACCAGCTGTTTGCAATGACACCCTGGATCTTGCATGAAAAAAAATTCTGCATGGTGTTTTTCTGACCACTGGATGTCATGAGTGCACAATATATGCTTCGGCTAGAAAAACTGCACACTTAGAGGAAGGAAACTTTCTTCGGCATGGCGGTGGTCCTCTGCATGACTTCGCAGAGGGCTTGGGGCACGTAATGAGCCTTTGGAAAGAAGTTTTGTTTCTGCAAGCATGACATTGGGAAACAAACAGAATGCGCTGATTGAAGGTAAACAAAAATACAGCACTGGCTGCTGCTTTCTGTTTTCCAAAATATTTCAGTGGATCACCAGTTACGGGAGGAAAATCGAAATCTAAAATAAAGTGTTCTTGGGGCCACTTTGCAAGTATTCTGACCAAGAAAGGGGAGTGACCTGGAACCCGCAGACAGCACAAGGTCCTGCTCATCTACCAAATTAAAATGAGGATGGGTAGACGCTCACCATCACTGTCTCGTTTCCTGTTGACTGGTCTTTTAGTTTCACTGTGAGCAACTTCCTTGTAAATTGTCCTGAATACATTTGATCCCACTTCAGAAATGCGTGATTATGGAATTTTCGGTTCTACCTAGTGCTGGCATCAGGACTTCCTCGTTCATCAAAGTCCTCTTGGTTTCCTCCCTAAGCTGGGGTGGTTGAGGGAGGCCAGAACGTGCCAACCAGCACCTTTAATTGCTCCACTTGGCTGTGGGAAGTCATCTGTGTTAATAACATGGTTAACATTTTTGTTTAATTAGGAAGGAAGGTCAGTGAATTAAGTAGGAAGTAAATTGGGGCTCCTGATAGGTTCAACTTCATATGAGGACACCAGGGTCATTTACCCCCACGTGTGGGTCTGTCTGCAAGTTATAAGGATTTTAATGGTTTGTTAAAAGCCTAGTGGGGCTGGCCCGGTGGCGCAGCGGTTAAGTTCGCACGTTCTGCTTCCACGGCCTGGGGTTCGCGGTTCGGATCCCGGGTGCAGACATGGCACTGCTTGGCACACCATGCTGTGGTAGGCATCCCACATACAAAGTAGAGGAAGACGGGCATGGATGTTAGCTCAGGGCCAGTCTTCCTCAGCAAAAAGAGGAGGATTGGTGGCAGATGTTAGCTCAGAGCTAATCTTCCTCAAAAAATAAAAAAAAGCCTATTCATCTTCATGAAGGTGGAACTGTTGAAACCTGGGCTTAGGGAAATTGGAGCCAGGGGGCTGGGGAAAAAGAAAATATCCACATATTTAGATAAGACTTCTAAAAGATTTCTATGAGGTATTAAAAAATAGGAGACTTAACATGGAACCAACCTAAGTGCCCAGCAACTGATGATTGGATAAAGAAGATATGGTATATATATGCAATGGAATACTACTCAGCCATAAAAAAGGACAAAGTTGTCCCATTCACAACAACATGGATAGACCTTGAGGGTATTGTGTTGAGTGAAATAAGCCAGACAGAGAAGGACGAACTCTGTATGACTCCACTCACAGGTGGGACTTAAACATAGAGACAAAGAGAACTGATCGGTGGTTCCCAGGGGAAAGGGGGGTGGGGGGAGGGCACTAGGGGTGAAGTGGTGCACCTACAACATGACTAATAATGATGTACAACTGTAACTTCACAAGGTTGTTAACTATCATAATCTTAATAAAAAAATATAGAAAAAAAATAAAAACCATAAAAAAAAAATAGGAGACTTAAAGCAGGAGCCCGGCATCTGAGCAAAACCAGGAGTGAAGACATGGCGCGCTTTTACTTCGGGAACGCACTCCAGTTCTCCCCATCCTCCATGTTAATGACTTCTAGTGTGGAAAAAAGGTCAGATTCAGAACTTCAAAAGAAGATTTGGCCATTCTTCAGAACTATGGCACAGGAAGAAATAGGAGGGACCGAGAGTGACAGGTGGGTGTTTTAGGATAGGTGGTCAGAGAAAGATTCTCTTAAAAGATGACACTTGAGCTGTGACTGAATAGGAGGAAGGAGGAGCCCTGTGAATATCTGGGGGAAGAGCATTCTGGGCAGGGGAAAAGCATGTGCAAAGGCCCTGAGGTGAGAGCATGTTTGGTAGGTTTAAAGAACAGCCAAAGAGGAGAGTGGAGTGGTAGGAGATGGTGTTGCAGAGAGAGCAGGACAGACGGTATAGGGCCTTGAAGCCATGGTGAGGGTTCAGTGTGGCCCTGAGTGACACCAGAGCCAATGGATGGCTTTGAGCAAGGACTACCTTGAGCTGAATCATCTTCTAGAAGGATGTCAGTGGCCACTTGGAAAATAGACTATAGGGACCAGAGTAGAAGCAGGAGACCAGGCAGAGGCCGCTGCAAGGGTCCAAGCAAGGGATCTGGCGGCTTAGGTCAGGCTGGTGGCATGTGGAGGGAGGAAAGGTGGCAGACTTGATGGGGTCTGTTAATGGGTCAGGTGTGGGGTGACCCTTGCACTCACTGTCTCTTCCCACCTTCAGGTTTTTGCTGACTGCTCTGCCAGGAGCACCCTTCCCTCAGCTCTTCGCCTGGCTCCTTCTCAGTCAGGCTTCAGCTCACGTGTCACCCCAGAGAGGCCTTCCGTGAACACCCTGTCTTCCCCCTCCCCCCTCCCCCCATCCTCCCCTCCTCTCATCCTCCACCCCATTATCCTGCTTTATCTTCCTAATATATTTATCATAATCTCAAATAATCTTGTTTATTTTTAATAGTTGTTTCCTCCAACCAGAATGTAAGCTCTGTGAAAGCATAGCTTAGAAAAGTGACAGAAATATTGTATATTTGTGGATGTATCACTGAGGGATGATTTCACATGCAAGTGACACAACCCCAAACTACCAGAGATTTATAAAAAAGAGATTAATTTTCTTGGATAACAGGAACTCTGGAGGCAGTTGCTGGCACCGCTGCAGCTGCTCTGTGAATGCACTGAGGACCCTGGAGGACCCATCATTAGCAGGCTCGCTTTTCATCTTTGTGGTCACAAGATAGCCACCTCAGCTCCAGGCATCAGACCTGATTTTAGAGTCAAAGAAGGGGAAAACGATGTTGGCAACTCACCCCCTCTCCTATTGCCTGTTTTTATAAGAAAACAAAAGATTCCTAGCAGTCTCCCCAGCCGATTTCCCTTTATGTCTCATTGGCTGAGAGTGAGGGACTATTAGCTCCAAGAGGGGCTGGGAAGTGGCCAAGGAGAAGGGCTGGGTTAGTCAGCAGTGGTGCCTTCCACAGCTGAGCAAATGGATTGAGAGAGATTGATCGGTAAAAAGGTGACGCTCATATAAGGGACCCAAAAAGCCCAACGAATGTAGGCTGAAAACTAAACAAGTCTTAGGAAGACCATTCATTCATTCATTCCTGTTTTGTTTAGGATTTTTGTATCCAAGTTCGTGAGTGACATTGGCTTATAATTTTTCTTTTTCATGCTGTCCTTGTTAGTTTTTGGTGCCAAAGATATACTAGCCTCATCAAATGAGTCGGAGGGAGTGCTGTATTTTCAGGAGGTTTTTTCTGTAAAGGGCCAGATGGTAAACATTACCTAGTAAATGCTAGGCTTTGCTGGTCTTGTGATGTCTGTCGCAGCTCCTGAGCACGGCCGTGAGAGCGCAAGGCGGCCCCAGACGATGCGTAAAAGAACAGGCGTGGCCACATTTGGCCCACACGCTGTGGTTTACTCACCCCTGTTCTGGGCTATGTTTTATGTAAGTTTGAATTATTTCTTTCTTAAATGTTTGGGAAAACTCTCCTGTAAGGCCTCATGGGCCTGTTTTTGATTTGTGAAAATATTTTTAAACTGCTGGTTCAATTTCTTGAACTATTCTGGTTGTTTCTTCCTGAGAGATGGTACGTTACATTATATCCTTGCAGGAATTTGTCCATTTGATCCACATTTTCAAATTAATGGACAAAGAACTTTTCATTATTAACTTTTTTATTGTGGTAAGACATATATATATGTGTGTATATATACACACATATATATGATAAAGCTCACCGCTCTAACTATAAAAATGTAAAAAAACATTTTCATTGAGGTTAAATAAACATACATAACGTTTACCGTCGTAGCCATTTGTGAGTGTGCAGTTCAGTGGCGTCGAATACATTCACATTGTTGCGCAACCAATCTCCAGAACTTTTCATCTTGCGAAACTGAACGCTTTAACCATTTTTAACTATACGATTTGCTGGCATTAAGCACATTCACAATGTTGTGCAACCATCACCACCATCCACCTCCAGAACTTTTTCATCAACCAAGGAGAAACCCTGTGCCATTACACAACAACTGCTCCGTCCCCTCTCCCCCGGGGCCTGGTGACCTGTAGTCTACTTTCTGTCTCTATGAATTTGCCTATTCCAGATACCTCATGTAAGTGGAATCATACAATATTTGTCCTCTTGTCTTGCGTGTTTCACTTAGCATAATGTTTTCAAGGTTCATCCTTGTTACGGCGTGCGTCTGTCAGAATTTTGTTTCTAGCCAGCACTATGGTGGTAATCATCGTGTTTTGCAATATCTAAGTGTAACAAATCAACACATTGTACACCTTAAACTCACACTATGTTATGTATCAATTATATCTCATTGAAGCTGGAAAAAAATTTAAACTTAAAGAAAAAAGAACTTTATTCCTTTGTAAGGCTAAATGATATTCTATTGTATGGATATACCACGTTTTGTTTATCCATTTACCTGTCGATGGACATTTGGGTCCACCTTTTGGCTATTGTGAATAATGCTGCTGTGAACGTGGGTGTGGAAGTACCTGTTTGAGTCCTTGCTTTCAATTCTTTTGGGGCTACATTGAGAAGAGGAATTGCTGGACCATACGGTCATTCTATGTTTAACTTCTTGAGGAATTGCCAAACTGTTTTCCTTCGTTATTCACTTTTTACTTGAAGTTTTACATATTGAAAATTGCCCAAATTATAAATGTATTGTTTACTAAATCATCCCAGAGCAACACCCCTGCGTAAATTGTCACTAGGTCAAACTCATGACCACTCTCCTTCTGTTCCTTCCCATTCACTTCTAACACCATAGATGAGTTTTGCCTGTTTTGGAACTTTACGTAAACGTTTTATTTATTCTTCTATGATAGGTTTCTTTCATTCAACATAATGTGAGATTCATCCATATCGTTACCTGCAGCAGTAGCTGATTCATTCCATTGTATAAATATACCACCATTTATTTATCCACTGTGCTGTTAATGGATATTTGGGTTGTTTCCAGTTTGGGGCTATCATGCATATGGTTATGAACATTTGTGTAAAGGTCTTTTAGTGCATAAATGTATAGGTTCCTGTTGGGCATACACCTCTGAGCAGAATGTTAGGTCATAGGGTTTGCATACATCAACCTCGGTAGATACAGTCAGTTTTCCAAAGTGGCTGAATCAATTTCATGCACTTCCATTAGAAACAGGTGAGAGTTTGGATTGCTTTGTAATCTTGCTGACATTTGGTATTATCAGCCTTTAAAACGTTTGCCACCAGAGGGAGGGTGACTGTGTAGTGGTACCTCACTGTGGTTTTAATTTTCATTTCTTTTGTCACTAAAGAGGTTAAACCTTTTCTGATGTTAATTGACCCTCTGGAAATTCTCTCTTGTGAAGTGCCTCAAGTCTATTTGTGCATGAGCTGTTGGATGTTTTTCTTATTGATTTGTAAGAGCTCTTTATATATTCTAGACATGAGTCCTTTGTTGGTTATATGTGTTGAAAATATCTTCTCCCATTATGGGGCTTAACTTTTCACTTGGAATAGTGGGGTTTTAAAAATTGTTTTATTATTTAAATTTAAACAAATTTTTTTAAGATTGGCACCTGAGCTAACATCTGTTGCCAATCTTCTTTTTTTTTCCCTTCTTCTCCCCAAAGCCCCCCCAGTACATATTTCTATATTCTAATTGTAGGTCCTTCTGGTTCTGCTATGTGGGATACCATCTCAGCATGGCTTGATGAGTGGTGCTAGGTCCATGCCCAGGATGTGAACCACTGAAAACCTGGGCTGCTGAAGCAGAGTGCATGAACTTAACTACTTGGCCATGGGGCCAGGCCCTGGTATGGTGGGTTTTGATGAACTAAAGTTGCTCAAGTAATCTTTTTCTTTGTATCCTGTTTAGGAAATTCTCACCTATCCTTTTTATTGAAGTCTTTAATTTCTCTCAATAACCTTTTATTAGAGTTATTTATGGGCGTTTGATGTTTTCTGATGCCATTGTAAATGATATAATTTTTTAAAAATAGACTTCTTATTTTAGAATAGTTTTAGATTTACAAAAAGTTACAAATATAGTGCAGAGAGGTCCTGTGATGGAATCATTTTTAAAATTAAAAAAATATTAGTCTTTTTCCTAATTGTCAATTTCCCAATAGTCAATTTCCTAATTGTCTGTTGCTGTTATGTTGAAATACAATTATATTTAATAGTTCCACCTTGTATTTTTCAACTTTGTATACTTGTTTATTTATTTATTTTTTTAAACTAATTTTTTTTTTTTAAGATTTTATTTTTTCCCTTTTCTCCCCAAAGCCCCCCGGTACATAGTTGTATATTCTTCGATGTGGGTCCTTCTAGTTGTGGCATGTGGGACGCTGCCTCAGCGTGGTTTGATGAGCAGTGTCGTGTCCACGCCCAGGATTCGAACCAACGAAACACTGGGCCGCCTGCAGCGGAGCGCGCGAACTTAACCGCTCGGCCACGGGGCCAGCCCCTGTATACTTGTTTATTAATAGTAATAATTTATCTTGATCTTTTTGGATTTTCAATGTACCCAATTATGTCATCTGTGAATAAGATAGTTTTATTTCTTCCTTTGTAATCCCCAAACTTTTTCCCTTTATTGTACTAGCCTGGACCTCCAGGAAATTTTTTTTTTTTTTTGAGGAAGATTAGCCCTGAGCTAACTGCTGCCAATCCTCCTCTTTTTGCTGAGGAAGGCTGGCCCTGAGCTAACGTCCGTGCCCATCTTCCTCTGCTTTATATGTGGGATGCCTACCACAGCATGGCTTGCCAAGCAGTGCCGGGATCCGAACTGGCAAGCCCTGGGCCGCTGAAGCAGAACGTTCGAACCTAACCGCTGAGCCACCAGGCGGGCCCCCCAGGAAAATTTTAATATAAGTTGTGGTAGCAAGCATCCTACTGTCTTTCCTAGTCTCAGAGGAAAACTTCCAATATTTCACTATCAAGTATAATGTTTGCTGTAGAATTTTTTTTAGATATTCTTTATCAGATTGAGAGAATTCCTTATTTTCTCCTAGGTGGATTTCGATTTTCTCTTTTGGATGGTGAATTTTATCAATTGATTTTTCTGAGTATGTTGAAATACTTTGAATGTCTTTTTCTCCTTTTTTTTTTTTGTTACATTAATGTTTCAATTTTCAAATGTTAAACCAACCTTGCATTCCTGGGACAAACCCAACCTCCGGTAACATATTATCATGTTTATATATCCCTGCCTTGGTGATCACTGATGCTATCAAAGAGATTTTTCAAAAAAATTAATTTGATCACCATTTCTAGTTTTCTTGGTGGAAGTGTTGGTGTAAAATAAGATTAGATTTCTTTGCTGAAGTGGAAAAATCTTAAAGATTTTTAATTTCATTGTATCTGTTACATCCTCCTTTTCACTTTTAGATCAATATTGCAGAGGTTTGTGTGGACACAAAGCAAAGGATTCTGTAGCTGATGCAGAGGTTCCCCCTGCACGCCAGACTGACTCAGACCAAGAGCTAACTTCTGTCTCCTGCAGTGCACACCCAAGGGCTGTTGGTCCCACCCAGTCCTGGTAGATTGACCACATTGGGTCTTTCACCCCCTCACCTCAGTGCTGTTGACACTTTTTCAGATTACCAGGTTGCTGTTCTAGTCCAATAAGCTGACCCTGGCATACCACTGTGGCCTTTAAGAGCTCAGAGAAGTGCCTGGCTGTTGTGCATTCTCCTGACAGATCAGTTGTCGTCCATCTTGTTCCTCTGCAGCTCCCTCCATTCCTGCTATGTTTCATGACGCTGATGATTTGTCACTCTGTTCTTTAAAGTCTAAATCCAATTTTCAGCAATTCATGGTTTAATTCAGCTTGGTGGCTCCCTACATCCCTGTGGTAGGCTGAATAATGGCTCCCCAAAAATGTCCACACGCTCATCCCTGGGACCTGTGAATGTTACAAAAGAGATTTACACATGTGATTAAGTTAAGGAGCTTGAGATGGGGAGATGATCCTGGGTTATCTGCGTGGGCCCGAAATGTCATCACAAGGATGCTTATAAGAGGGAGGCAAGAAGATCAAAGGAGGAATTAGGAGGTGTGAGGACTGAAGCAAGAGATTGGAGTGATTAGAGGAAGAGGCTGTGAGCCGAGGAGTGCAGGAGCTAAAAAAGACGAGGGAATGGATGCTCCCTGAGAGCCTCCAGAAGGAACCAGCCCTGCCGACCCTTGGCTTTAGCCCAATGAAACTGATTTTGGATTTCTGACCTCCAGATCTGTAAGGGAATAAATTTGTGTTGTCTTAAGCACTGAGTTTGTGGCAATTTCTTACAGTGGCAACAGGAAGCTAACACAGTCCTCTACTTGCATAACCAGGCCCTTAGGTATAAGGGAAGGGTTGGGACTCGATAGAGATTCGGAATTGCTTATTGACTTGTTAAGGGTGGAGCTGAAAGACACACAAACCTGTCCTACAGAGGTACACTGGGGGTGGACTACATAAAAGGGATATAAGCAAGACTCTAGCCAACTCCAGGACATAGAAGATACAGGCAGCAGGAGATGCAAATGGAACAAGAATTCCAACGGCAGGTCCTATGGTAAGTTTGCACAGAGAGCGGGCACGGAATGTTGATGGCAGGCTGAGTTGTAAATATTTTTCGATATTTGGTTCCTATTTTGCTAATAACCTAAGTTAATAATAGAAAAGAGAATTTCCACCAAGGTTTTGGTCGGGGAGTTTTTTGATGTAGGTTATCGGAGGAAGAATAAATATGATGGAGGAAAATGCCTGCTGGTAGACGCCACTAAATGATAAGTGCTGAATTCTAGGAGGACAGATGAGACTGGAGATACCCTATAAGATTGGAGAACTTATCAACAGGGAAGCTGGTGAGAGAAAGTGTGGGCGTCCCCACTGGATTGGGGCTCGATGTAGCTGAATATTCTGCAAGTAAGTTATTTAACGTGTTGGTTTGCTTGTGCTAAAGCTTCACTTATGTGGACATAACTAAAAGTCAGCAAGGAAGTAAAATGTTTTGAGTAGTCAAAAAAGAGTTTTCAGGGCTTTCCTCCACTGGTCTGAGTACAGCCTGTGGGCTCTCAGTTCAGCTCTATCCGTTCTCCTTGTGCATGTAATTCTGCAAAGTGTAGCCATCTGATTTCTGGCCAAAGAGGTAAAAAACAGCAAAGAAAAAACAGCAAATAAGAAGCCAGGAACAGAGGGAAGGCAAACAGACAACCCAAAGAGGCGAGAGCTGGCAGCCCATGTAAATGAACACAAACACACTGGTGCCTCCAGGTGCCCCTGCCGCCCAGCCCTGCCCAGGATCTCCCACTCTCCCTACAATCCACCAACAAGAGGGTTAACTCCTGGCGGAGCAGGGGGCTTCCAGACCCCACTGCAGCACCAAGTGTCTCTTCTGTTCTGGTCGGTCGTGCCCTGGCCTCATGGATGTTAATAATTTGAATATCACTCATGCACATTGCTTTGTTTTTTTAATTTTTTTTATTTTTGGGGGGAAGATCAGCCCTGAGCTAACATCTGCTACCACTCCTCCTCTTTTTGCTGAGGAAGACTGGCCCTCAGCTAACATCCGTGCCCATCTT
Source organism: Equus asinus (assembly GCF_041296235.1). Lineage (NCBI taxonomy): Eukaryota > Metazoa > Chordata > Mammalia > Perissodactyla > Equidae > Equus > Equus asinus. The sequence continues at coordinate 107,325,769 of NC_091794.1, read as the reverse complement.
CCTTTCCTTTATATGTGGGATGCCTGCCACAGCATGGCTTGATGAGCGGTGCCATGTCTGCACCCGGGATCCGATCTGGTGGACCCCGGGCTGCTGAATTGGCACGTGCGAAATTAACAGCTGTGCCACTGGGCCGGCCCCCAAGTACATTGCTTTAATAATTAGGTCAGCTAGCTAATTTTCTGATATAAGAAATCCAAAAATAGAGCAGTTAGGGGTTGTTTCATGTAGGGAGAACAGTCATATATAGTTACAGGCGCAGTGGGCATCAATACATTACAATACAGGCTAACAACTGATTTTCATATGAGTGGGCCTCAGTCATTAAGAAAAGTTTTATTGTATTCAGCTTAATCTGTTCAAGAAAACAGGCAAGAGTGTGATACATTTTAGAAGTTTTAATCCAAAATGGACTAAACGTTTTGGTGCTTTTATAGAATTGAGCCTTTAACCATCTAGAAAATTCACTTGTTCAGAGTGACTCATTCTTCAGGATTCCAGAGCTGGAACTCCTGAATGGAACACAACAATGGCCTGTCCGTATTGTGTATAGCCAAAATGTGCATATTCTTGTATAGCCAGATTCATTCTTCTATCCCAGGCCTGTGCAAACGTGAGCATTGGCTCACCTGGGCTGAAGTTGCCTCTGTGCTCACCTGGGCCCATCAACCCTCCCTGCTCACCTGGGCTGATGGTGGCTCCGTACTCACCTGGGCCCATCACCTTTCCCCGCTCACCTGGGCTGATGGTGCCTCCATGCTCACCTGGGCCCATCACCCCTCCCTGCTCACCTGGGCTGATCACCCCTCTCTGTTCATGTGGGCTGACCCTGCTTCTCTGCCCACCTGGGCTGACCGTGCCTCCATGCCCACCTGGGCTGATGGTGCCTCCCTGTTTATCTGGGCTGACCTCACCTCCCTGCCGCCTCCTTTTCCTTTGCTTCCGTGGGCCTCTGTCGTGGAACTGTGGTGGCACCAACGAAGAACAAAAGCTCCTTTCTCATTTTTGACACGATGTTATGATGAAAATGGCACACACGTCAACTCATCTCAGCCACTCAAACCATAGGCCTTAGAAAAACAGTTTAATGAGACTTAAGACAGCTTGAAGAGCTGGAGATGGGGTTGGATGGAGGCAGAAGCAAGTTCAGAGTCCAATGTAACACACTAAAAAAGCAAATCGAAACAAACAGCGTGCTTTGAAAATACGAAAAGGAGGAAACACGTTCAAAGTTAATGGAAAATTTGAGGGTCAAAGAAGTCAATGAGCTAGAAAGAGGGCAACAAAAGTAACCTTGCTGAATTCTGCATGGATTGTGTCACTGGAATTTGCTACACAGCAGAGGGAAGGGACCCTCTTTCTCTAGCAACGTGCCCTCATTAGCAGATGGGTCTTATACTTTAAGAGCCTGGCCGGTCTAATTGCTTTATTAACTTAATTACTCACTCTAACCACCTATACTCAACATTAGTCAGCTGCACAGGTTACCAGCCAGCCCTGAGCGAAAGATGCAGAGAAACCAGGGCCAAGCGGCAGGCCTGAGCAGTGAACAGGGCACGGGAGGGCTCCACGGCGGGGTGGCTAAAATCACAGACTCACAGCAGTGACCATGCGCTCACTGTGAGGATTCCGGGTCGCAACAGCAGCACCAGGGCTCCCCAGGGCATCCGGAAGTGGGGACCGCAGGACCGTGGAACCCCATGGGACATGGAGCCGGGAGCCATTGGTAGTGGCAGACACTCTCCATTTCCCCAGCATGGCCGTGGGGTCCCTGCTCCTGGAGCCCCTTTCTCTGAGCATCTGTTCCCATCTCCTCTCAGCCCCCACGGCCCCTTTCTTCCTCCCCCTTGCGCAGTTTCCCCACCCAACGGCTCAGGCCTCCTGGGGCTCCTTCTCGCTCCAGCCTCCCTTTGTGCTCTGACCCATCCTCCCTGCCTTCCACCACGTTGTGACCTGCCAGGCTCCCTCTGCAGCTCCAAATTCTTTCCCTGGTGCCCAAGAAAAAAATTCAGATGGCTCCATTTGTGTTTTCCTGCCAGTTGGATGTCAGGGAACCCTGGCATCTAAAGGTCGACGCACACCCTTGCTGTCCTCAGCAGAGGCGGGGTCTCACGGTATCTACAAGGTGGTCCTTTCTGCAGGGCCGGGGCCCAGCAGTCAGGTGTGGCTTACTCGCAAAGACTGGACAGTGGGTTTCTAGTTTCTGAAAACGTGGAAGAGTTCCATGAGTTGGAGAATGAGTCCTTCATTTTTGCCTCTAGTTCCCTCACTCACAGGCTGGGTGGACAATGGTAAATCACTTCCTTTCCACATAGAATGAGGGGTCTGCATAGATAATAATGCCATTTGCCACATACCAGGCATTCCAAGTGCTACACACAAATTTGTTGTTGAATTCCCAGGAGGGAGGTACTATCCTCGAATCCTATTAAAGATGGGGAAACAGGCACAGAGCAGTTGAGTAACTTGGCCAAGGTCACATAGCTAGTAAGTGGGAGAGCAGGGATCTGAACTCTGTCAGTCTGGCTTCAGAATCCTTGCTCTTAACCGTGCTCAATTCGCGCTGCCATATTGCCATTCTAGCATCCCTCGGGCCCCAGGGAAAAGTGGGCAATGAGATAAATGAGGCTGGTGGGGAGGGGATTAGCTCTGTTCTCCAGAACAAGATGGTCCTTTGTATCTGGCCAGGATGGCCGGCACCCCGCAGGAACGCTGCTGCCCTTTGCCTGTGCCCTCTCTGCAGGGCATGGGAAATGCTGGGCTGTCAGCATGTATAAACTCAAAAGTTTCTCCCTCACTCACTTCAAGGACTGTTTACCCAAGTGGAAGCAGGAGGATTAGGCAATCCATTGATCCAACGTGTTTGATTGGTTTGGGTGTGACCGAGTGTAGTGCAGCTATGGGAACAAATGCATCCCATGGAGAAACATGGACACCCACGCTAGCTCGGAGGGCCCAAAGGCAGGCCTTGGCATGTGGCTCATGAGCTAGGAATCCGGGGTCAACCAGTGATTTCGGGATGCGGATAAGAACATGAGTACTCTCCATTCCATGCCATACGCGGGGACCAGGCCATTTCCCAAGATGCCTGCTGAGGGCTGACAACAGTCTGCAGCGGTGGCTTGTGTCCATTGTTGAGACAGGCAGGAAATATCAAGCAGGATCCGGCTAGGGTTTTCAGGGATCAGTGATGCCCTTCACCAGGTCCCAAAGCTCCTTGCCAGGAGCCAGGTCACAGGAAGTGACAGTGTTCTGGTCACTCCTGCACAAAGGCTGCACTGTGTTGGCCCTTCAAGGGAGTATTTATAAGTTAGGACATTGAACCACCAAACCCGTGGGCTACCTGGTCATGGTAATGACCCTGGAGGAGATCGGGAAAGGAAACGTCACCTGCCGAGCGAACCAAGTCAGAAGGGCCATTGTGGGGAAGGTGTTATCGTTTTAGCGGGTGCAGCGGAGGGTGGATCAGGCCGCCAGACTTGGTAAATTGTTATTTACAGTTTCTGAGCTTTTAAAAGAAGGGCTTCCCCAGAATCCGTCCTGACGCCGGACCCGCGGCACCATGCAGGCTCCGCTGACCTTGCTGTCTCTGCTCCTCCTGGGAGCCCAGGCCGGGCAGCACTGGACCTACTCAGGTAAGCCCCCCGCGAGGAGGGGAGCGCCTCCTTCCGGAGGACAGCGGCCGAGCCTGGCGTTTCTTGGGCTGGCGAGGCAGACCACGCACGCTTGTGTGCGGTTCCTCTGTTGGGGTCTGCCCATCGTGGGCTCAGTGTCTCGGGGTGTATAGAGAACGCACTGAACTTAGACCTCCACTAAGGAAAAGAAGAAATAGTCCCCCACTTCACAGATCCACGAGGGTCACCCAGAGTGTCTTTAGGTAGCCTCCAGGCTGCCTGCTGTCGATGGCCGTGTCCTGCTGAGACCCAGACCTCAGTACTGAAACCCAGCCTTTAAAAGATGAAATCGAAACCCTGGCATTGACATGAGTTCTGGCCCACGTATGAGCCAAAGATGGGAGGACTGCATCTGTGGCGTTTGGACATGAAACACCCCATCCATGTGGCAGTGAAGAGAGCTCCTGCCCATGTCCCCTCTTTTTTGTACTGGACTGAGGCAGGAGAAGACACTCCTGCCACTGGCAGGGGCCAGGAGCAAACACAGTGTTGAGTCTGCTCCCTGCACAGGCCCCCAGCCTCAGACACAGGGAAGCGTACATTCAGGGTGGATATGTGCCCTGTTGAATCAAGGGCAATAGAATTAGGGGCATAGTGGGGAAGCTCAGAAAGTCCAATTTCAGAGGGCAAGATGGCCAACCCTGACCAATGGCTCTGTTGTGGAGCAGAGGCATCCCACAGCCGGCCACGGGGACCCCGGGGCATCTGCTTCTCTGGCCCACTGGCGCTGGGGGTGGAGCAGAGGGTAAGGAAGGGAGAGAATTCCGTCAACGCAAGTCTTGTCCTCCCCAGGCTCAGTCCAGCGTCTGGGACTGTGGGCCTTCTGGAAAGCCTCCAGGGGCCCTGGAGGACTTGGGGCAGCTGCTGCAGTGACTTTCCAGAACACATGAGAACCCTTCAAGACTGAGAGGGGTGCGGCCAAAGCCTTGTGTCCATAAAGGGACTGTGCTCGAGACCCCTGGCCTTGATCCTGGCATCTCGCCTCTAGGAAAGAATTGTTTAAAAATTGGGTTTTATTATTAAATAGAGAAGAGCAGAGAAGTAGAGAATTGACTTTTCTCTTGATTGCAAAGCCAAGAAGCTGTGAGAGGCCCCAATATAAACATCTTCCTTCAAACAAGCTCTGCGCTCACCTCACAGCCCCCACCTCCTGCCCCCTCGCTGCACAAGGGTGAGGGCTCGTAGTCCTAGCTGCAAATGGTCACACCAGGACCCACGGTGTTTGGAAGCCCAGTCGCTGCTAATAATGACTGGCTTTTATTACTCTCTCCCCTGTGATTAGTAACTACCTTAAAAAAAAGACCCTTTTCCTTATTTTGATGTTTTCTTACCTCATCATTCTAGTTGAGTGATTGAACCAGATGCCTCCTTTCTCATCCTGAATCTGTAGGTGAAGGTGCACCTGGTGGGTCTTACCACACTGGGAACCGGTGAAAGGGGTGGAGAGAGAAAACAGGCGGGGGGTCCTGCCGCAGGGGCGGAAGGGGCTGTGTTGTTGTTGAGAGCTGGGAAGGAGAACTATGCCATTCAGAGGAAACGAGGCAAAGGCCACCAAATAACACAGGAAGGCCAAGCCCAGGGAGCCCTCTCGTACATTTATCAGCTGACGATAATTCACAGGCAAACTAAAGCTACATATTAAAGACTTTCATCGCTTTCAAAACACTAAGTCATATTCTCAGGGCCAGTGGTTGCAACAGGAAAGTCAGGGATCGGCACCAAAGCCCCCAAGACACAGCGTCCATGGAGTTAATTTAAATGCCTCTCCCACCTCCTTCTGGAGGCCCTGCTTCTGCTTTCCAGAAGGCAGACCTCTGGCCTTGATCCTGGCAGCCTGCCTGGCTCCTGTGGGCCTTCCGCCGGGCAGGCCGTGCTGGGAGCTGCAGGCTCTGGCCTCTGCCCCGAGTGAGGGGCCGGCAGGGAGGGCTTGGCTGGGCAGCCTCTCAAACTGCAATCCCTTGGGATCTCTCCTGTCTCAGACGGGGAGCTGGATGAAGCGCACTGGTCGAATGAGTACCCCACCTGCGGGGGCGACAGACAGTCGCCCATCGACCTGCAGAGTAAGAAGATGCGGTACAACCCATCCCTGAAGCCTCTGACCCTGGTGGGCTACGAGGACCAGGAGGGCGAGTTCTCCATGATCAACAACGGCCACACAGGTAAGGGTGGGCCACAGGGGCCGGGCCATGAGTGGTCAGCAGGGAAGGCAGGTGTTGGCTGCCGGGAGCGGCATGCGCAGAGGCTCAGAGCGCAGCCTTGGAGCTGCAGGCCTCAGACGTGCGGGCGGACAGGCGGGAGGCCCTGAAACTAAGTGGCTCTTCCAAAGTTGTGCAGCATCTGTCTTTAGACTCAATTCCTGGCTGGCTCCTTCTTTCCTCCTTAGCCTCTCCCCAAACTTGCTCTGACCCGACCAGTGGGAAATTCAGCTCACAGACAGGTGATGCTGCTGAAGCCACACGCCCGCTGCGTGCTCTGTTGATCTCTGCCCTGGTCTGATTTTCCGTATTTTCTGTACTGAGTCTGATTAACTCAAAGTGCCTGACAGGTAGGCCAAGCATTTCTCAGAGGTTTAAAAAGAAGCTCATGTTTTCTGTTCCCTCCTAGAAAGGGGGTGGAAGTCAGACAGGAGAAGTTGGGTCTTGGGGACCGCACTTCAGAAGCCTAGACTGGACAACTGTAAATTCGTGCTTTATGTTTGCAGAACACCCTGCTGATTTTCCGTGGGTTCATCTCTGAGCCTCATGACAACCCCAGGAGGGGGGCATTTTTTAGGCTGGAAACCAGAGACCTTGGGAGGCCGAGGGACTTACTCAAGGTCACACAGGCTCTTGCGGCCCAGCTGGACCCAGAGCCCCTGTCCTCCTCTTCCACTCTGGCCTGGGGCGGGTCAGTTTACTGCCCACCTGCATAGGTGTACGGGGGTCACAGGACTTAGATTTCCTATTGGCACAATTGAGAAAATAAAACCAATTGCCTTGATGGGGCTGGTGACATAGCACATAGGAGAATGACGGAAGATCTGTAAAATCCTCAGGGACATGAGCCTGGATCACCGAACTCCACTAATAATTCATAAAAGCCTCATTTTATCATAACGTCAAGCTCCTGTTTCCAAAATTACTCTCTGAAGCTTCCAGTGGGTTAGCAGCTTGCAGCTTCTCCCCGTCCTCGCCCTTAGGGGAGAGGGGCTGGCGCCAAAGGGTCAAAGGCGGCCGCTGAAGGCAGGGAAAGCTTGGTGGACGCCAGCAGGTCAGTCGGCCGGGACTAACGAATGATTGACAACCCCTCTTCATTACGTGGGCTGAGTTTCTGCTGGCTGCCTGCTGTGTGCAGGGCTTTGTGTTGAGGACCCGGGAGAGGACGGGGTGAGGAAGACGCCAGCTTCCCTGGGGGTTTACAGTGGCTCCCTCCTCCCGCATTGCAGAGGGCCCTGGACCTTCCTCCTATAAGGCTGTGCTGGGATCTCTGGAGGCCAGAAGCTTGTTCCCCTGGGGTCCCCAACCCACCCTACAGCATCTCAAACATTAGAATGCACTCACAGCTCACAATACTTATTTTGTTTTATGTAAATTGTTTTGAAAGATTTTTATAATTTAGCTTTTGAGGTTATTTGGCTATACTCTTTACAAGTGGCTATACATTTTCAGCAAGCTCCAAGCACATTGAAGAATTCCACGGAAGGGAGGGGGCCGGCCTGGTGGTATAGTGGTTAAGTTCACATGCTCTGCTTCGGCAGCCTGGGGTTCACTGGTTCAGATCCTGGGCGTGGACCTACACACTGCTCATCAAGCCATGCTGTGGTGGCATCCCATATAGAAGAACCAGAAGGACTTACAGCTATGTACTGGGGCTTTGGGGAGGGAAAAAAAAGGGAGATTGGCAACAGATGTTAGCTCAGAGCCAATCTTCCTCACACACACACACAAAATTTACTATAGTGGAGCCATTTAAAAAAAAAAGCTAATATTAAAAAAAAAGAATTCTGTTGAAGGGAAAAAAGAAATAATCTACAAATTTTAAATCTAATGAAATTTTGATGAATACTAAGTTTAACAAAAAAGTTGAAAAGACATAATTAAACATTTATTAATTTTGCTTTTGCAGAGTCCTTTTTATATCTTGGAACCTAAGATATAAACATATATGTTTATATATATATTTTTAATAGATTTCATTTTTTAGAGCAGTTTTAGGTTCATGGCCAAATTGAGCAGCAAGTACAGAGCTTTCTCATACACCTCCTGCTCCTCTGCCTGCATAGCCGCCTCTATGATCAACATCACTCACTAGAAGGGTACATTTTTTATGAAGGATGACCCTGTATTGACACATCATAATCGCCCAACGTCCGTAGTTTACATTAGGGTTCACTCTTGGTGTTGTACACTCTGTGGGTTTGGACAAATGTATAATGACATGCATTCATCACCACAGTGTCATACAGAGTGTTTTCACTGCCCTAAAAGTCCTCTGTGCTCTGCCTAGTCATCTCTCCCCCGCCCCTAACCCCTGGCAACCACTGACCTTTTTACTATCTCCATAATTTTGCCTTTCCCTGAACGTCATGTAGTTGGAATCATACAGTGTTTCGTCCTCCCAGCTTGGCTTCTTTCACTGAGTAATGTGCATTTAAGTTTCCTCCATATCTTTTCATGACTTGTTAGCTCCTTCCTTTTTAGCGTTGACTAATATTCCACTGTCTGGGTGGACCACAGTTTATTTACCCATTCACCTACGGAAGGACGTCTTGGTTGCTTCCGAGTTTCAGTGATAATGAATAAAGCTGCTGTAAACATCTGTGTGCAGATTTTTGTGTGGACATGTTTTCAGCTCCATTGGGTAAATACCAAGGAATGTGATTGCTGGGTTATATGGTAAAAGTATGTTTAGTTTTGTAAGAAACTGCCCAAATGGCTTCCAAAGTGGCCGTGTCATGTTGCATCCCTCCAGCAATGTGGGAGTCCCTCTTCCTCCACATCCTCACCAGCATTTGGTGTTGTCAGTGTTCTGGGTTTTGCACATTCTAATAGGTGTGTAGCGGTATCTCATTGTTTTGATTTGAATTTCCCTAATGACATATGATGTGGAGCATCTTTTTATATGCTTATTTGCCATCTGTGTATCTTCTATGATAAGGTGTCTGTTAAGGTCTTTGGTCCATTTTTAAACTAGGTAGTTTTTTTATTGTTGAGTTTTAAGAGTTCGTTGTATATTTTGAGTAGCAGTTATTTATCACATGTATCTTTTGCAAATATTTTCTCCCAGTCTGTGGCTTGTCTTCTAAATTCTCTTGATGTTGTCTTTTGCGGAACAGAAGGTTTTAATTTTAATGAAGTCCAGCTTGCCAATTATTTCTCTCATGGATTTTGTCTTTGGTGTTGTATCTAAAAGACATCAACATACCCAAGGTCATCTGGGTTTTCTCCTGTTATCTTTTAAGAATTTTATAGTTTCACATTTTACTTTTAGGTCTATGATCCATTTTGAGTTAATTTTCGTGAAGGGTGTAACGTCTTGTCTAGATTCACGTTTTGCATGTGGATGTCCTGTCATTCCAGCAGTGTTTGTTGATGAGACTCTATTGTATTGCCTTTGCTCATTTGTTAAATATCAGTTGCGTATACTTACGGGGATCTATTTCTGGGCTCTCTATTCTGTCCCATTGATCTGTTTTCTCTTCTTTCACCAATACCACACTGCCTTGATTACTATGGATTTACAGTTAAGTCTTGAAGTTGGGTAGCATCCGTCCTCCAGCTTTGTTTTTCTCCTCAATATTGTGTTGGCTATTCTGGGTCTTTTGCTTCTCCATATAAACTTTAGGATCAGTTTGTTAATAGCCACAAAATAACTCACTGGGATTTTGATTGGGATTGCATTGAATCTATCAATCAAGTTGAGAAGAACTGACATCTTGACAATATCGGATCTTCCTATCCAGGAACATGAAATATCTCTCCATTTATTTAGTTATTCTTTGATGCCTTTCATCAGAGTTTTGTAGTTTTCCTCATATAGATCTTGTCCATATTTTGTTAGATTTATAGCTAGGTGTTTAATTTTTGGGGTGCTAATGTAAATGGTGTGGTGTTTCTAATTTCAAATGCTACTATATATTTATATTTTTATGTGCCCCAATTTTTGTTATTAGATTCAACAGACATAAAATTACATTTGAATAAGAAGAAATTGAAAACACACTTGGATGTTGAGACAAATTGCTACAAAAGTTTCTAAAGCTTATTCTCAATTTCTCTATTTTGTTGTAGACTAGTAACAGGTGGTGGACCTGATTGATTAATATATACTTTTAACTTCCCAAAATACATATTCTTAGGCTCCAGAAAAGCTTAAAGGCCTAAGGTGCTGGGATTCTAGTGTTCAGTGGGAAAAAGAACATTGTTCTCTTAACGGGTCCTATACGCCGCTTTGTTAGGCTCCTCGAAAGAGGGACAATCTATCATTCAGCTTTCTAGCCTAGTACCTGGACTAGATGCGTTTGAGGAGAAAAGACTTCTGCATGAAAGGGTCAGTCCCCAATAGGTGCCCATGAGGGATGCAGGATTCTGAGCAGGTTTTGATCTTCCAAGACTGCCGGAGCAAGGCTGGTTTTGTCTTTTTTTCAAACTCTTATTTTGAAATAGTTTTAGATTAGAAAAATTGCAGAATAGTACAGAAGGTTCCCATATACCCTTCTCCCACTTCCCCTAATATTGACATCTTATAACCGTACTACATTGATACGATTAACTGCTCTATAGACCTCATTTGAATTGCCACACTTTCCCATTAACGTCCTTCTTCGGGTCCAAGATCTAGTCCAGGATCCCACATTGCATTTAGTCATCATATCTCCTTACTCCTCTCCAACTGGGGTCAGTTCCTCAGTCTTTCTTTGACTTTCACAACCTTGACACTTGGCCATTGCTTCTTGAGCACAGAAAATGCTCAAATCGTGGTTTTTCTGCTCTGGGAAGAACCTGGTTAAATTAGTTTCAAACAAGGGGAACAACTTTTTCTGGATATTAAATCAATTTTCAGAATCTGGAGCATTCAGCAGGTTGATTTTTGGGTAGAGGTATTTGGCCTCCCCTTTTCTTTTTTTTTTTTTTTTATTAATGTTATGATAGATTACAACCTTTTGAGATTTCAGTTGTACATTTTTGTTAGTCATATTGTGGGTACACCACTTCCCCCTCCGTACCCTCCCCCCACCCCCCCTTTTCCCTGGTAACCACCGATCAGATCTCCTTCTCAATATACTAATTTCCACCTATGAGTGGAGTCATATAGAGTTCGCCTTTCTCTGACTGACTTATTTCGCTTAACATAATGCCCTCGAGGTCCATCCACGTTGTTGTGAATGGGCCAATTTCGTCTTTTTTTATGGCTGAGTAGTATTCCATTGTGTATATATACCACATCTTCTTTATCCAATCATCAGTTTCTGGGCATGTAGGCTGGTTCCACGTCTTGGCTATTGTAAATAATGCTGCGATGAACATAGGGGTGCAACGGACTCTTGAGATATCTGATATCAGGTTCTTAGGATAGATACCCAGTAATGGGATGGCTGGGTCATAGGGTATTTCTATTTTTAACTTTTTGAGAAATCTCCATACTGTTTTCCATAGTGGCTGTACCAGTTTGCATTCCCACCAACAGTGTATGAGGGTTCCTCTTTCTCCACAACCTCTCCAACATTTGTCGTTCTTGGTTTTGGATGTTTTTGCCAATCTAACGGGGGTAAGGTGATATCTTAGTGTAGTTTTGATTTGCATTTCCCTGATGATTAGCGATGATGAACATCTTTTCATGTGTCTATTGGCCATATTCATATCTTCTTTTGAGAAATGTCTGTTCATGTCCTCTGCCCATTTTTTGATCGGGTTGTTTGTTTTTTTGTTGTTAAGCAGTGTGAGTTCTTTGTATATTATGGAGATTAACCCTTTGTCGGATAAGTGGCTTGTAAATATTTTTTCCCAATTAGTGAGCTGTTTTTTTGTTTCAATTCTGTTTTCCCTTGCCTTGAAGAAGCTCTTTAGTCTGATGAAGTCCCACTTGTTTATTCTTTCTATTGTTTCCCTCAACTGAGGAGTTACAGTGTCCGAAAAGATTCTTTTGAAACTGATGTCAAAGAGTGTACTGCCTATATTCTCTTCCAAAAGACTTATTGTCTCAGGCCTAATCTTTAATGGCCTCCCCTTTTCAAAAGCACAGTGACAAGCCGGAATTGCTGCCATTTTTCAATCTGGCCTGTGAGGTCCTGTTGATAAAACTTGAGAATTGAGCCATTCTGTCTGCAGGGAATTGTATTTTGGGGAAACATACTTGTCAGGACCTCTGTTTCTGCTCATGAGGTGCTAACTGTCCCCGGCCTGGTCCTCAGCTCGCCAGTCTCTTGGCACAGATGACACTGCACATCTCCTTTTAAAGACTCTTCCGTTTTGCTCATGTGAGCTGTGATTTGGAGGCCGGCCATGTTTTAAACACTAATACAAAGTACCTGTTCTGCCAGAGGGCATGTTAAAATCTTTGAGGCCGGATTCCTGCCTGACAACGCATTATGTTACGAATTTAATCACAGCTCCCTGCGCTTTAGACCATTGGGAAGGGAAGAAGGGGGATCTGACGGATATCAACTCCCTAATATTTACTCTTTAAGGAAACTTACTTGTTTATCACCATCTTTGAAGACTTTAAATAGAAAGACTTTGATAACAGGTCAGCTGCCGCTTGTCCCTTTCCAAGTCGTAAATTATGTCCTCAGAGGTATTTTTCTTTCACTCCCTTGTGTCACTCTCCACATCTTTCTTTAGAGAAATATAGAGATTTCTCTAAGGCCTGAGCCAGTCAAATGGACTACTGCAGCTATGTGACGGGAGTGACTTCTCTGCAGGAAGTCTGTCGGGCACAGGCAGGAGGAAGCTGGAATAGTGATCCATTTTCCCATCAGCAATAACCTAACATTTGAATGCATCCATTGATAATCACACCAAATTAAACGCAAGCCAGGAGTCCGTGTGTTCCCAGACTTGCTGCAGATTTCCGTCTCTTGTCTTCTGAGGACAAGTTGAGGCTAGTAATGGTGACATCCTGTCCTGTCCACACCCAGTTCTGGCCCAGCTCTGTCCCGACCCACAAACTGTGTGATCTGAGAAGTCTTTCCACCTCCCTGGGGTGGCTTCTCTGTCCATAAACTGAAAGTTTCGAAGGCCCGCAGGGACGCCCCCTTACACGGGGTGGAGTGGGTTTTCAGTTGGGCTAGTTCTAGAAGGCTACATAGGATGAGGATTTTAACCCCATCACAAAGAAGATAATGACCTCAACTTGGCCTTACAAATAGTACTTATTCTGGAGAGTAAAAATAATAAAAACAGTCCAAGAGTCCCCCCTTCCTATTTCTACATCAGGGGCAAATTCCAAAACTGGCCAGATGTGAAGAGTGCAATTCTGGTTTCCACACCCATTGGGCCATATCTTTTCAGGGCCTTCCCCTTTCCAACAAGCTGGATCTGCCAGTTTGCGGTCCTGCCTCTAACCTACTGGTTCTGGGTGGAAATGTGTGTCCATGGGAGAGGCATCTGCCTTGCCTAGCTTGCTCAGTGCCTGGTCCTCATCCTGCCCTGTGTCAGTCGCCTCCTCCCCATTGGAACTCTGCTCATGGCATTCTAAGCCAGTCTATAGCACCAGCTTGCCCCCAGAGTGGGCAGGTGACCAGGGAAGAACCAGTAGGTCTGACCTGTCCACATTCACTTGCGCCACTCCCTGTCTCTCGTCTTCTCTCCAGTGCAGATCAGCCTGCGCCCCACCATGCACATGGAGGCTGCCGATGGCACCAAGTACATAGCTGAGCAGATGCACTTCCACTGGGGCGGCCGGGCCTCAGAGATCAGCGGCTCTGAGCACACCATCGACGGGATCAGATATGTGACTGAGGTACCGTGAGGACCCCAGCCAGGTCCTCTTTTCTTCACACCCCGTAGTCACTTATCTTATTAAAACAGCCAAAAAGACTTCGTGCAATGGTGACAGTCAAGTCACCCTGAGGTTGAGTTTATTTTTCGTTCACTCACAACTATTCATTGATCATTGCCATGTGCCAGGGATTCAGGTGGGGTCCCCACCCTCACAGAAGTCACAGCAAGGTAGGAGTCTGCAGCCTACACAGTGGGGCCAGCCCTCTTCAGTTTCAGCTGGATTTCTATGTGTTAGATTTTCTGGCTTCCCTCTCTTGCTTAGATCTGTCCTTGGGATGACCACAGGTACAGTCACCTCCAGGGGCAAGGGTCTCACACCCAAACTACAGAGACCTCAAGAGAACTCAGGGGCTCCCTCCAGACTCTGCCAGTATGTCTGCCTGGAGGGAGGCGGGGTCAGGGAACGCCCTTGAATTGTCCTCTTCCCAGAATCCCATTCATGCTCTTTTCATTCTTAGAGAACTTTCTGGATTGATAGATCTCCTAGCCTAACTAGAGGGAGGTGGAGGTTGGAGTTGTTTGTGCAAGACAGTCTGAGGCCTCAGATGGAAGCCTTTTCTTTCTTTTCCTCCTCTCCTGAGACCCTGAAGCATTTGAAGTCTGTATGAACTGCCCTTGATTACCCTTCCTTGCTCCCACAGATTCACCTTGTTCACTACAATTCTAAATACGGGAGCTACGATATAGCCAAGGATGAACCTGATGGTTTGGCAGTGCTGGCAGTCCTCATTGAGGTAGGCTGAAACTGTGCATGTGAAGCTATAGATTGGTGTCCAGATAGATGTTAAGTATGGATGAAAGCTTTTCCTTCCTGTCCCTCCTCATCTGTTCCTGAGCTCACAATTCCTGGAAACGCTAACTCGATGGAAGATCTCCCCTTTATCTAGCCCTTGCTCACAGTCACCGGGTTCCTTCCGTGTTATCAACCTCAGGGACCTTGGATAACTGGGACAAGCTGACTTAGAGCTGGAGTCACAGAGGGTTGACTGGACACAAAGTGGTCTGAGGGCAAGGGGAGGCCTGCAACCTGCCAGACAAAGGCGACACATCTGCATTTCCAAGAAAGTCTGGAGCGTGGGACTTATGGCTAGGTGGCAAGAAGTGGTCAGTGAATCCACTCCCCACAAAACGAGTATTAAGTTGGATAAAATTGTCACAAATAACCATATCAGTGCTTTGGGAATGGGCCAAATGCAAACAACAATTGAGGCATTTATTTGTGAAAAATGGCTAGAATTTTGAGGAAGAACAATGAGCATCTGTGGACTTTGTGCCTGGGGTTATTCCCAGCCCCACCGCTAACTTGGTCAGCCAGGCAGGTTTATCAGGGCAGGGTGGACAGGAAAACCAGCAGCTTCACTGCCTGGGGCTGAGGAACTGTCTTGATTTGGGCTGTAAATTGAAAACCCAGGCCCAGGGGCACTGACAGTATAAGTAGCAAGCTTAACAGAAAAGACAGAAAACAAAGAGGGAAAACCTGAGCTCTGACAGTCTGAGGTTGCAGTCCCAATTCGGGCAAGTGGCAAGTGGCAGGCCAATAAGAAATTTAACAAGGAGATCCTGGAAATGAGAAAGCCACAGAAGGCCGTGTAAACTTCCCAAGAGGTGGAAAGTAAAAGCCGAGGCTGACTTGATACCTGGCTGCACTTCGATCCATCAGCTGAGGGAGCAAATCTTATGGGACTGAGGGATTCGAGCAAGACCTCTGCTAAAGTCATTCACCGACTGCAAAGCTCTGCTGACCCCAGGTGGCCCCTAGGAATCCAGGCTAAAAAATAAAAATAAGATTTAAGAACTGAGCAGAGACAGTAGCTGCTGCATGTTGTCGGGAAGACGTATCCTGTAGATCAAGTCCGGCCAAGCTCCTAAACAGACACACAAACAAAAAACCCTCAGGCCAATTTTAAAAAATCAGAATTTGGATTTGCTACCATATAGTATACGAAATGTCCAGTTTTCAAGAAAAAGTTGGGCATACAAAGAATAGGAAAATATGATCCATATTTAGGAGGAAAAGACCCAGTCAATAGAAACTGACTCTGAGTGGACCCAGAGTGATTTAGCAGACAGTACTTTATTTTTTATTTTTTGGTGAGGAAGATTGGCCCTGAGCCAACATCTGTTGCCAATCTTCCTTTTTTTATGTTTATTTTTTCTCCCCAAAGCCCCAGTACATAGTTGTATATCCTAGTTGTAGGTCATTCTAGTTGTTCTTTGTGGGATGCCACCACAGCATGGTTTGACGAGTGGTGCATAGGTCCATGCCCAGGATCTGAACTGGTTAACTCCAGGCTGTCAAAGCAGAGTGTGTGAACTCAACCACTTGGCCATGGGGCCAGCCCCTAGCAGATCATGCTTTAAAACAACTATCATAAATAAGTTCAAAGAATTAAAGGGAAATACGATGATGATGATTCAAAAAAGGAAATCTCAATAGAGAAACAGAAACTATAAAAATGCACCGAAATGAAAAGTCTAGAGTTAAAAAATATAATGAACAAAATGAAAAGTACACTACACAGGCTCCGAGCAAATCTGAAGCAGCAGAAGAAAGAATCAGAGAGGCTGGCCCCATGGCCGAGTGGTTAAGTTTGCATGCTCTGCTTCGGCAGCCCAGGGTTTTGCTAGTTCGCATCCTGGGCACGGACCTAGCACTGCTTTTCAAGCCACGCTCAGGCAGCGTCCCACAAAGCAGAACTAGGAGAACCTACAACTAGAATATACAACTGGGGGGCTTTGAGGAGAAGAAGAAGGAGAAAAAATAAATTTAAAAAAAGAAGACTGGCAACAGATGTTAGCTCAGGTGCCAATCTTTTAAAAAATAATGGAAGAAAGAATCAGTGCATTTGAAGATAGAGTAAAGAAATTATTCAATCTGAAGAACAAAGAAAAAAGATTGAAGAAAAATGAACAGAGCCTTAGACTCATGGGGACAAGATCACACATCCTGAAATATATGACATGGGAGTCCCAGAAGGAGAGGAGAGAGAGAAAATGGCAGAAAAAACGTTGAAGGAACAATGGTCAAAAATTTCCCAGATTTGATGAAAAAAAATCCAAGAAAACTCAACAAACCTCAAGTCTGATAAACATCTAGACACATCAAAGTCAAAATGCTGAAAGCAACAAGACAAAAAGGAGCCATCACACATAGGGGAATGCCAGTACAATTAATGACTGACTTCTCTTTAGAAACAAGTCATCAGAAGCCAGCGGAATGACTGTCAGCCAGGAATTCTATATCCAACTACACCACCCTTTAAAAATGAGGCAAAATAAAGACATTCCCAGATAAACAAAAACCAAGATAATTGCTAGCAGACCTGTCTTAGAAGAAATATTAAAGGAAGCCCTTCTGGTTGAAAGGAAATGATACCAGATGGTAATTCAAATCTACAGAGAGAATTGAAGAGTGCCGGATATGGCAAATATGTGGGTAAGTGTAAAAGACTATACATGTATTTGTTCTCTTTTCTTCTTTTAATGTCCTTAAGAAAATCCCATAAAATTGTTCAAAGCAATAACAATACCACTGTGTTGCTGGGTTTATAATATATGTAGAGGTAATATATATGAAAAATAAAAGGAAGGATGGGGAAGAGACAGAGCTATGCTGGAGCCAAGTTGCTCTATTTTACTGGAATTAAATTAATATTAACCTGATGTAGATGGTGATACGTCAAGCTGTGTATTGTAATCACTAGAGTATCAGTAATAACTAAAAATGGTTAAATGGTCCACTAAAAGTATTTGTGAAACACAAAAGGTGGAACAGAGGAACAAAACAGACACGAGACATTTAGAAAACAACTAGCAGATGGCAGTCGTGAATCTGAGACATCTGAATTTACACCCAGTGGAAGAAGAATTGGGTCAACACCACTGATGGAAAAGAACCATTGAAAATAGACCTTTTTCACCAAAGGCAACTTTTCTGACTTTTAAAAAGTCAACACTCATACAAAAAATCAAGAATGAGCTGGCCTTGGCCGAATCAGAGCAGCCTTGCGGGGGCCGTCTGGCTCTCTTCTGCTCAGCCAAGTCCTGAGGATGAAGAAGGGAGGGCATGAGACCAAGCCCCCTCAACCCAGTGAATCCGACTATGGCTGACACTGCCCCAATCTGGGTCACTGGGGATATTTTAGCAGTGACAGCCATTCCCCGAGGGTGTCCCCAGTCATCACCAAGAAGCTCCTTTCCCTGGAAGCTGCCAAAATGCTTCAGATCTTGTCTCCCTGGTGAGCCCAGGCAGCTGGTGGCAGAGAACAGGCAGACTGTCCCCCAACACAACTGGGGCGTGGACAGGCCGCCTCCTCCTTGCCCTTCTGGCTCTGCCTCATCAGTTAGGATAGCAAACCAGCTGGATTAGCGGAGCCGGTCCCGGACAGAGGTCCCTTCTCCCTTAGGTTGACTGCTCTGTGTTTCTCCTACAGGTCAGTGATTACGCTGAGAACACCTATTATAGCAAGTTCCTTTCTCACCTGAGTGAGGTCAGGTATTCAGGTAAGGGAAGCCGACAGCAGCTGCAGGAGGGAAGAGGAATGAGCGTGAGGGTGAGGTGAGGACAGCGGGGCAGGGGAGGGTGACGCTGGTGGGGAGGGTAGCAGATAAGCCCTGCCAGGGGAGCACCCCTCCCTGCACAAGGTCTCTTGTTCTAGCAATTCCTGCTGTTGGCTGAGGCTGTGAACACCTCTGAGAAATCTGTTCTAAACTCTACCTGTCAATTCCCACAACTGGAACTTCTCTCTGGCCAGAGTTCCACTAACTAGGGATGTCTTCACTTGAGTGACTCTCACCGCCGGCCCCAGCCCGCCGTGATGATCCTGGTCACCAGAGAGACATGTTCTCCTTAGCTTCAAGCTGAGAAGACTCTCAAGGGTGAAGCCCCTCATCATCGTGCGGGGACACAAAGTCACACAGGGCTGCTCTCCCATCTCTCTGCCTCCGGAAGGCAGAGTTCTGTTAGAGTGATCGCCCACTCCTATGGCCAGCCCTTGACCTCGAGCGACATCCGCGTCAGCAGTGAAGCCTTGGTTTTGTGCATCCCACTTTGGCCACATCTCCCAGACTCCAGCTCCCTGACTTCAGTCCTCGCTCCTCCAGCAATTCTCACCTCCAATCCATGGGCCTCCACATTCTCACTACTAGTCATGCCTCAGGCCTTTCATCTCTCTTTACCTAGCTGAAGTTCCACTGGCCATCATTCTGACGCACCCAGGCAAACGTCCCCCATGCGCTCGCCCCTCTGTCCCCTATAAGCTCACCTGGCAAAGCCCCAGACCGACTCCCATCTGTTCATGACTGAATGTGGCTGGATAGAAACACACAGACGTCTAACTGGTGTTATGAAGAGGTTCTAACACTGCCCGGAAATCCTGAAATACTTCCCCGGGCGTTTGCTTTTCCGCCTCTCCGAAATGATTACTTCACACTTTCTCCTGTCTCCCGAAGCCCCTGGCCCTGGCCCCAGCTTCTCCCTGGGAGCGGGTGCCTTGCCTCCTGCTTCGTCGAGAAGGTAGTCAGAAACTGACTCATCTTCTGAGCTTCCTGCACCTGACCAAACGTCATTCCCCTCCTCGGCTACAATGGTGAGGTGTCCCTGCACTTGTCCAAGACCACCCTCCGTGTGAGCACCAACCCCACCCCTCTCTCATTCTCGGGCCTCCTCACCTGCTGCTCTCTCCCCTCTCTCCTGCATCATTGATATCTTCCCTTTCATCGGACCATTCCACTCAGCACACAGTTCTGTGCTCCAGCACCTCCCACCTCAAAACGCAAATGAAAGTGTCTCATGACGCCATTATTCTCTCATCTTCCACCTCATTTTCAGATCCCCTTGAAAGAATTGTCTAACAGCCTTGTTCTCTTTTCTCACTCACTGGAAGCTGGCCCGTCACTCCACTGAGCCTTCAAGGTCACCCCTGTTGTCAGATCTCCCTGCCGCTTTTCTCCTCTTCTCTTAATTGACCTCGAAACATCAATCCATTACACCCGGCTCTCATTCTGACCACGCACTCCCTGCCCCAGCTCTGCTTTCTTTTTCTGGCTCCCTCCCTAATATTGGAGGGTGCCACGACTCTGTCTTCCCTCATTCGGTCCCGCAGCCTGAATTGCCATCTCTAGACTGTGGAACCCAAAAATCTATATCTGGTCCTCCGTGCAGGGATGGCATCAGGCAAAGCAGATGCAAGAACCGTCTGGCTAATTTACTGGCTGTGAACAAAGCCAGTGGGAGAAACCACAGGCCTGTGGTATAGCTAAAACATTTCTTCAAATTCACTCATCTCAGACATTTTATTTCTACAACTAACCCGGACACATTTCCTCTCTAGTTCAATAAATTCCACTTCTGATCAATACTGCCTACCACACTGGCCTCTCTCCCTGAACTCAGGATTCCTTTATCCAACTGTTTACTTGATATTGCCATATGGATATAAAACTTAACGTGGCCAAAACTTAACTGTATTCCCTTCACCTTCCAGACGTCACTAAACCAACTTTCTCATCTCAGCAATGAGTGTCATTATCCATCCCATTGTTTAAGCCAAAAATCCCAGAATCATTCTTGATTTTCCTCTTTCCATTACCCCCCACATCCAAAGCATCAGCAGGTCCTGTTAGTTTACCTCTCTACTTTCATTTCTTTTGGGTATATACTCAGAAGTGGAATTGCTGGATCGTATGGTCATTCTATGTTTAATTTTTAAGGAACTGCCATATTGTTTTCCAGTGGCTGTACCATGGTTCTGGAATTTGTGACTCACTTAAATATATTAGAGTTATGAAACTAAATCTATGCAATAGAGCCCTTTAGAAGGTTATATCTTTCAATCTTTCCAATAACAGTAAAACTTACAAATCTTTTGCTTACTATGGGATTATGCACTGTTAGAATTCACGGCCTTCGTTAAACAAGCCGATTTAACTGCATGTCAAAATGATGTCCTCTTTGCCATTAACAAATGCAAAAGTGCCCAGGGAAAGTGAAGCAAAATTCAACTCAACTCCATGTTACTTTGACAGTCTCATGCTAAGCTCAGGGGCTCAGTGTCATTGATGTGAACAAAAGAGGAATTCTCTAGATGCGGTGATGGTTGCGGGTGCTGTGGAGGCTTCAGACACCCTGCAGAGGTCCCCCTCCCTACACCCCACCTGTGGCTGAGCTTGGTTCCCAATGGGCATGGCAGGGAGAGCTCAGGACAGGATGCCTACACCTGGACCCCCACTCGGTTCTGATTCTGCCTTTCTAACCTCCATTCAATCATTTCTAAATCAGCCCAAACTAAAGAATTTGTTCTTTCTTTGAGAGCACTTATGAAGAAGCCCCTAAGAGTCATAGTTAATTCTTTCATTTATCATAAAACATATCCTCTGCCTGAAAACGATGACGATGATGGTGACAGTTACACTCGTGAGTATTTCCTACGTGCTAGTTCGATCCAGCACTTTATAAACACACCCGCCTTTGCCCTTACAGCAATCCTACTGAACGTTCCCTTTTTACAGATGAGGGAGCAGCCTTAGAGGAGTGAGCACCCAGTCAGGAGGAGGTGTCTGAGTGGGTCTCTCCCCAAAGTCTTTGCTCTAACCCCTTCCAGGGAGCAGCAAACAGGGGAAATATTTCCCAATGGTCAGCTTCTATGTTCTGCTTAAATCAGGAGATTCAAACATGGTGAGGTCTGAGCCTGAGCTGTCCTCCCAGGGGGCAGCAGGGGTCCCTAACACTCCTTTATCTCTTGTCCCCTCCGTTAGGACAAAGCACAGTTCTGAGTGGCCTCAACATTCAGGACATGCTACCCAAGGACCTCCGCTACTACTACAGCTACCAGGGGTCACTCACCACTCCTCCCTGTACCGAGAATGTCCAGTGGTTTCTGCTGGCGGATCCCGTCAAGCTCTCCAAGTCACAGGTAGTACATGGCCTCACTTCACCGAAGTCTCCCCTTCCAACTCCCTAGTCAAGAAGAGTGCTCGGCCAAATCTCACCCAATGCCAGCCCTGGGCTCCTGTGGTGTTTGCCCTGCACAGGGCTTCTGTACCTCCCCTACACTGTCGTGGGCGATCTTACTAGTGCCATGGCAGAGAGGAGCAAACAGGCATCAGGGAATCCAAGAAATTTCTAGTTGATGCAGGAAAAGGACTGGAGCCTGATCCAAGTCAGAAGAGAAGGGTTGCATAGTAAAGGCAAATATTTATTGAGTGCTGCTCTCGCCAGCCACTGTGCTCGGCCCCTGATATACAAAATCCCTGTCCTCGTGGAGCTTACATTCTAACGTCATAAATGGCTTTATGCAAGAAGACTGGCTTCGTGTTGAGCTCTTTCCCATGCCAAAATGCCTGTAGTCCTTTGAAGAGAAGAGCTGTGTCAGTCATCTTCTTTCCTCCAGCATAGCATGGGCATATAATAAATGTTTACTGAGTTGAATAAAGGACAAATGTTGCTGAGGTTGCAAAACAAAGCTGACAATTCCTTCTGGGTGATGTTCTTCCTTTTTCTTAAACTTTTCATTTCCTTACTTCCTGAAAAGGTGGAAAGACCCCTATTCAAGGATACCCCCACACAAAATTGTCTAACCAGGTTAGAAGTGCCCCCAGATGCCTAAGAGAAGCAAATGTAAATCATCTTTGGAAAAAGGCACCTTAAATCCAGATCTAGGGGAGCTTTCACTAGACAAGAGGCATGGTTTGAAGAATATTGGCTTATAATTTTCCAAAAGCGTTGAAAGACACCAAGTCATATACTCAGGAACCCCAATGAGTCAACGTAAGCCACACTAAACATACCACAGTGAAACTACAAAATATCAAAGACGAAGAAAAGACTTCAAAATCAGCCAGAGAGAAAAGGCAGATTATCGTGCAAGGAGTACTATTAGACTGAGAATTGATTCAACGCAGCAACAACGAATGTCAGAAAGCAGTGGAATCATCTATTTTCATAGTGCTGAGAGAAATGAACAGCCAAGCTAGAATTGTACATGCCGCAAAAATGTCTTTCAAGGATATAGACAAAGTATGGACATTTTCAGAAAAACAAAAATCGAGTTTGCCACTTATATATCTTTATTTACTTCTTTCTCTCCTTTATACTGGTAACCAAATACAGAAAAAGATTAAAAGAGATTGTTGGAAGAATGAAGAGTGGATAAATGGATGCCATGCCTGCCACATAGCACCTAGAACATCCTTTGGACTTGAGATCTTCCAACAACTGCTTTATCAGGGTTATAAAACCCAAGCTCTAGTTCAATTGCTAACTAAACTCTTTTAAATCACTCAGTGCCTCTTCTCCATTATCCACTTCATGTTACCCACAGGTTTTGAAGCTAGAGAACTCCTTATTGGATAGCCAGAACAAGACCCTCAACAATGGTTACCGCAGTACCCAGCACCTGAATGGCAGAGTGGTGGAAACCAACTTCATATATCACCCTAATCAGCGTGAGTGAGATCAACTCTTGTTTATTCTTTGCAATTTGTTGACTTCTGTTTCCTCCTTCCCTGGGTGGACTCATCTCTTCCGGCAGTAGTAAGGGAAGGAGAGTCATCTAAATAGCAGGAAGCTCAGATGGGCCAATCTATACAGGGCTTGGGCAAAAGGGATGACTCATTTTCTCAGTCCATGCAGTGATGTAGAACAGAGGAGACAATGAGGAAGGGCAGCTACATGGTTTATTACCTACCTGGTCGTGGCTGGAGACAGTAGGAAAAGCAAGATGGCAGCAACACCCAGATGCCCCATAAGCATGTAGGCTCAAGGTAACCTCATCAAACCCAACTCAGATTATATCCTGCACATCTTTATCTTGGTCTGTATTACAAGCCCATCCCCAACTCTTCCTATATGTTCCCTCAAGGTGGGGTTAACTAGACCACATATTGTTTACTGTATTTTCTTGGGGACCAAGCACCAAGACACTGGAAGTAGGCATCAACAGTCCAGCCTCTCCTGGACTCTCTAATCCATTGGGTCAGGCTTCAACTCTGTTCTTGGCTCACCTCATTTCTGTGCTTGCAAGAATATAAATGTCCTGCCGTCGTCCCATCTTTATTTTGTCTGCTTCTCTGTAGAGTTGTGGTGAACTAGACATATTCCCTGAATTCATTGTCTTTACAATCTGTTTCTATTAACCATTCTTGAGACCTTTACATCCTCTAATACAATAGAATTGGTCTCCAACTGATATTACCCTACTTTTATAAGTGTCTTTCAAGATTTTAAATCTCTATATATACTCCCCCGCTCCCAAGAAAGACCTGTTTGTGATTTTCTTACCATCTTTCCGCCCTGGTTTGTTTATTGCTGTTCTTTCTATCAGCTTGCTCCTCCAGAGGGAAAATGACACCAGCTATAATTACCTTTCCTCATATTATACTATAATGATATTAAGAGTATCACTTCCTTTTTCCAAAGGGTTGCATCCTCCTGAGCAGGTCCACTTGCTGGAATGCTGAGCAAAGGGAGCCTAGCCCCACTGATCTGTCTCCTTGTTCTAATTTTGCCGTGTTCTCCAGTTTTCCCTATAAAATTTTGCACTATTCTTGCAAGAGGCACAAAGAGATTGTATAGTTTCCCGTATGTCACATCTCAAATGTTCTTTCCATGGGGGTGGTCACTCCAGTTTACCCTTATGAGGGAGCTCAGATGTTCCAGACACCCACCTCTTAGACCAAGATGCGCCAAGTTGCGGTTTGCCTGTGTGTCCATTGTGGCCCTTCCTTCTGATAGTCTGTTTAGCGTGATTACTTCAACAGCCAGTAGGGAGTGAGAGGGCTTCTTCCCCCACTGCTAACTGGGGATCCGTAGGATGGCCTGCCTTTGCCGATAATGGAACAGAAAACTGGGCATCATCTTGCTCCACCTGCCCTCACTCAGGCCCAGACTTTGATGTAGCAGGAATTGTCTCCAGCCAACCTGGTGGTGTGACCCACATGATCTCTCATAATTCTGTAGAATTCCACCCCAGAGGGGTTAATTTGATCAAACTGCCAATGAGGAATGATCTGAGAAACCAAGGTCAGTCACAAAAACAAGACCTCTTGCAATTTATTTATTAGAAAACGTCCCCTAAGGTAAGACTACTGAGCGTTGCATGAGAAACTAAGGTTCAAGGGTGGAACCAGCTTTAACATGTCATCTCTTGGATTCTGGTAGTTTACAAGCCTGAATTCAGACATAGCGAAGATGCTTGAAGCCAATGGGATGGGAACATGAAGGGCATTCTAAGGAATCCAAAATACTTCCCTAAAGGACACACGTGCGGAATGGCCTCTGGCTGTCCCACATTCTCCGTTTTCACGAGGACCTCCAAAGTTTTGACCTTTTCTTATTAACTCTTTTTTTTATAGAATCTGTTCTTGGCTCTGAGCTCCAGTTTCACCTAACCAGGATCGACAATAACCTTGAATACTTTAGAAGATTAATTGAACAGAAGCAAGTAAAGAGAAAAGGCAAATATTAACGAGCTGGAATCATGAGCTAGGACAGGAAGAGGCAGCAGCCCCCTGAGCCCACGCCCTGCCCTGTCTGCAAGAAATCCTATGTGTCCAATGGCTTCACTCCCCCTGAGGCACCTGTTGAATTTCTGACTAAAACAAGGGGAAACCATCACCCGTGAAAGGAAGTGAGATGGTTTCAATGTGTGAGAAAAGATCTGAGCTAGACAACACTAATGGAAATTGACTGGAATAGAAATTTAAAGGGCTAACTCTCCTCCTATCTAATCATGCACGTTGATCTTCCTAAATTATAAACCAGCCCAAACTTCCCTGCAGCATTTAGATGTAATAAACAACGTTAGAAATTTGTCATTAAAAAGTTTCTCTTTTCCATTCCTTTGTTCCACTTCAAATTTCCCTTCTTTGCCCCACCCCCAGGGCCCCAGGCCATGGGATAGAGATCAAGGTGGGAGGGATTTCCAGGACCAAGATGAGAAAAAGGAAAGAGATTCTTTCATGGGGATCTTGCTGATGGGGAGGTTTGGAGTAGTGATCGTGCCCTGTGAGTAAAGGAAGGGCAGACGAGCAAGGAGGCAGGCTCCCTGGAGACGGGGAGGGAGGAGATAAAACTGACGGCCTCCCTGCCGATCTCCACCTTTTGGTCAAATGCTGTCTGGGCCTTGTTGTCACTGGACCCAGGATCTACCACTTACTAGTCATGTGGGATAATAAAATAACCCACCTTCAGAGTTGTGGTTTGATTGAATAAGACAAGGTTGAGATGCACCGGGCAGAGAGGCCGTTAGTTTTATGGGTCAGTTATGCATCCCCTTCCTGCAGGCCCCTCCCTTACCCACTCTCAACTTCCTCCTCTTCTCTGAGCTCACCCTCATTCTTCTGAATTCCTCAACCTACTGTCTTTACCGCCTTTCTTATTCCATGTTTTTATTCATCATATCCAAAGGACTTTCACATATGACTCACTTACCCTCAAGGCAATCCTGTACGAAGCCGCCTTATCCCCAGTTTACAGAAAAAGAAACCCAGATGCAAAAGGCCAGCTGGCTTGCTCAAGATCTCCCGGGTGGCAGACAACAAAGCCAGAATTTGAACCCACGTCTTTTGTATCCAAGTTCTTTTAAATACAGAATCTCTCATTCATTTATTCCACAAGCTTGGTAAAGCACTTGCTATGTGACGGATGTGGGGCTAACTACTAGTGTACCGAGATGGCGGAGGGGCTGTTCCTACGCTTGGAGCTCAGGTCCAGTGAATAGGACATATACTTACATAACCAATCTCCCTACCACGGCGAGAACAACTGGAAAACCTCCTCAGAGGGGCTGTGCTCGGCCTGGGTTTGGAAGGAGTTCACCTGGTGAGCCGAGTGGGGGAGGGGCGGGCGCCTATGGGAAAATGGGAGCAGGGTCAAGGGAGCTGGCAGGGAAAGAGGGGTGAGGCCTTGGGAGGTCCGGCTTCGCAAGTGCTTTCTGTGCCACTAAAGGGTGTTGGATTGTACCTGTGGGTGACGGGCAGCTATGGCAGGGCTTTCCACAGGGGAATGACATGGTGACATAAGATTTATTCTTTCAACCAGAAATGAGAGTCTGTGATGACCTGGAGATGAAATAGGGAAGACTTTACGTCTCTGTGGGGTGGGAGACACTACAAACAAGTAAACGAAGACGTAAACAAACAGGATTACACATGCCTGTTTGTGCTTGAAAACAAGGGAAAAAGGAACCCAAAATTGATTATAATGGTTGCCTAAAAGGAGGCGGCAGGGGGAAAGGTGGAGGATGGGGCTGGAAGATGGACTTTTCTGGAAGCATCCAGTTTGGTGGTTTTGACTTTTGAACCCTGGGTTTCACGTAATTATAAAACAGAATGAAAAGATTTTTAAAAAATCCCTAAAACTTAACTTAAAATGCAAAACCATAGTAAAGTGATCAAACAATTATACATTGAGTTGGAAGCACAAACACACAGAGAAGAATGTCTCCAAGTTGTTTTAAACACGCTATTTTTACCATCAGACCCAGTGGGGTACGTCCTAAAGCCGAGAAGAACTGCGACGAAAGCCGCCACAGTGCTCAGGAGTCCTGTCAGGAACGATGTTGGAACTGTTATTTTGAAGCTGTGTGTGTGATTACTATACTATCCTACTATATACACCAAATAATTATGTTTGTGTCCTTAGTAACAAGATTTTCAGCATAAGAAAACAGAGATCCAAATAGAACATCGAAAAAGCTAAGTAAAAACCCTATAATCATAACTTTGAACTGTCAGTATGTCAGTTCAAATTAGAAATGTCAGTATGAATTTATAAATTCCTTTTCTATTTCTAAGAAGCACATATTTCCTGGCTCTGTCCACTTTTCAGGCCTAGAAACAACGGTGCCCCCGAGGCAATGAACGCCCTTCCACCCAGACAGCCGCCTCTCAGCGCTCTTCCCGCTACGACAAACCGGGGCTCCTGGTAGCAGACCCCATGTCTGGGGCGAGGACACACAAGATGAGCCTGGGGTACCTTTTTAGGCCAGAAAACAAGAAATCCACCTAAGACAACTGGAATCATGCCCCAAAGACACAGGGGCCATCTTGAAGGGGCTCCTGGGACAACTTAAGCATCGAAAAGAATAATATCAGAAAAAAGAAGAACTGCAATGGGTTGAGACATATCACGTCTATGCAAATAGCCGAGCTCACAACGGTATTAAAAAGTGAGGGAAACCTCATTGGTCACCTTGGGAGGTTGCTAGGGAAACCATTTATTATTCTGTAAAATGGCAAACAGAGGGGAGAATCAAGCATGTTCCTGCCTCTGCTGTCCATTGTCTTTCCGTCTTCTCAGAGTTGGTCATATTAGCTTCCTGGGGCTGCTGTAGCGACTGGACCGCAAACTATGTGGCTTAAAAGAACAGAAATGTATCTTTCCCCAGCTCTGGAAGCCATAAATCTGAACTCAAGGTGTTGGCAGAGGGCCAAGCGCCCTCCAAGGCCTCCTTCCCGGCTTCTTCCAGCTCCTGGGGGCTCCAGGTGTTCCTTGGCTTGTGGCTGCATCACTGCAATCTCTGCCTCCATCGTTACATCACCCCCTCTTCGTGTCTGTGTCCGTCCGTCTTTCTCTTATTAACACTTATTGTTGGATTCAGGGCCCACCTAGATAACCCAGACAATCTCATCTCAAAATCCTTACCTTAGTTACATCTGCAAAGATCCTGTTTTCAGATAAGTTCACATTCAGTTTCTGGGTGGACGTATTGTTTTGGAGGGCCACCACTCAACCCGCTACAGCCGGTGAACGGAAGTTCTTCTTGGAGCGATTCCAGCTAGAAAATTCAAAAGGAATCGGTTTGCAACCTACATGAAGTAATGGCCCAGATGATGGTCTTCAGTGGTTCCTAAGACCAGTAGGTGGAAGGGTGATGGGGTCTTTGCACAGTGGGTGGGTCAGGCTGACCGCCTTTAGAGGCACTAAGCAGCGTTAACATCCCTCGAGGTGGAGCCAGCTGATGCTTCGTGCCTGTCGAGTACACAGCACTCCCAACAAAGACTCATTGCAAAAGAGAATTTTTTTTGAACCTGAATCCAGTTAAGCCTTTAGCTCTAACGAGTAGTTTTCAAGAAATTCAAGGGGTAGAAAAACGTATATTCAGCGAGAAGATATAAGCTCCGTGAGGAAGCTTTTTCACAATAAACTCCAAGTACCTAAGAACAGTATCTGGCACATAAAGGTGCTCAGGGAGAATGTGCTGGGTGAATGAATCCAGACTATTTCAAGAAATTCTAAAAATCCATAAGAAAAGGACTGGCAACCCAAGAGAAAAATCATAAAAAAGGATGAACAGTTTACAAGAGAGGAAATGGGAATGATCAATAGATGATGAAAAGACGCCACCTCACCTCACAGTAATCAAGGTAACGGAAATTAAACCCACAGCGAGATACCATTTCACACCTCCAGGTTGGCAAAAACCTTAAAGTCTGACAATACCAAGCCTTGCTGAGGATGCGAGCGATCATCATCCACTGCCAGCGGGGGCATCAACCGGAACAAGCACTCTGAACGCCGTCTGGTAACATCTCATAAATGGGACACGCGCACATCCCCTGACCTGCAAACTCCACTCCCAGGTACTTACCTTAGAGAAACTTGCATATATGCATAAGAAACAAAAACGTTCACATCAGAATTAGTAGTAATTGAAAAATATGGGAAACAACCTAAATATTTGTCAACAGGATAATGTAAAATGATCATACGAGGTGGTAGTAAAGAATGAATGAACCAGAGCTCCACATACCAACGTGGTTGCAATTCACAAGCACGATGCGGAGCAACAGAAGCAAGTAGCAGGAAAAATCTATAGTGTAATATTACTTATAAAAGTTGGACAATAACAAAATGATTGTGTACACATATAATTTTAAGGTGGTATAATACATAGTAAAAGTGATTCATAAGAAAAACACAAATTCAGAAGAGTGGTTGCATCCTTTAAGGAGAGAGAGGCAGGGGAACACAGGGCCTGCAATTGTGTCTGTGATGACTTGTTGCTTAAAGTGGGTGCTAGATACATGGGTGTTCATTACTCTTTAGTAATTACTATTTATCCCTTTTAAAATGTGAATCTGATTGCATCACTTGCCCACTCAGAACCCACCAATGGTTTCCCATTGCACTTTGAATACATTTGAGAGCCCTAATTGTGGTCTATATCATTTGTCCCCTGAACACTTCTTGGGCATCATCTATTACCACTCTCCCTTTTGCTCACTGAGCTCTGGCCATAGTGTTCCTCAGACCTACCAAATATGTTTCCGCCTCAGGGCCTTTGCATGTGCTGTTCTTGCTGCACTCAATGTAGGGCACAGGCTTCTACTCTTTCTTGCTAAACTTCTCCACCTGCATCACCACAAAAGCCATCAGATCACCTTCTGTCTTACTCTAGAGATTGACAAGGAGCTGAGATACCCCTGCTCTCTTAGGTAACACTGTGGTGGGCTGCTCCTCCACCATTTTGCCCTGAACTGTGGCCCCAGGGCTGGGCCCATTGCTGTGTGATCCTATTCAGGGCAGCCTCATCTTGGGGGAAGACGTTGCCGAATGGCTCTAGAAAGGATGTGTCGTGTAGGAGGGAGGGACTGTCATCCCAGGTAGAATCCTCTCCAGTGGACTCCTGGGCTGGATGAGCCACGGTCTCACTGCAGCCTCCCTGGGCGACTGCAGATTCAGACACTGGCCCTGGGGCAGGTGCACAGCTCCCAGCGCAGGGAGCGAGGCTGGTGGCCCTGGGCTGAGTCAGGCAGGAACCAGGCTCCACACTGATTCAGCTTCCAGGGACGTTTTAATGACTAGAAGGGGCGCTTACATTTATGTCGTGCTTCAAAAGCTGCTGGAAGTTCCCATGGGCCTCCTCTGACCCTGAGCCTCACAGCAGTGCCGTGAGGTAGGGACTCTGATTCCAAAATTAGAGATGGGGAAACTGAGGCCCAGAGTTCTCCAGGGATAGGACTGGGGTTGAACTCAGGTCTCGGACTGTAAGTCTTTCCACTGTCCTGGGACACCTCTCTCCGGGGTGGGGAGGAGAACCAGGCAGTGCTCCACGGAAATGACTAAGGGGTCCAAAAAAGTCATTACTTTCGGCATTTACGCAACAACTATGAGGACAAAAAGCCTGAGTTTCTTTTTCTCTTGACTCACCACGACAGAAATTTACCCTCTCACAGTTCTTGAGGCCAAAAGTCCAAAGTCAAGGTGTCGGCAGGGCCGAGCTCCCTCTGCAGGCTCTGGGTGGGGGTCGGGGGGGTCCTTCTCGCCTCTTCCAGCTCCTGGTGGCTCCAGGTGTTCCTTGGCTCCACATCTCTGCCTCCGTCTTCACATGGCTTTTTTCCCTCAAAAGCCTGAGTTCCTGAAGCACCTTTTGCCCTGGGCGGGTAGTTATTCCCCCCTGCACTTCGTACAGCCCTGTGAGCACACTTATCCCAATATTTTCGGTTTGCAGGTACTCATTAGTACTCAGTGCGATTCCTCACCCGGCACCGAGGCTGGGGCGTGAGCTTGAGGAAGGTTGTTCTCTGGAAGAGGGGCTGCAGCCAGGGGGCCACTGATCTGACCAGAAACTCATTCACACGGTGAGTGTTTCTGAGGCCCTGCTGTGCCAGCACCGCTCAGGTAGGCTCCCTGCTCCTGGAGGACACCAGGGGTGGTGGGAGGCAGGGACACCTGTTCTTGCCATGTGAGCATGGGGGGCTGGGGGGGGGGGTGCGGTCAGGAGCTTGCCAGGAGTGGAGGCTGGAAGGGCAGGAGCCAGGGCAGGTGGGGAGGCGAGTGTGGGTCAAGAGCCTGAGCTGGAGAACTGTCTCTTTAGGGAGGTGTCTGCAGCCTCCCAGGCCCAGCCACTCTGTCCACCAGCCAAGCTCAGAGGTTTGGCCTCCATCACTGTCCAAGGCCTTCCGGGGGATCCTGGGGAAGCGGGGACCTTGGACCGGCTACCAGCCTCCTGCTGGAGATGACAGGAAGACAGTCCCCCTGCCGGGAGGGACGATGAAGACAGGTACCCAGGAAGGTGACCGTGGAAGTGACTGTCCAACCTGTAACACCGGAGGGAACAAAATTTCTACTTATAAGTCTTTAAACTTTTTAGTGAATTTTAGCCCATTATGCTTGCTCAGTTTTGAAGTAGCAAAAAGTTCAAAATTTTGTAAATGTCTAGACCTTGAGAATTAGTTTGGAGATAAGGATAGACATGAAACGTGTGTGAGTGTGTGTGTGTGTGCAAAGGAATCTGGAAGTTTCCACACCAAGAGTTTAAATAATAGAATCTTCTGGGCGGGTTAGATTACGACTTTTTCTTCCCTGATGAACAAGACTTGCTTCTGTAGTAAGAAAAAACATAAAGTAAATGTGACAAAACAAAACAGTGAAGGAAAATGATCCAGACTCTTTTAGCATTTCAAATTTTCAACTTTTTTGCAGTCAGCTATATTAGTTCCGTTTGTTTTAGTTTTATTGAAAGGTTGAAAACGAAAGTTTCCAATCACATTTTATAACATTTATGGAAACTAAATATTATTGTTTAATTATATTATTACTTACTGTTAATCTGTGATTCCAATTTTTCACTAATACAAACAACACAGAGTAGGAATTTGGCTGAATTTAGTTAAAAAACTAAGACAAACAAAACCCCCCAAGAAAAACATAAAAAGGCTTCTGGTGACATGAATTTGGGGCTAACGTTATCTCCCGCAGATTGCCACCGTGAACGCTCTTGCACCAGGTGGCTGAGGTCTCCCGGGAGCTGCAGGCGACGGCGGGCACCCCCTCTCCGTGAGAACACCCAGAATCGGGGGTGAAACAGCCACAAGACCAGCGTCCCCTGGTCAGCGGGAAGAAAGCGGCCGGCCCGGGGTCCCGTCCAGGGCAAGGCTGGGTGCCCCCGGAGGGGAGCTGGGAAGACCCCTTCGCGGGCCTGGAACTTCAAGATTGGTTTCTCTAAGCTCATGGTGCTCGAGAAAAATTTTGAGAAACAAAATATCCTTAAGAAACAGCCCGTTAGCTGTTCCACGGCGCTCCCAGCAGGTTTTCCTCCCACCAGTGCCAGAAATTTTCCAAAGGCCTTCTGTGCTGGTGTCATTTTGTAAGAAACTCAAGCAGAGGGTTTGCCAGGGGGATCAGAGGGCTGAGGGGCGGCTGCGATTGCGGTGAGGGTGCTGCCCTCCAGTGGCCACTGTGGGGATGGCGGGGCCTGTGCCCAGGGGACCTCAGAGATCTTTTAGTCCACCCACCCGCGTTTGTGTGTTGGTAAACTGAGGTGCACAGGCCCCACAAAGGTCTCGTGGTAAGCTACAGGCGTATCAGGGGCAAACAGCACCGTGCACGTGCCTGGACTGCTGCTCTTTCTCACAGAAGATGCAGGACTGCGTCCCTATGGCCCCTCTTGCCTCCGTGTCCTGCTTTTGAAATATCGAAGCACCATCACAGCTGGATGATAGATGCCCAACCCTTCCTGTCCTCCCGGGGGCCGCTCCCCCCACCCCAGCTGAATGGACAGGCTGGCCACTCAGATGCCCCCTCTTGAGCCCAGCTGACACCTGAGTGCTGAGGCAGGGCAGAGGGGTCCGGCACTGGCACCTGGCAACCCTGAACCTCACACGAGGGGATGTTGGGGGAACAGACACCAAGTCCTTGCAGGGGCAGCTTCTGTCCAGAGAGAAGGAGGCAGGTGCTGGAGAGAAGCAGAGAAGGACCTCTGGGCCTCAGAGAGGGAGGCATCAGTGTGGCTGAGGGTGGCAGGCAATGACCCGCTTTATCATGAGAGATTAAAAATCCTTTATGGTTAACAAGCTTCTCTGAAAATGAAAACACTCCAGGGAAAGTTCATAGACGAGGCCATTGCCAGATATTTAAAGGGTGTGAATTCAATGGCATAAGCAAGTGCCCCATAAATATTTGCAGAGCGAAGTATGGCGATATCTCTCCTCTGGGTTTAGAATGATGGCTTTGGTGCGGAGGAAAAGGTAGGAGTGATCTGGAGTATCACAGGCCAATGGAGGGCTAGGATTGCGCAAGAGTCTGAGGTTGTTGGCTTGGGCGCTCGGGTGTAGAGTGATGAAGGAGAGTCTTGAAGGCAAGAAGCTACTGGAAACTATTTTATCTGTGGTGGGCCATGAATTCTTGGCCAAGGCAAGGGTTTAGAGGGTTTCAGAACTGAGCTAAAGCGACCTCCAATTGAGCCTGGGTGGGCTGCGTGCCACCATACTGAGCCTCATCTCCTTACTTGGCTCTGGATCTGAATTTAGGAACCTCTAGGAGCCACAGAAATTTTCTAGGGCATCTGCTCAGCTGTCCTTGGAAGGATGGTGGGGGTGGGGGAGGTACGAGTGTAATGTCCCTGGATGTAGGTGAAGACAGAGGGTGCCAAGGTGAGACAGCTCAGGGACCAGGCTCTGTGGACGGAGGCAGGGCTGTCTGTGGCTGAGAGGGCCTGGCCTGGGACCTCTGAGAGCCCTGAGTGCATGGATCAACCTGTGGATCCCACCCTTCTGTCACAGGAAGGAGCCACACTTGGGATTTCTGAGCATCTGTGAAGACCTCAAGGGCTCTGTGGGCATTATCAGTAAAATAAAAATCATGGATATGAAAATGAAGCCAAGTTAATCAAGACAGCGAAAGAATGGAAAATTGAAGAAGGAAAACAGCAAGAACATATAAGAAACAAGGCATAAAATAAGATGCAGAAGAACAAACATATCAATTATAACAAATTTAAATGGATTAAACTCCGCTATTTAAAGGCAAAGACTTCAGATTAGATCAAAGAACAAAAAACATAGGGTGTATCTAAAACATAAGAGAGAGAAAGGTTGAAAATACAGGAGTGCGCAGATCCATACCAGCCAAATGCAAACAAAAAGTCAATATAAATATTAATGCAGAATCCAAAGCTAAAAGTATTAAATATAAGTTGAAAGAGTAGTGATAGCATATTTGGGGTATTGTGGTGTGGTCAATAGCATCGGGTAAGGGTGCCAAGAATACCCGAATCCTGACCTTGAGCACCCTCCCTTAGAAATCTCTGTGAGGGACGGCTAATTCCCTTTGTCCTCCCCAGTGCTCTGTCCATGTACTTTGGGTGGGGTGGTCAGTCAGCATGCTCCATCCTGTTGGCCACCAGGGTTGTTTTTAGGGAAAGATGTGATCCAAGTGGCCCGATCAGAGCCAATCCCAGAATTTGGGAGAACTCAACATGCACAAAACTAAACTCATGGTTTTCCCCCACACAAAACCCAGTACTCTTCTTGTGACCCAAGTTTTAGTAAATGGCACCACCATCTGTTCAATGAAGGATGTAAAAAGAACAGCAAACTTTGTTTTGGTGACGAAGATTGGCCTTGAGCTAACATCTGTGCCAATCTTCCTCTATTTTGTATGTGGGGTGCCACCACAGCATGGCTTGACAAGCGGTGTGTAGGTCCACACGTGGGATCTGAACCCACAAACCCTGGGCCACGGAAGCAGAGCGCATGAACTTAATCACTGCACCACCAGGCTGGCCTCCAGCAAATAATTTTAACGTCTTCCTCTTCCTCACCCATTTTCCAAGCCATTACTAAGTTCCATTGATTGCTTCTCCCAAACCTCTCTTTTTAAAATTTTTATCGAGGTCATATTGGTTTACAGTGTTATGTAATTTCAGGAGTACATCATTATGCATCATTTTCTGCATAGACTGTATCATGCCCATCACCAACAGTCCTGCTTCCATCTGTTGCCATACACGTGCACGCCTCCACCCCCTTTGCCTACCCTTCCCCTGCCCCTCGGGTAACCACCAATATGTTCTCTTTATCCATGTGTTTGTTTATCTTCTATATATGGTTGAAATTGCTGATTTCATATTCTTTGGATAAATACCCAGTAGTGGAATAGCTGGATCATATGGTACTCATATTTTCAGTTTTTTGAGAAATCTCCATACTGTTTTCCGTAATGGTTTCACCAGTTTGCATTCCCACTAGCAGTGTGTGAGGGTTCCCTCTTCTCCATGTGCTCTCCAACGCTTGTTATTTCTTGTCTTCTTAACTAGAGCCATTCTGATGGGTGTGAGGTGATATCTCACTGTAGTTTTGATTTGCATTTCCCTAATAATTTAGTGATGTTGAACATATTTTCATGGGCCTGTTTGCCATCTGTATATCTTCTTTGGAAAAAATGTCTATTCATATCCTCTGCCCATTATTTGATCAGGTTGTTTGTCTTTTTGTTGTTGAATGGTATAAGTTCTTTATATATTTTGGAAAGTAACCCCTTGTTGGATATATGATTTGCAAATATTTTCTCCCAGTTGGTGGGTTGTCTTTTCATTTTGTTCATGATTTCCTTTGCCTTGCAGAAGATTCTTAGTCTCATGTAGTCCCATTTGTTTATTTTCTTTTTGTTTTCCTTACCTGAGTAGACATGGTATTCAAAAAGATTTTGCTAAGACTGATGTCAAAGAGTGTACTGCCTATATTTTCTTCTAGGAATTTTATGGTTTCAGGTCTTACATTCAAGTCTTTAATCCATTTTGTGTTAATTTTTGTGTACAGTGTAAGATAATGGTCTACTTTCATTCTTTTTTATGTGGCTGTCCAGTTTTCCCAACACCATTTACTGAAGAGACTTTCTTTTTTCCATTGTATGTTCTTGGCTCCTTCCTAGATTAGATGTCCACAGATGTGTGGTTTTATTTCTGGGCTTTCAATTCTGTTCCATTGATCTGTGTTCTGTTTTTGTGCCAGTACCGTACTGTTTTGATTACTATGGCTCTGTAGTATATATATATATATATATATTTTTTTTTTTTTTTTTAAGATTTTATTTTTCTCCTTTTTCTCCCCAAAGCCCCCCGGTATATAGCTGCATATTTTAGTTGTGGGTCCTTCTAGTTGTGGCATGTGGGACGCTGCCTCAGCATGGTCTGATGAGCAGTGCCATGTCCATGCCCAGGATTCGAACCAACGAAACACTGGGCCGCCTGCAGCGGAGCACGAGAACTTAACCACTCGGCCATGGGGCCAGCCCCTCTGTAGTATATTTTGAAGTCAAGGATTGTGATTTCTCCAGCTTTGTTCTTGTTTCTCAGGATTGCTTTGGATATTCAGGGTCTTTTGTTGTTTCATATAAATGTTAGGATTCTTTATTCTATTTCTGTGAAGATTGTCATTGGGATTCTGATTGGGATTGCGTTGAATCTGTAGATTGCTTCAAGTAGTACAGACATTTTAACTATGTTTATTCTTCCAATCTGTGAGCATGGAATATCTTTCTGTTTCTTTATGTCTTCTTTGATTTCTTTCAGCATTGTCTTACAGTTTTCAGTGTATAGGTCTTTCACCTCCTTGGTTAAATTTGTTCCTGGATATTTTATTCTTTTTATTGCAATTGTAAATGGGATTGTATTCTTCCCTTCTCTTTCTGCTAGTTCATTATTAGTGTATAGAAATGAAACTGATTTTCATAAGTTGATTTTGTACCCTGAAACTTTGCTGTAGCTGTTGATTGTTTCTAATAGCTTTCTGGTGGATTCTTTAGGATTTTCTATAAGTAGTATCATGTCATCCACAAACAGCAAGAGTTTTACTTCTTCCTTTCCAATTTGGATACCTTCTATTTCTTTTTCTTGCCTATTTGCTCTGGCCAAAACCTTTAGTACTATGTTGAATAGGAGTGGTGAGAGTGGACACTCTTGTCTTGTTCCTGTTCTCAGAGGAATGGTTTTCAGTTTTTCACCATTAAGTATGATGTTGGCTGTGGATTTGTCATATATGGCCTTTATTATGTTGAGGTACTTTCTTTCCATACCCATTTTATTAGAGTTTTTTTTTTTTCTTCCCAAAGCGCCCCAGTACATAGTTGTGTATTTTTAGTTGTGGGTCCTTCTAGTTGTGGCATGTGGGACGCTGCCTCAGCATGGCCTGATGAGCAGTGCCATGTCTGCGCCCAGGATTCCAACCAGCAAAACCCTGGGCCGCCAAAGCGGAGCATGCAAACTTAACTATTTGGCCATGGGGCTAGCCCCTATTGAGAGTTTTAGTCATAAATGGATCTTGGACCTTGTCACATGGTTTCTCTGCACCTATTGAGATTAGACATTTATTTTTATTCCTCATTTTGTTGATGTGGTGTATCACATTGATTGATTTGTGGATGTTGAACCATCCCTGCATCCCTAGTATGAGTCCTACTTGACAATGTTTTATGATCCTTTTACTGTATTGCTGTATTAGACTTGCCAATATTTTCTTGAGGATCTTTGCATCCATGTTCATCAGCCATATTGGCCTGTAGTTTTCCTTCTTCGTGTCGCCCTTGCTTTGGGATCAGGGTAATGTTGGCCTCATAGGATGAGTTAGGAAGCATTCCGTCTCCAATTTTTTGGAATAGTTTGAGAAGGATAGGTAATAGATCTTTGAATGTTTGGTAAAATTCTCCAGAGAAACCATCTGGTCCTGGAATTTTGTGTTTTGGGAGGTTTTTGATTACTGTTTCAATCTCTTTACTTGTGATTGGTCTATTCAGATTCTCTACTTCTTCTTGATTCAGTTTCAGGAGGTTGTATGATTCTAAGAATTTATCCACTTCTAGATTG
Source organism: Equus asinus (assembly GCF_041296235.1). Taxonomy (NCBI): domain Eukaryota; kingdom Metazoa; phylum Chordata; class Mammalia; order Perissodactyla; family Equidae; genus Equus; species Equus asinus. The sequence continues at coordinate 107,287,531 of NC_091794.1, read as the reverse complement.
TCCAATTTGTTGTCATATAGTTTTTCATAGTGTTCTCTTATAATCCTTTGTATATTTGTGGTATCCATTGTGATTTCTCCTCTTTCATTTTTCATTTTATTTATTTAAGCCTTCTCTCTCTTTTTTTTTTAGTGAGTCTGGCTAAGGGTTTGTCAAATTTGTTTATCTTCTCAAAGAACCAGCTCTTAGTTTCATCAATCCTATCTATTGTTTTTTAGTCTCTATTTACTTTATTTCTTCTCTAGTTTTTATTATTTCCCTCCTTTGGCTGACATTGGGCTTTGTTTGTTCTTCTTTTTCTAGTTCTGTTAGATGTAATTTAAGATTACTTATTTAAGATTTTTCTTGTTTATTGAGGTAGGCCTGTATTGCTGTAAATTTCCCTCTTAGCACTGCTTTTGCTGCATCCCATAAGAGTTGGGATGTTGTATTTTCATTTTCATTTGTCTACAGATTTTTTTTATTTCTCCTTTAATTTCTTCAATGATCCAGTGGTTGTTCAGTAGCATGTTGTTTAGTCTCCATATATTTCTGCCTTTCCCAGCTTTCTTCTTGTAGTTGATTTCTAGTTTCATAGCATTGTGGTTGGAAAAGATGCTTGATATGATTTCAATCTTCTTAAAGTTACGGAGGCTTGCCTTTTTTCCCAACATGTGGTCTATCTTTGAGAATGTTCCATGTGCACTTGAGAAGAATGTGTATTCTGCTGTTTTTGGATGGAATGTTCTATATATATATCTATTAAGTCCACCTGGTCTAGTATTTCATTTAAGGCCACTGTTTCCTTATTAACATTCTGTCTGGATGATCTCTCCATTGATCTAAGTGGGGTGTTGAGGTCTCCTACTATTATGGTATTGCTATAAATTTCTCCCTTTAGGTCTGTTAGTAGTTGCTTTATGTACTTTGGTGTTCTTGTGTTAGGTGCATATATATTTATAAGCGTTATGTCCTCTTGGTGGAATGTCCCTTTTATCATTATATGCTGCCCCTCTTCGTCTCTCATTGTCTTTTTTATCTTTAAGTCTTCTTTGTATGATATAAGTATGGTAACACCTGCTTTCTTTTGCTTGCCATTTGCTTGGAGTATCGTCTTCCATCCCTTCACTCTGAAACTATGTTTGTTTTTAGTGCTGAGATGTGTTTCCCGGAGGCAACAAATTGTTGGGTCTTGTTGTTTAATCCCTCCAACCACTCTGTGTCTTTTGATTGGAGACTTCAATCCATTTATTTTTAGAGTGATTATTGATATATGAGGGCTTAATGTTGCCATTTTATCTCTTGTTTTCTGGTTGTTCTATATTTCCATTGTTTCTTTTCCCTTGTAGTTCTGACTGCCAGTTCACTTTGGCAGTTTTCTCAGTTTTTTCTTTATTTATAATTTGTGGCTCTGTTCTTATTTTATGTTTAGTGGTTACCATGAGGTCTGTATAAAAGATCTCATAGATGAGATAGTCCATTTTCTGATAGCCTCTTATCTCCCTTAGCCTAAGCAGTTTCCATCTCTTTCCTTTTCCTCTTCTGAGTTATTGTTGCCACAAATTTTTCTTTTTTGTTTTGTGAGTTTATGACTAAATTGAAGTGTTTATAGTTATTTCTGATGCTCTCCTTCCCTGTCTTTTATGTTATAATTATTTACTGACTTATTCTGATATAGAGCTGCAATTTTCTGATTCCATTTGTCTATTTATCTCCTTGGTCAAGATTTCATAAACCATTGTCTTTTTGTTATAAGTAGGAGGGCTTCCTTCATCATTTCTTGTATGAGAAGTCTCGTGGTGATGAACTCCCTCAGCTTTTGTTCATCTGGAAAAGCTTTTATTTCTCCATCATATCTGAAGGATAGTTTCACTGGATCAAGTATTCTTGGCTGAAAGTTTTTGTCTCTCAGTATTTTGAATATATCATTCCATTCTCTCCTAGCCTGTAAGGTTTCTGCTGAGAAATCTGCTGAAAGTCTGATAGGGGTTCCTTTGTAGGTTATTTTCTTCTGCCTAGGTGGCATTAATATTTTTCCTTTGTCACTGACTTTTGCCAATTTTAATAGTGTATGCCTTGGAGAAGATCTTTTTTGTATTGACATAATTAGGAGTTCTACTGGCTCCAAGTACTTGTAAGTCCAGGTCTTTCCCCAGGTTTAGGAAGTTCTCTTCTCTTTAGGAAGTATTTCTTTGAACAAGCTCTCTGCTCCTTTCTCCCTCTGGAATATCTATAATCCTTATGTTGCTTTTCTTAGTTGAGTCAGATATTTCTTGAAGAATTTCATCATTAAAAAAAATCTTAGGGGCCAGCTCCATGGCCGAGTGGTTGTTTGTGTGCTCCGCTGCGGCAGCCCAGGGTTTGGATCCTGGGCACGTACATGGCACCGCTCGTCAGGCCACGTTGAGGTGGCGTCCCACATCCCACAACTAGAAGGACCTGCAACTAAGATATACAACTGTGTACGGGGCGGGGGGCGGGGGGTGCGGGGTTGGGGAGATAAAGCAGAAAAAAAGAAAGATTGGCAACAGTTGTTAACCTAGGTGCCAATCTTTAAAAAAAAAAATCTTAGTTTTCTCTCCTCCTCCACCTGAAGCATTTCTATATTTCTATCCTCTAAGTTACTAATTCTGTCTCCTATAACATCAGCTCTATTTTTTAATGGATTCTAGATTATTTTTTATCTCATTAATTGTGTTCTTCATAACCAGAATTTCTGTTTGGCTTTCTTTTTAGTTTCAATGTCCTTGGTGAAATATTCTTTCTGCTCATCAGTTTTATTCCTGAGCTTATTGAACTGTCTTTCTGAGTTTTCTTGTAACTCATTGAGTTTCTTTATGATAGCTATTTTGAATTCTCTGTCATTTAGATTGTAAATTTCTGTGAGTTCAGGATTGGTTTCTGGAGATTTGTCATTTTCCTTCTTCTCTGAAGTGTTAATGTAGTTCTTCATGATGTTTGATGAATTGATCCTTAGCCAGGGCATTTTGGGGAGTATTAGGTCACAGATATCACCTACCACTACTGGGATGGGGGTGGGGCAGGAGTTGTGTTTTCTGATCCCGCCCCATCTGCTGGAAGTTGTGTAGGTAGAGCTTCTCTGCGTTTGTGTGCTGGCTGCAGCCGCTTGGCAGGTCGTGCATGCACACTCATGTGGGGCCTCTGTGCTTTGCCCAGCAGGCCGCTCTGGCAAGGGACCACTGTGCTCAGCAGTGGACCGGCTGAGCTGGCATGCTGGGTGGGAGGGGAGGGGTGCTTTGCCTCTCACACACAGGCTCTGGGCTCACAGGTTGTTTGGCTGAGCTGCTGCCCTTGGTGGGGGCTCCATTGCATGAGAGGAGCCATGCTACTTTGGTGGGGAGCATTCCCATGTGCTGGGCCACTGTGGCACACTGGGTGCTCCTGCAGGCTGTGCTACAACTCTGAAAGTGTTTGCATGGGCTAGGCTGCCCCCACCTCCTCTTACAGTCACGCTGGCCACCATGTAACAACCTGCAACCTAGATTGCTGTCACTGGGGCGGGGGAGGTGTGCTCACCTATTTCCACTACATTCCGGAGATCCAGTCCACCCAACTTCAGATGCACAGCTGTGTGGGTCTCTCAGACGTCCTGTTGTGCTGTGCAGGGAATCCTCTGCTGGTTAATGAATATTGATTAGTTGTAACTTACAAGGGAGACAAAGGGAACAACTCACTCTGCCATGATGTTGACATCACTCCTAAATATCTCTTAATTCTCTCTTGTTACATCTATTTTTCACTGACCTCCCCCCCTCCCCCCGGCATAGCCTATTTTCATTTACTGGAAGTCTGCACAGGGGCATAGATCTAAATCTCCACCAGCTGTGAAGTATTGTTCTCACTTGCTTATTCTTTTTTTTTTTTTTTTGAGGAAGATTAGCCCTGAGCTAACTGCTGCCAATCCTCCTCTTTTTTTTTTTTTTTTTTTGCTGAGGAAGACTGGCCCTGAGCTAACATCCATGCCCATCTTCCTCTACTTTATACGTGGGACGCCTACCACAGCATGGCTTGCCAAGTGGTGCCATGTCTGCTCCTGGGATCTGAACCAGCGAACCCCAGGCTGCCAAAGCGGAACATGCGAACTTAACTGCTGCACCACTGGGCAGGCCCCCAACTTATTCTTTAAGGAACTATTCTATTTAGGAATTTTGTTTTCAGAGACAAAAGCCCAGAGCAAACAGGTTTTAGCAACACAGGGAATCTATTGGTTCCACTAACTGAAAAATTCAGATGAAGTCCGGCTTCAAGAGCAGCTGGATCCCAGCTCACACCACTTTCTCAGAACTGACTTCCTCTTCTCACAGCTCTGCTCTCCTCTCTGCTGGCCTGGTTCTCATGTAAGCATTCCCTTACAGTGGGTGCCAGCAGCTCCAGGACTCTATCCTGTCGGCTCTGCAGTCAAGGGGGAGAACAGTAATAGACACCTCCATCTAGAGTGGGACCCTGCAGAGAATTCCTTCAGCAAAAGAGACAGTAGGAAAGAAGTCCACCCGATAAAGGGAGACAGGGAGGAGCCCTAAGTGTACAGGTCTCTGAGCTAGGTGGAGGGGAAGAAAGACAGGCCTGGAGCATTCACAGGCACCAGCTGGCCCTTCCCTGGCTTCCGTGTTCAAATTCATGTTAACTGCATGTTAAAGGAACACAAAAACAACAATAGGAAAAAAACTAAGCCAAAAAACTAAACTAAAAACTCAACAGCACCTCCTGGTGCCTGATAGGAGCAAACACAAACGTATTTTGAGAGTTCCTATAGATGTTTGAATATGGCAGCAATATTAGATGATAATAAGGAATTCTTCTAAATTTTGGTATGTGAAATAAAGGTGTTATATAAAAACAAGACTGTGTTGATTTTTTTTAAAAAAATTGGCACCTGAGCTAACATCTGTTGCCAATCTTCTTTTTTTTTTTCTTCTTCTTCTCCCCAAAGCCCCCCAGTACATAGCTGTATATTCTAGTTGTAGGTCTTTCTGGTTCTGCTATGTGGGATGCCGCCTCAGCATGGCTTGATGAGTGGTGCTAGGTCCGTGCCCAGGATCTGAACTGGCGAAACCCTGGCCTGCCAAAGTGCATGAACTTAACCACTCAGCCATGGGGCTGGCCCCACAAGACTGTGTTTTTAAAAGATCCATAGTACAATATTTAGGGAGGAACAGTCATGATGTCTGTAATTTACTTTTAAAAATTTCAGCAAAGGAGAAGGAAGAGAGGGAATATGGCAAGTTTATGTTTTTGTTTTTTTTTTAAAGAATCATTACTGGGAAGTGTCTGAGTATTTGAGGTACTGGAGCCTTTCAAGACCTGAGAATGAAGAGCAGGGGATGGCAACAGGTAGAGAGAGGAACAAGAAATGGAGTTGTGGACTCTCATGGCCGGCCACGTTCTGTCCTCACATAAGGAAGCAAAAAGGCTAATTGCAAGTCAGGAAAATCAACAGGAGCCCTAACCCCGTCCATTCCTGTTTCCAACCTGCCCCTCTCTGAGTCCGAAGCACACAGATCCTTTCCCTGTAGCACAGGGCTGGCCCAGCACCCACCAGTCTGTGCAGGTACAGACCCAGCATGGCCCAAGAAAAGATTTTCAGCTCAAATGCTGTGACCATTCTGAGGCTCCCTTCAGGATGATGGGAATGGTGGCAAAGACATTATTGATTGGGAGCTCTCTTTCTGCAGCGAGGGCACGGTCTAGGATCGGACTCTGGGGACAGAAGGTGGCTGAGACGGCAGTGTGTCTTTGGACATAAAAAGAACAACGAACTGAATGACAACCAGGAATGTAACCTCCGAGCCCATCCTTGGGGAGGAGCCGGGAAGATGGCTGAGGACAGCACAATGACGGGACGGATGCAAAGTGAGGACCGGAGGGCAGAGATCCACGGAGGAAGATTTGGGATCAGTGTAGGAAAAATCACTTTATCAGATGAAGCTGCCTGACAACAACATTCGTTAACCCTGAGTACACACTCACTAGACACCAGACAACCTCACAAGCTGTCTTAGATTGGGCTCCCCAGAAGCAGACGCTGAGTCAATGATTTGAGGGCAAGTAGTTCATTTGGAAGAAAATACTGGTAGGAGAGTAGAGAAATGAGACCCGGAGCAGGAAGCAGCCCATAAAAGGGTGTGGTTATTGAGCCAGCTACCAACAGGTACCACATGGCATCGGGAGCTTTATCCCCAAAAGATACTCAAGGAAACGTGTCAAACACGCTCAGACTATCCCACTTGAAGGATGAGGAACCGGGGCCTCTACACACCAGCTCCACCAGGCAGCGGTGTAGGGCTGCTGCAGGGGTGTCCACGCCCCAGCCCCTCTGGCTCACCCTGGGCTCAGGCAGGGCAGCCTTCAGCAGCCTCAGAAAAATGCCTCAGGTAAGGAGAAGGAGGGCAGACGCCGATACACAGAGAGCCAGATCCATGGAAAGGTGTCTGCCGCACACCCATGGACGCACTTAATCCTCTCAACAATCCTACAAGTTAGATATGAAGACTATTATCATCCTCATTTTCCAGACTGGAAAATGAGACAGAGGAGTAACTTACCCAAGTGGCAGAGCCAGGATTCTAAGCCAGGCAGTCTGGCTCCAGAGTCCATGCTGGAATGGGCTGTCTTTGGAGGTGATGGACTGCCTGTCAATGGAGGCATTCAAGCAGAGGCCTGATAACAACTGTTGAATGAGGATCCCTAATGAGGACAGGGACTAAGAGACAGCTAAAATCCCTTTCAATGTTTAAATCCATGATCTTATGAAGAGGCAGAAAGAATATCTGAAAAACTGGTCCAGGCAGCCAATGTAGGAGGCTCTGATGCCAGAAGATGGCAGTGGGGGCAGGGGGACAGGCCCTAAGAGAACCCTCTGCTGCATGGGCTGCAAGAATTCCGCGAATACATCCCCCCTGAGCTCCACCCAGGCCTCACCAGGCAATTAACTGACAGGCACACGCTGGTTTTCTAGTGGACCCGCCACCAAGCAGGCAGGGAGGGTCTGCCTGGGGGACACCTGGTCCCACACTGTGAATCAGTTTTCTCTCCCAGAGGGCTGCTCATCAGAGCCCAAACCTTGCTAGCCATGCAGTCAGCCAGCCCTGAGGCCCCTCCCCAGCCCTTCCTGATGACTAGGAGCCGCATGAGCCTCAGGGAAGCTCAGGGCTATCCAGACCAACTAGGACAAGGCCGGCTCCACTGGCCTTCCTGGGCCCAGGGTCCTCATCGGCAAGGTGAGGGCATTGATGGGACTTGTCTCCAAGCTTCCTCCACCGCCCAAGTTCTGGGACTGTGGGGTTCAGACAGGAAGTGGAGGCCAAGCCTGGGCTTCTGGAACAGTCCAGTCACTCTTGATCTAGCTGAGAGCAGCACAGTGTGAATCACCAAAAAGCTTGAATTATGGCATAATTACAATATTTTGAATATTTTCGTTATTCAATGTGTTGCACGGCAATTTAACTGTTAATCAATTTAGTCTCTAGAAGAAGAAGTCCTATGGGTCTTGCTCTAATAAATAATTTTCATTTGGCCATGTTTTCTTTTATGCATGAAAACTGAATTGCTACGGTTCTTTAAAAGTCAGTTTTCTTTGGAGGCCTTTCCACTCTCTCCTACAAACTGCCACCCTTGGCACATCAGGTCCGAGTGTGACTGTGACCCCCAGGGTGGGATCTGGCCAGGTGAAATCCACGGTGCCGCACCCCGAGATCTCGGCTCACGCCCGCCTTCCTGGGAACCTTGACCTGGGCATCCTTCCTTATCTGCGGAGTCCTGTCCTTGTAGCAACTTGGGTTAGGCACAAAGATCAGTGAGTCCATGTAAGCCAGAAAAGCACAAGGACTGTTCCTCGTTCTCAAACAAGACATGAGCCGGGCTCGTGGGGTGACTCAGGCTGAACCCCAAACCTCAGAACAACAATGCTGATGAGGCCGAGCAGGGAGAGGCTGCAGCTGTTACCACAGATCACCTGATGGCGAATTAAACCCAATCAACAAGTTTATCGAACACCTGCTGGAAGTGCTGACAAGGCACTACGCTAAGGACCATCAAGAACTTTGCTCTCGAAGGCTGTACGTACCACCTCCGTGGCATAGATGACGGAGGAACTGCTGTTCCTGTGCAACTGACAAGGGGAAGAAATCCCAAGAAATTCATGGGCTTACTTTAAGGTCATGATATCTACGGGAAAGTGGGGACTAGCCTTCAGGCCTCCTGATTTTCAAGGTCACATCAATTCCTCTCCACATGCACAATGGCCAAGAGACAGCGTGGTTTCCTAACGTGCATTGTAAAAATATTTTCATTAAGCATCTCTTTTCTTTTTTCATATATTTATTTTTTTTATTGAGTTAATGATAGGTTACAATCTTGTGAAATTTCAGTTGTACATTAATGTTTGTCAGTCATGTTGTAGGTGCACCACTTCACCCTTTGTGCCCACCCCCCACCCCACCTTTCCCCTGGTATCCACTAAACTGTTCTCTTAGTCCACATTTTTAAATTCCTCATGTGAGTGGAGTCATACACAGATTGTCCTTCTCTCGCTGGCTTATTTCACTTAACATAATTCCCTCAAGGTCCATCCATGTTATTGCAAATGGAATGATTTTGTTCTGTTTTGCAGCTGAGTAGTATTCCATTGTATTATGTACCACATCTTCTTTATCCATTCGTCTGTTGATGGGCACTTAGGTTGCTTCCATGTCTTGGCTATTGTAAACACTGCTGCAATGAACATTGGGGTGCACAGGACTTTTGGGATTGCTGACTTCAAGCTCTTTGGATAGATACCCAGTAGTGGGATGGCTGGATCGTATGGTAGTTCTATTTTTAGTTTTTTGAGGAATCTCCATACTGTTTTCCATAGTGGCTGCACCAGTTTGCATTCCCACCAGAAGTGTATGAGGGTTCCTTTTTCTCCACAACCTTTCCAACATTTGTTACTATTAGTTTTAGATATTTTTGTCATTCTAATGGGTGTAAGGTGATATCTTAGTGTAGTTTTGATTTGCATTTCCCTGGTGATCAGCGATGGTGTGCATCTTTTCATGTGCCTATTGGCCATCCGTATATCTTCTTTGGAGAAATGTCTGTTCATGTCTCCTGCCTATTTTTTGATCGCGTTGTTTGATTTTTTGTTGCTGAGTTGTGAGAGTTCTTTATATATTATGGATATTAAGCCCCTGTCAGATATATGACTTGCAAATATTTTTTCCCAGTTAGTGGGTTGTTTTTTGTTTCAATCCTGTTTTCATTTGCCTTGAAGAAGCTCTTTAGTCTGATGAAGTCCCATTTGTTTTTTCTTTCTATTGTTTCCCTTCTCTGAGAAGACATGGTGTCCGAAAAGATCCCTTTAATACTGATGTCAAAGAGTGTACTGCCTACGTTTTCTTCTAGAAGCCTTATGGTTTCAGGTCTCACCTTTAGGTCTTTGATCCATTTTGAGTTTATTTTGGTGAATGGTGAAAAAGAATGGTCAATTTTCATTCTTTTACATGTGGCTTTCCAGTTTTCCCAGCACCATTTGTTGAAAAGACTTTCTTTTCTCCATTGTAGGCCCTCAGCTCCTTTGTCGAAGACAAGCTGTCCATAGATGTGTGGTTTTACTTCTGGGCTTTCAATTCTGTTCCATTGATCTGTGCACCTGCTTTTGTACCAGTACCATGCTGTTTTGATTACTGTAGCTGTGTAGTATGTTTTGAAGTCAGGGATTGTGATGCCTCCCGTTTTGTTCTTTTTTCTCAGGATTGCTTTAGAAATTCGGGGTCTTTTGTTGCCCCATATGAATTTTAGGATTCTTTATTCTAATTCTGTAAAGAATGTCATTGGGATTCTGATTGGGATAGTGTTGAAACTGTAGATTGCTTTAGGTAGAACGGACATTTTAACTATGTTTATTCTTCCAATCCATGTACATGGAATGTCTTTCCATCTCCTTATGTCATCATCCAATTCTCTCAGAAAGGCCTTGTAATTTTCATTATATAGGTCCTTCACTTCCTTAGTTAAATTTACCCCAAGGTATTTTATTCTTTTTGTTGCGGTTGTGAATGGTATTATGTTCTTGAGTTCTTTTTCTGTTAGTTTGTTATTAGAATATAGAAATGCTACTGATTTATGCAAATTGATTTTGTACCCTGCAACTTTGCTGTAGTTGTTGATTACTTCTAATAGTTTTCCAATGGATTCTTTGGGGTTTTCTATATATAAGATCATGTCGTCTGCAAACAGTGAGAGTTTCACTTCTTCCCTCCCTATTTGGATTCCCTTTATTCCTTTTTCTTGCCTGATCTTTCTGGCCAGGACCTCCAGTACTATGTTAAATAAGAGTGGTGATAGAGGGCATCCTTGTCTAGTTCCTGTTTTCAGGGGGATGGCGTTCAGTTTTTGCCCATTGAATATGATGTTGGCTATGGGTCTCTCATATATGGCCTTTATTATGTTGAGGTAGTTTCCTTCTACGCCCATTTTGTTCAGAGTTTTTATTATAAATGGCTGTTGGATCTTGTCAAATGCTTTCTCTGCATCTATTGAGATGATCATGTGGTTTTTATTCCTCAGTTTGTTGATGTGGTGTATCACGTTGATTGATTTGCGGATGTTGAACCATCCCTGTGTCCCTGGTATGAATCCCACCTGATCATGATGTATGATCCTTTTGATGAATTGCTGAATTCTGGTTGCAAAAATTTTGTTTAGAATTTTTGCGTCTATGTTCATCAGTGATATTGGCCTGTAGTTCTCTTTTTTCATGGTGTCCTTGTCAGGTTTTGGTATCAGCATGATGTTGGCCTCACAGAATGTGTTAGGAAGTGTTCCATCCTCCCTAATTTTTTGGAATAGCTTGAAAAGGATAGGTATTAAATCCTCTATGAAAGTTTGGTAGAATTCCCCAGGAAAGCCATCTGGTCCTGGGGTTTTATTCTTTGGGATGTTTTTGATTGCTGTTTCAACCTCTTTCCTTGTGATTGGTCTGTTCAAATTGTCTGCCTCTTCTTGAGTGAGTTTTGGGAGATTGTAGGAGTCCAAGAATTTATCCATTTCCTCTAGGTTATCCATTCTGTTGGCATATAGTTTTTTGTAGTATTCTCTTATAATCCGTTGTATTTCTGCAGAGTCTGTTGTTATTTCTCCTCTTTCATTTCTGATTTTGTTTATTTGAGCTTTCTCCCTTTTTTTCTTTGTAAGTCTGGCTAGGGGTTTGTCAATTTTATTTATCTTCTCAAAGAACCAGCTCTTTGTTTCATTGATCCTTTCTACTGCCTTTTTCGTTTCAATAGTATTTATTTCTGCTCTGATTTTTATTATTTCTCTCCTGCTGACTTTGGTCTTTATTTATTCTTTTTTCTCTAGTTCAGTTAGGTGTAGTTTAAGATTGCTTATTTGGGATTTTTCTTGTTTGTTAAGATGTGCCTGTATTGCGATGAATTTTCCTCTTAATACAGCTTTTGCTGTATCCCATATGAGTTGGTATGACATCTTATCATTTTCATTTGTTTCCAGCTATTTTTTTATTTCTTCTTTAATTTCTTCAAGGTTCCATTGCTTGGTCAGTAGTGTGTTGTTTAGTCTCCACATCTTTGTGCCTTTCTCAGCTTTTTTCTTGTAATTAATTTCTAGCCTTATAGCATTATGATTGGAGAAGATGCTTGTTATTATTTCAATTTTTTTAAATTTGTAGAGGCTTGCCTTGATTCCCAACATATGGTCTATCCTAGAGAATGTTCCATGTGCACTTGAGAAGAATGTGTATTCAGCTCTTTCAGGGTGGAGTAATCTATATATGTCTATTAAGTCCAATTGTTTTAGTTTTTCGTTTAGCTCCACTATTTCCTTGTTGATTTTCTGTCTGGATGATCTGTCAATTGATGTGAGTGGGGTGTGGAGGTCCCCTACTATTATTGTGCTGTTTTTAACATCTTCCTTTAGGTCCGTTAATAGTTGCTTTACGAATCTTGGTGCTCCTGTGCTGGGTGCATAGATATTTATAAGCATTATTTCTTCTTGATGAAGTGTCCCTTTGATCATTATATATTGTCCTTCTGTGTCTCTCTTTACCTGTCTTATTTTGAAATCCACTTGGTCTGATATAAGAATTGCAACGCCTGCCTTTTTTTGCTTGCTATTAGCTTGAAGTATTGTCCTCCACCCCTTCACTCTGAGCCTGTGTTTGTCCTTGGGGCTGAGGTGTGTTTCCTGGAGGCAACAAATTGTTGGATCTTGTTCTTTAATCCATTTTGCCACTCTGTGTCTTTTTATTGGAGAGTTCAATCCGTTTACGTTGAGAGTGATTATTTTTTTTTTTATTAATGTTATGATAGATTACAACCTTGTGAGATTTCAGTTGTACATTTTTGTTAGTCATGTTGTGGGTACACCACTTCCCCCTCCGTACCCTCCCCCCACCCCCCCTTTTCCCTGGTAACCACCGATCAGATCTCCTTCTCAATATACTAATTTCCACCTATGAGTGGAGTCATATAGAGTTTGTCTTTCTCTGACTGACTTATTTCGCTTAACATAATGCCCTCGAGGTCCATCCACGTTGTTGTGAATGGGCCAATTTCGTCTTTTTTCTTGGCTGAGTAGTATTCCATTGTGTATATATACCATATCTTCTTTATCCAATCATCAGTTTCTGGGCATGTAGGCTGGTTCCACGTCTTGGCTATTGTAAATAATGCTGCGATGAACATAGGGGTGCAACGGACTCTTGAGATATCTGATATCAGGTTCTTAGGATAGATACCCAGTAATGGGATGGCTGGGTCATAGGGTATTTCTATTTTTAACTTTTTGAGAAATCTCCATACTGTTTTCCATAGTGGCTGTACCAGTTTGCATTGCCACCAACAGTGTATGAGGGTTCCTCTTTCTCCACAACCTCTCCAACATTTGTCGTTCTTGGTTTTGGATGTTTTTGCCAATCTAACGGGGGTAAGGTGATATCTTAGTGTAGTTTTGATTTGCATTTCCCTGATGATTAGCGATGATGAACATCTTTTCATGTGTCTATTGGCCATATTCATATCTTCTTTTGAGAAATGTCTGTTCATGTCCTCTGCCCATTTTTTGATCCGGTTGTTTGTTTTTTGGTTGTTAAGCAGTGTGAGTTCTTTGTATATTATGGAGATTAACCCTTTGTTGGATAAGTGGCTTGTAAATATTTTTTCCCAATTAGTGAGCTGTTTTTTTGTTTCAATTCTGTTTTCCCTTGCCTTGAAGAAGCTCTTTAGTCTGATGAAGTCCCATTTGTTTATTCTTTCTATTGTTTCCCTCAACTGAGGAGTTACAGTGTCCGAAAAGATTCTTTTGAAATTGATGTCAAAGAGCGTACTGCCTATATTCTCTTCCAAAAGACTTATTGTCTCAGGCCTAATCTTTAGGTCTTTGATCCATTTTGAGTTTATTTTGGTGTGTGGTGAAAAAGAATGGTCAATTTTCAATCTTTTGCATGTGGCTGACCAGTTTTCCCAGCACCATTTGTTGAAGAGACTTTCTTTTCTCCATTGTAGGCCCTCTGCTCCTTTGTCGAAGATTAGCTGTCCATAGATGTGTGGTTTTATCTCTGGGCTTTCAATTCTGTTCCATTGATCTGTGGACCTGTTTTTGTACCAGTACCATGCTGTTTTGATCACTGTAGCTTTGTAGTATGTTTTGAAATCTGGGATTGTGATTCCGCCGGCTTTGTTTTTCTTGCTCAGGATTGCTTTAGCAATTCGCGGTCTTTTTTTGCCCCATATGAATTTTAGGATTGTTTGTTCAATTTCTGTGAAGAATGTTCTTGGGATTCTGATTGGGATAGCATTGAATCTGTATATTGCTTTAGGTAGTATGGACATTTTAACTATGTTTATTCTTCCAATCCATGTGCAAGGAATGTCTTTCCATCTCTTTATGTCATCGTCAATTTCTTTCAAGAAAGTCTTGTAGTTTTCATTGTATAGATCCTTCACTTCCTTGGTTAAGTTTATCCCAAGGTATTTTATTCTTTTCGTTTCGATTGTGAATGGGATAGAGTTCTTGAGTTCTTTTTCTGTTAGTTTATTGTTAGTGTATAGAAATGCTACTGATTTATGCACGTTAATTTTATACCCTGCTACTTTGCTGTAGTTGTTGATTATTTCTAATAGTTTTTCTGTGGATTCTTTGGGGTTTTCTATGTATAGGATCATGTCGTCTGCAAACAACGAGAGTTTTACTTCTTCGTTACCTATTTGGATTCCTTTTATTTCTTTTTCCTGCCGAATTGCTCTGGCCAGCACCTCCAGTACTATGTTGAATAGGAGTGGTGAAAGTGGGCACCCTTGTCTTGTTCCTGTCCTCAGAGGGATGGCTTTCAGCTTTTGTCCATTGAGTATGATGTTGGCTGTGGGTCTATCATATATGGCCTTTATTATGTTGAGGTACTTTCCTTCTATACCCATTTTACTGAGGGTTTTTATCATAAATGGGTGTTGGATCTTGTCGAATGCTTTCTCTGCATCTATTGAGATGATCATGTGGTTTTTGTTTTTCATTTTGTTGATGTAGTGTATCACGTTGATTGACTTGCGGATGTTGAACCATCCCTGTGTCCCTGGTATAAATCCCACTTGATCATGGTGTATAATCTTTTTGATGTATTGCTGTAATCGGTTTGCCAAAATTTTGTTGAGGATTTTTGCATCTATGTTCATCAGTGATATCGGCCTGTAGTTCTCCTTCTTTGTGTTGTCCTTGTCAGGTTTGGGGATCAGAGTGATGTTGGCTTCATAGAATGTGTTAGGGAGTTCTCCATCTCTCTCAATTTTCTGGAACAGTTTGAGGAGAATAGGTATTAAGTCTTCTTTGAATGTTTGGTAGAATTCTCCAGAGAAGCCGTCTGGTCCTGGACTCTTGTTTTTGGGGAGGTTTTTGATTACCGTTTCTATTTCCTTACTTGTGATTGGTCTATTCAGATTCTCCATTTCTTCCTGATTCAGTTTGGGGAGATTGTAGGAGTCTAGGAATTTGTCCATTTCTTCCAGGTTGTTCAATTTGTTGGCATATAGTTTTTCATAGTATTCTCTTATGATCTCTTGTATTTCATTGGTATCTGTTGTGATTTCTCCTCTGTCATTCCTGATTTTATTAATTTGAGATTTCTCTCTTCTTTTCTTGGTGAGTCTGGCTAGGGGTTTGTCAATTTTGTTAATTCTTTTGAAGAACCAACTCTTTGTTTCATTGATCCTTTCTATTGTCTTTTTTGTTTCAATATCGTTTATTTCTGCTCTTATTTTTATTATTTCTCTCCTTCTACTGACTCTGGGCTTTGTTTGTTCTTCTTTTTCTAGTTCTGTTAGGTGTCGTTTGAGGTTGCTTACGTGAGCTTTTTCTTGTTTAGTGAGGTGAGCCTGTATTGCAATGAATTTCCCTCTTAGGACTGCTTTTGCTGCATCCCAAATGATTTGGTATGTCGTGTTCTCATTTTCATTTGTCTCCAGATAATATTTGATTTCTTCTTTAATTTCTTCAATGATCCATTGTTTGTTGAGAAGCGTGTTGTTTAGTCTCCACATTTTTGCACCTTTCTCTGCTTTTTTCTTGTAGTTGATTTCTAGTTTAATAGCGTTATGATCAGAAAAGATGCTTGATATTATTTCAACTCTCTTGTATTTATTGATGTTTGCTTTGGTTCCCAAAATATGGTCAATCCTTGAGAATGTTCCATGAGCACTTGAGAAGAATGTGTAACCTGCTGTTTTTGGATGAAGTGTTCTATATATATCTATTAAGTCCATCTGGTCTAATTTTTCATTTAATTCTATTATTTCCCTGTTGATTTTCTGTCTGGATGTTCTGTCCATTGGTGTTAATGGTGTGTTGAGGTCCCCTACTATTATTGTATTGTTGTTGATGTCTTCTTTTAGTTCTATTAAGAGTTGCTTTACAAATTTTGGTGCTCCTGTGTTGGGTGCGTATATATTTATAAGTGTTATGTCTTCTTGGTGGAGAGTCCCTTTTATCATTATATACTGTCCCTCTTTATCTTTCTTTATCTGTTTTGCTTTGAAATCTACCTTGTCTGATATTAGTATAGCGACACCTGCTTTCTTTTGTTCATTATTAGCTTGGAGTATTGTTCTCCATCCCTTCACTCTGAGTCTGTGTTTGTCTTTGGGGCTGAGGTGTGTTTCCTGGAGGCAGCATATTGTTGGATCTTGTTCTTTGATCCATCCTGCCACTCTGTGTCTTTTGATTCGGGAGTTCAATCCATTTACATTTAGAGTGATTATTGAGATGTGGGGGCCTACCTCTCCCATTTTGTGTCTTGTTTTCCGGTTTTCTTCAGTTTCCTTTGTTTCTCGTCCCATGGTTTAATCTGTTCTGATGTAGAGCTGCTACTCTCTGTTGTTGTCCTTCTACTTATCTCCTCTGCTCTTGGTTTTGTAGCCCCTTTCCTTTTTTGGATTTTTCAGGAATGAGGGTTTTCCTGAGGATTTCCTGAAGAGGAGGTTTTGTGGCAATGAACTCCCTTAATTTTTGTTTATCTGGGAAAGTTTTTATTTCTCCATCGTATTTGAAGGATATTTTCGCTGGGTAGAGAATTCTCGGCTGTAGATTTTTGTCCTTCAGATTTTTGAATATATCATTCCACTCTCTTCTAGCCTGTAAAGTTTCTGCTGAGAAATCTGCTGATAGCCTGATGGGGGTTCCTTTGTAGGTTAGTTTCTTTTGCCTGGCTGTCCTTAATATTTTCTCCTTGTCGTTGACTTTTGCTAGCTTCACTACTATATGCCGTGGAGTTGGTCTTCTTGCATTGATAAAGTTTGGAGATCTATTGGCTTCTGTCACCTGAAGATCCATCTCCCTCACCAGATTTGGGAAGTTCTCAGCCATTATTTCTTTGAATAGGTTTTCTGCCCCTTTCTCCTTCTCTTCTCCCTCTGGTATACCTATAATCCTTACGTTGCATCTCCTAATTGTGTCTGATAATTCTCGGAGAGTTTCTTCATTTCTTTTAAGTCTTGCTTCTCTCTCCTCCTCTGCCTGCAACAATTCTATATTCCTATCTTCCAAATTGCTAATTCTTTCCTCCATATTATCGGCCCTACTGTTCAGAGCATCTAGATTTTTCTTAATCTCCTCTATTGTGTTCTTCATTTCCAATATTTCTGTTTGGTTCTTCTTTATCGTATCAAACTCTTTTGTGACATAGCTCCTGAACTCGTTGAGTTGTCGGTCAGAATTCTCTCTTAACTCATTGAGAATCTTAATGATGGCTGTTTTGAAGTCATCATCATTTAGGTTATATATCTCATTTTCTTTGGGATTGTTTTCTGTGTATTTGTTACTTTCTTTCTGTTCTGGAGATTTAATGTATTTTTTCATATTGCTTGATGTTGTTGATTTGTGCCTCCGCATGGAGATAGAGTTTAGTTGCTCCTTTCACTTGTTTCAGCTGCTGCGGTGGGGGGAGCAGCTGTTTATACTTCACCAACCAGGAACCCTGTCCGTAGTTGCTAACTGGGCCTGGGCCCCTCTTCGTAGCCACAGTGGCCCTTTGGATTCCCTCCTCTGCTGTGGGGGCCGTCACAGGGGGGCTTCAGGCTGCAGGTGCCTACTGTTGCAGCCCACCTAGATGTGCTCTCTCCTTGGGGTCTGCAACGGTGTTATGGGCTTTTCCAGCGGCCAGGGGTGGGATCACTTATATTTGTCGCTCCGTTGCTGTCGGCACCCACCAAAACTCACTTGTCCTCTATGGGTCGCAGGAGAGCTATTGGCATCTTCTACAGTCTGTGGTTAGTACACCTAGCTATGCTGCTTTTGCCCTGGAGTCTTCCAGCCTTGTGGCTGGCGGCTGGGTGCCTTCTACTGGTGCTGTGCAGAGGCTTTCCCTAAGGCTGCTGTGAGCCTGTAGGGTTTCCCCCTAGGCTACTAAGCTGGGTCTCTGGAACTCTCTCCAGCCCCAGTCCTCTCCGAGATCTCCGGCAATCCCTAGCCTCACGGGGCGGGCAACGGCAGCTAGGGGGTCGCCCCGCCCTCTGGGATTCTCTCCGGGCCTCTCCCGGAGCCGTGAATGCTCAGTGTGGCCCCTCTGCTAACGGCAGACAGAGAGTTTTGTCTGCTGCCCAGGCGGAGCTCCGGCGCTTCCCCTCCGGGTCGCAGAACCGGCCTTTGAAAGTTCCCCCAGCCCCGGTCCTCTCCGAGATCTCCGGCAATCCCTAGTCCCACAGGGCGGGCAATGGCAGCTGGGGGTCGCCCCGCCCTCAGGGCTTCTCTCCGGGCCTCTGCCGGGAGCCCTGAATGCTGGGCGTGGCCCCTCTGCTAATGGCAGACAGAGAGTTTTGTCTGCTGCCTGGCGGAACTCCGGCGCTTCCCCTCCGGGTCGCAGAACCGGCCTTTGAAAGTTCCCCCCGCCCCGGTCCTCTCCGAGATCTCTGGCAATCCCTAGCCCCACGGGGCGGGCAACGGCAGCTGGGGGTCGCCCCGCCCTCTGGGATTCTCTCCGGGCCTCTCCCGGAGCCGTGAATGCTCAGCGTGGCCCCTCTGCTAACGGCAGACAGAGAGTTTTGTCTGCTGCCTGGCGGAACTCCGGCGCTTCCCCTCCGGGTCGCAGAACCGGCCTTTGAAAGTTCCCCCCGCCCCGGTCCTCTCTGAGATCTCTGGCAATCCCTAGCCCCACGGGGCGGGCAATGGCAGCTGGGAGACCTCCGTGCCCTCTGTGTCTCTCTCTGGGACCCTCCGGGCGCCCCGAGCACCAGGCTGGGTCTCCCCGCCAATGGCGGGGAGAGACTTTCCCCGCGGGCTCAGGTGTGCAACTCCAAAGTTTCCCTCTGCGTTTAGGAGTAATTGCGGGGGGTTTAGGTAGGGTTCTGGTCACCTGTTTCCACCGTCGCTCCTCTGTTGTGTTCTCGCTCCTACCCTAGATGTGTGTGGATCCTCTGGGGGCGTCCGTTGGAAGAAAGCCGCTTGCGGGTACTAGGCTGCCCGTCGGGGTCGGAGAGTTTTCACCTATTTCCACATCCTCCCGGAGGAAAGTCCATCCGCCTTCCGATGTATAGTCGCGTGGGTGTCTCAGACGTCCTGAGATGCTGTCTGGATATCCTTTGTCAAGCGATAAGTGTCCAAATAATTGTAGACTCGAAGGGCGAGAGACAAAGAGGACTACTCACGGCGCCATCTTGGATCTTCCCCTTACGTTGAGAGTGATTATTGATGCATGTGGACTTAATGCTGTCAATCTCTCACTCATTATCTTGTTTTCCTGCATTTCTTTTCCTGTTTGCTTTAGACTACCCATTTAATACTGCAATTTCTTATGCTGGGTTTCTCAGATTTTTCCTTATTTACGTTTTGTGGCTCTGTTCCGTTTTTCAGTTTAGTGGCTACCCTGAAGTTTGTATTTAGACTCTCGTGTATAATATAGGCTATTCTCTGGTGGTCTCTTACTTACTTGGCCTAGACTGATTTAGACCCTTTGTTCTTCTCCTCCTAAATAATTATTTTCATTTCTTATTCCAACTCGTGTTATGAATTTGTAGTTAGAGTGCTAAGATCGTCCTTGTTTTGGTAGTTTCCTTACTTTACCCTAATGCTATAGTTGAATATTTGCTATCCTGTTCTGGTTCTATCCATCGGTCTCCCTAGTCTGTGGTTTGTGACCCCTTTCTCCCTTTTTTCTTTTTTCTGGTATGAGAGCCTTCTTGAGGATTTCTTGTAGTGGAGGGCTTTTAGTTACAAATTCCCTTAACTTTTGTTTGTCTGGAAAAGATTTAATTTCTCCCTCATATCTGAAGGAAATTCTCTCTGGATAGAGTATTCTTGGCTGAAGATTTTTATCTTTTAAAGCTTTGAATATGTCACTCCATTCTCTCCTAGCTTGTAAGGTTTCTGTAGAGAAATCTGCTGAAAGTCTGATAGGAGCTCCTTTGTAGGTTATTCTCTTCTGCCTTGCTTCCCTGAGTATTCTTTCTTTGTCTTTCATTTTTGCCAGTTGTACTACTATGTGCCTTGCAGTAGGTCTTTTTACATTGACAAATCTAGGAGATCTGAAAGCTTCCTCTACACACATTTCTCCATCAATCCCTAGATTTGGGAAGTTCTCTTCTATAATTTCATTAAGCACACTGTCTACTCCATTTTCCTTTTCCATGTTCTTGGGAATTCCTATGATCCTTAAGTTCTTTCTCCTCATTGAATCCACTATCTCTTGGAGATTTTCCTCGTTTTTTTTTTAAATTCTTGGTTCTCTTTCTTCCTCTGTCTGGAGCCATTCAGCCTGTCTATCTTCAATTATGTTAATTTTCTCTTCTATGGTGTCTACACGGGCATTCAGGGGATCCGTATTCTGTTTTATCTGGTCCATTGTGTTTTTTATCTCTAGTAATTCTGTTTGATTCTTCTTTATAATTTCAATCTCTTTTGTGAAGTAACTCCAGAACTCATTGGCTTGTTTCTCTATCTTTCTCTCTACCTCATTGAGTTTTTTGATTATAGCTGCTCTGAACTCATTTTCACTTAGTTTACCTAATTCCAAGTCCTCAGGACTTAATTCTATGTTTTTATTGTTTTCCTTCTGGTCCGGGGCTTTTACAAATTGCTGGATGGTAGAGGAGCGGTTTTTTCGCACGGCGGTAGAATTTGGTTGCTACAGCCTGCCACCACTAGATGGGGGCTGAGAACCACGCATTCTGAGCTCTCCGCCTTCAGGCAAGATGGCGGCACCCAGTGGCTTTGCCGTGAGGGAGGGGCTGCTTTTCTCTTGCACCCATCTGGATTCGGATCAGTTCTGTTCTCTGGTCTCACGAGGCCCTGGGTTTATGGGGTCCCCGCGTGGAAGCTTTCCCCTGTCAGCGGGTTTCCATTGTACCAGCTGCGGGAGTCCTGGATGATCCCCCAGTTGCGTGGCCCCTCCCCCGCTCCTTCCCAACCCGCACCGCAGCGATCGCAGACTCTAGGGGGGCGAGCGATGTTCTCTCCTACCGTTCCAGCGCCTCCAAGGCCAGAAGCAAGGTCTCTGTCCTCCGCCTTCTTGGTATTGTAGGTCTCTAACGTGTTGGCATTAGATTTATTATCTGAAATTCAGTTTTTCCAATCCTTTGTTGTATTTTGGAGGGGAGAGAGTCCCGGGTCAGCTCACCCCACAATTTTGCTCCGCCAGTCATCTCTTTTCTTATTGAAAATGTACAGTTTGATGTTTGACACATGTATATATCCATAATATTATCACAATCAAGATAATGAACATTTGCATCATTCCAAAAGTTTCTCCCAGGCCACCACTAATCAGTTTTCTGTCACTATAGATGAGTTTGCACTATAGATTAGTTTGAAATAATACAGTATGTACTTTTTTTGGTATGGCTTCTTTCACTCAGCAGAATTACTTTGGGATCCTTGCATAGTGTAGCAAGTGTCCATAGTTCATATCTTTTTATTGCTGAGTGGTTTTCTACTGTATGCATACATCTCAATTTGTTTATCCTTTCACCTAGAGATGCACTTTTGCATTGTTTCCAGTTTTTGGCTGTTACAAATAAAACTGCTAGGAACATTTGTGTAAAAGCCTTTGTATGGACATAAGCTTTAATTTCTTTGGGTAAATACCTAGGAGTGGAACGTTGGATCATATGGTAGATGTATGTTTAACTTTTTAAGAGACTGGCAAACTGGTTTTGAAAGTGGCTGTACCATTTTACATTCCTAACAGCAGAGTACAACAATTCCAGTTTCTCCACGTCCTTATCAATATTTGATGTCGTCAGCCTTTTAAGTTTTAGGCATTCTAATGGGCGTATAGTGGCATCTCACTGTCATTTTAATTTAATAATTTCCCTAATTACCAGTAATATTGAGCATCTTTTCATGCATTTATTTACCATCATATGTCTTCTTTGGTGAAGTATCTATTCAAATCTTTTGCCCATTTTTTAAACGAATTGTTTGTTTTCTTATTATTGAGTTTTGAGAGTTCTTTATACATAATACATTTATATGTCTAGATGTAAATCTTTCTCAGATACGTGATTTGCAAACATTTTGTGCCACTCTTTTTATTCTCGTAACAGTGTCTTACAAATAGCAGAAGTTCCTAATTTTGTCAAAGCCCAACATGTCAATATTTTCTTCTATGGATTGTGTTTTTGTGATACCCAAGCTCACAAATATTTATCCCTTATATTCTATTCTAGAAATTTTATAGTTCAAGGTTTTAATTTATGCCTATGATCCATTTTGAGTTAATTTTTATATATTGAGTCAATTTTATATATGTAAATATATATTTATAATCTATCTCTTATTGAGTGAGCTTTGGTACTTTGTGTCTTTCAAGTTTTTCCATTTCATCCATGTTATCAAATTTCTTGGAATAAAATTGTTCATAATATCCCTTTATTATCCTGTCCCTTGCTGTGTTCGATTGGGTAGAAGCAAGTCAGCCTTGTCCAGGCCCAGACCATCCTTCCACTCACACCAACCACAAAGGCACCACAGCACCTTCTGTTTTACTCCAGAGAGCAGCCAATGTGTTTGGATGACCCTGGCCTCACTTGGCCAACACTGATGGGTGGCTCCTTCATTGTTTTGCTCTTGAACCACTGACTAGGCCCAGCACTATGAGACCTGGGCTTCCCTTTAGGGCAGGCCCAGCTGCGGATCATGGGAATGTCCTCCATTTGGGGTATGTGATCCAGGAGGGAAGAATTCTGCGGAAGAATCGCAGCGGACTCCTGGAATTTCTGACTGAAAGATGCAGGCTAAATGAGCCGCATGACCTGCTGGGGCCACATCTCAACCTCCTGAAGACTCGGTCTCTGCCACAGGGCACCGCACAGACCTAGATAAAGAGAACCAGGCCTGGTGGGGACTCTGGGACGAGCATGCTGGGGGACTCCACTATCAGGTATGTTTTAATAGCATAACCCCCGACACCTGTAAAATGCTTCATAACTTACCAAGCAGTTTCACCTGGTCTATCCGAGGCACGTATTATCAGCCTCAATTTAGAGATGCAGAAACTGAAGCTAAAAGAGATTAAGTAACTTACTTGCCAAAAGGACCAGAATAGGGGAAAAAGTTGGGACCAAAAGAAAGATCTTGTGGTCGTTTTAAACTATTTCTGCAAATTCTTTGGTACAACTCTGTTCAAAAGCTGCATCTAATTCCCCTCACCCTCACTGTGGGCTGAAGTCAGTGACTAGCTTCTAGCGAACAGAATGTGGCAGAACTGATGCTATTTCTGTGACTTCCAAAGCTGGAAATGTGTGTGCCTAAGATTCTGTCTGTTTCTCTCCCAAGAATCCAGACACCAAGGTACAACGAAGCCCAGGGCAGGCGTTGGTTTCAGCCGACCTCCAGCACGACCATTAGAAATGCGTGGGAACAAGGCTTTAGCTAATTTTGGTCCCTGCCTTTGAGTGTTCCAGCTGAAATCCTAGAGGACATGAGTTCCCGCTGAGCCCTGTCTGAATTCCTCTGAAACCACGAGAGACAATGACTGTTATTGTTTTAAGCCACTACGTTTTGAGGTAATTTGTTACACAGCAATAGATTAACTAATGATTAATGTACAAAGTGATAAGTGCTCCAGCGGAAAAAGGTACAGAGTGTTTGAGGAGCCCAGAGGAGAGAGGGCCTCCCCTGGAGAGACGAGCGAGCTTATAAAGGTGCATTTAAGTGGAGTGTTGAAGGCTGGGTAGGGTTTTGATAGTTTGGGTGCAGGGAGCATGAAAGCACCCAGGAAGAAAGGCCCAGAAGTCTGAAAGTGCTGGGGCAGGGGGAGGGGGCAGGAAAGCCATGCCACACCAAGGGTCCGGGCCTTATAATTGTGGGTGACAGAGAGCCGTCCCAGGATTTTGGCAGGGAGGTGACAAGGTCAGGACAGACTGTAGGTGTTGAAAAGTGATATAGCGCTTTTTCTGTTTCCAAGGCAGATATCAATTGGCCCAACCCAGGGAGGGTATTTTCTTGAAAAATTGTTTTTCTAAACAATCCCAAGAACCCATCTCTTACCCAGCTGCCCCTGGGAGCTGTGAACACTGACCAGGATTAGCTGGGCAACCCACAGCCAGAGAGCGAGAGAGGAAGCCTCCCCAGGAAGGCAATGGAATCCAGAGCGTTGGCTTCTTGTTCCTTCAATTCTCTGACCAACACAGTGTTAGGGATTCGGGCCCCCACAGCAATTGCTGAACTTGAAAAAAGTGCACCCAAAATCATAGCAGTTTTGGTGCTAATGTTGAATCAGAGAATCGGGCCTTGCCAGTCAACACTCACCCTCCCGCCTGTCCTCCTAGGCTAGCCCTCCCAGGGGTTAGTGTGGGAAGCTAACCACTTCTCAATGAAATCAGGGACTAAACTTTCCAAAGTCTTCCAGATGCCTCTGGGGGCACAAAATCCTCAGAGCTGTCACTTCCCTTGAGACCTGGGGCGGGGAGTGCCCTTTCTCAGAGAAGGAGGCCTTGAGTGTGGTGCCCGGGCCACACGCAGAGCCGCTGAAAGGTAGTTTCCTTGGTAGGCAGAGACCGCAGGTGAGGCCCGACATCTGTGATTTCTTCTTTCTTCTCTGGAATCTCCACTCTGTTTCTTTTGGCAAAAATTCGGTTTATCTCCACAAATGTTTGACCCTTGGTCTCAGGAATAACCACACAGATGTAAACAGCAGTGAGGAGAAGATTCCAGGAAAGATGACGAAACTGTAGGCACCAATGACCTCCTAGGTGGAGACCAGAAATGGGGGAATGGAGCAAGAAAGAAATGACAGTGACAATTCTGGGTGAGGCCTGCGCGAGTCATAAAGGAGTCTCTTGGTGGCCAGTTTTACTCCGTTCCCAGAGGAGTGAAACAGGTAGCAAACTGGGTCCTGCCGTCCTGTGTAAACGGACTCCTTAGCCTTTAGAAATAGGGACGTTAAGTCCTCTGGCCTGTGAGGGGTGGAGAAGGCAGAGTCACCATGCACATCTCCAGAAACAGAGGAAGGAGGCGGTACCAGGGGCTCTGCTCTCTTGCCCTGGCTCAGCTCACTTTCTATGGCCTTTGAACTTGGCAGACCTGAGCCCCTAGTAACTTGAGTGAGGGAGCTCCCTGCAGAAGTGGGAAACTGGCGTGTTCCCAGTTTGGCTGAAGTGGCGCATGCGTGTTTTATGGACCTTAAAAGTGTCCAAGAGCAGCCCCCTTGTCAATGAGCAGATGTTCTTAGTAGAGGGAACCACTGCTTATCTCCTGGGGCCCCTGCTGCCTTGGGGGTGGGCAGGGTGGAGCTTCGAGTGGGAGCAAGGGCCACCTACCTGAGCCCCACACTGGGCATCCCCGCTCACCTGAGGGAATGGAGCCCGAAGGCCACGATGGAGATGGAGAGCTCTGTCCACCAGGAAGGCAGCCCTGGGGAGGACCACAGGAAGACCTTGGTCCTCACCATGGAGCGGACGGGACCTCAAGGGCAGACCGCACGGGACGCGTGGAGCAGAGAGGGGCTCAGAGAGCCTGCAGGGCTAGCGGTCCCCACCGGCCCAGCCCTACACCCAGGCCCCTCGGCGCACAGTCCGTTCCAGATGGCGGAGGGCGCAAGCTCACAGCTCTCAGCCAGCGCGCCCTGCTTCCTCCTCTCTCTGGGTGCTCCTCCTGGGCGCACCTACAGCTGCACCAGGGCCGGGAGGGGACAGCCTCCCTTTGAGGGTCTCAGGGTCACATAGAGTCCACTCTCCCCGGGTGTCGCTGTCATTGTGAAAATCTCAGACAGTGAAGGGGTGCAGAGCTCACCGCACGCTTGTGCCTGGCAGGTGCTGCCCGTGGCAGGTCTGGGGGACGGCGGGCGCCTTGCCTCCGGCTTGGGATCTGCCTCAACCTTTTTCCTAGGAGACTTGTCTAAAGTGTTTAGAGCCATTTTTTTTCCTTCCTGATCACGATTCTTCATGAATTTTTTTTTTTTTTAAAGATTGGTACCTGAGCTAACAACTGTTGCCAATCTTTTTTTTTTTCCTGCTTTTTCTTCCCAAATCCCCAGTACGTAGTTGTACATTTATGTTATGGGTCCTTCTAGTTGTGGCATGTGGGACGTCACCTCAATGTGGCCTGATGAGCGGTGCCATGTCCACCCCCAGGATCCGAACCAGTGAAGCCCTGGGCCCTCGAAGCGGAGCGTGCAAACTTAAGCACTCGGCCACGGGGCTGGCCCCCCTCCTGAAATTTTAACACCACAGATATACTGGATATCTGTTCATGTACTATATGTCTATCTATGGCTTTATACATGAAAAGAATAAGATTCTGTCCCTTCCCTTAACCAATTTCTGACCCTGGGGGGTGACATGGCCGCGTGGAAAATGCACAGCCCCAGTGGAGGGAGATGGAGAGGAATTCAAGGCCCCAGAATGAGCTGCCCTTGGGACATCAAATGTGAAACTCCTACAGTCCAGTGAGGATGGGGCCCCTTCCTCAGGGCTCTGTGCCCCTAAGTGGGCACTGGAGGGAAGTGACCTCTGCTGCCTGTGGGTCCTGCCTCCCTCCTGCCCTCCAGGGGACAGCGGAGCAGCCCCTTAGGACCTGCTCACCTGTCAGATCAGCCCACCATCTGATCCCGAATCTGCCATCTGATTCCCCACGTTCTTCAAGCAGGAGCCCGCCACCCGGAGAAGCACAGTGGCTTGCTCCAGGCGACACTCAGGCAATAAGGAGCGGTGCGGCCCAGAGCCCACGTGTCCTGACACAAACGCCAGCACTGAGGCCCTCCTGCCTCAACGTTCAAGGAGCACCGGCAAGGCTCCCTGCTGAAAATCCCCCTTAAATGTCCTTAAACACTACTGTGTCCGTCCTGTTCATGGCTGTGTCCCCGGGGCCAGGCCCAGCATAGACTAAGCAGGCATTCCATCAGTGTGTGTTGAATGGATCGACACCTTTGTTTTGGTTTATGGACAGTTCTTTCAAAACCATTCCCCAGGGGCTGGCCCGGTGGCACAGTGGTTAAGCGCGCACGTTCCACTTGGGCAGCCTGGGGTTCGCTGGTTCAGATCCTGGGTGCAGACATGGCACTGCTTGGCAAAAAGCCATGCTGTGGTAGGCATCCCACATATAAAATAGAGGAAGATGGGCACGGATGTTAGCTCAGGGCCAGTTTTCCTCAGCGAAAAGAGGAGGACTGGCAGCAGTTAGCTCAGGGCTAATCTTCTTCTTCAAAAAAAACCATTCCCCACAGAATGTTCTAGTCTTAGGCGTCAGAGGTGCCTTTCCCCAGGCAGTGAGAGGGGGCTCCATTCCCACACAGGGGAGGGGAGCCTTGGGTCTGGAGGCTCCTGTGAGGTGAAGGCCCGAAGCTGCCAGTGTGTGGACCTGGGCGTAAGGCAACAAAGGACCATGACTGGAGGTGAGCGGGCCACGGGTGGGCTGGGGGCCTGAGTGTGAGCAAGTGTGTAGAGGGTCTGGACATGAACTGAAGTGCCCCCAGCGGGGTCTGTCTGGCATGGGCTCCCTCTTTGCAGAGGCTCATCTCCATCTTGGGTGACGGACCTGAGGCTGGGAGCCTCTGGGAGCCGCAGGGGACTGGTGGGGCCCTGGCCTGGCTGTGGCACTGGTTGGCACTTAGAAAATGTTTGTTGAATGAATGGATGTCAGCTGGAGTGGACTTCAGGGAAAAAGTAAACTGAGCTGAGCTTTCAACTATGGGTGGAGTTTGTATAGGAAGAGAGGAGAACGTGGAGAGAGCATCATGAGCGTCACGAATCAAGGACATCCATTGCTCCACAAATATCTACTGAGCACCATGTGCTGGGCCCAGGATGGCTGGTGGGGGTGTGCAGGGACTCACCGGGCCCAGTGGAAGTCTGCAGTGTAGGCGAAGACACAGCTGACACCGAGGTAAGACAGCTCAGAGACCCTGCTCGGTGCGGAGGGGTGCGGAGGGGCGGGGCTGTCTGTGCCTGAGGGCCTGGGACCTCCAAGAACTTGAGGCCAAGTGCCTCACATGCGTATGAGTCCACCAGTGGGGCCCACCTTCCTGCCACGGGAAGGAGCCACACCTGGACTTCTGCGTAGGCCTCAGGCATCTGTGGGCGGGAGGGAGGAAGAGGAGTACAAGGACTGATGTCTAGCATTCTGATTTCCAGATGGCTTCCACAAGCCTCACGTAATTGAGAGAAATGTCACAGGAGGAACACCTCCGGCTTTAGGCTCCGCCTTCACAAATACTAACTCGCTTAATCTTCACGACAGCCCTGCGAGTGAGGGTATTATTGTTTCGATCCTGCAAATGTGGAATGAGAGCACAGAGAGCCTGAACACAGACCACGAGGGCACGGTCCCTCAGGGATCAAGCAGTGGCCCAAGTCAGACGATCAGCAGGGGACGGAGCTGGCACCCAGACTCTACACTACCTGACAAAATCCTTCTAGAAGCCACCGGACCAGGAGAGCTGGCAGACCACGATCTCTGCTCCCATAGCCAGGACAACGGCTGGCACAAAACCAGGGAACAGACTTCAACCAAACTAAATGGGGACCCCAAACTGACTACGCAGGTCACTATGTCACTACAATTAGGAAGAACGCTGCAAAGGAGGGGTGGGTCCAAAGCTGGCGGTGGAGGTGGGCTGGGAAGGGCTCCTTCAGTGAGGTTGTCGGCTGCGAGGTGAAAGATGAGCTGGGAGAAGGACGGCCTCCCGGAATGGAAGGGAGGGACGTGGATGACGTGGGGACACGGAGCTGGCGGAGGCTTCTGAGCAGAGTGACAAGCTCTGATTCGTGTTCAACGGAGACAGCGGTGGGCGGCAGGGCAGAAGCAGCAGGCAGGTGGGGTCCCTCTCAATACTTGAAACAAAAGAGGAGATGGCTGAGGCTGAGGGACCGTCCTGGACGTGGTGCCAGGGGGCAGCTGCTGGCCACGTCTTCGGGCAGAGCCGACGGGACTGGCGTTGGTTGGAGGGAGGCAGCGAGAGAAAGAGTTGCCGGGGACACCCCAAGTTTTCCCGAATGTAACCAGCAGTTATCTTTGTAGATAATGCCCAGTTTTATTTACTTCTTTTCTCTTGCCTAAAGTCCCTAAATGTTACTAAGAACTAAGATTAGTTTTAAAATAAGAAAATAAGGTCTTAAAAAGGAAACTTTAATTAAAGCAGAAAAGGCATGTAATTAGCGTTTTCCTCGCCAGCTTCATCCGTCACTCTCTGCCTCGCCTGTCCCTCCACAGGCCTTGTGCCTTGCTGTTCCCTGAACACAACCAGCTTCATCCACCTGAAGGTCTTTGCACTCGCCTGTAGTTAAGGAGCAAGTCGTTACAGAGAGGGTAGCTTGGAAAAGAAGGCAAACGGCAGACATTGTCTCCGAATTACAGAATAACCTCTTCACACCTTCTCACCCTCGTGTACAATTGCACAGTTTCCAGCTGTGTAGTTTTAATTGACAAGGGTTTCTGTCCGCTGGCACAGTTACTGCAAGGATATACAAAATGCTGGTTGTTTTCAGGATATTCCATATTATGGCCATCCCATGTATTCTCAAAACTTTCGTAGAAGATGGATAATAAATACATGCTGAGAAAACTACAAATTAAAATGATGTCTTTCTTGCTTGGGCGCCTATTGTGCTTCCATCCGACCCTGATGCTCTTCCCAATTACTCCACAGCCTCTCCTAACACTTTCTTCTCCCATTTCATCCTGATCTGCTCCCCAAGATATTTTTAATATTAGAGACTGACATACGTCCTGGCATTAGGATTTCAAGATGAAAGCTGTGCCCCGTTTTATAACCTGAGGGGTTATTTTGACAACACGTTTATGAATCAGACTGAGCTCATTTACTAGAACATCACGTTCCTTCCTCATGTTCTCCATCCTAACCTTCTAAGTTGCCATGTGTGTTGCTATTTTCCTCTTTCTCTTGTCACAGGCAATTACTTAATTATTACCTACCCCAACGTTATTTATTCTGCCAACCACGCCGACCTCTGTTTTCTTCTGCTTCTTGAATGGAATGAAAGCCCCACAGGCCATTGCCCATTCACTGGCTTCTGCCTGGGCTGTCTGCCACTCCCAACATCACTTGTTAAACATCCCTGAGTCCTTGAAGGCCGGGTGCCACCTCTTCCTGACACTTTCCTTGAGCCCCAACTAGATTCCCCATCCAACCTCCAACGTTTCCGGAAGTGACCCCCCCACACCTTTTTTCAGATCTCTGCCCTTCTCTCCACATCATTGATAGATACAGTTACAGCAAAAAAAATCCCATTCCCAGAAAGCAGTGCCACCAGTGGTCACAGCTGAGTGGGTCCAAGGTAGGCTCCTGACCCAAGCTGTCAGCTACCTGACCTGCACTGGGAACCAGAAGTTGGTCCCAGGAAACCGCCAGCCCGTCTGTCCAGCTGGTCTCTTGTAGAGAGGCTAAAGGACTGCTGGCGGCAGACATTTTCTCTTGGGGACTGGAGAGCAAAGGAAAAGGTTCTGTAGCAAGAGAACAGCAAGGTGGGCCTGTGGGCAGAAGCGGAGCTGGGAGACAGAGCCTCCTGGGTTCCCTCACGACGTTCCATGCCTGCGTCCAGGCTGTTCCTGACGCCTGTCTGCATCCCCGGCCTTCCACTGGTTGAGCTGTTTCTGTAAATTAAGTCCAGTTTTGCTTAAGCTATTTCCATGGGTACCTCGCTCCTTATAAACAAAAGCATCCTGCTACCAGAGGGTGACTGCCCGGCTGCCCCGTGTTCAGGACCCTGGCCTCTCCCGCCCACAGAACAGCTGATTCATGTCCACCAGCTTTCCACTCTCGTTCCTCTTGGATGCAGAACTCAGCATTGCACACTTTGAACTTTGATATAACATGAACAATACAGCACTAACACGAATACTGTTCATCATAGTTCACTGAACGTTTATTGGGTTCAATTAAATCAAATGGCTTTCTGGTGGACTGGAAGTTCTGAGAGGACCTTGCATGGACGCCTCAGAAGCCCCCACTGCAGGGCTGACGTCCCACCTGTTGCTGGGCACTCGGGCAGCACCCTTACTGCCCTGCACACCGTGTTGAAAGCTGCTGGCCGCCTGTGAGCACCATGACAGAGATGAACTGCCACAGAGAGGCTGAAATGTGAAGAAGTTGAGCTGGACAGGCAGCCCTTGGCCTTCTTGGCCTGGTCCTCCACGCACATTTCTTCCATCTCATCCTCCACATCAGCCCAGCCTCTCATTTCCTCAGCTGTGGGGAGCAGAGCAGCCCCATCTCGTCACTGACACTGGCCTACCCAAGGCTTAGGGAAGCAGGGGCTAACTCCCCAAGAACTTGGCCCACCTCTGGCCACAGCCTAACTGTTTTCCCAGCGTGAGTGCTCATTTGACCCAAGCTAGGTCCCCAACACGGTGATGCTGTCCCCAATCACAACCACAGCCCCAACCTGGCCAAGCTCTCAGCTCTCAATACAGATCAACCAGGATGCCAGCTCTGACCTTGACCATGTTCCCCCTTGGACCACACCCCATGGTTGCCCTGGACTCGCTAGCGCCTGTGGTCCCTCTATCCTATCTCGTTGGTGCCTCATCTTGGAGTGCATCTCCCCATCTTGTCACCGGGCACTAGGGAGGACATCTTGGCAGGGCTGGGAGGTGGCAGGAAAGTGAACAGGGTGAGAGGGTCTTGACAGAGCAGCCTGTGTCTTCAGCACTCGTCGAGCTGATTCTTCATCTCTTTTCTGAATCTGGATACACTGTGGCTCTCAGGGAGGAAGTGCAGAGAGAGGGACCGAAGCAGCGCGGAGACCCCTGTCACTGTCAAGAGCCCAGGTCTGGAAGGGAGCAGCAG
This sequence comes from Equus asinus, assembly GCF_041296235.1. Taxonomy (NCBI): domain Eukaryota; kingdom Metazoa; phylum Chordata; class Mammalia; order Perissodactyla; family Equidae; genus Equus; species Equus asinus. Next base: position 107,255,814 of record NC_091794.1, on the reverse strand, counting down.
CAAGAACTTGAGACTGACCGGGCCAGGGATCCCTGGGGGCTCTGGGCGCCCTCCAGCTGAGCTTCTTGCTCTCCTCTTACAATGTCACTCGCCCTCAGCGTTCTAGCCCTCCGTGAGAGCCAAGGACAGCAGGGACCTAGTCCTTGCCAAGATGTGGCTGCCCGGTGTCCCCCACAAAGGGGTTCCACATTTAAAAGTAGAGAAAATAATTATAATTTTTAAAAGATATGTTAATTCATTTTGCAGGAAGAGCATGGCTTTGCTTAGGAACAGTATGTGATTTAAAAGTGTGAGCCCTAGGGGCCGGCCCTGTGGCCGAGTGGTTAAGTTCTCGTGCTTCGCTTCTGCCATCTGGGGTTTTGATGGTTCGGATCCAGGGTGTGGACGTGGCACCGCTCATCAGGCAATGCTGAGGTGGTGTCCCACACAGCACAACCAGATGACCTACAACCAGAATATGTACCTATGCAGTGGGGGGAAGAAGAAGAAAAGAAGATTGGCAACAGATGTTAGCTCAGGTGCCAATCTTCAAAAAAAAAAAAAAAGCGTGAGCCCTAGAGAAAGTGAAGCCATGTCTTGTTCGTAATTTTATGGCTGGAAATGGCATAATATCTACCTCACTAGAGGCTGGGGTTGGAGAGGGGGGTGGTCCCAGCACTGTGGCTGTGTGAGCTCCTTCTGGAAGGTTTGGGTTAAGGCACGGTGCTGAGATTCAGCTAACCCTGCTAGCTATAATGGGAACTGGATGAGTTATTTAGCCAAAGTCTCAGTTTCTCATCAGTAAATAAAGATGATGATATGAAGATGACAGTGATGATGATAAAGTGCCACGCACAGAGTGGCGAGGGTTGAAAGCGACAGCACACACCAGGCATCCGGACAAGGGGGCTCTTGGCAGCAGCAGGCCAGCATGGCTTCTGTCGGGATCCCCTTCGCCGATCGTGTCTAACGTTTAACCTCACGGGGCAGTTTGGGAATCGTTAACTCTAACGACCTTTCCTTGAGTACCTGCTGGGTTCTGAGTCTCTTCACCCTACTGAGGGGAATCCCTAAGACATAAATCCACCCATTAAGGAATTTGTGTGGAATTGGATAATTTGAAAATGTTTATTAAAAAAACAAAAACAGGGGCCGGCCCGGTGGCGCAGTGGTTAAGTGCACACATTCTGCTTCATCGGCCAGGGGTTCACGGTTCGGATCCCGGGTGCGGACGTGGCACCGCTTGGCAGCCATGCTGTGGTAGGCGTCCCACATATAAAGTAGAGGAAGATGGGCACGGATGTTAGCTCAGGGCCAGTCTTCCTCAGCAAAAAGAGGAGGATTGGCAGCAGTTAGCTCAGGGATAATCTTCCTCCAAAAAGAACCCCCAAAACACCGCACTGTGTTCTTGTAGGCCTTTAATGCCGACCTGCATTCAAGCCACACTTCCCCGTCCCTTCTCTGGCCCACTCCCCTAGATGACAATTTCCCCTTTCTCCTCTCTCCTAAACCTCCACCCTCCCCAACGCTGCCACGCTCCCCCTCCCTCAGGCAATGGCCTTGCCTCTTATTTCACTGAGAAAGTGGAAACAACCAGAAGAAAACATCTAACAGTGCCACGTCCACTTACATAACAGTAACCATGGCTGTGTGCCCACCTGCTCCTGCACTGACTTCCTTCCCTACTGGACCATTCCTATACCAGTCAAGCCAGGATACTGTTATTTTTCCCAGCTAAAAAACTACTTCTTCATGGGGCCAGCCCCGTGGCATGTTAAGTGTGCACATTCCGCTTCGGTGCCCTAGGGTTCGCCAGTTCAGATCCCAGGTGCAGACACGGCACCACTTGGCAAGCCATGTTGTGGTAGGCATCCCACATATAAAGTAGAGGAAGATGGGCACGGATGTTAGGTCAGGGCCAGTCTTCCTCAGCAAAAAGAGGAGGATTGGTGGCAGATGTTAGCTCAGGGCTAATCTTCCTCAAAAGAAAAAAGTACCTCTTTTCCCCACCCTACTTCCCCTTCCGGCTTCCACCCAACTTCTGTCCTCCCCTTTATAGCAAAACTCACAAGAGGTGTGTATGCCTCTTGTCTCCACGTCTTCTCCTTCCGTTCCCAAGCACAATTTGTCCCCATCACTCACCAAAACTCCCCTCATCAAGCTCACCCATGTCCACCAAGCTGCTCATTGCCCGACTCAAAGGTCACCTCTCGGCCTCCTCTAATTTGATCCGCCAGGAACATGGGCACAGCTGAGTGAACAACTGGCCCTTCGTGGCCCCCACGCACCCTCTTCTCCTTTGACCTCAGCATGCTATGGGTCCCTGTATAACAGCTAGATCTTAAGTAAACATGAGGGAAGCCATCTTAGGGAAAAGAAGCAGTACTGTAACTATGCCCCGCCTCACTAGTCTCTGTGAAGACATTCTAGCCTGCACGTAGCCTAGATGATTAAGCACCTCTCGCTTTTACAAAATACATGATCTGCTAGTTCTGTGACTCTTGCTTACGCATATCCCCAGCTGTGATAAGACAACTTTGTTCTCTGAGTTCTTCAGGAACATGATGACGTCCAGAAAGAAGAATTCTGTGTTGGTACCCATCATGAGTGACAGAAGAAAGAAATAATATGGCGCCTTGAAGTTCGTCACACCAGATAATCAACATCCCTGACCCCCTCCTCCCCTGCCCATTTTCCTGTAGAACTGTCTCAAGGTTCTGCACGGTTGTAAGATGGTTCTTCAGGACACTAGTCCGCCACCTTCCGATGACGCTAGCTAATCGGATAAATTTTCCTTTCTCAACCACCAGCTTGTTTGCAATGATTGACACCAGATTGCGGTGAGCAGAATAAGCCCCTTTTTGCTCGGGTACACCTGTAGGATTGCCCAGGATGGCCTGCAGGCTGGAGATCTGCGCTAGGAAGATTCCCACAACGACAGAAACCTTGGTCATTGCTCCCAGAGTGCCCCTAAGGTTCTAGGGAGCCGACTGTCCCAGTTACACGGGAAGGGCACTGTAGGAGACGCCTGGTTCCAGCAGAACAGAAATCAAGGGAGGAGAGAAGCAGCCCCAGCCTCCTGTGAGCAGGGGGCCTGAGATTTAATTCAGCCGCGCTCATCATCCCCGAGCTTCTCCACGGTGTCAGCCGCCACCGACAGGCAGCTTGCACAGTCCCGCCGCCCTGCCGCGGGGATGGAAATGGGCCATGTGGACTGTTGAGTAAGGAAACCTGCGCAGAATCCTCAGACCCATGATGAGGACGTCCTCTCCCTCCTATTTCCAGAGTTGGGGCCGCTCGTCACAGACAAGGAGTGTGCCCTTAGGTATTGGGACTTCAAGACAACTCTTTTGCTTTGACTTATTTTCTGATTTTACTAAAGCACAGTTTACTTGTAGCACTTTTTTAAAAAGATAGGAGAACCTCCTCCAGTTAAGAAACCTCACTCCCTGGCTGACCGAGGCCCCAGATTCTGTATTCATTTGCTTGAAGCCCCTCATTCTCAGTGTAAACTGTAATCCTCCTCGGAAGATACCTTGTAAAACTTTATCAGTTATTTATACTTTAAGATAAAAGTGTACTTTTAAAAGATCTTTCCCTGATAGAATTTTTGCTTTTTTTTTGCTTGACAAGCAGCGCCATGTCTGCACCTGGGATCCCAACCAGCGAACCCTGGGCAGCCAAAGTGGAACATGCGTCCTCAACTGCTGTGCCACCAGGCCAGCTCCCATGATAGAATATTTTATTAAACGAGGGGAAGGGGAGAGAGAGCATGAGGTTTGCAAGGGCCTGGGAACAAAGATAAGAGGATGCCTCAAGAGAGAAAAGGGCCAGGCAGAGCCAGGAAGGCCCTCGTCCTCTGCTCCAACCTCGGCCAGTGGTGCGGGCCATGTCACCTCAGGCCCTTCAGACCCGAGCATGTGCTTGGGCCTTCGGCTGTCACAGACTCCCAGCACCACCGAGAAAAGGTGATCAGCTCAAAAGGCTTGGTCATTCCGCTGACCCCCATCAGGACGGCGGGGACGGTGGTAAAGACACTGTTGATCAGCAGGGCCCCCCTTCTGCAAGGACAGCAGAGCCCAGAGGGCAGGGTGCTGAGGCAACAGCTCTCCCGACACCAACTCCTGTTCTCCCAGCCAGCCACTACAGCAGTGCCAGGGATGTGCCTGAGAAAGACTGAGGGCTGGGTACAGCGGGAAGGCGGGGACCACTGGGCAGAAGTCCCAGGAAGGAAGGTTTGGGGCCAGCGGGGCTGGGTTGGGGTTGGGAGCATGCTAACAACTGGAGCCGACTGAAAACAGTAGGGAAGGAAAAAGGAATGGGCTGCCTCTACAGGTAGGGAGCTTCCTGTCACTGGTGGTATTCAAGCAGAGACTAGACCAGAGGAGGTTGTTGGGAATGTTGAACAAGGGATCCCCACAACATGTGGGATACGGAGTTGGACTAGATGATCTCTAAGATCCCTTCCAAGGCTGGGAACCACGAGTCTGTGATGGAGAGGGAGGGGCTGTCAGAAAAACAGAATCCGCTGGATGCCCCCAGCCTACCCCCAGGATCCATCCTGACCTTCCAGACCGGGCTGTATGCCCCAGGCTGACTTGCATCAGTGGCTCCCTTGCCCCTCCCTCCCCAACCTTTGGCTTGGGTTTTGCTGAAGGAGAAACAACAGTGGATCAGGAATGAAGAGAGCGCCCCAGCTGAGGGTGGTTGCTGGCTGTACCGCCCTTAATGTCCCCACTGTGCCCACCTGGAGGACCATCAGGACCCTGACTGACACACGTGCGCTGAGCCAGTCAGCCAAGGAGGTGGAGCTCTGATGCCAGGACTGGGGGCTGAGGGGTCTCTAAACCCAGAAACCCAGAGACCCCTCCTGAGGGGTGGCCATAGGGGTTCTATGAAAATCCCCTGCTTGGCAACACTGTGGACTCCCCAAATATGCAGACTGGCTTTCTCAGGCTGCTGCTCTCTCCCTGGGGCAGCTGTACCCCTGAGAGCTGCCGTCAGAGCCCGGACTCAGAGCTGAGGACCAGCCAGCCCTGAGGCCCAAAGGGAACAAACCGCCCACACATGCCTGCCCTCCTCCAGCTCTTCCTGGCGAGCAGAGGCCTCGGCTTAGCTCAGGGCTGGCCCGACCCCGCCAGGACAAGGCCGCTTGGCCACACCTGCAGGTCTCAGGGTCCTCACCTGAAAAGTGAGGTCAGTGACGGGACCATCTCTGAGGTCCCAACTTCTGTTACTCTGGGGTTCAGGTGAGGAAGTGGAGGCCAAGCCTAGGCTTCTAGAACAGTCCAGTCACTCTTGATCTAGCTGAGAGCAGCACACTCTGAATTACAAAAAAGCCTGGCTTATGGCATAATTATAACATATGGAATGTTCTCTTCATTCGAGTACACAATGTATGGCAAATTCACTGTTAATCAAGTATTTAAAAAAACAGGTCCTATGGGTTTTGCTGTAATAAATAATTTTCATTTGGCCACGTTTTCTTTTATGCATGAAAACTGAATTGCTACGGTTCTTTAAAAGTCAGTTTTCTTTGGAGGCCTTTCCACTCCCTCCTACAAACTGCCACCCTTGGCACATCGGGTCTGAGTGTGACTGTGACCCCCAGGGTGGGATCTGGCCAGGTGGAGTCCACGGTGCCGCACCCCGAGATCTCGGCTCACGCCCGCCTTCCTGGGAACCTTGACCTGGGCATCCTTCCTTATCTGCGGAGTCCTGTCCTTGTAGCAACTTGGGTTAGGCACAAAGATTAGTGAGTCCATGTAAGCCAGAAAAGCACAAGGACTGTTCCTCGTTCTCAAACAAGACATGAGCCGGGCACGTGGGGTGACTCAGGCTGAACCCCAAACCTCAGAACAACAACGCTGATGAGGCCGAGCAGGGAGAGGCTGCAGCTGTTACCACAGATCACCTGATGGCGAATTAAACCCAATCAACAAGTTTATCGAACACCTGCTGGAAGTGCTGACAAGGCACTACGCTAAGGACCATCAAGAACTTTGCTCTCGAAGGCTGTACGTACCACCTCCATGGAGTAGATGACGGAGGAACTGCTGTTCCTGTGCAAATGACAAGGGGAAGAAATCCCAGAGAGATTCAGAGACTTTCTTTAAGGTCGTGATGTCTATGGGGACGTGGGGACTAGACTTCAGGCCTCCTGATTTTCAAGGTCACACCAACTCCCCGCCACATGCACAATGGCCAAGAGGCAGTGTGGTTTACTAAGGTGCATTTTAACTGGGAACAGCTCACCTCCTCTTTACCTAACGCCTCCATCAGCCAGCAGGCCAACTGTCAGCGACCCCAACACGCGGCCCAGAGGAAACACGGATACGGTGCAAGAAAACAGGAGCACCACAACCTTCTCGTCCCTGAATGTTCCATGTCGCTTGAAGTAGATTTTGTTACAAAATGACTTCAAGGCCTGGAAAACATTGCCCCATCCATAGCCAAGGATATTGGGCAACTCATGAGAGCTGCTGAGGTAATGCTCTCCGTTGCCTCTTGTCATTGTACTGAAGGATGTTTCTGCCAATACCCTTGGACACAATTGATTCTCTGCTGTCACCTGAGAATAAAAAAGCCTATTGTATGATGGGGTGAGATGGGGAACCTGACTGGACAAAAAGTTGCTAAAAATTCACTTTGCAGAGCCTTACTCTGCAAGAGGCAACATAAGAAATACTGTTTGTGACTTTGGGCAAGTTATATTACCTCTATAAGCCTTAGTTTCCTCCTCAGTTACAGAAATAATATATATCTAGCAGAGAAGTTGTGAGCATTCAATGTGCTATAGTCATGGTACATTGCTTGACGGAGAAAAGATGTTCCATCAATGTTAATAATTATGAGCGTAGTAATATACGCCATCAGCAACGAGTGCAGTACCTCCTATAAAGCAGATGCTGAACGGAGTGTAGCTATAAACAAATGACATTGATTTCAAAAGTGCAGCAGAACTCATGTACCCAAATGAGCGGGAGTAGACACTGGGTCCCGGCCTTGCCCTTTCAGGGACTTCTCTCTGCAATTGTCTTCTGTCTGTCTTGCATCATTGGTCCTTCCTTCTTCATTGCATCCTTCTGGTCAGTGTACAAACACGACTTCTGCCCTATAAAAGCCTAACACGACCCCTTTATCCCCCTTCACTAAGCCGCATTTCTTGAGCGGCAGAACTCCTTCCCACCCACCCATTCTCCTTTGAACCCACTCTAATCAAGCTTTCGCCTCCAGTTCTCACCTCAGCTGCTCTTGTCAAGGTCACTCACACCCGCCATGAGGTCAAAACCAGCGGTCAGTTCTCAGTCCTCCTCTTGGCTCATCAGCAGGGGCTGCCCTCCCTCCTGACTCACGTCCTTTACTAGGCCTTGGAGACACTCTGCCCTCAGGTCTCCCCCACCTGACAAGAGCCCTGTCTCTTTTTTCTTTGCTTCCCCTGACCCCAATCCCAATCCCTGAATGCCCCAGGGTTTAGTCCTTGACTTCATTCTCTTTCCATCTGCAAGTGGCCTTCCCAGGGGAAGGGCAGTGGAACTCAGGCCCAAAGCGACTGGGAAGGGAATCCAGGGCCCTCTCACATCCCCCTCCCGTGTCCCAATGTGCCTGGAAAGGATGACACTCTGGAGAAAAACAACCCTCGTCATCCCCTGGTCTCTAGCAGTGGGTGTCCATGAGAGTACTAGACAGTGGCTTTCAGAAGGAAGATGGCAGCTGCCTCCCATCCACCTGAGCCTGCCTTGTGCAGCGTGTTGACCACAGCCATGTTGTAGCCATACTGGAAGTCTGAGCCAAAGGCTGCGCTTGGTGTTGCCAGCACCAGAATGGGATGCAGCTGCTGCAGGAGATGAGGTCTGTGGTCAGGGACTCTGGGGGGTTGGTCCTCAGGACCTCCAGAAGTGGAGCCAAGGCTGGAGTGGGGAGTAGGGGACCCCAGGCCATGCCCAGGGAAGGTGGAAGCGGTGGCCGGATGGGGAAGGCAATCCAACTAGGAGACGTGGACGGCATCACTTCCCATTCCCCACACGCATTCATTCTCTCCTCGAAGACACACATGTCGGAGCATCTGTGTGTCTGGCCCGGAGCCTGGCCCGGGGAGGAGTGGGCAGAGCTTTCGGAAGAAGGTCCAGCATTGCGCCACTCTCATGAAGCTTACATTCTAGCAAGGGGGAGGCCAAAAAGGAAAGACAAACAAATACAAGAATTCCAAACGAGGATAATGCTATGAGGACAGTAAAGCAGAGCAATGGGATGGAAGCCAGTAGCGGGGTGAGGGGCTGTGTTCAGTAGGGGGAACAGACAAGGACTCCCTGAGGAAGTGCCTGTGGGCTGAGACCTGAATGGAAGAAGTGGAGCAGCCTCTGAGCATCTGGAGCAGAGTATTCCAGACAGAGAGCAACACACACAGGCCCCGGAAGACCCACACCGCTCGTCCTTCACTCCAGGACAGGCCCTCGGGGACACAAAGGTGATCTCGTTTCCATGGCAACCACAGCACCCAGGGCAACCGGCCAAGGGCTGAAGTCTGCAGAGGGGGCGGCAGAATTGGGGTCCAGGACTCCAAGAAATTAGCTTGTCTAGAGCCACAGCCCCTGGGCCATCCCCCTTCTGCTTGCCCGTTAACCGCACCCCTGACCGCAGCCCCCCTTCCCCATCAGCTGCCTTGACTGTCCACAGCCCTCAGCCCTGCACACGAGGGAACCAGCCTGGCAGAGAAAAGCAGGATCCGGGCACCTCCCGTGGCTGAGCAAACAGGAGGCGGGTGGCGGGCAGAGGGAGGGTGGCGTCCTCAGTGTCATCCAATCTCCCTCACTTCGCCGGAGCTGGACTCAACCTCCCCTCTCGTGTCTGAGCTGTGATGTTTGGGGATGCTGCCTTCTCCCCACTGCTGGCCCAGGGCTGGCGGCCCCCCAGGAAAGTCAGGGGCCGTGCCGTCTTCTCCTTGCTAGAAGCATTTCAGGAGCCTCCCCCTCCCTCCACAGGGCTCCTCTACTGATGGGAAAGGGACAGTGACGGTGACAGTTTCCTCGACTTGGCACGTACCCCCTCTCTGGGTGGGGGAGTCCCTGGCCCTTTTTTCTCCATGCTCGTTCAGGTGAGAAGCAGATGTGCTCTGCCTCCCAAGTGAAACTTACGTCCTGCTTTGTGCTGACCGCTCGCAGGACCAGCCGCGTCTCGCGGGGGCCTGCGTGGCTTTCTTACCCTTTTGGCTTCTGGACCCTGTCGACTTTCCCCAGGAGCACATTTTCCTTAGATGCGTTGATAAGAGTCACACACAGCATGACTTTTGTCTCTGCTTCCAAGCCCCAAACCAGAAGCTCCCCAACTGCACGGGGAGGGAAAAACACTGCCCGCCATTGGTCCCTAGAAATGAGGGGTCTCAGGCACCGAGTCGGGCCCGACTGCCTGACCCCTGACGCCTCCCTTGTGATATTTCTCCATCTGTGCTTCCTTGTACGAATTCGGACTAATTGTCCATTTGGGAGAAAGAGCAAACTAAATACTTTTAAAGAAATACAACTAAATTATTCCTAATTACACTCACTATTAAGTCAATAAAATACTGAACAAAGGTGCTCATTTCAGAATGATCTCTATTAGCAAAAAAAAAAAAATAGAGAGTGACTGAATAAATCACGGCAACCAAGCCAGGCTGCTGTGTCAAAGGGTGACGATGAAAAGTACACAGGGACGTGGGAGCACGTTATGAACGTTGTGACTGAAGCGAAATACACTGGTGTGCCTGGGTGAGAGTGTGTTGGCACGGGGACGCACAATGGCGCGCCATGGCAGTAAGAGAACGTGAGGTCCTTGTTTCTCCTAACAGTCTGCTCACGACAATCTAGGTATTCTCCGAAGGGCTATTTGTTTTCTCTGCTGTGCCCCTCGTTCCTGCTGAGGCCTCGCTAGCAGAGTCGTTAACTGTTAGGAAAGGCACGTGCCTTTCACTCTTGCTAGCTCGGCCACATAACAATGGGCCCTGGGCCCGGGACATCTTTGTACCAAGACATAAAGAGACCTCACAGACTGGGCTGGCTTAGCGCCCCGGGAGGGAATGAGTCTCTTCCCCTGGGTCAGGCTCAGGGTGTGCTCCTGTGTTCTGCTTAAAGCGCATGCGGCAATGGCCCTCAGGTAAGCCCCCAGCGTTCTGTATTTCAGACCCCAAAGGAGGAGTCGGGGTGTGTGCAGCCACACTGCCCTCCAGGGCTGCGGAGTGGATCCACCAGCCACGGGGGCCGACACATTGCAAGGGGCCGCATCTTGGCCTTCTGTCTCCCCTCTCTTCTATGAGTAGACGCCACATCACTCACAGCCTGGCATTCGAACTGTCTGTTCTCAGTGACCTTGAGTCATGTCCTGGTCTCTCCCCTGGGTGGCACTTACCTACCTGCCTTTTAACCTTGGCTGCACAGCCTGGCTTCCAGGTGAACAGTGAAGTACTGACATTCATATTTTCGCTAGCAATCTCTTCAAGGCAATCCAGGCCTTTTCTATCATGCCTCTCAAAATCTTCCAGCCTCTGCCCATTGCGCAACGCCAAAGGCATTGCCATGTTTTTAGGTATGTGTTAAAGCTTCCCCCACTTCCCCGTAGCAAGGTCTGCATCAGTTTCCTGTGGCTGCTGCAACAGATCGCCACAAACTGAATGGCTTGAAACAACACACATTTACTACCTTACGGTTGTGGAGGCCGTAAGTCTGACATCGTCTCACCGGGCTAAAATCAAGGTGTCAGCAGAGCTGTGCTCCTCTCGGGACTCCGGGGGAGAATCCGTTTCCTTGCCTTTTCCGGCTTCTAGAAGGCACCTGCACTCCTTGCTCATGACCCCTTCCCCCATCTGCAAAGCCAACACCAGACTGAGTCCTTCTCATGCTGCTGTCTTTCTGGTTCTTCCTCTTTCCTGTGAATACATTGGGCCCACTTGAATAATCCAGAATCATCTCCCATCTCAGGGTCAGCTGAGCAGCGGCCTCAATCCCGTCTGCGATTTTAATCCCCCTTTGCCCTGTAACCTGACATAGTCACAGGCTCTGGGGGTTAGGACCTGGACACACTTGGGGGCATTATTCTGGTGAACGCAATCGTCTTTAGTCTGTTCCTAAAGACTCTTGAATGCTAGTCCACCAGCTCGTTATCAGCCACCTGAATTCGGAATTCATCTGGCACATCTCCTGTGTGCCCGGTCACAATGCTTGTAGTCTAATGGCATCGTTGAAACTCTGCCTCCCTCACTTTCCTCTGACTCGACCACCACAACAAGGTCAAGCTGACGGCAAAACCAGGCTCTTCCTGCTGTTCCTTCTGCTTGAAACACTCCTTCCCCAGATCTCAGGTCAAATGTCACCTCCTTGGGAGGCTTGTCCCTAGGACTGCCCTTTCTAAAGTAACCCCCACCCCTCGCCTGGCACTCTCTAACACTTTACCCTGAGTCCATCGGAAATGACCTTAAAGTATTTGTCTATTCGTATTTTTGACCATTAGATCCATTATCTCCACTGCCTGGCACAGCAAATATTTGTTGAATGAATGCATGTCCTTGACTCATGATGCTCATAAATCTCTCTCCTCCACCACCCTCTAAAACACTTTATCCTCCATTCCTCCACAAATCCCACCCATTCTTGAAGGCTCAGCTCACAGTTGACCTTTTCCTTGAAGACCATTCCTGTTCGCATTCATTCATTCAACATTTATTAAATGCCAACAAGTGCCAAGCTCCCTGTGAGGCTCTGGAGCTGCTCCGATAATTAAAACCATGCTCACGGCAGACTCTAAACTAGGTACGACAGTGTTCTATCTTGTCAATTCTCATTGCCCCTCCTCACCTCCATCTCTCTCTCTTGCTAACCGCCTTGACCTTCACTGACCTTGATCAGCATTCAGAGAACCTCCCATCTCTTGACACTTCACAACCCCCCCAAAGCGTCCTTCCCCCCAGCTCTCACTTATCTGTGTAGGCAGCTGGGCCCGCAATGGTCTTCAAACCCCTTCCATTGCACTACTCCGTCAGTGATAAACTTTTGAACACAAACCTCCGGTATATGTATATTTATTTTTATAATTTATATACATATAAATGTTATGTGATAAAACGAACTCTCAAACAGGAATTATGAAGGGAGGAAGGAAGAAATAAAAATAAATTTAGGCTCTACTATTTTTCTCTCTGCCTCTGATGTGGCCCCCACCCCGGTGGTCTCCCTTCCACCCTCGCTGTCTTCAGACTGAGTCCTGGAATCCGATGGACACTTCCTTTCTGGTTCCAGCAAAGTGCTGAGCTGGCAGCTCCGTCTTCTTTGGCGGCTCCTCTGTGTCCCTCATTTGATGGTGTTTCATCTCCTGCTTTCTATCTTCTCAGTCTGTAAACCAGGGCAATCTTATGCTAACTTGGGGCTTTAACCTGTTTGAGGATTTTGGAAACCATGAGATCTTCTCCAGGGCTGCTGGAATGACTCTTGAAATTGCAAATCAGATTAGGACGCTCTGGCTCGAGTCAACCAGTGGCTTCCCATCACATTCAGAATAAAACCCCAAAACCTCCTGGTGGCCCCCTAGGGAGGCCTCTGCACCATAGCTCCTTCCTCTCCCCTTCTCCCTTTCTGTTCCAGCTCCGTGGACCTCTCGTTTCTCCCTGAACTGCGGTCAGCCCTCCCTTGCTTTAAGACATTTACCCCTGCTGTTCCCTTGGCCAGGCCCACACTTGTGCAGATTCTCATGGCTGCCCCTCCCCTCAAAAAATAGCAGCTCCCCCTCCATCGCCCCTTACGCTACGCTGCTCGATTGTTCTTTATCACACTTCTCTCCCCACGACGTGGTTCTCTTCATTGCTGTGGCCCCAGTGCCTGGGACACTGTACGTGACCAACAAATGCGTGCTGTTTCCCGCAAATCTACACGCCTGCTCTCCTGAGCTCCAGGTCCATGAGGCCAACTTCCTTCTAGACATCTTTTGCATGTCCCACGAGCTCCTCCATCTCAACATGTCCAAAAATTTTACTTCCTTCTCCCAAAACTGGCCACCCAGCTCCTCAAGCCATTCACCATTGGCCCACATTAGAAACGTGGCAGCGGGGGCCGGGCTGTGGCCTAGTGGTTAAGTTCGCGTACTCTGCTTCTGCGGCCCAGGGTTTCGCCGGTTCGAATCCTGCGCATGGATATGGCACCGCTCATCAAGCCCTGCTGAGGCAGTGTCCCACATACCACAACTAGAAGGACCCACAACTAAAATATGCAGCTATGTACTGCGGGGATTTGGGGAGAAAAAGCAGGAAAAAAAAAAAAAAAGAAGATTGGCAAGAGTTGTTAGCTCAGGTGCCAATCTAGAAAAAAAGAAACCTGGCAGGAATGCCAGACTCCTTGCCTCTGACGGCCAAGCAGTCCCTAAATCCCACTGAACCTCTGCACTCTCCCTCGCACCTCAGCCCCGCCGCCGCTGGCTTTGCAGGGCCCTCACTCTCTCTCACCAGCTGGTCTCCTCAACCAAGTCGCCCCCGTCCTTGTTGCCACCTCAGCACTCTCCGAAACTCAGTGATCACTTAATGCCAGGATTATCTTGAGGACAAAGTTCAGACAGCTTGGCTCACGAAGACCCGCAGGATCTTGTTCAGCCTTTCTGGCTTCGCTTTCAGACCAAACTACCTGGAGTTTCCCCTAAACACCTCTACCTCTCTCTGTTCTCTCTTCTCACCTGAAACGTCTTTCCTTTACTTTCCTACTGCCTCTGCTCTGCCTGGAGAAATCCTTTTTGTCTTTCCTAAGTCCCCATCTTCCTCCTGTGCTCCCATAGCACCAGGCCCATACCTCTCTCCTCTTGTTGTACTTTACTAACCCATGTAAATACCCACATCCATAAATACTTCTTTACGCAGCCATCTGTGTCTATAATAAGCTGAACGTGAGCTCATACCACTATCTCCTACTCTAATCTACTCCCACCTGGACTGTTCTAGACTCCTCTTGGCTCATCCGTAATTTCCCACTGCAGCAGTGAGACGGTTCCCACCACCCGCCATCCACTCACTTAATGTTTAATCACAGCATACAGGTATAGTGGTCTCTCACCATATTTGACCTGTGGGTTTATTTGTCCTCAAGATCAATGCTCATTCCCACGCACTTAAAAATAAGTGCTTAATACATGCCAGGCATTGATCTAAACACTATAAAACATTCTTGATTCTCACAACCAACCACGTGAGACATTCATCATTAGCTCCATTTAACAGAAGAGGAAACTGAGGTACAGAAACACCAAGTAAGTCGCCTAAGTTGCACAATTACTAAGTGGCAGAACCAAGCTTGTCCCCAGGGAGCGGACCTCCAGAGTTATGAACTCCACAGCCTTCCCTGCGGGTAATGTGAGGTGAGATAATAATGCCACAGTCCCTTGACTTGTGACATTCTGGCCTAACTGCTCTTCAGTGTCGACAGCTTCCAGCGTTGGCTGTTTCCTGTGCCCCCTTCCGCACTGCCGACCCTCGCTGCAGGTGGAGGATGGTTCAGTCACAGCACTGCACTATTTACCTCACCCAGGCCCTCATTACTCTTGTAAGCTATTTAATTCATCACCTGGGGAACCCCCATTCCACTCCCACAATAGTTGCTCCCATCTCCACCTCGTCCCCTCCAGGCCCTGGCCTCTGCCTCCCTAACTCCCAGAAGATTTCACATCCTGTCAGAGGCCTTTCAGCCCTCCACTGTCCTTTCTCACACCTCAGTTTTCTCCACCTTTTTGTACACATCCTCTTCACACACACACGTCTCTAAGAAAATCCTCTCGCTCTGCTGTCTGTGTAGGCGCACTCCCTCCTTCTCCTGACCGCCACCTCTGTCTCACCTTAAGGCCCTCAAGACAAGCAGATGCCTCCCCAATCTTAAATTTTAATAATCTAGGGGCCGGCCCGTGGCTGAGAGGTTAAGTTCGCGTGCTCTGCTTCAGGGCGCAGGGTTTTGCGGGTTTGGATCGTGGGCGCGGACATGGCACTGCTCATCAGGCCACACTGAGGCAGCAGCCCACATGCCACAACTAGAAGGACCCACAACTAGAATATACAATTATGTGCTGGAGGGATTTGAGGAGAAAAAGAAGGAAGGAAAAAAAATTGGCAACAGTTGTTAGCTCAGGTGTCAATCTTTAAAAAAAAAAAGAGAGATAAAAATCACAACTTTGCAACCATTTCATCTCTCACTTCTCCCCTCTTTCAGCCAATCTTGTCTGAGTGCCTCCTCCACACCAGGCCCTGTTCTAGGAGCGAGGTTTCTGGGATAAACAAAACTAGCCAAACCTGTGACCTCAAGGGGCTGACGCTCCAGGACAGTCAAACTGCTCGAAGCAGCAGGGAAGGCCCCCCACCTTCCACTTGCTCACAGAAAAGAACACATCTTGGTGAAAAGTAACCATTATTCATTTTATTGAGTATACAGATGCAATTCTGTTGTCCCCTAACAATATAATTTATGATCAATAATCTCTGACTCAGTTAAAATCTCCATAGGGACCTGTTCCCCAGCTTCTTAGACATTATTACTTGTGACAACACACTTTCCAAGACTGGTGTTTCTGGAGGTGGATCTGACAAGAGAATAAATTCTGCTCTGAACACAGGCTTGTGGCCCCCAGAAGACTCGGGATTGAAGAAGAGTTTCTTTCTCTGGCAAAATTGTATTCCTTCCATCGCACTACCCTACCAACGATTCTTATCATAAGAGCTGGTGTTACCCGGAGTCCCACAGTGGCTCACCCAGCACAGCTAGGGGACAGCTGCTCGCTGTGACTTGGGGTTGGAGATGGGTCAATCTGGACAGAGACAGCTTGGCTTTCAGAACCGCACAGAAGCCTTTCAGACAGTCCCATTGGGGCCTGCATTCCACACTGGCCTTGGCCTAGTGCTGGCTACTCATAGACAACTTTCAGTCAGAAAAAAAGCCCAGGAGGGAAGCTCCACACCGACCGCTTAACAGGCCCCTCCTCTCAAGCTACAGCTCCACGGCAGAGAGGGGGATGTCCTTCAGTTCATCCTTTGCTGGGTGCACGTCTGACACCTTATTCATCTTGGTGAAAATGTGATTGATCTCCACGAATGTCTTGCCCTTGGTCTCAGGGACAATCAGGAAGATGTAGATGGTGGTGAGAAGGCAAATCACGGCAAAAATGATGAAGCTGTAAGCTCCGAGGCCCACCTGCGGGAAGGGGAGCCGGGTTCACCTTCTCGAAAAGGTCCTCACTTCACTGCTTGTGGATTTTGTGAATCCGGGCCCCCGGGGATGCACTTACTTGAATGAACGGGAAGACCAAGCCTACAGCGAAGTTGGAGAGCCAGTGGACGGTGCCCCCCACCATGTAGGCGGCCGACCTGGAGGACTGCAGGAAGACCTCTGTGATGAGCAGCGCCGGGATGGGACCTTGGGGGAGGGAGAAGAAGAGCTGGCTCCCCTGTGGGCAGAGCCAGCCCGCAAAGGGTCCTGGTGCCCCTGCCATGTGCAAGGCGCCCTCAGCACCTGGCCCGGGGGGCAGGGGTGTGTCTCCCGGACTCCTGGTCTTGTGGAGAAGCAGTGTGAGAAGGCAAATAGCAAGAGTTCAGCACAATAGATGATATCCTGTGATTCCCGAAAAGAGGCCATGACCACCCGTAAGGCTCTCTATGCCAATCACACAGGGCACCTACACAGGCTGCTTTACTGTCATCGCTCTAATTATGCTCCACCCAACCCCCTCTGAAATAGGAAGATGAGGAGAGAAGCCATGTTGGGGCTGCATCCTGCCCTCCCTGGAGCCTCTCTGATGAGCTCAAGCCAGAAGTTTCTAGGGCTGATGCAGGAGAGGGGGCAATGAAACCACAGAACCAGCTCTGGGTACATACTGGGCCCAAGGGCATGTCCTATGACGTAGCAGATGACACAGACGATGCTGATGTAAGGCATCCAGGATACCCTGTCCTGTGGGGGGAAAACAGAGTTGGATAAACCCTGGGCAAAGGAGAGACAAAGCTGGGATGGGGATGTCAGGAACCTTGGTCCCCAGAGGGCCAGGTACTCCACCTGGGCTGGGAAAGGATGGCACCTGGCTGCTCCTTCAACAGGCAGAACCACCTGGATGCCACTGGAAAATTATCTGGAAGTGGGCAAGGGGGCTACTGAGGGTGGGGGGTACAGCTACACGTGGTCCCCAGGCATCTGACTCATCCTAACGGCTATAACAACGTCATTTTGGTCTTTTTTCCTATAACGTAAGTGAGGGCAGAGGGTGAGAGTGACACTGCTCTGGCCTCTGGGCGCCTCCACGTGGGGCCCAGCTTCCTCACCTGCAGAGCCAGAGCGACGGTCAGCACGCAGCAAGCGATGAAGCAGACAGAGAAGCCCAGGAGGAGCAGGGCCCTCCTCCCCAGGTACTCCACCACGAACACCTGGAGGGAAGGGGCGAAGGAAGCAGCGGCGATCAGGAGCCCTGCGCCCACCAGGCAGGAGGTCGGGTGGGCCCTGGTGGTCCAGCCACACCCCTGACTGGAGCTACCCCAAGAGGAAGCCCCTGGCCCATCCCAAACACCTACTTCTGAAGGGGCAGCTGTGAGGAGAGCCTGGTGGGTTACATGCCCACCTGCGTACATATGTGTGTCCCCAAGAGTATGCCCTTGAATGGCCATCAGGCCACCACACTGCCCAGTCCAGGTGTTGTATTTGTTCCTGTCAGACTGTGGCCCTGGCCCCAAGTGTAAGATGTTGGAGAAGAGTCACCTCACACAGAGGAAACTACTGGAGTAGGGGGCGGGGGTCTCCATCTTTGGGGAGCCATAGGCTGTCCCCTACAAGAGACAGGCTATCTCAGGAGAGCCCAAGAGGCTAGAGATAAGGGGACCAAGGAGCATCCTGCCATCTTAGATCCGGGCTCCTTCCTTGGCCAAGACCCCCATTCTCAAGATTCCCTCCAACCTTGGCAGTGGACAGGGAGTCAGTTCCCCTGGACACTCACAGCGCAGATGGTCATCAACACGTTGACAGCCCCTGTGCCCACCGTCACGTACTGGACATCCTGGTCTTTGACCCCAGCGCTCAGGTAGATCTGGTCTGCGTAGTAGTAGATCTGGAAGGCAACCCCAGAGGCTGGTGGGGCCGGGCAGGATGCAGCCTGGACCTGGGGCAATCCTGCACCTGGACACTGCCCGCTGTCCCTGGCCCTGGGCAGCCCCGTACCGCATTCACTCCTGACAGCTGCTGGCCGCCCATGAGGATGATGATGGAGATGACCTGCCATCGCAGGGACCTCATCCTGAACATCGTCAGCACGGAGATGATGCCCGCGGCCTTCTCGGCCTCGTCCTCCAGCTGGATCTCCTCCATCTCGGCATCCACATCATCCCAGCCGCGCAGCCTCTTCAGTGCTAAAGGAGGGGAGCAGAGAGGGGTCTGAGAGTGGACCATGGCTTCCCCGGAGCGAGACGCTTCGCCCTTGGCTGCTTTTCCTCCTCTCACAGGGAAGCCTTACCGTTTTTGGCAGCTGCTGCATCTTTCTTCTGAATCAGCAGGTACCTGGGGCTCTCGGGGAAGAAGGGCAGTAGAAGGAGCTGCAGGGCTGCTGGAATGGCAGTCAACCCGAGGAGGATCGGCCAGCCTACAGGGAAACCAGTGTCTTAACGTGAGACCTGGCTCTGACACCATCTCTGGGAGAGGCCCACCAAACCAAGCATCCAGCCTCCAGCCCCCGCCCCGCCCCCATGGTGCCCAGCTGGCCACGCTGCCCCATTACCCTGGTGAGTTTTCTTTGGAGCTGGTACGCAGGTTCTGAGGGGCAGGGGCTTGTCTTTCTTACCCCCGTATCCCAGCACTACGGATGGTGCCTAAGAATAGCAGACACCCTAAATAGTCGCAGAATGGGTAATGATGAATAAGCCCTGCCCACCTACCAGACGGACAAAATGAAAAATTCTGACAATAACAAGTGCTGGCGAGAATGTGGGTGAATAAGAAGTCTCCACACTGCCATGTGCGGACATGCAGCATCTTTAGAGAACAGTATGGCAGGAGCTGGTGACGCTGGCCACCTTCACACTGTGACCCAGCAGTCCTGTTCAGGTGTATGCCCAGGCCACCAGGACCCCTGAACTGGAATCGTCAGAGCAGCACTGATCAGAGAAATGAAAACTAGAAACAATGCAAGCGTCCACAATGGCAAATGGATACACAAATCACGGTGTATTCATAAAATGTAAATTTATACTGTAATGAAAATGAAAGAAGCCAGGACAGGAGCCAATCCCACAAACACCACGTCGGAGGCAATAATCTGCACAATGTGGTTCCCTTCGATAAAGTCCAGAAACATTAACTCTAACCTTCGCGAAAGGTAGTGAAACTATAGGGAAAACCAAGGATGCGATGATCACAAATAAAATGTCAACACAGTGGTTCCCTTTGGGAGCTGGAAGGCGTGATTGAGGGGTGCACAGAGGCCTTCTGGTGGGCTGGTGTTGCTCTAGTCTTGGACCTGGGTAGTGGTCACACAGGTGTTTGATTTGTTTGACTAAATGCACGTTTACGTTTTATGCACATTTCCTTACATATGTTATATCTCACAATAAAAATGGGTAAATAAGTGAATGAGTAGTTCAGGCTCCTTCTAGGAGTGGTTAGTGCCTGACTCGCCCCTCTTCTCCTAGGGCTTGCAGTAGGTGACAACCATGGACACCTGCCTGCCAGGCCCCAGTCTAATGGCTCTTCACTCCCCCATCACAGCAACATCAAGAGGCAGGTACCGAGGTCAGTCCCATTTGACACCTGCAAACGCTGAGGCTGGAGGGTGGAGGCCTCCTGCCCAAGGTCAGCATTTAGGAGCAAAGCTTGGATTCGAATCCAGGCACGGTGCACTCTGGGTATTCTTAACCACACGTTACACAGACTCTTAGTCAAACTTAAAACTGTGACCACCTGACAACCCGTGATTTACCATCCATCTCTTCTAAAATAGAGTCCAACTACTGAAACAGAAGAGAAATCAAGGAAGAACACCCTCATTTAGACATCATCTTTTTCAAGCCATATTTCAACCTCTGAAGCTTCCCCCATCCTATAACCTCATCGCTCTTCACCAGGAAAACGAGTGCCAGGCAATCTTAAATTCACCTCCTGCCCTGCCCACCGTTGTACTGGCTGGCTGATCATCTTCCCGACCTCGGCTCCGAATCCAGGGCCCAGCTAACCCTAGCTAACCTGGGGGCCTGCCTCACCCAGCACGGCCTACAGCAACAGTGGACGTACCTGCTGTCCAGGCCACTGCCATCCGGCCTCTGGCCCCACCCTCTACACTGAAAACCTTCTCCCGAGGTCTCGGAGACCCCTCACTGCCAAATCCAGATACTGTGTGCCGACCTTGACCCCTGGCTTCTTTGCAGCCTCTGCACGGTGACCTTCTGCCTCCCGTGCCACTCCTTCTGGAGGCTTCTCTGACACTATTCTCTTCTGGTTCTCCTTCCTTGTTCTTTGAGCACCTATTATGTGCCAGGAATTGTGCTGGAGATTCAAAAATAAATAAGGCCAAGCCCTGCCCTCCACACACTCTGTCTAGAAGAAGGGTACTGATGGTTGAATAGTCAGAATAAAGGACAGAGGGACAAAATGCAGCCCCCCACCACATCTGCAGTTCCCTGAATGTGGAAGAACTTGTACACTTCTGCCCCTCTGCCCATGTCTGGAACGCCCGTCCTCCATACCCTTGGTCCAGGCCTCTCTGAGGCCCCCTCCCTCCCGGGAGCACAGCAGAGAACACTTCCCAGATGCCGGGTGCTGCGGATGGCTCTGGGCGCTGCTGGTTGTTTACATGCCATCACTGGGAGACAGGACGCTCGCCCCTCACTCCTGGGCCCAGCTCCTTACAAGAGTGATTCAAAGGCAGGAGACAGTGGCAGTTAAACATGGATGTGGGCCTGAGCTGCCTGGGCTGGTGTCCTAATGAGACCTTGGACATGTCATCCCACCTCTCCGTGCCTCAGGTTTGGCACCTGTAAAGTGGGTATGATACCAGTACGTGCTTTGTAGGCGTGTTTAGGGGATTCAGTGGATGAATATGAAAGCCTTGGTGCTGGCCTACGAGGAGTACTTCATACGTTTGACTGGTGTTGTTATTAATGGTGATTCCCCTTTCAGAGTTTTGAGACCCATGACAAAGAGAGGGGAGGTCTCGCAGACACAGTGATGGTTGCAAGTTACTGTGCACCTACTGTGTGCCAGGTCCCAGGCTCCTGGGAGGGGGTGCAGCTCTGGAGTCACGGTCTGGATGAGACTCGCCACCTCACCCACACGTGCCAGGTGGAGGGACTGTCTTTCCTGGCTGTGGAAAGGGATCATCACAGAGCCCCCTGGGCAGCGGCATTGGGGCGGGGGGTGGCTCCAGCGAAGCAGTAACACAGGTAGCTGGCATCACTATGCCCCAGGCCCCCACACGGACAGCCACCAAGCAGGCCTAGAGACAGTCAGACAATAGCGCTTCCTGCTCACTCAAAGCCACCTCATCCGTGTCCTCAGAGGGACTAGGAAACGTCAGCCAATCCTTCCCCACCAACTTGTTCAGGGCCTGCTCTGTGCTAACGCCATACCAGCATTGTGGGGTCAGGGCAGTGTGGGGCCCGCAAGGACAGCCAGTCGATTAGAGAGAAAAGACAGGCTCACAGAAATGTCCAGCTGGAGCAGAGGGAGGGCTGCGGGTCCAGAGGCACCCTGAGCTTACCTTCTTCAGTTGCAAGGAGACTCCGAAGACCAACGATCTGGGCCACAAGGATGCCAACGGTGATGAAGAGCTGGGGCACCACCCCGAGAGCCCCCCTCAGGTTCTTAGGGGACAGCTCCCCTAAGTACATAGGGACAACGTTGGAAGACAGACCTGGGAGAGGGGTTGGAATGAAAACATGACCAGGAAACGTTAGTCTGGCAGGGCCAAGGTGTGTCTCCAAATACATTTATTCTTACTCAGCAATCACACTAGTTGGGATGAAACTTTCCGGAAGCCGCAGGAGTATGCAAACGCCTCTTTTAATTCTTAGTCCTTTGAACTTTTAAGGAAGGAGAAAATAGTCTGACCAAAGAAGTTATGAACAGATGCCCTTGCTTCTGGCCTGGTGGCGCCTGGGGACAGAGGCCTGCCTGACCTCAGGTCTTCCCTCCTGACTGGCTTGGCCTCAGAGAGGAAAAGCCCGGGTTGGTCTAGACACTCTCTCCTCTGCTGCTCCCTGGGGAGTCTGTTAATAAAAGGCCAAGGACCCTGCCCGCTTCTGAGACAGTATGTCACATGATAAACCCATCATAGATACCTTCACAGACACTGAAACACAAGCTTTATTTATAATAAACGTTAAAAACTTAAATACACAATGTGGAACAACTGCCACCTGGGACGCACGTAACGCCTGGATTACTTCTGAATCCCCAATGTGTAAACTTGGAAGTTTTCCCATCTGACAGGAATCTGATCTTAAGAATAGTTGGAACTTGGGGCTGGCCTGGTGGCCAAGTGGTTAAGTTCGCACGCTCTGCTTCGCTGGCCCAGGGTTTCGTTGGTTCGAATCCTGGGCGCGGACCTAGCACTGCTCATCAAGCCATGCTGAGGTCGCGTCCCACATGCCACAACTAGAAGGACCCACAACTAAAATACACAACTATGTACTGGGGGGCTTTGGGGAGAATAAGGAAAAGTAAAAAATAAATCTCTAAAAAAAAAAAAAATAGGTGGAACTTAATTTTTAGGTTCTGAAGCATTTTCACGTATATTATCCCTTTTAATTCTCCTAAAGGCCCAATGAGAGGCTAGGAGTCTCAGAGGAAGGTCAGACGGGTTGTTACAAGGTGGGTTGTTAGTCCAAGTATCCTACACGTAGTCAGAACTCAAGCTGAGGCTCAGAGAGACGTGGGATCTGCGGGAGACTCCGGCCACGGGGAGACCGAGAGGAAGCGGAGCCTGGGGTGGGCAGAGGCCAGAGCTGCTGCTCCTGGGACGGCCTTGGGAGACACTGAGACAGGAGGGAACTGAAGGGCAAGTTCTCAAGCTTCGCCATTCTGCCCAAGCGTGTCTCTGTTTAGTATTTTAAAAGAGACATCTGCGTTCATCACCATGGGTTCTTTCTGGTTTTCCGAGCACAGGAGGCAGTCTTTAGAACAGCCGTTAGGGTCTTGTGGGGGAGGAGCCCCGCAGGCCTGGTGCCTCCTGTGGAGGACACCGAGGCCCCGTGGTCACCACTCAGGCCGTTCTCAGCGGCGAGTGCTTCTGAACCTGATCAAGGGCAGCGCTGAGGCGTCAGACAGCAGGAGGCTGCTGAAGAGATGCGATTCCCTTCATGTTGGTGGAAGCAATCTCTATTTTGTCTTAAAAATGACTTCCTGGGGCAACCCCAGCCGGCCTGTTCTGACACAGAGTCAGAGAGAGCGGCTCCTAACGTTTAAAGTCCTTGAGTGAAAGCCTTCAGCCTTCCTGCCAAAGCTAACTCAGCAAACCAGTAACCCGTGAGCATCCTCTAGTCCAACTCGTATTTCTCTCTGCGCCCTCCGGCCGGGGTAGTTGTTTACTTCAGCATCAGGATGTCTAAGAGGCATGTAGCTTGATGCTGCATTTTCCTGACTTTTTCAAGAACTAACTGCAAAGGAACTATGTTTCTGCGGGTGTTCTCTAAGCTCGACCTGAGGACCCAGGCTCCTGACCCCTTTCTAGGGGGTCAGTGAGACCAAAACTATTTTCATAAAAATCTCAAGATGTTATTTTTCCCTGTCATCCTCGCTCTCTTGTGAGCACACAGTGGAGTTTTCTAGAGGCTACACGCCGTGTGCGATCACAAGCAGCAGAGCCCAGGAGCAGGGCTGAGGGTCTGTCTGTCTTCTACTAAGTCAGACGTGAAAGAGATTTGCAAACATGTAAAGCAATGCGACTCACCTCGCTAAATTTTTTGTTTTAGAAAATACAGTTATTTTCATAAAGACACGTAATGGGCTTATTATTGTTATTTTTAAAGGAAGTAACACATTTCTTGGTTGCAATTTTCTAATATGGTAAATATTGATCAATAAATCCCATATCAGCAAAAGCTCTTTGGGGCCCTCAATAATTTGAAGAGTGTAAAGGGGAAGTGAGGCCAAAAAGTGTGAGAACAGCTGACTGAAAGGAACGCTTGCTCAGGAGTAAAGTTGGGTTTTTAACTGTGATCTGTCATCTATTGGAGCCTAATATTTCTCTGTTGGAACCAACTCTGAAATGTCGGATGGTCAATCAAAAAGCGACTGCCTCAGCTCACAGCTGACAACTTTCAGGAATCGTCTATTTTCCTAACGCTGAGCCCCACCGCAGGGCCAGGGGCGGGGCCAGGTGCCCTGGGGGCTCAGGCCAAGATGGCAGAGACCCGTCCGGGCGCCCCCAGGGAATGTGAATATGAAGTGAAGTTTGTCAGGGGGCCCATCATTCTCTCCTTGAAAGGACTTCTTCTCCCTCCAGGAACCTTGTTTTCCTCTTCTGTCCCCAGGCCTGCAACCCCTCACCATTTCCCCTGATGCCAGGCTGCTCGCCGGCCGCCGCCCGCTGCCCCGCCGCCCCTCCCCCCCTCCCCCCCGCGTTGTCAATGAGCTCCAGCGAAAGGCTTTGCTGCTATCTAGCCAGAGGATCCCTTCGTCCCTATCCCCGTGTTTGGAAGGAGAAAACGAGAGTTACTTGGCAGTGCCAGAGCCAGGTAGAGGGGGCAAGGGAGGTGCCCCGGGTGCAGCATTCCCGAGGGCGCCCCCTTCGGAGCCCACCCTGAAGGTGCACGCCCCGAGAGCAGGCGCCTCCTTACTTTACACCCAGGCGCCTCACTCACCTCGACTGACCCTGGGAATCACTGCCTCAAGAGAACGCCAACTCGGGGGAAGGCCACGGGCCGGCTCCAGCGACGGCTCCTCCTCCGTCTGAAGCAATTACGGGGGAGTTTTCTAGAAGCACTCAACAACAGCCTGGGCTGCATGGCTTTGCAGGGCTTGCAAACCAGCTCCACAGGGGCTGAGGTGAGAGCTAGGCCGCCAGCAGGCGGGCGCTGAAGCACTAAGGGAGCCAGAACCCACGAAAAGCCCTTCGCACACTTTAAACCCCCGCGCAGGGGAGAGGCTGCTATCCTTGACTCCCTAAGTAGAGGGCTTCGCACATTAGACTGTTTCTCAAGCTGTTTTGACTCACAATAGAAAACGCAGAAATACACTTTACACGGCCACCTGGTTCACGTACGCACACAGATGAGCAACTGAAACAAAAGCTTCAAAAGATAGTCCTTACTTTTATGACACGTGACACAGTCTGCTCTAGTTAAAAAAAGAAAATTCTGCTCACTAAACAGATGTCAGCACCCACTAACTGGTCCCAACCTGCAGTTTAGACAATGTTGAGAAGAGAGACTGGAATGGAAGGATCCTTCGGAACCTAAGATTCTGCATTTCAGTCTTTCAAAGAACAGCTTTCTTAGCAGGAAATGTCACAGTGAAGATCCGCCTGCTGTCCACCCCTGACACCAACGCAGGGGCT
This sequence comes from Equus asinus, assembly GCF_041296235.1. NCBI lineage: Eukaryota > Metazoa > Chordata > Mammalia > Perissodactyla > Equidae > Equus > Equus asinus. Next base: position 107,230,326 of record NC_091794.1, on the reverse strand, counting down.
CGAGCATCTCCTCACAGCAGAGGCAGAGCAACAGCACGAATCTATACGCTCAGACACCAGCGCCTGTTCCCCTCCTCTTGATTATCCTAAATCACAGAACAGTAGCAAGCGTAGCATTGTTACCTGCACATATTCCCACCAAAAGTCTGGACAAAATTATCATCTCGTACGACCTGGCAGTTTTGCTGGTTCCCATTAAGATGGCGGGCACGATGGAAAATATGTTGTTAAACAGCAAGGTCCCTTTTCTGCAGAGGACAAATATCAATTAATTGTCTGGTTTAAGAATTCACTCATTCATTTAACAAACGTTCATTGAGCATCTATTCGGTTCAAGCAGTAAGCTTCACTGTTGTGTTTTAAGCTTTGCTGTTGACTGAAGACTGACACAGGTCAAGTGTGGAGCCTGGTGTGGAATAGTCTCTGTGGGAGCAAACGGAAATGCCCACAGTGCAGAGGGCATCAGCGGTGGCGGGTAGAGGGAAAGTCACAAATTACAATACAGTAAAGGGCTTTTGCAATCATAAACAAACATGATTTTAGTGTAATCTTGAAATTCAAACTGGGTGAGGATATTAGAAGAAAAGTGTGAGCCAACTTCACTTATCAACATAGATACAAAAATCCTAAATGAAATATCAGCAGATTGAATTCAACAGCATATATGAAAAAGAACTTTCAATGTTAAAAACACCATATTAAAGATTATACTGGGGAAAAAATATAGGATTATCAACTGAAGCAGCAAAAGAAGTCAATAAAATTTGATACTCATTATGATTTTTTAAAAAACTATAAAAATAAGGGAACTTACGTAAGCTGACAAAGGTAATCTCCTAAAAACCTGTAACATCAAACCTAATAAAACTTAAAAAGCACCTCCATTTAAGTCAGGACTGGAGGTGGACTTGGGCCCTGGAGCCTGACAAAGGCACAGGGAAAACTTCTCGAGAGGCTCCTCACATCGGGCTCCCCAGGGGTCCCTCAGTCAGGCTCGAGAGCGACAGAGCCCCACCATCACAACACACACAACAAGCCACCGTATGCAAGAGCTGCATGTACGAACAGCGCAGTTTCAGACGACAGAATCGGACAGAGGCTACAAAATGTATTACGCGGTTAGTGTCAGAAAACAAGGAATCAAAATATGCTAAAGGGAGAACAAGAAACTATATAAAACAAAACCTAGCAGAAACAATATCAAAAAGAGAGACAAATTTTCAAAACAAGTAAACAAAACTTCTTGAAATCAAAAATATAGTCATTGCAATAAAAAATTTAGTAGGGGAATTACGGCTGAGGAGAGAATTAATGAATAGGGAGGTAGACTCGAGGAAGTTACATAGACAGTAACAGAGAGGGAGAGAGAAGAAGATGGGAAATAGGAGAGATTAAGACGTGGATTATAGTATCGTTATTCACAAAAGCCAAAAGGTGGAAGCAACCCAAATGTCCATCGACAAATGAATGGATAAACAGAATGTGATATATTCATACAACAGAATGTTATTCAGCCTTAAAAAGGAAGGAAATTTTGACACATGCTACAACACGGATGCACCTTGAGGATATTACGCTAAGTGAAATAACCTAGTCACAAAAGGACAAATCTTGTATGATTCCACTCATATGAGGTCCCTGGGGTAGTCAAACTCACAGACGGAAAGTTGAATGGTGGGTCCCAGGGGCTGGGGGGAGGCGGGAATGAGGAGTTCTTGTTTACCGGGGCACAGTTTCAGTTTTGTAAGATGAAAAGTCATGGAGATGGATGGTGGTGGTGGCTGCACAACAATGTGAATGTGCTTAATGCCAGTAGCCTGGACACTTAAAAATGGTTAAAATGGTAAATCTTATATTATACGTATTTTACCACAATTTTTAAAAAATAATTTTTTGAAGAAGTCAATAGGGCAGCAACAACAACAATCAAAGATATGGAGGAAATCCATGGAGTTCTAGAAGAAAGAATATAGAAATTGGAGGAGAGATAATATTTGTAGAACTGACGGCTGAATTTTCCAAAACTGATGACAAAGACATGAAACTTCAGATAAGAAACCACAGCGCGTTCCAGAATAAATAAATTAGCCCTCACTTGCTCACGAAGAGGGATGATTCAACAGTGTAAGGATGTCAGTTTTTCTCAAATTAAATGATAAATCCAAAGAAATTCCAAGCAGAATCTTTCTTCAGGGATGTTGACAAATTGATTTAAAAATTAACACAGAGGAGTAAAGGACCACGAATAACTAAGATAAATCTGAGAGCAACTGACTTTTCACATGGGAAAAAAATAAAATTAGCTTTCTCTCATCACTCACTATATACAAAACAAAATTCCATATCTATTTGGGAAAAACAAAATTGTAAGATTATTTTTAAAATTACAGAAGACTATCCTTATGATTCCAAGTAGGGAAAGCTGCTTAAGACACAAAAATCAGAAACCATAAACGAGACTTAAATTTGACCACATGAACATTTAAAAATTTTGTATAAAAAAGATATTATATGTCTGATTAGAAAATAAAGCAACAGACTGAGAAGACGTCTGCCCAATATAACAGAGTACAATGTGGAGTTTACTTGCACTTGCTCAGAAGTGAAATTTCCTCCCAGCTGTGTAATCTTGGGTATGTTACACTGTCTCTCTGTGTCTCATTTTCCCATCTTTGAAAAGCGGATGGGGCTTTTGTAAGGATTAGAGGAATCAATAACCCTAGAAGCACTCAGGCTAGATCCTGGCACATAGGAATCCATCAATAAATTGTTAGTTGCTACTGTTCTTTAAGGAACACCTACAAATCTTTAAGAAAACCACAAGCAACTGAATAGCATTTATCACATTCTCAAGCAGATGGTTGGACAAGCAACTGTCGGCTCCATCTGCACACCAGATGGCAAGTACTTCACTCAAAGAGAAGCGTCCTGCAGATCTCACTGTGACTTGACTGATAGATGTCCTGCCCTGGGGGTCCCAGGGAAAACTGCGAGTTCAACATCAACCCTCCAGAAAGACCTTAGGATCTTAGATCCCAAACCAGAGGTTCTAAGTTTCTATTCTCAGATTCTTTTTGAAAAATACTGGAGAAGGAGTTAAGGTCTGGGTTCTGGCCTTGACTCTTGAGCTAACTAGATCTGTGGTCAAGAACAGCAACTCGACCTCCCCCAGCCTCTGTGTACCCATTAGCAAAGGGAAGGGGTTGGAGGGGAGGAGCTGGGAAACGCTGTTTTTAAGGGGGCTGCTCTCTCCTGTCTGTGGAATTTACCTGGGGGAGTGGGATGTCTTAAGGACATGTTTTGGAATCAAATACAGAATTTCTAATGCTTTTAGAATTAGGGGCAAAGATAAAAGCTCTGCCCTTGGCATTCACGACACTCACAGTCAGAGTCACTCTGGGACCACAGTTTCACACTGAAGTGCCTGACACTGATCTCAGCCATTTCAAAGTTTTACATGAATTTAATTTGGGCTAAATTTTGCACATTACTTGATCCCAAGGTAAAAGAATGGAGCAGTTCGTTTGTGTTCCTTTAAGAGGCAGAGATCAAGGACGCTGCGCTGTGTTCTCGGGTGGGACTAACATCGTGGCCACATCATCTGGTGTTCGACCCTTCGAAAGGTGAAAAAAGAGGAGAGAACTTGTTTTTGGCTTTGGTAGGGAAAATATCTTCAAGGCAAGAGAACAGAGACAGCAAGAGTGAGTCCGGACCTCTGAAGCGTACTCTGCCCATTCGGTATCCCACCCAGAGCCTGAGCCTCATCACCCCTACTTCTGGCCCTCAGACCTTGCCTAGGTCCCCAAACGCTTGGTCAATGTCTAGTCTTATTCTTAAGATCATGTTAGAAAACAGAAATCATCACAACGGTTATAAACTAGTTTTCCAAGAACAATTTCAGCTTTAGGCCTAGGGGTCAAACTCTGAAGGAGTCTATGAGTTTTGGGGAATTGAAAATTACCTTCCCTTACCTGCCAAGTCTATTCACCAAGGGGCCAACCATGAGGGATCCGACGAAGCCTCCAAAGGGAAACATGGACACAGAAATGGACCACAGCAACGTCAAGGAAAACTCGCTGATGTATTCACTGAATCTACTGTAGTGGGTCTCATTATAAAATGCTTTCATGAGCTGGAGAACAAGGCAAAACAGAACACCCAGATCATTTGGCCTGGTTTTGCAGAAAGAGCCACCTAAGTTGTTGGGCCACCCAATGGGATGAGCTGGGCGCATAGATATCAACACTGTTAAGTGGAGGAAAGGGCGAAAGTTAACAGCAATTAGCAGGGGGCACCCATGGGGAGGGCTGAGAGGCCTCTGAGAGGCCATCCGCCCAGGATGTCTCTACCACCAGAAAGGACTGACTCCAGTCTGCCAGTCTGTTGGGCGATCCCTGCCTCTGCAGACTCCTCTGTAGATTGCAAGCCTGCAGATCAGACTCTGACCCCAGAGGCCAGCCCACTGTGTGTCCAGCTGGCTGGCTCTCCGTGAGAAGCTGAGGCCTGGGCACTTGGTCCATCCCCATGGCCCTGTGCCTGTAAGTTCCCAAGCCCTGCACTGTCTCTTGGGTGTGTTCCCCTCCTTTCACTTGAGGACCCACTGTGTGCCCTCAGTGTGTGTGTGCAGTCTCACCCTGGTGACCACGCCCGACACGGGCTGCTCCCAACACACCTCCCTGTTTACTGGGGGCTGCATCTCCCTCACTACAGCCACCTACCTCGGCGGGGGAGTTGACAGCGGCCACGTTGTACCCATACTGGAAGGATGATCCAAAGGCAGCTATCAGTGTCGCCAAGGCAAGCACAGGTGTCAGCCTCTGTGGGAGGAGAGGTCAGGGCTCAGGTCAGGAAGCAACCCGGGGTCGCACGGAACTCCCGATTTACTGCAAAGTCTTGTAGAAAGGCGTAATACAATCTGAAGATCCGCAGCTGCTCCCTAGCTTGAAACCTCCCCTCTCCCCACCTGGCATGAGAACAGGTTTTCTCAACTGTAGCACTTAGGGCCGGATAATTGTTTGTTATGGAGGGTGGAGGGGGGGGACTGTCCTGTAGGATCAACCCTCCTCCCATCTGTGACAACCCAAATGTCTCCAGACATTGCTAAATGTCCCCCAGGTGGGTGGGGCATTGCCCCTGGTTGGGAACCACTGGGTCAGAAGGAAACTGAGGGTCACCTACTCCAACACTCCATCTACCATCCGCACGGCTTCCCTGACATTCCTGCCACAGGGCTGCATTTGCCAACTGTAGCAAATGTGCTCAAGCACCATCTTAAACACAAAAGCCCCTAAAAATGGAAGAGGAAAAAAAATGCAAAAATTTTTAATTGTTTAGGGTCATTGATTAATTTCCTTTAGCCCCTGGACTTTTGCTGTAACAGGCAAGGCACAGTGAAAAAAATATTTGAACATAGATTTCTGGGGACTCTTGAACAGACACACCCTATGATAATATCCCCTTTTGACACAAGAGGAAAGTAAATAGTCGTTTAAGACAAGCTTAAATGACAAGAGGGAATTCATCAGTAAAGTAATGACAAGCAGGAGAAAAATAAAGTGGAAAGAGGTTTGCTCTTAGAATCTACAGATCTCATTTTGAATTTGCCGCTGCCACTTTTTACCTTAATTTTTACGACCTTCAGCTTCCTCATCTTTAAAATGAGGATATTAGTACTCCCTCGGAGCTGTTGCGAGGATTAATTAGGAAAGCGTCGGGCCGAGAGGTGAATCCCCTGCAGGTGAGGCCTGGACACGGCTCTGAACCCTCCGCTGAAGCCCCTTCATTCAGGTACTCCGATGGAGGTCCCCGTGACACGGGACACGTGCCCCTCCAGTGGCAAGCCGAGGTCCTCATGTCTTCCTCTGGGCAGCATCCCTCCTAATCTAAAGAGGACCTCTTGAGAGATAAGTGAGGGGCAGGACAGGCAGAGAAACAACAGTCACTCCTGCCTTGTCGCGGTGCCCCTGAGCGGACAGGCGAGCCAGTTAACCTCCGCAGAGCAGGAGCAGGACCTGCAAGGAGCCCTGGTCAGAGCAAAACCACAAGTGGGACTTCGCCCTTCTCCTCCCTGCACCAAATGAGTTAGCAAGTGGTTAGTTCAGTAGGAAGTTTCTGGTGAGGAAGATAACAGCCTCAGAGCAGGCAGCCTCTCAGGGAGGAGGAGGCCCTGGTTTCCAATCTCTCCCCAGCTCCCACCATCCTCTGGGGCCAGCGAGGGGAGTGGGTGACAAAAGTGGTGGGAGTGGGTGACAGTGCCCAGGAAGGAAAGAGGGTTCCAGGCCTGTTGCTGCACAGCCCTGTATTTTCTAAATGCGAGGGGTGCACAAGCAGGCACCCCGCCCCTCCCCCCGAGATGCAGAGCATGGCAGACTGAGCTCCCCTCCCTCCTGAAGTGCTCTGAGGACTCACTCCTTCACTCATTCATTCAATATACTGAGCACCCACTGTGAGCCAGGCATTGTTCTAGGTGCTGGGAACATGGTGGAGAACAAAACAAAGATCCCTCCCCTACAGCAGTCTATTGCTTGATTTTGTGGAAGGAAGGAAAGGAGGGAGGGAGGGAGGAAGGAAAGAAAAGAAGAAAATGACGATAAAAATTTCTCCTCTTCTAATTCTCTTCCCCGTAAACAATTAACTACAAATGCAACAGGCTTCATGCACACTGCCAGGTGGAACTCCTGACCACTCTCTGCTGTGATGGGTGCTAAGGTTTGAAGTCCTTAGCAAAGCTCAGCTGGGGAGCTGGCTGGTAACCCAGACTGGGGGGGCATCCTGTCAGGCACCATGGCAGGATGGGACGGTGGGGTCCCAGCAAAAGTGATCAGAAAGACCTCAATAGAATCTCTAATCATAGAGCACACAAATTCAACTTCTATTCTCCGGCTTCCTCCTCGAATTCAAGGCACAGGCATGTTCTATGGACCCGTAGGAATCATAGCTTACCCTCTAGGAAAATAGCAGAGACATTCTGAGTAGGTTCTCACTGATCTTGCTGGTCCAAATGCCTTCACTTCTTAAATATTCATTGACAGCTGACTATATGTTCTAGCTGCGGTCTGGTGAGGAAAACAGCTATTCTCAAGAGGATTACGGTCCAGTGGAGAAGACAGACATTTTAAAAACTACATGATAATTTAATAATTAAACTATAACTGTCACATGTTCTATGAAGAAAAACCACAGAAGTGGTTAAAACGGGGAGTCAGGAAAGTGGCAGAGAGAGGATAGGGACTTGGGTAAGGGTGGTGGCTGTGGCAGGGGCAAGAAGTGTCAGCTTTGAAGACCATTTAGAAACTGAAATCAAAGGACTTGGTACCCCATAGGAAAATGCAAATCAAAACCACAATGAGATAGCACTTCTTACTAGGATGGTTAAAATCAACAAGACAGGTAATAATAAGTGTTGGCAAGGACATGGAGAAAATAGGAACCCTCTCACAGTCTGGAAACTCCACACAAAGTTAACCCATATGACTCAGCAATCCCACCCCTAGGTACATATCCAAGAGAAATGAAAACATATGTTCACACAAACTTTACCACAAATGTTCACAGCAGCATTAGTCATAATAGCCAAAAAGTGGAAACAACCCAAACGTCCGTCAACTGATGAGTGGATAAACAAAATGTGGACTATTCATACGATGGAATATTATTTGCTCATAAAAAGGAATGAAACCCTGATATCAGCTACAATGTGACGAGCCTTGAAAACATGCTAAGTGAAAGAAACCAGTCACCAGAGGCCACCTATTGAATGGTTCCATCAATGTGGAATGTCCAGAACAGGCAAATCCATGGAGACAGAAGATAAATTAGTGGTTGCCTAGGGCTGGAGGAGAAGAGGAGGGGATGGGAGGAAATTCAGAGTGACTGCCAGTGGGTATGGGTTTCTTTCAGGGGTGATGAAAATGTTCTAAAATTGATTGTGGTGATGGCTGCACAACTCTGTGAATATACACTGAATTGTATAGTTTAAATGGTGAATGGTATGGCATGTGAGTTATATTCTCCATAAAGATACTACAGTCACACAACACAGAATGGCGTTTCTGTCAACAGCGAATCCCACATATAACAGCAGTCCCGCAAGATTAGCACCATATAGCCCAGAGTGCAGTGGGCCATACTAGGTTTGGGTAAGTACGCTCTCTGATGTTCACACAACAATATCAACTAATGACACAGCTCTCAGAACATATGGCCATTGTTAAGCGACACATGAATGTATATTTAAAACGGCATGTATGGGGCCGGCCCCATGGCCGAGTGGTTAAGTTCGCGCGCTCCGCTTCAGCGGCTCAGGGTTTTGCTGGTTTGGATCCTGGGCGTGGACATGGCACTGCTCATCAGGCCGTGCTGAGGCGGCGGCCCACGTGGCACAACCAGAGGTACTCACAACTAGAATATACAACTATGTACAGGGGGCTTTGGGGAGAAGAAGAGGAAAGGAAAAAAGGCATATGAAAGAAAGCCAGGCTTAAGCTTTCTTTTTCTCCTTTCTTTCCCTTTTTTTTTTTTACTTTCCAGGAAGGGGAAAAAAAGGGAATTTGGTACCAGGCTGAATTAGGGCATGAGGGAGAGGAAGAGGCCAAAGAGGATGTAAGGTCTCCAACCCGCCTGCTAAAAGGACAAGTGGCCCAGTGGCCTGGAGACATGAATGGGAGGGGGCTCTCCTCAGAGGCCAAGGCGAGCCACGACGCTCCCTTGAGAGAAACCAGGAACAGCATCCCTCAAGCCCACAGTCAACCGGCTTCCTGTTTTTCATAATACTGAGAACATTTGAGACTTTAGTAAACTGACCACCTTCAGGGCGGGCCCTCTGGCAGTGTGATTCAAGGACACTGGGAAGGAAGCCCTGCCCTCACCATCTCCCTGAGGAATTCGTCTCCATATTCCATTTCCACCGTCAGAGAGACACTTTGCAGATAAGATTTTTCTTTGTCAGGAATCTCTAGGCAGAATGCAAATATCTCTGGAGTTCTTATAAATTATTAGCACTTGAAGTCACACTGTGAACCCCAAGTTTTTATCACACCGTGGAACCCAAAGTTTCACAAGCAGACACAGGTTTAAGAGGTGAGGGGAGAGAGAGATCAACATCACCACATTTTAGAGCTGGGGGTGCCCTGTCTCGTTGCTGTGGGGTTCAGAGCACAGCCCCTGCAGCCCGAGGGCACAGGATCGAAGCCAGCTCTCCTGCTGCTGGCTGTGTGGCCTTGGTCCAGTTACTGAGCTTCTCTGTCTCTGTTCCTTCATCCGTAAAATGGGGACAACTATACTACCTTCCTCATAGGATTGAAACCAGTGGTCAATTAGTCATTAATGATTAGGTAGCTAGTAACTAAAGTTTTTTTGGCAGTTATTAATTGTGGCCTTTGGTTGTTCGCCTGCCCATTGTTAGCTGTGCTGCTTATTTTTAAAGCCACGTAGATAGGCAAGGTATTGTCTGACTCCCACTAGGTTCCTCATAGATAACATTTCTGACGCTTGGGTCACCACGGTAACGGGTGTGTAAATTTTTCAGGAACCGAGAGTCTACTCCTTGTCCAGTTCAGGCCAGTTAAGACCACTGACTCATCCACTGGGTGACCTCCTGATGTCAGGGAGCCAAAAACTCCATCCTCGGATTACGCCAACACTACCATTTTGTGAACACCGTCCTACGAAGAGCCACGAAGCTTGACTACGCTTGCGCAGATCAATTACCTGACGACTCCTTGCCTCCAATTATCTATCTTCAAACTTCAGACCACCACCCCCTTATCCCATACACATCCCTAGTCCCCATTTTTCAGGAAGGCGGATTTGAGATTTGTTTGTGTGACAGACGTAACGAACCTGGTTCGGTAACAGGAGTGACGTGAGGAATGAGTGAGTTCGTACGTATGAAAAACGCTTAGAACCACACCTGGCCTGGAGTAAGTGTTACACACGGGGTTGCTATCATTATTAATTATTAATAAGAAGGACTCAGAGGGGAAGTTACTTGCTCCACGACACCAACGAATTGGTGGCAGAGGCACTCCACAAAAAAGTAGGTGCTTTCATTTTCCAAAGCACTTTGCCATTTTTTTCCCTTAATCTGTTTTATTTTTTTCTCTCAGGCTAAGAGTCCTTTTTCCTGGCAGAAAGTCTTTGATGTACATCAGAAAGATTCTGGTCTTTTCTCTTTACGTATGAGGAAAGCAAACGCCAGTGAGGTAGAGGTCACACAGCCACCAAGGGACAGAGACCAGGCCCTCCCGGCCAGCTGGCGCCCTCCTCACCAGCCCACGCAGCCCCTGCAGCCTGGCCCTCACTCTCTGCAGCCTTTGCCGGCCTCTTCACTTCTCCTTGGCTTCTAACCCCCCGCCCCCCAGCTTCATTTAATGATTTCCCAGATTTTTATAAGCAGTCACCACTGAAGAGTTTTGTAGGAAGCCCAGCACATGCCCTGGCTTTCACCCAAAGGGGCAGGTCTGCCCTCAGGTGGCCAGGAGGGGGAAGCCATCACCCCACCTGGCACCTGGAGGGAGAATGGAGGGGGCAGGTAGCTATGATCTGTGACCATTTTAATCATTTCGTTTCAAAACGTATCACTCATTTTCAGGGAGCACCACTCAGGGACATTTCCATTCTTCCACAGCCACACCTCGGGGGCACAGCTAGGGGGTGGATTTCTCTTTGAAGAGGGGCCTCCCTTGACTCCCGAACCCCGAAGTTCTCGTTAGCTCACAGTTCCTTTTCTATAAGACAGAGGGGCCAACATCTGACTCGTCTAACACTCTCCTAGGTTTTGTGAAAGTCCAACACGATAATCCATGTGAAGGTACTCAGTAATCTCTAAAGCAGAGATTCTCACTGGGGCAAGGATGGTACTGGCATCCAGTGAGGAGAGACCAGAGATGCTGCTCAACAGCCTACAACACACAGGCCAGCCCTGCAAAGCGAAGAATTATCCAGTCCCAAATGTCAGTAGTGCCCTGCTCTAAAGGATGATCAACAAATAATAACATTTATGCGGGATTCACTATGTGCCAAGTAATTTACAAACATTCTCTCATTTAATTGTTCCAGCAGCCCCATGAGGTGGCATGTTTATTATTTCCATTTCAGAGACAAGAAAACTGAGGCACAGAGCAGTTAAATAACTTGGCCAAGTTCCCACAGCTAGAATAGGAAGAAGCAGGGATGAATCCCAGGTATTTCCACCTCCCAAACCCATTCTTGACCTATGAGCTACAGAGCATGTTCTTGACCTCCCTGTGGCAAGGCCTCACATCCATGACTGAGTAAATAATAATTTTCACAAATATGTACCTCTCCCCCGATAAATATCAGCAGATGCTGTTGTGGTGAATAAAATGCAAACTTCTTAAAAGTATCAATAAATTCATATTATCTTTCCGTCATTACGCATTTTCCTCGACTGAGGAATTCTAAAAGTACAACCATCATTATATGGGGGGCAGGTGCAGAAAAATCGTCTGTCAATAAAAGGAAGTCTCACTATCTAAAAGCAGAGAATCTCTGCTACAGATTTGAGCTTAATCCAAATCTCGCAACATCTCTGCATCTATCTATCTTCTTTTCATGGCTTAGCTATGTTACTTGCTGAAAAGACTAATCGAAATATCTCTAAATCTCTTCTCTCTCTAGTCCCTGTGAAAGTCCAGCTCCTGGGTGAACTCTGAGGGGCAGGTCCCCCCGAAGGTCCTCCCCAGCACAGAGCTCCCGAGAACATCCCCCAGCCGTGCTGAACAGGCCCAGGCAGCGGGCTGCTCCGTGCTCTGTCCCTGAACAGCACTCTTACCCCTTCCTTCTTAATCGGATCCTGCTGCTCCATCTCTGCTCTGCGAGTGCAGAGTGCAGCTTACCTCCTCTCAGCCAAAATAACAAATGCACTGAATGGAGAGAGAAGACATTCTGGCTGCACTTTGGTCGCGCCAAGTAACAGCCAATAGCATTTTTATGGCTAGTCTAAGGCAGAATAACCCTTTCAGGAACCCAGAGGTTTGTCTTCCTTTCACTTCTTCTAAATTAGATGTCTGGGGTTTAGTTTAGCAAGTGGCTGCCCCCTGGGGCTGTAGGCACAGTGCCTTCCTGATTGGGACAGTCTGCAATATTTCCTCACTGTGAAAGCCACCATTAGTCAGGCTAATAGTGAGTGACCGGAAGGGTTATTTCTGTCACCAACACATGGAAAGCAACAGCTGCCACAGACCCTACACCATACCAGGTAATATGGGGGCAAGAGACAGAGTCACTAGAAGCTTCTCAGAAGCGGTCCCTGCTAGGGAGCCGGCAGCCAAGTCTTGCTACTGGAGAGTCAGCTTTTGCCAAGATGCCCACGCAACGCTTTCTTGGAAAGTTTCTTCTTTTCCTTTTTAAGGAACTCAGAGTGGCCTAGAGATGTTACTTTCTGTGTATTCATCACTATGCAAAGGCAGTAAATACTTCAAAGCCCTTTATCTGCAGGGCAGGGAAAATGAGTCACAGCTGCTGGTCTGGGACCTCCACGCCCGGCCAGGCCACTGCCAGCCCCCTGTGCTCTGCACGTGTTCAGCTACCATGGGGCATACCAGGGCAAGTGGCCAAAATCCAGAGCAAAGTCCCACAGGCCTGCGGGCTTTCATCTTCACAGGACATATTCCCTGCTTTATTTGCTGGGCACAAATCCAGTTAATTCAGTCATTCCTTCTCCTCATTCACTTTCAAATTAACAGTTAACTGGGAGCCCACTATGTGTCAGGCACTGTTCCTGGCATCAGCAACAAACTAGGGAATTGTGTCCAGGTTCCCCTGTGTGGGAGACTGTGAGGAGGGCGACAGTGTAACACCCCGTGTGTGTGTGGGGGTGTGTGTGTGTGGGTGTGTGTGTGGGTGTGTGTTGCGGAGGTCCCTATGTCCCCATTCACCAAGGAGGACTGACCATTTCCTTTCACCAACTTCATTTACTGTCCTTTTCCTTCTGTGCCACAGCCCTAATACAATGATTTCCAAGTAAGGTTTGGCAAGACCAGAGGTTTCCAGTTATTTCAGAGTTTTGAAAAATTCTCCAAAGAAAATGCACTTTAGTTGGGGAGGGGGTTGGGGGTACGGGGAACGACTATTGAGTGAAGGGGTAGGTTCAGATTGCACAATCAAAAAGAAATGTCAAAAGTCCGCAATCATTAGTCATTGTCCGGCACAGAGGAAATCCCCTGCTTGGCCCAGATGCTCCACCTCACGCCCCGTGTGCCCCTGGGCCGGTGGGGAGCTGAAAACTGACAGGCGATGGCGGACGCAGACAATCCCCACCCCTGCCTCGACTTCCCCCAGGGGAGGAGACATTGGTCCAGGCCCACAGGCCCGGACGAGACTGTCTGGGGAGGTGAGGGCCGCAGTACCTGGCTCCTGGGAGTCCCAGGGCATCGCAGGCATAGCCGTGGCGTCACCAACGCCTCAGTGGCGGAGGGAGAGGAGCACGAGACGGAGAGGGCGCAGTGGGGCGGCCGCCATGATGCCGGGCGCGGGCAGCGAGGCGGCCACGATGCCGGGCGCGGGGCAGCCCTGGGTCAGCCTCCGCGGCCTGCGCTGCCAGCCGGCTCCGGCGCTGTCCGTGCCCGGGTCCTCCTAGGCCCCTGCCCGAGTCCTCCTTCTGGCCCAGGACCCCGACCCCCGCAGCGGGCGGAGCAGCCCCCAGCCCCTCACCTCGGGCCACCATTAGGTCTGGCTGAGGCCTGTAGCTCTGAGGGTCCCTGGGGATCCCGGGGCGGGGGGGTGGGGGGGGGGTGGGACGTGGGAGCCTGGAACAGTCGAGAATGGGCCCAAGGGCTCCGGGACTGTCCCTACTACCCTTGTCCTCTGTGTCCTTCCCGGCCCCTGGACTGGACCCGGCAGCCTCGGGCCCAGCACCTCAGGCTGCCACGGGGCCCGTCAGGGGTCCTTTGGGCTCCCAGGATCTGGGGGCTCAGATGGGGGAATGGCTCACTGATTGGAGGCGGTGACTGTCCCTGGCAGGGGTCCTCCCGGCCCTCCACCTCAGGCTGACCTGAGGTGTGTGACCTTGGCTCGCCCACTGCAGGCGGTCTTTTTGTTTTTCTGAACTTAAGTGTTAATTTTTACCCGTGGGAGCTGAAAACTGGGGGGTGGGTCTCAGATTCCCGCCCACTGGGTCTCGCCCTCCCAGCCCTGCCCAGCCCTTGTCTCTGTCCTGCCGGACTAGGAAGGGAACCTGACAATTGAAGCCTATCTTTGCCTTCGAGTTTGAAACGACTATGATAAACAACACTGATTAACCCAAGGCCTTCTGCAGATAACAGGCTGAGGCGTGTGGCGGAACACGTACTAGAATTTCCAAGAAATCCCATACTCGTGTTTTGAAACTACCTCTCCCCTCTGGTGAGAGCCAAAGAATCACTTTTAAAGTGAAGGGACAGCGGGCAGTTGCCGGGCCAGTCCCGTGGCTGGCAGGGCCTGCCTGACTTCTCTTCCCACCTTCCATACGGTTTGACTCTTTACAGGGAAATGATGCTAGGATCTCATCACTGAAGGAGAAGAGGACCCAAAAGCCAATTTTCTTGTCAGAGGGCCATGGGTTAGGCCCTCTAACCTCTTGCGATGGGGAAAGTGCTGGCGAGGAATCCTTGCTTGCCGAGGATTCTGACTTGAGGGTTGGGGTTCCAGAACTCAATTCACAAGTCGTTATCACTAACGTAAAAATGTAAATATGTTAGCACACAATTTGATGTCTAAGACATCAAAATCTGAAAGCGGTAGTTATTCTGGGATGTGAGATTACGGATGATTTTAATCCTAGAATAAATTTATGTTTATATTTACTACTCTACTGCTGTACTGGGGGCGGAGTACAACAGGGTGCAAAAATGAAATAGCCTTGGCCTCATGTGGGTTAGACTCTAGTTGAGGAAACAGAATTTAGTTAAATAAGCATATTGACGAATTTGTGACTATAAGAGGGCTCTAAAGATGGCAGTGGGGAGGCGGTCCTGGTTGGGGAAGGCTTCCTTTAAAAAGTGAGCTTGAGCTGAGATGGGAAGGAAGGAGGAATAGAGTTTACCTAGGCAAAGAGGGGTGGGGATGGGCTGGTGGAGCGAGCCTTCCAGACGGAACAGCATGTGCCAAGGCCCTGTCATAGAAGAGAGCGTGATGCCATCAGGAAATTGCCAGGTCAGTGTGGCTGAAGAGCACAAAAGCAGAGAGGAAGAGGGAAGGAGGAAGGAAGCAGGGCCAGACTACACTGAGCACTTGTAGACTTGATTTTTATTCTAGGAGCAGAGAGAAGGTGTTAAGAGTTTTGGAGAACAATCAGATTTGCATTTTTAAAAGTTCACTCCGGCTGCTATGGGGCTGGCCTGGTGGCATAGTGGTTAAGTTCGAGCGTTCCACTTTGGCTGCCTGGGGTTTGCAGGTGTGGATCCCAGGCATGGACCTACACATCGCTCATCAAGCCATGCTGTGGCAGTGTCCCATATGCAAAGTAGAGGAAGATGGGCTCAGGGACCATCTTCCTCACACACACACAGAAAAAGCTCACTCTGGCTGCGGAGAGGAGAACTGGTGAGGGTGCTGCCGACCTAATTGGTCGGAGGGGCTCAAGGGAGGTTTCCGAAGCATTTAACTGTTTCTCCAAATTATTTTTTTCTTTTGTTATGTTAAGGAGATGCAATCACCAACTATGGTGAACTGGACCAAGCCTCACCACAAGAGCTACGCCTACAACCTTTGCCTTAGTTTTAATGCTAAGATCTCCTCTCTGGGAGGAGCTTGGGTCTTATCACCATAACCTGCAGAGTATGTGGAAGCATGTTTTCTAGCTGAGCCTGCGCTAGCGAACACCTGCTCACCTCTTCCTTTTGAATATTCATTCCCCATCCGAAATAAAAGGCCCCTGCTGGCCCATGCTTGGGGACACCAGGACTCTGGAAGTGATGCTGCATGGTCTCCTATTTGCTGTAAATATACTTTACTTTGTGTAACAACTATTTCTGGTGGAGCGTCTGATTTTAACTTGCCCGAAGGTGAACCCACTTTCGTTTGGTAACAAGGGGACAAGAGTTTGAGGAAGGGAAGAGGGAGCCAGAGTTCTTTGCCATAGGGCAGGTGACAGACAGCGGGGACTTGGACCGGTGTGGCGGTAGACATCAGAGAAGTAGATACTTTTAAGAGATATTTAGGATGTAAAATTGACAAACCTTGGTGATCAAAAGGATGAGGGGAGGAGAAATAGAATTTCTGTATTACTGTTGTAATAAAACAAAAAATTAAAATGATCTAAGAATCAAGCTTTTCAGAATTTAAAAAAGAAAAAAGAAGCTTATATAGGAAAATTTCACCAGGATGTAAAATGCTGAATTAGCACTACAAAGCAGGCTGGCGAATCCCGGGGCTGTTCTGAGGTCAGACAGTGATACTAAGACTTCAGTTGGTCTCAACCTCCTCTACGAATGTTCTAGAACTTTAAAGTTTTGCCACGGGCCTCTATTGTACAATCTATGTTGGCACCTCCTACCCCTCTCCAAATCATTTTGATCAGTTCCTCTTTGACAGTAATAGAATTTTGAGCAGGACCTGTGGCTGCCCCAAGAGAAAGACTATGTTTCCCCTATTGTCCTTGCAGGTGGCACGGATATATGACAAAGTTCTGTCTAATGCAAAGTACCCAAAGGTGTCACGTGGTGGCTTCCAGGAACCTTGCTCTCTTCTTTGTCCCTTTTTCCATTCTGTTGCCTGCAATGTGGGTACCAACAGCTTGGACCATGAGGTTGAGGCCACACAGGACAGAGCGAAAGATGGATCCCTTACCACGCAGAGGGCTTCTCCAGCCCCAGACCACCTCCCTGGGCTTAACATGAAGGAAAAATACTCCTCTAACCTAGTTCTCACTTATATAACTGCTAGACACACCCCAAAGTCAGTGAAGACATTTTCATATATATTTGTTTCAACAGACTACGGCCTAAATCAGATCTTAAATTTTGATGAACTGGCTCTCTACCAGAAGCAAATGGCCTAAGGACATTTGTCTTAAGGCAGAAAGCGTCTGGGGCCAGCCCCGTGGCTGAGTGGTAAATTCATGCACTCTGCTTCTGCAGCCTGGGGTTTTGCTGGCTTGGATCCCGGGCATGGACATGGCACCCTTCATCAGGCCATGCTGAGATGGCGTCCCACATGCCACAACCAGAGACACTCACAACTAGAATATACAACTATGTACTGGGGGGCTTTGGGGAGAAGAGAAAAAAAAGGGAGATTTGCAACAGATGTTAGCTCAGATGCCAAACTTTTGGAAAAAAAAAAAAAAGAGAGAAAGCATGGACCTCTGTGCTGCAGGGTGCAAATGTCAGTGGAAATTTACCCAGGCTGCTGTTTTCATTGGGATTGCATTTGCTTTTGTTTGTGTTCGGATTAAAAAATTGCAGGGGGTTTGAGTGGTCTGCCCCAACCCTATTTTTCCCTTAAGCCCTGTTACTTCTATGTGCCACATGGTAGAATGTGGGGTTCTTTAGGAACATGCATATCAAATTATAGCAGATATGCCTGCATGTGCCTCAGAGCACACAAAAGGAGGCTCCCACCAAGGTGCAGTGTGTATGCGATTGCTTGATCGGAGGGAGGGGCAGGAAGGGAGGAAGCAGAGCTCTGGGTCATCCCCATTCCTAGTTTAGATAAGGCAGGAGTAATTAACAGGTCCCTGTGTGGATCCAGTCATCCAGCCGTGCCCTTGCTTTGCACAGGCAGCGCTCCTGGTGAAGGAGGGCAGAGATGTCCAGTTGGTTGACACAAGACTTCTCAAGCCCAGTGCCCAGTGGGGCCAACCACACTCTACCCAGGCTTGCCACCTGGCCATCAGAACCCACCTCTGCAATGTGGGTAGAACGAGGAGGGAGATTACACGCCAGATCTGAGGTAACTTTCTTGCTCTATGGGCCATTTCCATGCTCTGCTGTCGTAGAATCCAGCCCAAGTTTCTATCAGATGTCTCCAAGGCCAGTAGGCTGGCTGTTGATTACGTTCTGACATGCGTGGTGAGTAAACTTCAGAGACATCACAAGGTTTCTGTGTTTTCTTACCAAGAACAGAATTTGACCTTGCCTATCAGACTGCATATTCACAAAAGGGTGTGTCCCTCAGGAATCATGGACAGAAAGCTTGAAAGCCAGGGAGTCACGAGACTCCTCAGGGACCCAACTGGCTTCTATTGGTTACACATTACCTTAGGTAGACAATTCTCTTTTTTTTAAAGCTGTGGTTAAAAAAAAAAACAAGCCACATACCAAAATTTACCATTTTTAAGTGTATAGCTCAGTAGTGTTAAGTATATTCACATTGTTGTGCTCTACTGGTCTCCAGAACTTTCTCCTCTTGCAAAACTAAGGCTCTCTATCCACTAAACAACTCCCCGTTTCTCCCTCCCTTCAGTGGCAACCTCCACTCTACTTTTTGTATCCATGAATTTGACTGCTTTAGTTACCTCGTCTAAGTGGAATCATACAGCATTTGTCTTTTGGTGACTGACTTATTTCACTTAGCCTAATGTCCTCAAGGTTCATCCGTGTTGTAGGCAAGGATGTGGGGAAATTGGAACCCTTGTACCTTCCTGATGGGAATGGAAAATAGTGCAGCTGCTGTGGAAAACAGTGTGGTGGTTCCTCAAAAAGTTAAACATAGAATTACTGTATGACTCAGCAATTCTTCCCCTAGATCTATGCCCAGAAGAATTACAAACAGGTACTCAGGCAAATATATACATATATGTGTGTGTATATATACATATGTACACATATGTCTACAGCTTCATCTTCATGGCAACACTGCTCACAATAGCCAGAAGGTGGAAACAGCCCCAATGTCCATCAATGGATGAATGGGTAAACAAATTGTGATATGTACACACAATGGATTATGCAGCTGTAAAAAGGAAGGAAGTACTGATACATGCTACGTGTACCTCAAAAACATTATGCTAAGTGAAAGAAGCCAGGCACAAAAAGGTCACATATTGCATGATTCTATTTATATGAGAAATCCAGAATAGGTAAGTCCGTAGAGACAGAGAGCAGATTGGTGGTTGCCAGGGGCTGAGGGGAGAGCGGAATGGGGAGTAGCTGCTTAATGAGTGTGGGTTTTCCTTTGAGGGTGATGAAAGTGTTTCAGAACTAGACAGAGTTGGTGGTTACGCAACATTGTGAATGGGCTATATGCCACTGAATTGTACATTTTAAAAAGGCTATTTTTATGTTACGTGAATTTTGCCTTAGTAAAAGAAAGGGAATAAATCCTCAAATGCTCTATGATGGTATGCTACAGCCCATCTCTTTCTGACTGTACTTAGTGACCTCACATTAATAGTGTTAGAGGAAATTTTCAAAAAAAAGGTAAAAATTATGACTTTCGTACAAATGACAAATAAGCACGTGTTTATTATAGATTTTATTTAACCCACTTTTGGCGCCCTAGGCAGATGTTCTAATTGATTTCAAAGAGAATCCAAAGAGCTGACACATTCATAGAAGAGGAATGTTGAAACGAGTTTGCAAATGGATCTACGCGGGTTCTTGAGAGGGAGGGATGTCAGTGGAACCTCCCCTGACAGAGTTCATTTGCATGTTTATAGACAATTATTTTGCACTAGCATAGGTTATCTACAACTGGCAGAATTGTAAGCTCAAAGGCATGCTGGCAGAGCCCTGTGGAATCAGGAAGTGCACTGTCAGCACTGCAGTTTTCCACTGAAACACACATCTTTCCCTGCAGTCATCTGACATCGGCATCGGTGGGAGCATCACAGTTATCAGCAAGGCCCCCCACCTCTAGTCCAGCCCTTGCAGAACAGTTACAGCACCCCAGGAAATCTAGCACTACGTGACGCCCCAGGACCAGATAACACACCCTACATTTCCAACCCAGGATCTTGCGGAACGTGTTATGTGTCAGTGCAAAATAACCAAGAACCAGTCTATAGATAAGAGACATAAGGTGAGTTTTACTTGAGCCGGGATGAGGAGTATAGTCTGGGAAGGCAGTTTCCACAAAGGAAGAAAGCATTCTGGAGAAGCATGGTTTTCATTACAGTCTTAAACACTTTTAGAAGAAAGAATATACATTAAATATGCCCAGAATACATAATCATCAAAGTTTCAGAGAGGTATTCAGTTGCAAGTTAGCAGGTCAACGTGACCCTGAAGTCTGGAAATGGAATAATACGGTTACCAAAAGGGCGTAGGAGGAGAAGTAAGCATTCTTATCTTGAGAGCGTATTCTTTAATTTAATGGTTAAAGCAAATGTACAACGTATGTTCAATAGGCCATGAGTCAGCTTCTTTAGTTCAAGTCAAATCAGTTTTTGAACCTGAATAGTTACCCCATATGCCTCTTGTCATATGGAAAATCTCTTGTCATATGGAAGCCAGCAGCCTACAGAGGCTGCCCAGCCACTCAAGTTCCCCTCGAAACCAAAGTGTGTGAGCATGCCCACACTCTTGAAGCCACTGGAAGAGGAGTTCCTCCAGGCCTTCAGGTCTGTGGCCCGGCAGCAGCCACGTCACCTGCGCAGACTCCTGGGCTCCACCCCAGACCTGCTCAATCCAAAGCTGCATTTGAAGCAGATCCCCAGGCGGTTCCGGCTTTCATGAAAGCCTGAGAAGCACGACTGTGCTTTTCCTGAATGTTCCCTCAACAATTCCTCCCTGGACACCCAGCCCCAAGGCCTCCCGGATCTGTGCCCCACCAAGGCAGACTCACCCCTGGGACCGACACAATGTCCTCAATCCTCTCCTCATCGTTGCTCATCTGGGCGCTGGCTGGCTACCTTCGGGCAGCACACACACCTGCCCTCAGACTCTCACCTCCTGTTTCTCCTTCTCCTCCCGGGGTGGTGGGGCAAGAGGCAGGGAGGAGACAGACGCTGGCTGCAGGAGGTTTTCTCCCCTGGTATTTGAGAAGCTCTCCCTGATGCAATGGGCCCAGACAAACCCACGGATTTGCTGCCAGCCAGGGAGAAGAAAAGCTACAGAGAGGATTAGAGGAAGGGAGTGTCTGCTCCCGTCTTTGGCACAATGGCCCTGAGAAACTCCCCAAATGCTTGCGAAACAGAGGCCGCCCGACAATAGGTTTCAGATTCTTCCCTCCAAGGGCCACCATGGTCTGCTGGGACTGGGCCTGGGGCACTGGAAACAGACTGGTGGAACTAGCTGAGTGGGGTGGGGCAGGGAGTGGAAGCTTTAGTGTCACTGAGATAACACAAGAAAGGCTAGCAGTGATAATGATGACAGCTGCGGTGTGCTGTGCGGAGCTCTGTCTCTGGCTCAGGTTGTGCTGAGCACTGGCTCTCATTTCAGTCTCATGATTATCCCCATTTTAAGTGAAACCACAGCTAAGAGAGGTCACAATTATTTGCCCAGAGCGATACAATTATAAATGGCAGAGCTGGGGTTGAGCCAGTATCTCTCCTTCCAGAGCCTCATGGCTCAAAAACCTGGCTGTTGGGCTCACCTTTTCCTCCTGATCTCTTTCCTTGGACCATGGCTTGTCTGCCATAACATGGCTGGATGGAGACCAGGCTGCCTCCACCAACATTGCTTTACTATTCCCAGGAAACTCTGGCCCAGAAAGATACAAATTGCAACTAACTTTATTCACTCCAAGAACTTCCCAGAAAGACTCCACAGCTCTTCAATAGAAAGCATGCAATAACACATTACACCCAAAACTCTTGAAGGGGTTCAGAACAAGCCTCCCCAAGTTGCACCACTTTGGCATGTGAAATAATTCCAGCTAAAGGATCAAGACTGATGAGGGCTTGGTGAGCCGCGGAGTCGAACAAAAGATTTCTTGGAGTCTCAAGGTCTGGTCGTAGTGCTCCTTTATTCAGAGAATAGTATGGAGACGGGACCCATGGGCAGTAAGAGCTGCAATGGGTTGAGGGTAGAGTTAAATTTATAAGGCATAATTATGCAAGTTATTTTTTTACAAGACAAAGGAAAGATCATGTAAAAAAGTCATTAAAATTGTGTCAGTGCAGGTTATTGTGCTGGTTATTGTGTGGTTGTATAGCTTTAGATACGAATCAGGTCGGGATGTCCTATACTCCCCAGAGGGTGATATAGATTGGCATGTAGGCCAGAATGCCTTGGGCTTCTCTCCCTGGGGCAGCCTTGATCCTCATTGTAAAACCCCCCTGAAACCATTTGGTTCCAAAATCCTTTGGGGATATGGACAATGGTCAATCTTCTGTAACTACTCCCAGCTGTACAAGGTTGTAGAGCTGGCCCTAAATGGGGCTACAGGGGTTCGGGCAGAAAGTTCAGTGGACTGGAATGTTGTGGCCATGGAATCCAAGGCAGACAAGTTATATAGATCCTCTGGAGACGAGAGAATCACTTGATGAGAAGTGGTCCAGGAGATGAAACTTTGTTGACGTGTGGAAGACAAACAATGAAATAGACAGCAAATTATAGTAAGAAATACAAGCAATGTGATTAACCCAATAAATAAAGCGTTGGTAGTAGTCCAGAGACCTGGACTTGCCCAGGAGTGCAGCCAATCATTCAGGGATAGGGTAGAGTTGGATGTGGATTTAATTTAGTGGCTCATATTGGATAGGAAGCCAGAAATATTTTGATGGTAACCAGGAATATAGACACAGCATTTGGCTTTTATAATGGCACAAGTGCCCCCAGTGCTGCCGTCAAGACATCCAGTGCCATTTGGTTTTGGAGGACCACCTTATGCATTTGGGATACTTCTAAATTGAGCAGCAAAAGGCTATGTTGTGTATCATTTAATGCCTTCATGGTAAATTTGTTTAGGGCTTCCATGTGCCAGAGGACACTTTCGATTCCTAACTGGGTAAGGAAAAGTGAGGCAAGGCGATCATACCAGTGGAAGACAGAAGGGGCCCAGCGTTGTTGTGGGTTGGGTAGGTTAGCAGGAGGAGATACAGTAAATGTAGTTCTACCTTGCATCCAGATGAAGCCTAGGGTGCATCGTCCAACCCAGCCAGGCAGCAGTCAAGGCCATAGGTTGGAGCCACGTAACCACTGAGTGCCGTTAGGGGCTAACCAACGTGTGCTGGGCCATCTATCCCAGTCAGTCCCAAACCAATCAGTATTTTTTAAGGCTATGATATGAGAACACATATAATGGGGAATTTGTCCCATAGGTCGGGCGCTAGTAGGCCACGTATCACAGGTGTGATTGATTTGTTCCCAACATATAGTGGCCTTTTGACTGAGTTGACCACTAGTAGGAGTGAATCAAATCTATTCACCCCAAATTTGATATAGTCCATCCTGTGTGTATTGATAGGTGGGGGACTTTACCTTAGGAACTCGTTGTTTATGATCCACCTGTGACACGGCAAATCTAGTTAGCATTTGGGCAGTGGAGTTGAAGGAAAAGGTTTGATTGTGGCCAGGGAGCACCCAGGTCTGAGAGACAGATGGCCACAAGGAGACGTTATGATTAGTAATAGATGAATCTTGTAGAAGAGAAGAGCTAAAATCTAATATCCATGAATGTGTACTATAGCTTCTACTGAAACATAATTTTTCTCTCTAAAATCACCCTCAGTTTTACAAAAGATAGCCAAATTAAGATTAACTGGCTTGCAAAATAAGTATAGTTTTAATAAAACTTGGTCCAGGGGCCAGCCCCATGGCTGAGTGTTTGGGTTCGCCTGCTCCGCTTCGGCAACCCAGGGTTTCGCCAGTTCAGATCCTGGGTGTGGACACGGCACCACTCATCAGGCCATGCTGAGGTGGCGTCCCACGTGCCACAACTGGAAGGACCCACAACTAAAAATACACAACTATGTACTGGGGGGGCTTTGGGGAGAAAAAGGAAAAATTAAAAAAAATCTAAACAAAAAAACTTGGTCCAATTATTTACATAAGTGCAGCAAGAATAGCAATTGATTATATAGGCTCTTTTAAATCTGCTTTGCTGGAATTTTTCATGAGGAATCTCAGATTGAACTTTAAAGGCCTCTCAAGGCCAGAAAAGCCAAGCCAAGGACTTGCCATCAGATTTTGCCTGTAATACCTACAGATTTGGCTAGATTTCTCTCTTCTTGAGGCCCTCCAAAATATTTCGAGGTTCCAGGCACCTGCCAGATAAGTGACCTTCCTTGCTTACCAGGTAAGATTGCTGGAATCTATGTAAACAAGGTAAAGGCCAATATTTCCAAGTGGTTTTATTCCAGAAAGTCAACCTTTATTCCTCAAAGGCTGTATTGTCATATCTGAGTCTGTATGTTTCTCTCAAATATGACATTCCAGTCAAAGCCTTGGTTATATAACCAAGGTTTCCAAATGTGCCCTGTTATAAGGAGAACAGATTCTTATTGAACTTATGCAAATAACTATATTGCCATGAAAA
Source organism: Equus asinus (assembly GCF_041296235.1). Taxonomy (NCBI): domain Eukaryota; kingdom Metazoa; phylum Chordata; class Mammalia; order Perissodactyla; family Equidae; genus Equus; species Equus asinus. The sequence goes on along the minus strand of NC_091794.1, from coordinate 107,205,963 downwards.
TAACCATATTCACTCACTCACTAAGAGTTTCCAAATTCTGGAGGGATCAGCTAGGAAGAAAAAGATAAATGTTTCAATTCTGCTCACAAAGTTATAATTTCACCAAATTTCTATAAGTCATAGTTAGCATAAGAGGAAAGAGAAAAAGATTTCCTTAAATATGAGAAAACAAAACAAAACATCAAAAAGTCAACATATTTCAAACAAAAGTCATAAAAAATTATAATCATGCTCATCAGTTCATACAATCCTGTATAATCGGTTCTTGATCTTAATCTTCTGTTAGCAGTTTTATGAGGTCATCAGTTTCTCTGTTAGAATTCTGTAATTTCTTACCCACTTCAGCTTTTCCATCTGAAAGTTTATCAGAAACCTGTATTCTAGAATCCTGTGTCAGAATTCTTTCCATGAATTTCTCTGAAGACAAAACATGTTTGCAAAAACAAAAAGCATCAGAGTAAAATAGCAACTATCAGCAAATGACAAAAGACTCAAAAGGGCAATTGACAAAGAAACTTGGCTACTTCTGTGACATACGACACTTCAAGACAGTAAGTGGAATTATGGCTGACAACCAGGACAGATCAGAATTTTAGGAATGTTATATAGTTTTAAAACATTTATATCAATAGCATTCACCCACATAATACCACCTAAGAAAGTTTATCATCACTTATTTGACAATGCTTCCCACGTGATTTAATAGACCAAATAAGTCTAATTACTTTAGTATTTTCCTCCTTATAGGAAGAGAGAGCAAATCTTTTTGAGAAATCTCAGGGGCCCTCTGAAAATCCTCCTAGAAATCCTCTTCCTTCTTCCAGGTCAAAAGAATGCCTTTATTCAGGACTTGAATATTTGTTTGAAGGAGAAGCTTGCCAAAAATATCAAGAGGTTTTAAAACACTTGTTCAAATAAGATTCAAAGTGACAACAGAAACAGTCAAAAAATCTTTAACAGAGAGACCTCAGTCCTTCTGAACATAGAGAATTATTTTATTTTAACAAAACATAGATTTTCCATCTTTTAGGTAGACTTACTCAAAGAAACACCTTTTATAACCTCTTTATCAAGAGCAGACCAGGGGCCAGCCCGGTGGTGCAGCAGTTAAGTTCACATGTTCCACTTTGGTGGCCCAGGGTTTGCTGGTTCATATCCCAGGTGCAGACATGGCACCACTTGGCAAGCCATGCTGTGGCAGGTGTTCCACATATAAAGCAGAGGAACATGGGCACGGATGTTAGCTCAGGGCCCATCTTCCTCAGCAAAAAAGAGGAGGATTGGCAGCAGGTGTTAGCTCAGGGCTAATCTCCCTCCAAAAAAAAAAAAAAAGAGCAGACCAAAATTTTAAGAAAATTATCCTTTTGAGAGAGAAAACAACTTTCGATTCTTGTACCAGCTTATTTTTTATATTAAAACTGATTTACTTGGGCTGGCCCCATGGCTAAGTGGTTAAGTTCGTGTGCTCCACTGCAGGCGGCCCAGTGTCTCGTTGGTTCGAATCCTGGGCGCGGACATGGCACTGCTCATCGAACCACGCTGAAGCAGCGTCCCACATGCCACAACTAGAAGGACCCACAACAAAGAATATACAACTATGTATGGGGGGGCTTTGGGGAGAAAAAGGAAAAAAAATAAAATCTTTAAAAAAAAAACTGATTTACTTAATTGGATTTACTTTAATCTTAGCCAACTTGACCAGGCATAAAACTCTCTCAGAACTTCTCTTTCAGAAACCTTCTATAACTTTCTTTTTACATTCAGAATTTGTCCCATGCTTTCATTCTTCCCTTCTACTACTTTAGGATGAATTTATCTTTCTTAACCCAACAAACAAAAATACTTCCATTCTTTATACCTTTTTTACTGAAAATAGACATTTTAATTTCCTTGTATACAGAGCTGTTTTTCTTATTAATTTTTAGTAGCTTTAATTACATATACTAATTAGAATTTTTAACCTTTAACAGACCCTAGTAAAAAACTAAAAAGGTAAGCAATTATGAACTGTCTTTCATATCAGCATTCTAAATACTTTTCATAATTTCTAGAAAACATGCTACTTCATAGTAATAAAACACAGGCATGTTTACTAATAGACCCAAACATCCTTTAGCCTCTCTGCAATAAGAAGCCCAAAGTAGATAACTTAGACATGTTCAGCAATAATGTTTCATGTTCCATCCTATCTGAAAATGACCCAGATACTCAACAGATTTTTATCATTTAACTTAACTTGGCAAAACTCTAAAGTTTTAAGTTACCAAAAAGAATTTAGAAGCTGTTTTTTCACCAATTATACAGACCATAAAACATAATTATTGTACCCAAAAACTCTTACCCATTTTAATCTATCTAAATCATTTGTTTCCAACAATTATGTTCAGATTACCCCCCAAAACTTCATGAGACATTAGACAAAATTAGCTATCATTTAAAGCTATTATTTTGCTGATGAATTTCTAACAGACAACACTAGTTTATTTGACTAGTAAACCCAGGCTGCATGCCTGCATCATATCCAAATACCAACAGCTCTGATGACATGCCTATTTCAATCAAGCCAAGAATCTTAAACAAGCTTTTGTTTACCAAAGATTAATTTATCTCATGTTAACTTGAAAGACACTTGGGTTAATTTCTATTACATTTAGAATTTATGTAAGTGCTTACTTTAAGCCAATTAAACAGAGCTCTTGATTTTGGCCATACAATCTGGAGGTAAAATATCACACACATATAACATACATATAGACACACATACACAGAATCTCCACAGCTATTGTTTTAAAATTACTGCCATGAATCATGTACAGTAATATAAAGCTCCCTAGCTATGAATCCAAATTTTGTTTTGAGCCTTTTTACTAATATTTGTGGAGAAGACATTTAAGATGCTAGATTTTTTGGCAAGGGCATGCTTACGGCTGTTTTTTGGCCTTTTTCCCTTTTTTCCCTTCAGTCTTAGGAATTAGTGATGGGCTAGACAGTCCCCAGAGGATTTGGGAGCTCTTTGAGATGAGGGAAAAGGGTGGAACCTGAACCACCTCCAGAGCTGCATTTCCAGTCTTATAAGGATTTTCCAAGGACAGTTGCTCTTGATTTCTCAGAAACTGGGTTGTAACTCAAATGACAGCATAGGTTGATCTACCTGTCCAATGACATCATAAAGGCACAGAGAAACCCCTCAAGTTTTCTCCAAGATGGAGTTCCTGGGACATAACCCATCCAGTTGAAAGTGTTTCCAATTAATTAAAATGCACCCAAGGGGTGAGTCTCCAGGGATGCTTGGGGCATCCCCCATGGCAGTAAAACTCTGTCAGCATCTGACTGACAGTGGGCTGGAGAAGGGTGCAGAGCCCGACTGTGGGCATCAGTACAGTTATAAGATTTAGTCAAGTCCCGCTCAACCTGGGCACTTAGTCCCTGAACCAGCACAACGCGAGCCAGGGAAGCAGGAGGCAAAGGCCTGGAGCTGGAAGGAGGCTGGGTCTCCTAGTGCCAGAGTTGAGAGTTAAGTCCCTGGGAAAAGGTTTTCAAGTTTTCGATTTTACAGAAAGTCCAAGTTCTGCTTAGGTGTGGCCTGAACGTAACCTCGACTTGGTGACAACAGAGGAGGTGATGAACGAGACAGACAAAGAAAGGAAAAGAAGAGATCAGGCCTCGTCCTCATGGCCTCTTCCCAAGGGTTATCAAGACAAGGGTCACATGGGGCTGGCCCAGTGGCGCAGCAGTTAAGTGCGCATGTTCCACTTCTCGGCGGCCCAGGGTTCACTGGTTCGGATCCCAGGTGCAGACATGGCACCACTTGGCAAAAGCCATGCTGTGGTAGGCGTCCCACATATAAAGGAGAGGAAGGTGGGCATGAATGTTAGCTCAGGGCCAGTCTTCCTCAGCAAAAAGAGGAGGATTGGCAGTAGTTAGCTCAGGGCTAATCTTCCTCAAAAAAAAAAAAGAAAGATAAAGGTCACACAACAGTTCCCATACTGGAGCACACAACCCCAGCAGGACAGTTCACAGAATAAATCACAGGTTGCTTATCCTCATAACCGACTCAGTAGGCGCCTAAAATACTCAACAAGTCAACCGCCGAGAAAGGGCACCCCACTTGGGGTCGCCTGGGGTGATCAGGCCCGGAAACCAGGGGCTCAAAAGAAGCCCAAAATGGCCACTACAACTTTAAGAGAGTTGAAAGAAAAGGGTCCATTACCTTGAAATTCCCCCCTGAACCTAGGGCAGTGTCCTACTCATTGTTCTGCCTGTGGGGTTCCTATAGCAAGGGGTGATGGGGGCATCCCCCTGCATTGCATCCATTGTATATGTTCCCTATTATGCTTGACAGTAATCGGGGCCTGGTGAATAGTCCTGAAGGTAAAAGAATAGAGGAAAACAGTGAAGAATTTTCTGCCAGTCTAGGGGACATTCTACCCAATTGCATCCTGGAGCCGTTCTCCCAAGAAGGGGTTTCCATACTCAACCAAAGGTTAGAGTTTAGTACTTTTGTTGAACTGGAGTCCCCATTGGGACTTTCCTATGGTTCAGAGTGTGGCCAGGAGCCATAGGGAGGGATCCCAATCCAACCTTAAGAAAAGAAACCTGCCATGGGAGTCTTGGAGATTGGTGACCATGCTAATAACTTAAGTGGTTGACCTGTGCCCATGTAAAATTTATATATTAGAGACAGCTTTAGGGAGGAATGGATTAATTCATCTTCATCACCCTCAGGCTTAAGGTACTGATTCTCTTCAGGTTGAATGCCATGGTTTGCCCCCTAGAGTAGCCACGGGCAGCAAACGTGGATTCACACAGCTGTCCGAGAAGGTTTCTGATGAAGAAGTGAATTTAGATCCATCCTTGAAAAAGAGGAAGGCACAAGGAAGAAAAGTGCACTTACCAGAACTTCAGCTCACAAGCCAGTGAAGCAAGATCCCGGTATGGGCTACCAGAAGAAATGATGTGGGCTTGGTGAGCTGAGGAGTCAAAAGAAGGATTTCTTGGCCTCTCAAGGTCTGGTAGTAGTGCTCCTTTATTCAGAGAATAGCAGGGGGACAGGACCCATGGGCAATGAAGAGCTGCAATGGGTTGAGGGTAGAGTTAAATTTATAAGGCATAGGTACGTGGGTTATTTCTTTATATGACAAAGGAAAGATCACGTAAAAAAGTTGTGAAAATGGTATCAGTGCAGGTGGGGTCTGGTTATCCTGATCAGGTCAGGACGTCTTATACTTCCCGGATGGAGGATGGTATAGATCAGCATGTAGGCCAGAACACCTTGGGCTTCTCTCCCTAGGGCAGCCTTGATCCTCATCAGAGATCCTGCAGGATCAAGAGAAACTTTTACCTCTCCCTTAAAGAATTTAAATTGGAGGCCTTGCCTATACTAAGAGTTATTACCAGAAATAACTTTTTATCACCTAGCTATGTGGCACAGCAAGTCTCTAATTATGGAACATCTGCTCTTTTTATCGTCTCATGAATTATTTTCCTCCCCTCTGAAGCCTCAGGCCCCTATCCCATTCCTGAGCTCAAGATGGCATACGTACCTCATTTTACCTTTTTGTCACTGACCCTCTCACATATGTGGGGTTGCAATACATATGAAATTAATTACACTTTACTTTCTCCAATTAATCTGTCTCATGTCAATTTAATTCTTAGAGCAGCTGGAAGAGCCTAGAAGGGTAGAAGAAAATTTCTTCCTCCCCCACACTTTTCACCTCCACCCCATCATCTCACTGTGCCCATTAATCTGAAACTGTGATATCATGATTCTTGCCAATCCCAAGTGCATTGAAAGACCCACCTTAAACCATACCTCAAAAATTATCACTAAAGGGGCCGGCCCCCTGGCTGAGTGGTTGGGCTCACACTCTCCGCTTCAGTGGCCTGGGATTTCTCCTGTTTGGATCCTGGGTGTGGACATGGCACTGCTCATCAGACCATGCTGAGGCGGTGTCCCACATAGCACAACTAGAAGGACCTACAGCTAGAATATACAACTATGCACTGGGGGGCTTTGGGGATAAGAAAGGAGAAGAAGAAAAAGATTGGCAACAGATGTTAGCGCAGGTGCCAATCTTTAAAAAAAATTATCACTAAACATTCCAGTGTTGCCCCTCTTCCCCTCCGGCCCCCCGCCCTGGCTCTGAGACCCTGCTGAGGCCCTCTTGCAAGAGTGCTTTTCCTGATCCTGGCAAGCAAGGAACAGCTTTGCCTTATCAATAGGTCTGGGTTGCTCCATGGGCCTACACTGGTGCAGTCACCCAGTGCTCTGCACTGAGAGGGGCTACCTCATTTGGCCCCACTAACAGTAAGAGCTCAGTAAACATTAACTATTAGCTATTGACAATGTCCTGACCCCACAACATTGGACAAACCCTTTCTTCTTGGGGCCTGGATTCTGGACTCTGCTCCAGTAAGTGACTCTGAGTGGTTTTTTTTTTGGACCCACATGCTTCATTCAGAAAGTGGGTCACCTCTTCCCTAGAGCTTCTAACTTTTCAGTTGGGAAAGGCCTAAACCCCAGGTGCGTGCTGGGCTGGTCCTGAGAGGGTCTCATTCTGTGCTGGGAACCCAGCAGGCTCTGGGGGAAGAGGCTCGTCAAGTGGTCCCTGGAACTTCTGGTCTCTGCGGACTCCATCATCCAGAGGCCTGCTTAGAAGACCAAAGAGCAGAGGGAGGTGCCCTTCAGGGTGTCAGCTGGTTACTGGCAGAAGCAGGAAGCCAGGCAAGAAGGGAAAAGGAGAGCTTTCCAGGGAGAGGGAACAGCGTAGGACAGCAGGAACAGCATTGTGACATATAATAAGAAATATATTTGATCTTCTTCCCATTCCCAGCACAAAGACCCTAAAATCCTTGGAATTCCCTGAGTGTTGAGAGGGTAATAGTGTCTTTGTTATGTTATGTTTTGTCATATTATATTATGTTATGTTAATGAGGTGACTTTTGGAAAAGCCCCCAGGTAAGCTAAGTATGGCACTGGTTGCCAGGGGAAGTAACCATGTGATTGGAAGGTTGGAACTTTCAGTCCCACCCATCAACCTTCTGGGAAGGGAGAGGGGTTGGAAATTGGGTTCAATCATCAATAGCCAATGACTTAATCAATCCTGCCTCTATAATGAAGCCTCCATTAAAACCCCAAAAGAAGTGGTCTGGAGAGCTTCCCAGCTGGTGAACACACAGAGGCTCGGGGAGAGTGGCACTCAGAGAAGGTATGGGAGCCCCATGCTGTTTCCCCAGACCTCACCCAGTGCATCCTTTCCATCTGGCTGTTCCTGAGTTACATCCTTTTATAATAAACCAGTGATCTGGTGAGTAAATGGTGCTCTGAGTTCTGTGAGCCAATCTAGCAAATCAATCAAACCTAAAGAGGAGATCATGGGAACCTCCAATCTATAGACGGCTGGTCAGGGAGTGACGTCAGCATCATGGCGGAGCGAACTTGTCTGGAACTCTCTCCCCTCCAACATACAACAAAAAGGGGCATCCATACTCCAACAAAAGATACCCTAACAACACAAAAACCTTGGAGAGACACGCAGCCACATGATAGAGGGCAGAGAGGTGGGAGTCCCCTCAGAGGAGCTGGAACGGGGTAAGACAGATCTTTGCTCCCTCCCCTAAGGACTGCGATTGGGGCCAGGGGAGGATCCATGAAGGAAGTAGGAAGGGAGGGGTCACTCATTCACAGGATCACCAAGGATGGCCTAGGGCCTTTGTAGCCTAGAGGGAAGCCCTCTAATGAGGTGAAAGCTTTCCCCGGGGGGGGGGGGGTGAACTCATCAAGCCAAGACCCCAGGAGACCAGATAGCGAGAGCTGATGGAGAAATCCTGGAGTGCACGCAGGAGAAAGCACCCCTCCCCCATCCACCCCCACCCCACAGCTCCAGTGCCTGGTATCTCAGCTGAAGGTGGAGGGCTCAGACTGTGTGGCTCTCGACCCCCACCCAGTGGCGATAGGCTGTAACTGCAACCGAATGATATCAGAATGAGAAAGACCTGACCTTCCAACATCAGGCACTTCATCAAATCTGCAGACCAGAGAGAAAATGATAAGCACCCAGAATTCAGTCCTGAGGACACAGAAAAATGCAAACTAAATGTCAATGAATTCAAAATAGCTATCATCAAAAAACTCAACGAGGTAAAAGAGAATGTAGAGAAACAATTCAACGAGTTCAGGAACTACTTCACAAAAGAGATTGAAACTCTAAAGAAGAACCAATCAGAAATATTAGAGATGAAAAACACAATGGAAGAGACAAAACAAAACACGTATTCCCTCAATGCTCGAGTGGACATCATAGAGGAGTGAATCAGCATAATTGAAGATAGACATGTTGAAATGCTCCAGGCAGAGGAAGAGAGAGAACTGAGACTGAAAAGAAATGAAAAAAGTCTCTGAGAAATATTCGACTCAATGAGGAAATGCAACATAAGAATTATAGGTATTCAAGAAGGTGAAGAGAAAGAGAATGGAGCAGTAAGTGTGTTCAAAGAAATAATAGCAGAGAACTTCCCAAATCTAGTGAAAGAGAGGGAAATATATGTGGAAGAAGCTCCCAGATCTCCTAGATTTTTCAATGTAAAAAGACCTACTGCAAGGCATATAGTAGTAAAATTGGCAAAAATGAAGGACAAAGAAAGAATACTAAGGGCAGCAAAGCAGACGAAAATAACCTACAAAAGATCCCCTATCAGGCTTTCAGTGGATTTCTCTGCAAAAACCTTACAAGCTAGGAGAGAATGGAATGCCATAGTCAAATCTTTAAAAGATAAGAATCTTCAGCCAAGAATACTCTATCCAGCAAAAATATCCTTCAAATATGAGGCAGAAATTAAATCTTTCCCAAACAAACAAAAGCTAAGAGACTTCATAGCCATGAGACGCCCCTTACAAGAAATCCTTAAGAAGGCCCTCATACCTGAAAAAAGAAAAAAAGGGAGATAGGGGTCACAAAACACAGAGTAGGAGATAAATAGGTAGACAGAATCAGAATAGGATAGCAAATATTCAACTATAGCATTAGGCTAAAGGAAAGGAAAACACAAAAAACAACAGCAATCTTGTCACTTTAACCACAAACTCACAACACAAGTTGGATAAGATATGAGAAAAACAACTTAGGAGGGGAGGAGGAAAGGGACTGAATCAGCTTAGACTAAGGAAATAAGAGGTCATCAGAAAATGGACTATGTTATGCATGAGATTCTGAATACAAACTCCAGGATAACCACTAACAAAAAGGTAGAACAGAGACACAAAAAATAAATAAGGAAAAAACAAAGAAACATTATAAAAAACTACATAATTCAATGGGTAGACCAAAACGCAGGACAAGAAACAAAGGAAATACAGGAAAACTGGAAAACGAGTGATATAATGACAGCATTAACCCCTCATACATCAATAATTACCCTAAACATAAATGGACTGAATTCTCCAATAAAAAGACAGAGAGTGGCGAGATGGATTAAAGAACAAGATCCAATAGTTTGCTGCCTCCAGGAAACACATCTCAGCTCCAACGATAAACACAGGCTCAGAGTGAAGGGATGGAAGACGATACTCCAAGCTAATGGCAAACAAAGGAAAGCAGGTGTTGCAATACTTATATCAGACAAAGTAGACTTCAAGATAAGACAAGTAAAGAGAGACAAAGAGGGGCAGTATATGATGATCAAAGGGACAGTCCAGGATAAGATCCAAGATGGCGGCATGAGCAGACTTCTTTGTCTCTCCCCCTTCGAATCTACAACTAATTGGACATTCATTGCTTGACAAAGGATATCTATATAGCATCTCAGGACATCAGAGAGACCCACACTGCTATACATCAGAAGGCAGACGGACTTCCCTCTGGGAGGAGGTGGAGATAGGTGAAAACTCTCCGACCCCGACCCCCAAACAGCCTAGAGCCTGCGGGCGGCTTTCTTCCAACGGACGGCCCCAGAACATCGCCACACGCCAAGGGCAGGGGGGAGCACACACCAGAGGAGCAACAGTGGAAACAGGTGAATAGAGCCCTACCTAAGCCCCCCCGCAATTACACCTGAGCCCAGAGGGAAGCTCCAGAGTTACACACCGGAGGCCATGGGGAAAACCCCTACCTGCCATTAGTGGAGAAGTCCCGCCCAGCATCCACAACGCCTGGGGGCCCCTGGAGAGAATCCCAAGTGGTGCGCCAGCCCCCCAGCTGCCGCCGCGGGCTCCTCTGACTGGGCTTTCGCCCAGGAGGGGATCAGGACTACCGAAGATCTCCTGGGAGAGGTCTGGGGCTGGGCGGAGCTCCAGCGGCTGGCAATGCAGCCTGGGGGAGAAACTCTGAAGTCCCATCCCTGCGGCAGGCAGGGTCTTTGCCTGCCATTATCGGAGAGGCCCCACCCAGCCTCCACAATGCCTGGGGGCTCTCCCAAATGGCACACCAGCCTGCCAGCTGCCGCAGCAAGCTCCACTGACCTGGCTCTTGCCCGGGAGAGGCTCACGACTACCTGAGATCTCCTGGGAGAGGTCCGGGGCTGAGTGGAGCTCCAGCAGCTGGCCACGCGGCCTGGGGGAGAAACTCTAGAGATCAGTCACGGCCACAGGCAGAGTCTTTCCCTGCCATTATTGGAGAGGCCCTGCCCAGCACCCACAATGCCTGGGGGCCCCCGGAAAGAATCCCAAGCGGTGCGCCGGCCCACCAGCTGCTGCCGCCAGCTCCTCTGACCGGGCTTTCGCCCGGGAGGGGATAGGGACTACCGGAGATCTCCTGGGAGAGGTCCGGGGCTGGGTGGAGCTCCAGCGGCTGGCTACATGGCCTGGGGGAGAAACTCTGAAGTCCCGTCTGGGCAGCAGCCAGGGTCTTTGCCTGCCATTAGCAGAGAGGCCCTTCCCAGCATCCACAATGCCGGGAGGGTCCCAAAGAGGAGAATCCCAGGCAGGGCAGCAGCCAACCAGCTGCCACTGAACTCAAGGTATCCGGCTATCCCCCAATCAGGGCAATGGGCTACCCGAGATCCTAGGGGAGAGGACTGGGGCTGGGTGGAGTTCCAGCGACCTGGCTCTGTGGCCCAGGGGGGAAACTCTGCAGTCTCACAGAAGCCTCAGCGATAGCCTCTGCACAGCACTAGTAGAGAGCACCCATCTGGCAACCACAAGGCTGAAGACCCTGGGACAAAAGTAGCATAGCTAGGGGAGCTAACCACAGACTGTAGAAAATGTCCATAGCTCTGCTGTGACCCATAGCGGACAAGCGAGATTTTGTGGGCGCCAACAGTGACAGAGCTGCAAATATAAGTGATCCTGCCCCCGGCCGCTGGGAAAGCCCATAACACCGCCGCAGAACCTAAGGAGGGAGCACGTCTAGGTGGTCTGCAACAGTAGGCACCAGCAGTCTGAAGCCCCCCTGTGACGGCCTCCACAGCTGAAGAGGGAACCCACAGGATCACTGTGACTGCGTGGAGGGGCCCAGGCCCAGTTAGCAACAGCTGATAGGGTTCCTGGTTGGAGCAGTATAAACAGCTGTCCCCCCACCACACCAGTAAAAACAAGTGGAAGCAGTAACTAAACTATATCTCTATGCTGAGGCACAAATCTACACCATCAAGCAATATGAAAAAATATATTAAATCTCCAGAACAGAAGGAAAATGACAAACACACAGAAAACAATCCCAAAGACAATGAAATATACAACCTAAATGATGATGACTTCAAAACAGTCATCATTAAAAAACTCAATGAGTTAAAAGAGAATTCAGATAGACGACTCAATGTGTTCAGGAGCTATGTCACAAAAGAGTTCGATACTATAAAGAAGAACCAAACAGAAATACTGGAAATGAAGAATAGAGGAGATTAAGAAAAATCTAGACGCACTGAACAGTAGGGCCGATAACATGGAGGAAAGAATTAGCAATTTGGAAGATAGGAATATAGAAATGCTGCAGGCAGAGGAGGAGAGAGAGCTAAGACTAAAAAGAAATGAAGAAACTCTCCGAGAATTATCTGACGCAATTAGGAGATGCAACCTAAGGATTATAGGTATACCAGAGGGAGAAGAGAGGGAGAAGGGGGCAGAAAGCCTATTCAAAGAAATAATGGCTGAGAACTTCCCAAACCTGGGGAGGGAGATGGAACTTCATGTGACAGAAGCCAATAGATCTCCAAACTTTATCAATGCAAGTAGACCAACCCCAAGACATATAGTAGTGAATCTAGCAAAAGTCAACGACAAGGAGAGAATACTAAGGGCAGCCAGGCAGAAGAAATTAACCTACAAAGGAACCCCCATCAGGCTATCAGCAGATTTCTCAGCAGAAACTCTACAGGCTAGAAGAGAGTGGAATGATATATTCAAAAATCTGAAGGACAAAAACCTGCAGCTGAGAATTCTCTACCCAGTGAAAATATCCTTCAAATATGATGGAGAAATAAAAACTTTCCCAGATAAACAAAAATTAAGGGAGTTCATTGCCACCAAACCTCCTCTTCAAGAAATACTCAGGAAAACCATCATTCCTGAAAAATCAAAAAAAGGAAAGGGACTACAAAACCAAGAGCAAAGGAGATAAGTAGAAGGACAACAACAGAGAGTAGCAGCTCTCCATCAGAACAGACTAAACCATGGGACAAGAAACAAAGGAAATTGAAGAGAACCAGAAAACAAGACATAAAATGGCAGCGGTAGGCCCCCACATTTCAATAATCACTCTAAATGTAAATGGATGGAACTCTCCAATCAAAAGACACAGAGTGGCAGGATGGATCAAAGAACAAGACCCAACAATATGCTGCCTCCAGGAAACACACCTCAGCCCCAAAGACAAACACAGACTCAGAGTGAAGGGATGGAAGACAATACTCCAAGCTAATAATGAACAAAAGAAAGCAGGTGTTGCTATACTAATATCAGACAAAGTAGACTTCAAAGTAAAACAGGTAAAGAAAGACAAAGAGTGACAGTATATAATGATAAAAGGGACTCTCCACCAAGAAGACATAACACTTGTAAATATATATGCACCCAACACAGGAGCACCAAAATTTGTAAAGCAACTCTTAACAGAACTAAAAGAAGACATCAACAAAAATACTATAATAGTAGGGGACCTCAACACCCCATTAACACCAATGGATAGAACATCCAGGCAGAAAATCAACAAGAAAATTATAGAATTAAATGAAAAATTAGACCAGATGAACTTAATAGATATATATAGAACACTGCATCCAAAAACAGCAGGCTACACATTCTTCTCAAGTGCGCATGGAACATTCTCAAGAATAGACCATATTTTGGGAAACAAAGCAAGCATCAATAAATACAAGAGAGTTGAAATAATATCAAGCATCTTTTCTGATCACAATGCTATGAAACTAGAAATCAACTACAAGAATAAAGCAGAGAAAGGTGCAAAAATGTGGAGACTAAACAACACGCTACTGAACAAACAAGGTATTATTGAAGGAGTTAAAGAAGAAATCAAATATTATCTGGAGACAAATGAAAATGAGAACACGTCATACCAAATCATTTGGGATGCAGCAAAAGCAGTCCTAAGAGGGAAATTCATCGCAATACAGGCTCACCTCACAAAACAAGAAAAAGCTCACATAAGCAACCTCAAATGACACCTAACAGAATTAGAAACAGAAGAACAAACAAAGCCCAAAGTCAGTAGAAGGAGAGAAATAATAAAAATAAGAGCAGAAATAAACGATATTGAAACTAAAAAGATAGTAGAAAGGATCAATGAAACAAAGAGTTGGTTCTTCGAAAAAATTAACAAAATCGACAAACCCTTGGCCAGACTCACCAAGAAAAGAAGAGAGAAATCTCAAATAAATAAAATTAGGAATGAGAGAGGAGAACTCACAACAGATACCAAAGAAATACAAGGGATCATAAGAGAATATTATGAAAAACTATATGCCAACAAATTGAACAACCTAGAAGAAACGGACAAATTCCTGGACTCTTACAACCTCCCCAAACTGAACCAGGAAGAAATGGAGAATCTGAATAGGCCAATCACAAGTAAAGAAATAGAAACAGTAATCAAAAACCTCCCCCAAAATAAGAGTCCAGGACCAGATGGCTTCTCTGGAGAATTCTACCAAACATTCAAAGAAGATTTGATACCTATCCTTCTCAAACTATTCCAGAAAATTGAGGAAGATGGTGTACTTCCCAACACATACTATGAAGCCAACATCACCCTGATCCCCAAACCTGACAAGGACAACACAAAGAAGGAGAGCTACAGGCTGATATCACTGATGAACATAGATGCAAAAATCCTCAACAAAATTCTGGCAAACCGAATACAGCAATACATCAAAAAAATTATACACCAGGATCAAGTGGGATTTATATTAGGGACACAGGGATGGTTCAACATCCACAAGTCAATCAACGTGATACACTACATTAACAAAATGAGAAACAAAAACCACATGATCATCTCAATAGATGCAGAGAAAGCATTCGACAAGATCCAACACCCATTTATGATAAAAACCCTCAATAAAATGGGTATAGAAGGAAAGTACCTCAACATAATAAAGGCCATATATGACAAACCCACAGCCAACATCATACTCAATGGACAAAAACTGAAAGCCATCCCTCTGAGGACAGGAACAAGACAAGGGTGCCCACTTTCACCAATCCTATTCAACATAGTACTGGAGGTGTTAGCCAGAGCAATTAGGCAGGAAAAAGAAATAAAAGGAATCCAAATAGGCAATGAAGAAGTAAAACTCTCACTGTTTGCAGACGACATGATCTTATATATAGAAAACCCTAAAGAATCCATAGGAAAACTATTAGAAATAATCAACAGCTACAGCAAAGTTGCAGGGTATAAAATCAACATACATAAATCAGTAGCATTTCTATACACAAACAATGAACCAACAGAAAAAGAACTCACGAACTCAATCCAATTCACAATTGCAACGAAAAGAATAAAATACCTTGGGATAAATTTAACCAAGGAAGTGAAAGATTTATACAACGAAAACTACCAGACTTTCTTGAAATAAATTGACGACGACATAAAGAGATGGAAAGACATTCCATGCACATGGATTGGAAGAATAAACATAGTTAAAATGTCCATACTGCCTAAAGCAATCTACAGATTTAATGCTATCCCAATCAGAATCCCAAGGACATTCTTTACAGAAATTGAACAAAGAATCCTAAAATTCATATGGGGCAGCAAAAGACTGCGAATTGCTAAAACGATCCTGAGTAAGAAAAACAAAGCTGGAGGCATCACAATCCCCGATTTCAAAACATACTACAAAGCTACAGTGATCAAAACAGCATGGTACTGGTACAAAAACAGGTCCACAGATCAATGGAACAGAATTGAAAGCCCAGAGATAAAACCACACATCTATGGACAGCTAATCTTCGACAAAGGAGCTGAGGGCCTACAATGGAGAAAAGAAAGTCTCTTCAACAAATGGTGTTGGGAAAACTGGACAGTCACATGTAAAAGAATGAAAATCGATCATTCTTTTTCACCGTTCACAAAAATAAACTCAAAATGGATCAAAGACTTAAAGATTAGGCCTGAAACAATAAGTCTTCTAGAAGAGAAAATAGGCAGTACACTCTTTGACATCAGTTTCAAAAGAATCTTTTCGGACACTGTAACTCCTCAGATGAGGGAAACAATAGAAAGAATAAACAAATGGGACTTCATCAGACTAAAGAGTTTCTTCAAAGCAAGGGAAAACAGGATTGAAACAAAAAACAGCCCACTAATTGGGAAAAAATATTTACAAGCTACTTATCTGACAAAGGATTAATATCCATAATATACAAAGAACTCACACAGCTTAACAACAAAAAAACAAACAACCCGATCAAAAAATGGGCAGAGGACATGAACAGGCATTTCTCCAAAGAAGATATAAGTATGGCCAAGAGACACATGAAAAGATGTTCATCATCGCTAATCATCAGGGAAATGCAAATCAAAACTACACTAAGATATCACCTTTCCCCCGTTAGATTGGCAAAAATATCCAAAACCAAAAGTGACAAATGTTGGAGAGGTTGTGGAGAAAAAGGAAGCCTCATACACTGTTGGTGGGAATGCAAACTAGTGCAGCCACTATGGAAAACAGTATGGACATTTCTCAAAAAGTTAAAAATAGAAATAGCCTATGACCCAGCTATCCCACTACTGGGTATCTATCCTAAGAACCTGAAATCAGCAATCCCAAGAATCCCATGCACCCCTATGTTCATCACAGCATTATTTACAATAGCCAAGACGTGGAACCAACCTAAATGCCCAGAAACTGACGACTGGATAAAGAAGATATGGTATATGTACACAATGGAATACTACTCAGCCATAAAAAAGGACCAAATTGTTCCATTCGCATCAACATGGATGGACCTTGAGGGTATTATGTTAAGCGAAATAAGCCAGACAGAGAAAGACGAACTCTATATGACCCCACTTATAGGTGGAAGTTAACATATAGACGTGGAGAACCAATCGGTGGCTACCAGGGAAAGGGGGGGGTGGGGGGAGGGCACAAAGGGTGAAGTGGTGTACCCACAACATGACTAACAATAATGTACAACTGAAATCTCACAAGGTTGTAATCTATCATAATCTTAATTTTTTAAAAAAAGGGACAGTCCAACAAGAAGAAATAACGCTTATGAACATCTATGCACCCAACACAGGAGCACCAAAGTTCATAAAGCAACTATTAACAAACGTAAAAGGATATATTAAAAATAACACAGTAATAGTAGGGGACCTCAACACTCCACTCACATCAATGGATAGATCATCCAGACAGAAAATCAACAAGGAAACAGTGGAATTAAATGAAAAGCTAAACCAGTTGGACTTAATAGACATATATAGAACACTCCATCCAAAAACAGCAGAATACACATTCGTCTCAAGTGTGCACGGAACATTCTCAAGGATAGACCATATGTCAGGAAACAAGGCAAGCCTCAATAAATTTAAGAAAATTGAAATAATAAGCATATTATTATGATTTTCCAATCATAATGCTATAAGGCTAGAAATTAATTACAAGAAAAAAGCTGAGAAAGGGACAAAGATGTGGAGACTAAACAGCATGCTATTGAACAAGCAATGGATCATTGAAGAAATTAAAGGAGAAATTACAAAATATCTGGAGGCAAATGAAAATGATAACATACCATACCAACTCATATGGGATGCAGCAAAAGCCATATTAAGAGGGAAATTCATTGCAGTACAGGCACACCTTAACAAACAAGAAAAATCCCAAATAAGTAATCTCAAATTACACCTAACTGAATTAGAAAAAGAAGAACAAACAAAGCCCAAAGTCAGCAGAAGGAGAGAAATAATAAAAATCAGAGCAGAAATAAATGCTATTGAAACAAAAAAGGCAGTAGAAAGGATCAACGAAGCAAAGAGCTAGTTCTTCAAGAAGATAAATAAAATGTGGATGGTTGGTCAGAAGCACAGGTGACAATCTGGAGTTGCAGCTGGCCTCTGAAAAGGGGGAGGCGGTTTTGTGGGACTGAGCCCTGAGCCTGTGGGATCTGATGCTATCTCCAGGTAGATAGTATGAAAATTGAATCGAATTGTAGGACACCCCGCTGGTGTCAGAGAAGTGCTTGCTGGTGTTGGAAAAAACACAGCCCAAGTGTGGAATAGTGTGCTGTTGACTGGTGTGGGGAGGGTGGAGAGAAGTCCAGAGAGGGAGACAGGCGCCAGGTCAGAGGCGGCCTGAGCGTGCCAGGGGCATGCAGCCTCTGGAGTTCTTTGGGCCAGGGTCGCCTGGCCAGACCATGCTCTGGGTGGTGCACAAGAGCTCCTTAAGCAGGACGAGGCGGCCAGTGGGAAGGTCAGGGAAGAGGAGACGAAGGGTCACCGGGGAGATAGGAGGGAGAGCGGAGAGGCACACGGCACCTGAGGAGGAGTGGAGGCTCATGGGAAGGTGTCTCAGCACCAGCCAGAGAGGCTTCCTCCATTTTCTCAGAGATAAGCACGCACCATCTCGTTCAGAGACAGGGAGGCAAATGCAAGAGAGAACAGCTAAAACACCTCCAAAGTGGCCGTGTGGAAGAAGCAGGACAGGGCACTATTTTAGCATTATTTAAGTCTGTGCATGTTGCTTATTTATTTTTATTTTATTTTATTTTATTTTTGAGGAAGATTAGCCCTGAGCTAACTACTGCCAATCCTCCTCTTTTTGCTGAGGAAGACTGGCCGTGAGCTAACATCCATACCCATCTTCCTCTGTTTTATACGTGGGACACCTACCACAGCATGGCTTTTGCCAAGCGGTGCCATGTCCACACCCGGGATCCGAACCGGCAAACCCCGGGCTGCCAAGAAGCAGAACGTGCAAACTTAACCGCTGCGCCACCAGGCCGGCCCCATGCATATTGCATCTTAATAATAAAATTAATATAAAAAAGATGCATCCATTTCTAGGGCTAGTCAATGTATTTTTAATTAATTAATTAATTTTATTGACTTTATTTATTTGAGGAAGATTAGCCCTGAGCTAACATCTGCTGCCAGTCCTCCTCTCCTTGCTGAGGAAGACTGGCCCTGAGCTAACATCCATGCCCATCTTCCTCTACTTTATATGTGGGATGCCTACCACAGCATGGCCTGCCGGGATCCGAACCAGTGAACCCTGGGCCGCCAAATCAGAACATGTGCACTCAACTGCTATGCTACCAGGCTGGCCAGAGACTTTGTTTTATCAGGGTAGTTTTAGGTTCGTAGCAAACTCGAAGGGAAGGTACAGAGATTTCCCATATACCCCCTGCTCCCACACACGCAGAGCCTTCCCTGTTATCAACACCCCCTTCCAGGGTGGTACATTTGTTACCTACGATGAACCCACTTTGGCACATCACTGCGAAGTCCAAAGTTTACAGCAGAGTTCACTCTTGGTGTCGAACATTCTGTGGGTTTTGACAAATGTGTACTGACAAGTACACATCATCGAAGTGTCATACAGAGTGGTTTCACTGCCCTGAAAACCCCTGCGCCCTGCCTAGTCATCCCTCCCTTTCTCCTCTCCCTGGCAACCACTGATCTTCTTACTGTCTCCATAGTTTTGCCTTTTCCAGACTGTCATATAGTTGGAATATACGGTATGTAGCCTTTTCAGACTGGCTTCTTTCACTTAGTAATATGCATTTAAGGTCCCTCCATGTCTTTTCATGGCTTGAAAAGCTCATTTCTTTTTAGTGCTGAATACTATTCCATTGTCTGGATGGACCACAGTTTATTTATCCATTCACCTACTGAGGGATTTCTTGGTTGCTTCCAAGTTTTGGCAATTATGAATCAAGCCGCTATAAACATCTGTGTGCAGGTTTTTGCGTGGACATAAGTTTTCAACTTTAGGTAAATACCAAGGAGCATGATTGCTGAATTATGTGGTAAAAGTATGTTTAGTTTTGTAAGAAACTGCCAAACTGTCTTCCACAGTGGCTGCACCATTTTGCGTTCCCACCAGCAGTGAATGAGAGCTCCTGCTGCTCCACACCCTGCCCAGCATTTGATGTTGTCAGTGTTCCGGATTTCGGCCATTCTAATAAGTGTGTAGTGATCTCTTATTGTTTTAATTCGTATTTCCCATGATGTGGGGCATCTTCTCATCTGCTTATTTGCCGTCTGTGTGTCTTCCTTGGTGAGGCATCTGTTAAGGTCTTTGGCCCATTTCCTAATCGGGTTGTTTGTTTTCTTATTGTTGAGTGTTGAGAGTTCATTGCATATTCTGGATAACAGTCTTTTATTAGATGTCTTTTCCCCCAGTTCTATTGAGAAATGACTGGCGTACATCACTGTTTAAGGTGAAGGTGCACAGCGCGATGGTTTGCCTTACATAAATTGCGAAATGATTACTACAATAGGATTGGTGAACACCCATCATCTCCCATAGGTACACAGACGTGTCTTTTGCAAATATTTTCTCCCAGTCTCTGGCTTGTCTTCTCATTCTCTTGATAGTTAATGTATTTTTAACTTCACAAAATCCAGAAAGTGGAACAAAGAAACAAGCAGCACTTTTGGGAGCAAAGTTCCCAAGATTTAGCTGTTTAAAAAAAAAAAAAGACTTGAAGGTGGGGCTGCACGGGCGGTGCAGGCCCCACAAACCAAGGCCGCCGTCTCCAGTGGGTGGTTTGGGAAGGCTGCTCCCTTCCGAGAAGAGCCCTTGTGCCCCAGCGTCCCTGACCACCAGGAAGCCCACAGCTGCCACTGCAGTGGGTCTCGGTGCGTCATGATAAAACGATGCAGAAAGGGCGATGTGGTTGGTGGCTCAGTGCCGAACTATCTCGCTCGTGAGTTCAGCCTCAAGCCCTGGGTCCTTGGAACTTGGACCTGTTGAGCCTTATATGGGACAGGGCCCAGGAATCTGTATTCTAAAGTCCCCGCACCCCCAATGTGATCCTATCAGGCAAACTCAGGAGCAGCTGGCTATGCCGAAGGGGTGGCTGCCCCACCTGACTACATTTGCCACAGAGAAGGGCCCAGACGTTTTCTGTCTTCAGGTCTCGGCCGTGTGGAAGGCTTTGGAGCCACCCCCACAGCACACGCCAGTCTGAGTCACCTTGTCCCCCCTCCCCACATCACGGGAATCACTTTACCACACGTGCAAAAGGAAAATAATTATTTTAATTAAAATAGCAAGACTTTGGCCTTGACCCAGACAGTCAGGGTTTTCATTACAATTTTGCATGTGCAAAAAAACCCTCATGCTATGTCATTATGCCACCACGGGCACGTGACAGGCAGTTTGTAAATACGTCTTTCCTTGTCACAGACCTATGAAGAGCCCCGTGGGCACCCTCAGCCTCGGCCAAATAATAATCTATATTAAAACACAACACAAACAGAGAAACAAAAACAACTCAGAAGCACAAGGAGGCGAAAAGTACCGGGTAAACCTGATCAAAAGACCGAAGTTTGGAAAGTACCCGAGAAGAAGGGGCGCAGAGCTGAGAACACATTGTAATGGGACCGCAGCACCTGTTCAGGCTGAGGTGACACATCTGTAACCGAGGGGTGAAGGTGGACAAACATTTGTGACACTGAGAAGAGAAAGAAATCCAGTGGGGCTCAGCAAACGGGAAGACAAGCACCTTCGTCTTGCTCTGATCAGAAGCAAGAGCCCTTTCTGGACCCTGAGGATGCGACTTCATTCCCATACATCTTCAGTTCAGAACTCTACCCACCTAGCTAGACTGATCCAAGAAAGAGGTGACATTGTTTTCAAAGTTGGCGGGCCAGACCTTCTGCCGCTGTCAGCACTGGACCTGGCCCCTGACCTCAGGCCCAGGTATTGGCCAAGCCCCTCCCCTGCCCACACGGTCTCCACCACTCACAGTAACACACTCAACCGTCTCCAGAGACAGGGTGGGCAGCACAGGAAGCTGAAATAGAAATACCCAGGTGTAACTTCGGGGCATTACTTTTGGGAAGTTTTTACAAAAGCAGACAGCACAGCAGCATCAAATAAGTGGAATGAGAATTTGAGGGAGCCCTAGGCAGCCAGAGATACTCTTCTCTGAGTCCGTGACTCCCTCTGCAGGCCTCTCCTGGCTACAGGCTGTCTGAGGAAACCCGGTCTCGCTCGGAGGCAGCTGGCATTGCATCGTAGGAGCAAAGGACTCTGGGACCCGCTTCCGAGCAGGACTTATTCTAGCATGTCACACAAACAACCATCCATACTCTAACTCAGCTTATTCTAGCATCAAACACACACACGCACACACACACACGCCCACACTCTAACTCAGCTGTGAATCACTTTTTTTTTTTTTGCAGGACACAACTTCCTGAATTTTTGCTCCATTCTAGAAGCTAACGTGAGGGTCTTTACCAGCTATGTGCCCACGATCCCCTGTAACATCTTTAGGAGAACCCAAGATTCCCCTAACAGAGGCTGTTTCTGTAAAGAGACTGCTTTACTGACAAGGAGCTTTCTGTGGGGCAGCCCAGAGCTTTCTTCGAATCCTAAGGGGATATTCACCTCCTGTTGATTTTCATAAAGAATCCTTTTTTTAACAGGAACCAAAAATGAGCATTTTGGACCTAGTTCTGTAGATGACTATTCCTTTCAGATTCCCTTCCTGTTACAGATTTTGCTTTTGAGAGTAAAACAGGAATCAACAGGATGGTTGCCTTTGGTTTCAACTCAGAACCGTTTTCACTGGTTCTGAGAATCATTTCAGTTTGCAGAGTCCTTACGGAGTCCCACAGAGGGACAGCTGTGGGGAACAGTTGAGCTTTTCCTCCCCAGGCTCCCGCAGTGACCTTTACACCTTCCATTCTCAGCCAATGGCTTCTGTGACATAACAGAGAAACTGTTTTCTGCAATAAGAGGAAAGTACTGGTGGGAGGGCCATAGAATACAGAGATGGAGATGCTTATTTCAAATCTCTTTTAAATGTAAATAATCACCCCACAACGCATGTGTCCCTACTCCCCACGCCTTCCCCTTCAAGGGAGGACTTGGTGTTTGGACCATTCACTAACTCCCTGGTCACCTTTCCTATAAAAATGAAACTAGGCTGTGAATGAGCAGATGCCCTCCCCTCACCCTCGTTTCAGTCTTGACACGCACAGACCCAAGAGACAGTGGGGCGTCCGGGGGAGTCCCTGCAGCGGCCTCTTGTCCTTGCTCCAGCCTTGCCGTGGAGGAGGGAACGTGTACCTTAACTGACTGGCCTGGCCTTGAAACTCAAACACCATCTCCATCGAGGGCTGGCAGCCCACAGAGAGAATCGGGAGGCCCCACGGAGCCCGGCGGCCCTGAGCAGCTGTGTTGGGCTGTGCTCACGGCGGTCACCAGAAAACCCAGACGGAACCTTCCACCTGGTTAAAGCGCACTGGCTCTTGGAGTGACCAGCAAAGCCACCTAAGAAAAGCCGGGCTCTCCGGGGAATCTCCACGCCCTGACAAAGCAAGAATCTGCTGCATGCTGTCTGGGTGGGGGACACATCTCTGGTACCCCGACATTTTATTCAGGATGGGGGCACAGTGTACATATCTCTTCGTGCTTTTCCCACGGCGGTGGGTCCCTTAATTGTAAACAGTGCCGTGTGGTCAAGAGGCCAGTGACTCCTGGACCACGAGGCAATGTGGCAGTGACCACAGGCCGCTGGTTTCCCTGAATCTCAGTGCCGACCTCACGCAGACAGACACCCCTGAGGGCAGCGGGACGCGGTGTGGGGAGACACGCCGCCTGAGGGTGAAGGAGGTAGAAGAAGCTGAGAGCGGCTGCTCCCCGCAGGCGTCCAGAGCTTCCACAGTGGACGGCTCTCAGTGCAGTGGACGGCCACCCTGCTCCCTGCAGCAGGGACTCAGAGACCACCTGTCCCCAGGTAGGCAGCACCCATGCACAGAACTAGGAAGGGAAGAGCTCAGGTGCTTGGAAGTTCGTCTGGGGTCCGTGTGGGGCCCTGAGGTTGCCCCGGCTTGGATGATGCAGGAGCCTTGGGAGGGCCAGCCGGGCTCGTGGCAGAAGGCTGGGGGGAGCAGCAGAAGCAGCAGAGAGAGAAGAGCCGGGTCCGGACGGCACGGGTGCAGAGGACGAACATGATGCAGTTGGCGCCTCCCTGAAACGTGTTCCCGATACCCTGTGAGGGAGAAAAGAAGAGGCATGGGTGCAAGGGCTGGTGTGGCTCCTACCAACACACACAAGGAGGCTGGGAAGTGCTGCGGACCCCAGAGCCTTGTCCTCCACCCCTTGAGCCTGGTCTGCAATGACCTTGGCCACGTGGGCCTATGGCAGAGCTCTGGGCAGGCCTGAACTTGCAGGCTTGGCCCAGACCTGTCTCTAGGTCTTCCAAGTTGGGAAGGACCCAGGATTAGTCAACTCCCCTGGGGCTACTCCTAGGCCACCAGACAGCACCCCAATGCCCTGGGTGGTGCTGGAGCCACAGCGACCCACCTTCTCTCCTCAAGGCTCCCTGTCTTGGGTAGGGAGGAAGGGACAGTGGAGCCGAGTGGATCCCCAGTTGGGATGCGCTCACTCCGCTGGGGGAAGGGATCTGACTCTGCCACCGGGACAGCAAGGGCTAAGGAGGGCAGACCTACATGCAGGACGACCAGCACCGGTGTCCGTACCGCTGGGGAGCCACAGAGGGTCAGGACGAATCGCACGGTGCTCCAGACCCGGAGGAAAATGAAGATGAGCGGGATGAGGACCAGCTTCTTATCGGCCACGGAGG
This sequence comes from Equus asinus, assembly GCF_041296235.1. Classification (NCBI taxonomy): domain Eukaryota; kingdom Metazoa; phylum Chordata; class Mammalia; order Perissodactyla; family Equidae; genus Equus; species Equus asinus. Next base: position 107,181,734 of record NC_091794.1, on the reverse strand, counting down.
TGTGGCGCTGAAGCTGGTGCGCCTCAGAGACGATGGGCCGGTACTCAGAGAGCGCCTCGTGCTGTGCAGGGAACACGGAGAACAGATATGAGCAAAACGGGCTGCCTGTCTTCCCAGGACTCAAACTAGCTGCAGACGGAAGAAGTGAGCTGTGCAGCGCCTTCCGACCTGGACGCTGGAGTCCCGGGTTCCCATCTCTAGCGTGGACCCTCTTCCTGAACTCCCATCTCCTCCATCCGTGTCTGCTCCACATCTCCACACGGACGTCCAAAACACATCTGAAATTTCTCATGGTGAAAACGGATCGCCCGATCTCGACCCCGAAGCCTCCTGCATGCTTCCCCATCTGAGCTGATGGCAACGCCAGCCCTCCAGCTGCCCAGGCCAAAAACTTGGGAGTCACCTCTGATTCCCCTTTTTGCTACAGTCCACGTCGCATCCACAGGCAAGTCCTCCGGGCTCTACCGTCAAGAGAGATCCAGAATCTGGAAGCCCTGTCCATCACCGCCGTCACGAGCTCGGACCAAGCACCATCACCACCTCTCTGGGGAATTGTTACTGCCTCTTAGCGGGTCTCCCTCCGTCCCGCTTACCACCCAAGCCCCTCCCCACTACAGTCTTATTCTCAGCACAGAAGCAGCGCAGCTCCTGGAAAACCTGAGTCGGATCAAGCCCGTCTTCCACTCAAAGCTTTCAGTGGCTCCCCCTTCACCATTCCTTACAATGTCCCCAACCCCAGTCAGCTCTGACCTCATTCCTACAGTCTTCCTCCTTGTTTACTCTACTCTCGCTACACAGGCCTCCTCATTATGCCCCAAACATGCCAGGCACATGCCACCCCAGGGCCTTTGCACAAGCTGGTCCCTCTGTGGAGCGCTCTTCTCCATGAGTCTATGTAGCTCACTCCTTCACCCTCTTCAAGTCCTTGCTCCAATGTCGCCTTCAGAATAAAGCCTATCTTGACAACCCAAGGTAAACTGCAAAGGTATTTCCCACGTAGTCCCATCCCATATCCAGCTCTTTATTCCCGTCTGTTTTTCTTTGCTCTAATCATCCTCCTTCCTAGACAGCGTTCATCCTTGTTTATCAGGCCTATGGCTTATTACCACCCTCCCCCTACAGAGCACAAGCTCCCCAGGGAAAAGACCTGCTGTGTCCCTGGCCAGCCTCTCCCACAGGAGAGGCACCATTCAAAGCTGGAACAGAAAGAAAAGGTGGGCAGGCACCAGTTTTGGCTTCCCTGCCCCTGGGAATGCCCTTCAGTGAGAGGAAGGGGGAGGCTCCACTCCCAGATCACAACTGAGTTTGTAAAAATAGGTGAAACGACATAACAAAGATACGTTTTTGAGCCTGGTCCTGTGTCAGGGACGCTGAAGGCCCAGGGCAGGGGAGAAGCCACACACCTTGGTATCTCTGGGCACCCAAGCTGTGCAACTCATCTGCTCAGAGCACCTGCCTCCTCCCCAGAGCCTTCAGCAGCAGCCCAGAGAGCTGCGTGCCCAGCACCCATCCGGAACCCAGCCGGGGCCGTGGGGGCAGAGTGGGGAGCTGGGCGCCAGCTCGGGCTGCCGGGCTGCCCCTCCGCAGAGCGCAGCCTGCTCTGGCTCCTTCAGTTTCAGCTCTCCTTTCAAGCCAGACGCAGGGAGCACCGTTGTGGGGCATCAGAATTGGCCACCCCAAAATGTGTCTCTTTGCTTTGCCTTGATTATTTTTTTTAATTAAGATTATGATAGTTAACAACCTAGTGAAATTACAGTTGTACATCATTGTTAGTCATGTTGTAGGTACACCACTTCACCCCTAGTGCCCTCTCCCCACCCCCACTTTCCCCTGGGAACCACCGATCAGTTCTCTTTGTCCATATGTTAACTACTACCTATGAATGGAGTCTTACAGAGCTTGTCTTTCTCTGTCTTTTGCCTTGATTATTATTATTATTTTTTAAAGATTTTATTTTTCCTTTTTCTCCCCAAAGCCCCCCAGTACATAGTTGTGTATTCTTCGTTGTGGGGCGTTCTAGTTGTGGCATGTGGGACGCTGCCTCAGCGTGGTTTGATGAGCAGTGCCATGTCCGCGCCCAGGATTCGAACCAACGAAACACTGGGCCGCCTGCAGCGGAGCGCGCGAACTTAACCACTCGGCCACAGGGCTAGCCCCTTGCCTTGATTATTTTTAAGAACAAAAGACTCTGAAAGAAACTTGGACACCCATCCCCTGAACTGCCTAAAAGAATTTAAGATAAAAGCCCTGTCCCCAGGACAAGCCAGCACCATAGACAACTCTGGGTATGGCAGGCCGGGAGGGTCTGTTCGTACCAAAGTTCTGTCTGCCAAACATCTGCTTCCCCATCTCCGTGCGAATTGTCTTCCTCCCCTGTGAAGCCCCAAACCACTACCCGCACCACCCTCCTCTGTCTTTAGCTGAAGATGGTATTTACGACGAGAGCCTTCGCCATTTTGGCAAGTTGCTCAGTTTTCCTGAGTGTCTCCCATGCATACATGTTATAGCTTTGTTTGATTCTCTCCTGTTATTCTGTCTCATGTCAACTTAATTCATAGCCCAGGAGAAGGACCCAGTGGGTAGAGGAAAGCTTCTTCCTCCCCTACACTGTCCTCATTCCCTGCCCACCCTTCTTCCTTTTTTCTGGTAACATTTGCAGAGTTGCAAGAGAGGACCCAGGCTTCCTGCCCGACTACACAAGGACACGGAAGCAGACAGACACACAGAAGGGCAGCTGCAGAGGGGCGTCCTGGGCAGAGCCGGGTGGAGCTGCTGGGAGCCTTCACCAGGGACTCAGAACTTCCCAGGGCCGCAGAAAGAGGAGGAGGTGAGCCAGGTGCCCTGGCAGAGACCAACCAAAAGACCACAGGCAGACAAAGAGGACTCAGACCAATGGGTAAGTCCTGGGGGCATCTATGTCAATAACTCCAGCTGAGTCAGAAGGCGGGGGAGCAGGGAGGGGTGAGGATTAGTTGAATTTCTCAGTAGAAAGGGAACCAGAAGTCTCGACTCAGAAGACACAGATGGGAGTACAGGGCGGGGATGAGGTGTCACAGACAGCTGCGAGGAGGGGTGGGGAAATGGCTGCTGAACCAACGGTACGCCCCGAAACACGAGGACACTCTCTCCCACAGTCTCGGCCTTGAAAACTCAGGGCACCGCCCCAGCCACCCTGCAAGTGAGCTTGAAGCCCGTCTTCAGAGCTTTTCTGTGAACTTGCCTGACTGCTCCAGCCACTGGTCCATGTCTGAGTTCTTGCTATAAACTCCCACTGCCACACAGAGCTGTCACGCGTAGCAGATGCTCGATACAAATGTGTTGACTAAATGACCCAGTGGGTCCACGGATGGGTTAACCTGAGGCTTGTTTGTGGCAGTTGTAGCTAGGGGGAAGCCCATACTCTATATTTGCATAACTGTAGTTAAGAACAAGAATAAATCTGGCCAGACTGTCAGAGGAAAACCATTCCTTCCTAGAATTTCTGGCCAGCCCAGCCTATTGATTTATGAATTCCTACGAGCCCGAAAAGTCTCCACTTAGGATATAATTTTAATCACCAAGGACGATGAGGAGAGTGACTGGTATCACTGATTATGAAACGCCCCGCCCTCCCCTCCCAGCAGCATCCAGTCTGTTCTTACTGGGACCTGCTCATCTTTCATCTAAATGCCTCTCAAGGCGGAACACCCGCGGCGGTCTGTCCAGGAGGGGGCAGCAGAGGGCCGCGGCCGGGACGCAGGCTGAGCGCGCAGCCTCCCCGATTGCACAGTAGCTCCCTGCTCAGGAGCTGCGGAGTTCGGGGAGCCCCTCAGCCTCCGAGTCCCCGCTTCCTCATCCACCAGCGGAGGAGCAACAGGACCCACCCCCGACAGGGCTGCGGGATTAAACCAGACCCCCCACGAGGCGTGTCATTCAGCGTACGGCACGGTGCCTGACGCACAGCAAACGCTCCATCACTCTGGCCTGTTACTAGTTCTGCCCCGAGAGTCGCAGCCTAAGGTGGCCGACCCCGAGGCCGGCACGCCGGGCACAGCGGCCACACAGAGCTTCGGGCCAGGGCCCCGGGGTGGCCGTGCACCTACCGCTCTGTTTATGTGCTTCCTGATGAGCAGGTAGAGCAGGGGCAGCGTGACGTAGGCCAGCATCTCCCACAGTTTCCCGGTGAGCAGCATCCACAGGATGTAGTCCTCCGCCTCCAGGTCGATCCAGCACCAGCCCACCGACACGTCCGAGGCGTCGTAGCCGATCTTCTTTAGAGCGACAGCTGCCACGGTGATGGCCAGCGGAACTCCCCAGCTGAGGAACAACGAGCAAACAGGAGGTCGTGAGGTCAGGTCCCAACACCCAGCAAAGCGAGGAGAGGGTGCACTGACTGCGACGCCCTGCGGAAAAGGAGAGCGGTGCTGTCCAAGGCCTGGATCAGACAGTGTCCCTGGAGAAAGAGGGGCAGAGTCCTTAAATCCCCCACGCCAGCCCCACCAAGCCCAGGCCAGCCCCGCGGAGCCCAGGTGAGAGGGCACAGGGGATGTCCTGGCCTCCTGCCTGGAGAGACACGCCCTCCCAATGCCCAGAGGCCGGGTTCAGCATCCCCGGGCTCCTTGGAGGCTGGTGCTAGGATGCTGTGGCATGGAGAGCCACTCCTTCCTGCCCCGAGGGGCCTGTGCACCAGTGAGCAAACACCAGCTACGCGTCCATGTCTCATCCACACACCCCTGTAGTCAGCCAGTCGCCGTGGCCAGCAGCCTAGGTCTAGGGGTGCACACAATGGTGGCTTGGGGTTGTCTGGGCGGGGAATTCCAGGATCCTGTGTACCTGCAGCAGGATCTAGGAGAGAAAACATGGGCTTTGACTGGACACATCTCCTTGGTCCTAAGGCCTCCTTGCTCTAGGGGAACGGGGTGTCCCCTGGCAAGGGTCAAAGTGGGCCCTTCAAAGCACAAAGCCCAGGGCAGGGCCCTCCCTCAGGGCCTAACTTTTCTAGAGTTTACCCCGACAGCAAACCAGCCATGATTCGGGCTGAGCCCCAGGCCCCTCCTAGTCATCTCTGCCCAGTCTCCTTGCAAAGCATTTTAAATCGGTCAGGAGGACACACAGAAGCTCCGTGGCGGCACAGCAGGGTGATGAAAAGCTTGGACTGTGATGCATGGGGTGGGTCCAAATCTCGGCTCTCTCCCACTTGGCCTCAAGAGATCACTGTTTTTCTCTGCAAAGTAGGGGTGACAACAGTGTCTATAGCAGAGCATCATTGTAGGTCGTTAGGAGAATAGTGTATGTCCAGTGCTCAGGACTGGGCATGTCAGTACCTATGAACCCTGTTGTTAGTGAGCTGTGTCCTGCGGTCCCACGATTTGGGACTGTGGTGCAGGCGCCAGGCGTGCGTGAGGCCCATGCAGTTTCTGCCCCTAGGAACAGGACACGTGGGCTTATGTCCTAGGTCAGTTGCCCGGAGGACAAGCAGTATGTAAGCAGGACAGTGTCATCAGTAAATATTTAGTTCAGAAACTGTCCTTGGCGGGTTCTGTGTAAGGGATTTCGGCTCTTTGTGAAGACAGTCGTAGAGTACAGACCACAGCCACAGCTCAGTCCGTTGGCAAAGCAAGGCCAGGAGAAATGCTGTTTCTCCCAGGGCTGCAGGGCTGTGCAGGATGCGGGGGTGGGATGGCGATAAAGGGAGAAAGTGAACTCCTTTTCCCTCAGCATCCTCTCCCCTAACAGCTGGGAGGCAGAGGCAGCATGTCCTCCCCAAAGTCACAGAGCCACAGAAGGGGCAAAAACTCCACAAAAGCTAGAGTTATGAGAAAGGGACCACGTTACACTCGGGAGTGTGTCCATTTTACACGCTTGTTCTAGCCGAAGTTATCTATCAGGTAAGTTAACATATATTTGTGTCAAACCGTCTTGTCATAATAAAAGATGACCGTTTTAAAACTCACGCCACCCCGGGAGTTTAGGACAATGTACGTCACAGCTATAAGCTCCGCCAGGGCGAGGCCATGTGGGTGCTCTGCTCTATCTCAGCATCCAGAACAGTGCCTGGCACATGGTGGGGGCCTGCCGAGCGAAGGAACGAAGTCTGAGCCACCCTGAGACTGCAACAGCTTTCCCTATTCACTCCTGAAATTTTCACTGCAAGGACACTGTTAAAAAGCAGATGAAGGCTCTTAAAGTGGCAAAACTGCAATCCTGAGGGTATACGTTTTCTCATTACCTTATGGTTTACAGGAGTCCTCCAAGAAATTTTAGGAAGGGGAAAAGCAGTGTGTGGGGACTGTCCCCCTGAAGGAGGCTGGACTGGAGTTGAGGACTCCCATTCAGGCTGGAAGGCAGGAACGGGCAAGGCGTGGCAGGAGGAAGGCCTCTGTGCTGGGAAATAGCCAGAACAAAGACCAAATAGGCTTTGAAAGAATTAACAACGTGGGTTTGTTCAATCAGAGTCACTGAACATACGCACAGGATGGCAGGGGTGTTGGGGAGGTATTCAAGCAGGAGGGGGTAAGAGGAGACAATATCAGGGAACCGGTGGGACTGGAGTGGGAGGGACCGTCTAACAATCCCACAGAGCAGGCTCAACCAGACTCGTAACTCCTGGATACGGGTCGTGGTGTGCTGGTAATGTTTAACAACCGGCTCTCCAGAAAAAATGTGTATGTATGTCTACACACGCCTCCAAGTTGATTACAAATTGTACTGATATAAAGGATGAGAAGCACTGAATTTGTAAATAATAATAAAATGCATAGTACTCGTAAATTCCACACAGCCAATTAATTCTCACAGAATGCTTTTGCTGATTCTTGCTGAACTTTGGCATCTGCAGCCAATCTGTGGTTGCAATTAGCAAATGAGAGAAGTTCTATGACATGAGGTTGGGTGATATTTTCATTTTCCTTAACAAGTAAGATGAAAGTGAAATAAGGAAGACACAGGGGACAAGACGAATGCTGGAGATGCAACGGTTCGATAGTGACGTGCAACTTCTTTGCAGGATCAGATAATAATTTTCCAACACTGGAAGAATATTTCTTTTTTTGGGGGGGCTCCATGGAACGTGTCATCACCTCCCCCTTAAATACCAGGCTTACTGCTCACCCCTATGGCTGCCACCTTGGCTTAAGTTCAGAGACAAGTAACACTTTTAATCTTTACTATTAACATTTTCTCCATCACTTTCTTAAATCTAACCAGGGGTCCAGCAAACTATAGTCCTCGGGCCAAATCTGGCCCAAGGTCTGCTTTTTTTTTGTGAGGAAGATTCGCCCTGAGCTAACATCTGTGCCAATCTTCCTCTACTTTGCATGTGGGATGCCTCCACAGCATGGCTGATGAGTGGAGTACGTCTGTGCCCAGGATCAGAACTCGCAAACCCGGGCTGCTGAAGCAGGACGCGCAGAACTTTAACCACTCAGCCATGGGGCCAGCCCCTCCTAAGGTCTGTTTTTTTAAATCAAGTTTCATTGCAACACAGCCACACTTGCTCATTTGCACGTTGTCTGTGGCTGCTTTCAAGCTACAGCAGCAGAGCTGAGCAGTTACAACTGAGAACACACGGCCTGCAAAGCCGAAAATACGTAACTATCTGGTCCTTTACAGGAAAAGTCTGCTGACGTCTGCTCTACAATCAACAAAACAAGGAATCAAGCCCTGATTTGTAGTGTTTGCCCATTTCTACGGTGTAAATATTCCCACCATGGCTAATTTCAAGCCTCCAACACACGCAGTTGGGGACAGATGCACAGCACCACAATATCAAATAGTATTTCCATCACAGAGACACAGTAGATGAAATAATCTCAAGGGCAGAGATAATAGTAAAATAATTAGGACACAATGAGTTTTGAGTATTTTTATTACTTTTGTTTTTAATATAATTTATTTAACTGTAAGTTTATATAATTTAATTTTTTATCAATGGTTATACTTAACAATCAGCTCACAAAATGCCCTGAAATTTAACAATCCGCTCTCACAAGCTGGCTCCAGGACACTGCTGGAAAGAGGACAAGAATAGGGAGCTGAAGACCCCCCAGGTTATGATCTATAGAATGAGGAGAAGGTAGGTAGGTACTTTTGGCAACCTCAGATAAGCCGAGCTGTTCTCTGGTCTAGTGGCCACCCTGGCAGTATGAATCTGGAAGGCACCTGTGTGACATAATTCCTGCTTTCCAGAAATGTATACTTCCAATTTCTGACATGTATCATGTAACAGTTTTTTATCCCTCCAAAAGAAGCCATCAACCAAACATAAACAAAATCAGAACAAATAAGATACAGCTTAATAACAGCAAATGTGAAAAAGACCAAAGGCCTTAGTTGATTGTGACCAAGAAACTCATGTGGTTAGAGGGGGCACCCTGATGTCCAGATGTGGGCAGTTCAGAACGGCCAGTGAACTGTCCTGCCTCTGTGTGGCTGCCTGTGACCCGCAGCCTAAACCTGAGAGTATGTGGAAAACTACTCAGCCCTAAAAAAGACAAAGTTGTGTCATTTGCAACACCATGGATGGACCTTGAGGGTATTAGGCTGAGCGAAATAAGTCAGACAGAGAAAGACAAGTACTGTATGACTGCACTCATGTGGAAGATAAACAAACACACAGAGAAGGAGAACAGATTAGGGGTTACCAGAGAAGAAAGGGGTGGGGGGAGGACAAAAGTGGTAAAGGGGCACGTGTGTATGGTGATGGATAAAAACTGGACTGTTGGTGGTGAACACAATGCAGTCTCTCTAGAACCTGAAATAGAGTGACGCACATCTGAAATTTACACAATGTTGTAAGCTAACATGACCCCCTCCACCCAAAAAAACCAAACCTGAGATTGTGAAGTTGGCACCAGAGCCTGGCATGTAAGGAGATGTGGGGCCTTAAGCTAAGCTCAAATGTTTAAAGACTCTTGACGAGGTCCTGCCAGTGGAGAAGGAACCGGTTAGATGGCTGGAGGAAAAGGCAGGGTGTCCTGCTCAATCCTAAAACCGAGGGCTGAACGGGGAGCTTCCCGGGAGAAGCCACATGACCACGTGCAGGGGATGCTATGAAAGGCACAGCGGGAGGGACATGACTAAAGCAGGCCACCGACACGGCCCCTTCTCTCCAAACCTATGACCCTGAGGTTGAGGAAAAGCGGGTTGGGGTCACCTAGCTGGAGGGAGCCTGAAGACCACACTCTGAGCAGAGTCCCCCACTTGGAGGGGCACCAACAGCTTCTCCCTGAGGTGCCCAAGCCCAGCTCCCACGTGGTTTTGCTTGCAAACTGAGACCAGATTCCAAGTTGGCTTTCTCCCCCCTTGGAGGCTCTACGGGCTAAGCTGTGTCCCCCCAAAATTCATATGTTGAAGTCCTGACCCCCAGCACCTCAGAATGTGACTGGATTTGGAGACAGGGCTTTTAAAGACGTGATTAAGGAGCTGGGCCGGTGGCAGAGTGGTTCGCAGGTTCAGATCCTGGGTGCGGACCTACACACTGCTTATCAAGCCACGCTGTGGCGGCGTCCCACATACAAAATAGACTGGCATACATGTTAGCTCAGCGACAATCTTCCTCAAGCAAAAAGAGGAAGATGGGCACAGATGTTAGTTCAGGGCCAATTTTCCTCACCCAAAAAAATAAATAAATAAATAATAAAGAGGTGATTCAGGTAAAATAAGGCCTTTAGGGTGGCCCTAATCCAGTTTGACTGGTGTCCTTATAAGAGGAGGAAATTAGGATACAGACACACACAGAGGGATGAACATGTGAAGACACAAGGTCTAAATGGCCATCTACATGCCAAGAAGAGGGGACTCAGAAGAAACCACCCTGCCCGCACCTTGATGTCGGACTTGCAGCTTCCTGGGCTGTGAGAAAAATCGATTTCTGTTGTTTAAGCTGCCCGGTCTATGGTACTTTGTCAGGGCAGCCCGAGAAAACTACAGAGGCTTTCTACACACTGCGGGGAAAGACATGCTCCGGAAAAGGGGTCGCATCCCAGCTCCTGGGGACCCCCTCCCAGAAGCAACAGGATGAAGGGGAAATGTCCTCCCCCACCTCACCAGACTGGCAGAGCTGGCAGGGACCCTCAGCCAGCTCGGGGAGGGTAAACTAACCAAGAGCCATTCAGACTTGTCACACGCTTAGCTCTTCTTGGAAGCCAGCATCCTTTTTCTTTTTAATCTCCTCCAGAGAAGGGGAACTACAAATACCACAGGAGGAGCGAGGACACTAGTGCGCCATCTCTGACCCTGAATTCCCTGGCATTTGTCAGATGACCGCAAGCAGGTGGCCTGTGCCCAGAACAGCAATGCTGTGGGTTTCCCTCGGAATTCCCAGCTCTGCCCAACCGGGAATCTTCTGAAACCTCTCCCACCAGAGCCAGGGAGGGGGACGCCCACGGTGATGAGAGCCACGTCCACCTCACGCACCGACGGGATGCCCTTCCCCACTGCTCCCAGGGCCGCAGGCTCTGCTCGGTCGTTTGCTCCCACCGTTGGATTCCTGCACCGTTCCCTCACCCCAAACCTCACCCTTCCCACAGATCTTTGTGGGGGGAGACTGGCACCTGCTGGGAAGGAAACAAAGGGGTCTCCTCCTTCTCCTGCTGGCCGGACAGCAGTGCCTGGTCTGCGTGCGGCCTATGGAAGACCTTGAGTGTGAACGTAACTCAAAAAATGCTCTGAGAACAAACCATCAGGCAACAATGTGCCCATTTAGAAAGCTCTGGGGAGCAGGACAGAGCGGGCCTGGAGGGGGCAGCTGCAGCGAGCAGGCCTGGTGCAAGGCGTCACAAGGCTGCGGCCACTGGAGCCTTCTCCCGGAACAAAGGGCACCTATTGTTAGGTGCGGGGCAGGACGTGGGAGGACTGCAGGGATTCGGCCACTGGCCAGGCCACCACGAGGTCACTCTGCAGCTCTGGCCACAGAAGGGGGGTGTCCAAAGGCACTTTTATACACACAAACCTGAGCGGCCCTCTCTGCAGCCCTGGTTCTGGGGGCACCAAGGAGCCACTGCAGCACTCAGAGCCCACCTGGGGCCAGGCCAAAGGGGCCCCGGTGAGCACGGGCAGGACCTGACCTCGCCTTGGCAGAAGAGTTAAGGGGCAGCCTCTGCTCTCGGGCCCCGGTGCTGCAGTCAGCTTCCCACAAGTGCACAGACGCACAGAACCAACCCCGCAGCGGCGTCCTCTGGAAACTTTTTGCGGGGAACAAACAAAACGTTTGTTCGTTACCTTCAGCTCTTGTTATGTTGGGGAGCACTGACCAACGTGGGGTGCTGTTCATGCAGCTACTGCGTCCCTCCCTCATTCAGAGAGCTCTGCCTGCAGCCTTGTCACGGGGCCCCACGGTGAGCTGGTTTCTGAGGAGAGGGCGCAGATGACCTTCTCTTTCAAGGCCACAGTTCCCCTTTTCTCTGCGCGGGAAGTTCCCACTCCCCACAGCAGGGTGAACCTGAGATGCCACAGACTCCTTCTTCCTCAGGAACCCCCAAGCAAACTCCAGAGAGTGGGTGGGCACGTGGGCCGGGGCACAGGGCCCATCCCTGCCAGCGGTCATGCCCACGCCCACTTCAGCAGAGCTGAAGGAAATCCTAAGACTGCCTGAGGTGGCCAGTTTGGCCAGGACCCTTACTTCTGGGGAGATAAGGCAAGAAGATGAAGCCCAGCCCGCCCCCCGTGCTCACAGGACACGCTGGCTGATGCGAGGCACAGTGGTGGCCCAGGGTGTGCAGGTGGGGTAGGATGGTTCATGACCCTGCCCCATATTCCCTCCGAAGGAGCCCACCAGCTCGTGGGGGAAGAGGGGCTGTCACTGCTTTTGAAAGGCAGGTCACCTCCCCCAGGGGCACAGGGATGGTTTCAGGCCAAGTTGGCTTATGTTACTAGAAGGGAACTGACCCCACCCACAGCAGCTCTGGGCCCCGGGCTTCTCAGCACCTTCTTAGGTGAGTATTGTAAACAGATGGCCAGGAGCACATCCACATCAGTGTCAAATATGGGGCCTCTGCATCTTGCTGCCTCAACAGCCAGGATACAGGGCGGGACGCCGAATATTCTCACACAACCTTAAAAAGGCAGCCACCACCAGGAAATTCAGGTCAGAATACTGTCAGACTCAGTGATGCTGAACACTTGGGTGGAAGTTCAAAGAGTAACAGGCTATTTCTCTCAACAAGATATGTAGCAATTGCAAAAGGAAAAATAGTAACTGCAGTGGAGAACTGGCAGATAACGCCTTAACCAGCCCACCCGCCTCAACATCACCAGTAATGACACAAACCGGGAGGAAGCGAGGAGACGAACACGCTTCTGCGAGATTCCTGCCAGAGGCGCGGAACCTGAATCCGCTCACGAGGAAGCATCACACGAGCCCAGCAGAGGCACATTCTACAAACAACAGGCTGCACTCTTCAGAAACGTCAACGCTATGAAACACGAAGAAAGACGGGAGAGCTGTTCCGGGCTGAAGAAGGAGACATGAAGACTAAGTCAACCCATAAGCCAAGATCTTTCTTTGCTGTCGGGGACGTTGTGGGAAGACTGACAAGCCGCAATGACGTCCACACTCAGGTAACAGCTGGGTTCCAAGCTAACCTCCTGCTTTTGGAACGTGTATGTGGTTCCGTAAGAGACTTCTGAGGATACATACTAAAGGATTTACGGGTCTGAGGGCATCAGGTCTGCAATTTGCGCTTAAATGGGTCCAGAAAAAATAACTGGAGAGGAGAAAGCTCACATGATAAAATGTTAATAATGGGCGAAATCTGGAAAGTTAAAAATAAATCTCTATTGAATTTTATCTCAATTTAAAAAATTATTGTCAAGGCCAAGAGACAAGACGGAATCATAAAAGGAGGACTGACCTTGAAATTCTAAGGCTGACCCTCCTGCTTGGCTATGTGGCCTCGGGCAAGTCTCATCTGAGGGTCAAGTCTCATCTGAGGGTCACGTCCTGCCCATTCCCTTGGGTTTCTGGTGATCAATGAGCTAAGGAATGTGCCTCAGCAAGACCTCAGGAGCCAGAGGCAGCTCGTGATGAAATAAATACAGTTTCCCTGAGGATAAAGTCTAAGCTGCCCTCCTTCTCTAGGGGAAAAAAAAAAAACATCTTTCTGTAAAGGGAACCATGTGTGCATTTCGAGGGAGCCCTCAGGGGCCCAGCAGGCGCTTTCTGGGAACTTGTGTGACTGGCACGTTCTCTCCAGCCTCCTGTCCTACACAGTTGCATTGTTTTACAGATGCTTTTTTCACTTAACATTGTACCGTACCATTTAAAATATGACTTTTGGAGTTCACAGCCAGTATCTAATGGCTACACATTTCCGGGTGAGGCGTAGTCTATAACTTACTGTTCCTCTACTTTGTGGATGTTGAGGTTGCTTTCAAATTCTCGCCAGGAATACAGTGCCACACAAACTCCTGTGTACACACAGCCTGGCGTGCATTATGGATTATCTCCTCAGACTAGGGCCCTATAAATAGGATTAATGGATCAAGGGGTATGAACCAAATACTTTCTACATGGATTATTCCAATTTACACTACCAATAATAATGTAGGAAAATACCAGTTTCATTGGCATTCTTCACGTTTAGTATTCTGCCTTACTATTGTTTTCTTCTAAATTAATGACAAAATGGTACTTTGTTGTTATAACTTGTATCATTTTGAGTATTAATGGGGCTAAACTTTTTCCCATATATATTTATCAACTGCTTGCACTATTTTGTCTGAATGTGTCCTTTGTCCATTTATCAGGATATCTATCGGTTTTTTAAATAATTCATAAAAACTCTTTACAGAATAGAGATAACCTTTTGTTTAAATACTTAAAACACTTTCCAAGACTGGAAGGTTTGAAGAAGAGTACTGGTTATCAGTAGTCTGAAATGGTTAACAAGCCGATGGCTGCAGCCCGCGTCTGAAGATGAGACTTCTCACGCCAATCAGATCCTTCAGCAACAATGAACTAATACTTCAGAGAAAGACGCTGGAGAGCCCTTAACAAGGTCATTAGCAATATAGTCTGGGAGGATCTAGGTTACCAGATGAACCTGTTAGACAGGTTTTACCAATTCTCTTGGACTAGCACAGCCATGAGTGCTAACTTCTCAAAGGGAATGAATTATCCAAGTCCCTTTCTAGCTTGGATTCAGGTAATTTTCTTTTAAGAGGCAGGTGCATCACATTCAACAGACAAGATGAACAATTTGCTTTTTTATGGCCAGACTTTCATAGGAGACCTTTCCTAAACATCACAGAATACAGCCCTAGAAGTGAACAGAAAGAACTCCCTCTCAGGTCTCTTGGGAAATTTGTCTTTTCTATAGGAGCTGCACCAGGTTCTCTTTATCACTTAAAAACTATATGGTATTCAGTATCTTTAAGAAAGTGAGGGAAAAGAGAAGAGATTCTTGCAAAGAAAGTCTTGGGCTCCTTCTCCAGCACACATGAACTCTGCGGTACACGCTCCCCGCCCACAGCCCACCAGCCTGCCAAAGACGGGGTCTCTGAAACGCCCCGACAGAGGTCAAGCGGGATGCTGCAGGGGAGGACCGGCAGCCTGCTCTCTGCGGTCTCGGCAGCGTCTGAGACACCGTTCAAAGGGCTCCTTGCAAAAACTTCGACCTGAACAGCTGAGAAGCAGGCCCCTTAGTTTTCCAGGGACCAGCTGGCCTCCATCCAACAGTTCTGAGACCTGGAGGTCAAGTGACTCTTGCAGGCTTGTGACCTAACTGTTGTGACACCCAGGTGACCTGTCTCCACCAAAGTGCTGACTGTCCTCAGTCCCCTGGAAAGCACTCAAGTATTTAACAGAGAGGACCTATAATTGGCAGCATTTGGTGCTCTCACTGCAGGGAGGCAGAAGAGGAAACAAGCCCTATAAGATTCACCCTATAAGCCTCGGGTTCAGCACAGGACACTAACAGATGTTCCAGTCTTGAAATTACACCAGGAAAGACGCAACCCTCTTCCTCAGCTGAGGAAGGAGTCTCTGCTCTCAGAGACTCCAGGCAGCTGGCGGCCGTCTTCCAAGCAGCCTCTGCCACCGACCTCAACTTCAGAGATGCTGAATTCTAAAAGTCAAGATCACCTAGAACAGAGATAAGAACAGACTGGGGCCTAAGGTCTAGAGAGGGGCAAAGATTAAAAAAAAAAACAGAAGACAGTCCTTTGTAGATTTTACAGCTGAGGCACTGCATTTGGCAGAGAGCTGGACGGACTGGCAGCCTTGGAGCGGCCACACGCACCACCTCTGCTGTAGCATGGGATGGGGGTGGGGGCATGCGATAGGGAGCCGCCTGCCCGCCAGCCTGGGGCAGCCACCTAACTCATCTCCCAGCCTGAGAACCAGGCGCTTCTCCCCATGGGCAGCAGAGACGGCCAGAGCGCAGTAAGCAGGAAACTAAGGGCCCAGAGTGTCCTCGCCAGCTCTCTCAGGGCTGGGCTCTGATGGGCAAGCTCTGGCCCACCCTCCAAGGAGCTGCGCTGAGGCGCCCACCTCGCTGAGGTTCGGGCTGGGGCAGCCACAAAAGGGTGTCCTCTGCGGTGATGCTCAAAACAGGACCACCTCCCGGAAAAGTCTAGCATCTTCCCTCTGGCCCAGGGCTGCCCTCGGGCAGGAGCAGACACTGCCCGCCTGCCGCCCAGCCAGGGGTCCGACCAAGACGCGGGCCCCAGAGGGGCGTGAAGGCCACAGGGGCAGCATGCAGGGCCCAGACGGGACTCAGGAGGGCTCGAGGGAAAGCAGCGAGGCCACCACTCACCTGACGATGTGGAAGGCCCAGAGCAGGCGGCCGGCCCGGGGCCCACGCGCGGCGTGGACGATGCTGAGGTACAGGTAGAGGGCGATGGCCACCGTCCAGAAGAAGGAGCTGGTGTTGGCGAAGGTGGAGAGCGCACCCTGCAGCACGCAGTCCCACGAGGGGCCCGAGAAGTCTTGCAGCACCCCGTAGAAGTAGGAGGCGGCCGAGAGCAGGTCGGCCAGCGACAGGAAGAGCAGCAGGCGCCGCGCCTGGCTGCGCAGGTCGGGCCACAGGGCGTGCGTGGCCACCAGCAGGCCCGAGCCGAGCGCGGAGAGCGCGCACGACAGCAGCACCACGGCGCGCTCCGACGGCACCAGCTCGGTGGGCGGCGCGGGCGACGGCATGGCCGGACGGCGCCGGGGCCGGGGCGCGCGGGCGCCGAGAGCAGAGGCCGAGCGGCTCGTGCGGCCGCCGCCGTCTGGGCACCGACTCGACCGCGGCTCGCGTACTGACGCCCGCCCCGCCCGCGTGCCGGCCCCACCGGGCCCGCGGCCCAGCCGCCCGCCGCTGCTCCCGGGCCCGGCTCCACGCCCCGCCCACGCCACCAAGCCACGCCCCTGCGCCCGCCCCGCTCCACCCCGAGACCCCCACGTCCCCGCCGCCACCGCGGGCCCCGCCCACGCGCCCCACGCCCCGCCCATGCCCTCCACGCTCCTCCCCATGGCCCACGCGTCTGGTCTACGGCCCCAGGCCCCGCCCCGAGCCTCGCCCACGCGCCCCCACGCCCCGCCCCACTCCCACGCCCTCCATTCTCCACCCCGAGGCTCCCACGCCCTGTCCGCAGCCCCGAGCCCCGCCCTCGCGCCCACGCGCCCCATGCCGTGCACTCTGCACCCTGTAGCCACCGTGACCGGTCTGCAGCCCCGCCCTCCTTCCTCACCCCTCCCCTCTACTCCGCCCGGGGCTACCCCTGTTCTTTCCAGAGGGCCAGGACATCTCGTCCTGGAGAGGGAAGGACTGGCATTTTTAGGGCTAATATTACCTTCTTTCCTTTCGGCCAGCTTGTGCGCGGGGCGTGTGCGGTGTGTATGTGTGTATGTGTATGTTGGGTGAGGGATGGAGGCATTATTTCCACTGGTAACAAAAGCACTCTAGAGCGTAAGCCTGCTTCCTTAAGCTGTAGTACCAGGGGCGGGGGTGGTTACTTTGGGAAGTGGGTGTTTCCAATTTTCTTTACGAAGAGCACACTTTTTTAAAATTAAACTTATTAGGTGTGATTTTTAAAAAATGAAACATTAATTCCCCAATTTTTTTCTTTTTTGAAAGTTTCATATTTCTTTAATTGAAATATAATTTGTGTACCATAAAATTGGCCCTTTTAAGTGTACAATTCAGTGGGTTTTAGTATACTCACAAGCTTATCTAACCATCATCGACTAATTCCACATCTGCATCACCCCCAAAAGGAAGCCAGTTAGCAGTCCCTCCGCGTTTCTCCTTCCCCCCAGCTTTTGGCAACCACGAATCCACCTTCCGTGTCTACAGATTTGCCTCTTCTGGACAGTTCACATAGACGCAGACAACAGGTGGTCTTTTGTGACTGACTTCTTTCACTCGGCATGTTTTGGAGGTTCATCCACATTGTAGCATGTATCAGAATTTCATTTCTTTTTATGGCCGAATAATATTCCATGTATGGATATACCACATTTGTTTTTTCCATTCACCAGTTGGAGGACATTTGAGTTGTTCCCACACTTTGGCTATTATGAAGAATGCTGCTATGAACATTCATGTACAAGTTTTTGTGTGGACGTGTTTTCGGTTCTCTTGGGTCTATACCTAGAAGTGGAATTGCTGGGTCACGTAGTTACTCTTGTGTTTAATTTTGGGTGAAACTGCCAGACTGTTTTCCAAAGTGGCTGCACCATTTTGTGTTACTACAGCAATGTATTAGGGTTCCCACTTCTCCACAGTCTCCTAACACTTTATTATCTGTCTTTCTGATTCTAGCCATCCTAGTGGATGTGAAGTGGTGCCTCATTGAGGTTTTGATCTCCATTTCTCTGATAATGATATGGAACATCTTGTCACGTGCTTATTGGCCACTTACATATATGCTTTGAAGAAAGGTCTATTCAATTCTCTTGCCTATTTTTTAACTGAGTTGTCCTTTTGTTATTGAGTTGTAGGAGTTTTTTATATATTTTGGATACTAGAATCTTATCAGATATATGGTTTATGAAAATTTTTTCCAGGGGCTGGCCTGGTGGTGCAGCGGTTAAGTGCGCCCATTCCGCTTCGGCAGCCCAGGGTTTGCCAGTTCAGATCCTGGGTGGGGACATGGTACCACTTGGCAAGCCATGCTGTGGTAGGCGTCCCACATATAAAATAGAGGAAGATGGGCACAGCAGCAAAAAGAGGATTGGCAGCAGTTAGCTCAGGGCTAATCTTCCTCAAAAAAAAAAAAGAAGGAAAAGAATAGAGAAAGAAAAGGGGGGAACAAAAAAAATTTTTTTTCCCATTCTGTGGGTTATCTTTTCACTCTCTTGATAGTGTACTTTGACGCACAAAAGTTTTTATTTTGACGATGTCCAAATTACCTATTTTTTTTACTTTGGTTGCTGTGCTTTTGGTGTCATATCTAAGAAACCATTGTGTAATCCAAGCTCATGAAGATTTAATCCTATGTTTTCTTTCTTGCCACTACCACACTGTTTTGGTTACTGTCGTTTGTAGTACGTTTTGACGTGAGGAAGTGTGAATTCTCCAACGCTGTTTTTCTTTTTCAATATTGTTTCGCCGTTTGGGGCCCCTTGCAATTCTGTATCGGTTTGAGGATCACCTTGTCCATTTCTGAAGAAAAAGGCCAGCTGGGATTTTACTGGGGATTGCACTGACTCCGTAGATAAATTGGGGGAATGATGCTATCTCAATAATACTAAATCTTCTTGTCCATGTACATGGGATGTCTTTCCATGCATTTAGGTCGTCCTTACTTTCTTTCAATGATGTTTTGTAGTTTTCAGTCTACATTAGATTTGATTTTGCATTTGATTCATAAAAGGCAAAGGTTATCATAGGTGTAGATTATCTTTTTGTGTCTAACTTTTAAAAAAATTGTATTGTGGAATAGGCATTCTGCAGAAAGCCTAAAATACAAATGCACAATTTAATAAATAATTATAAAGCAAATACTCATCCAGAGCAAGAAATATAACATTACCAGCACACCAGAAGCCTCTCCCTAAACCTCTTTTTCTTCCCTTTCAGTCATTTTCTTTCTTTCTTTCTTTAACCATTCATGCATTCATCCCTAAACAAAATACTACAGTTTGCCTGTCACTGAATTTTATATAAATGGAATCATACTCTATGTTCCCTTTGTGTCTTCTATTTTTTGCTTAACATTATATTTATGAGATTCATCTGTGTTCTTGCATGAAGCTGCAGTCCATTCATTTTCATTACTGTATCGTATTCTATTGTAGAAATAATATATTTATCCATCCTACTGTGTTTGGACATTTGGGTTGTTTCCAGGTTTTGGCTGTTACAAGCAATGCTAGAATGAGCATATATTCTTTTTTAATAAAAAAAAAAAGTTACTAAAAACAATTCTCTTGAACTTGAGCAAGCACATTTATGGGCTTTGCTCTGCAGAGAGCTGAAGAGCAGCTGTTTTCCTTCTGAGTCACTGCAGAAGCCCCTGACCCCCTCCTGAGAGGACCCCAGACCATAAACAGACCCGGGCCAAGTGCTGTCAGTGAAGCCTCTCAGCTTCTTACTGGCATGACTAGTTTCATGCCTGAATTGTGCAACCAGCCCTGGGCTTTGGCACATGGCCGGGCAAGAATGGACTGGAATGGACTCCCTTCCCTAATGATAGTCATTTAATCCTTAGAGTATTTGGGGGTGGTGGGGGGGGGAGCAGAAGAGGTCTTCTGGCAAGCGGCTCTGTCGGCAGATCAAGCCTGACTCCATCTTTCCTGCTTTATTGAGAT
Source organism: Equus asinus (assembly GCF_041296235.1). Classification (NCBI taxonomy): domain Eukaryota; kingdom Metazoa; phylum Chordata; class Mammalia; order Perissodactyla; family Equidae; genus Equus; species Equus asinus. The sequence continues at coordinate 107,162,017 of NC_091794.1, read as the reverse complement.
GAAAGCACTCTGCCCGCCCCCCCAGGTGCGTGGTTGGCTATTTTACAGCTAAGTTTGATCTGGAGCTTACTTGGTGTTCAAAGAACTTTCATACTTCCCACTACTTGGGAAGAAATAGGAAAGACATCAATGATAGAGCTTCAAATTGTTTCAATCTAAATTTGAAGCTAATTTCCCACAGTCTGAGCTCACTGATGTTCCCGGGAGGGGGCCAGCTGGGGGGGGGGGGGGGGGGCGCGTCCAGACATTAAGCGGGAGGCGAGAATCGTGACTCCCAAGTTGCTGGGTGACCTCAAGCCAGCCAGTGTGGCCTCAACCAAAGGGAGTCAGCGACTCGTGACCCCCGGGCTCTCAACAGAGTTCCTCGGCTCTGCTTCTTCCATCCCAGGGGCTGCTGGTCCTCTGGGGAGGCCTGACAGAGAACAGCAGGCCCAGAGAAATACCAGGCCCCAGCTGCCTCCAGCGGTGCCCACCCCATGTGGAATGCGATGGCCTGTTAGCCACATTTTTTATTTCTGGTCTTCTGGTACCCCCTCCCCCTCCTTGGGGGAATTGGTAAGAAACTCACTGGATTCTTCTTTAGACCCTGATTCACCTCTCTAGCGATTGTGCCAGGCCAGCTGGCAGTTGTCTGCTGCTCCATGTCCAGTGTCCAAAGGGGCCATGTCCACGGTCCTGACACATTGTGACGGCCTCCTTTGCACCCTAATTATCCAGCGGCAGAACTAGGGGCCCAGACCCAGAGAGGACCCATAACCGTGGCCAGTGACCTCAGCAGCAGATTGGCTTCAGTTTGCTCTTTCCTCCCTCCCCCCACCCCAGAAGCTAGCACAAGATTCTCCACCTCTGACAACTGCAAAAGGGTGACACTGTGAGTCTCTAAATTGGAGGAACCCTAAATGACTTCTGAGCTCAACTCCACCCTAAGTCACAAGCCACGTATGTGATTTTTAAAACTAGAACAGAAAAGAGACTTTCCTCCTGTTGTTGGTAGAAATGAGGGCTGGCCACCTTTCTCATTTCCCTGTTTGAGGGTGAGTAGGGCTCATCTTCCTACCCAGGTGCCATGACAAGCAAAGGCTGTGAAGAGGAACCTTGCCCCGGCAGGCCCCTGTCTGTACTCCCCCACCCCCAGCATCCCCAGAGGAGGTTGTGCAACCCCCAGCATGCTCATGTGACTGTTGGGCCCCACAGAGGAAAGACTAGGACTAGTCTGACCAGCCACGTTTCTGGAGTCAGAGGCCTTCTCTTCAAGGGACATCATCTAGTGGGTGTATTTTCTTTTAGAAGCTGTCAGGTCTCAGTGGGATGTGTTTAAACTCGCTCCCATCACTGAGCCTTCCCCTCCCCACTCCCACTCTGAAGGCTGTTGCCCCCACTTTGCTATGCATGCAGCCCTCCTGCCTGCAGAAACTCTGAAGACGCTGGTTCTGATGGGCTCTCTCATTGCAGCAGCTCCCAGGGTGGCCACGCCTCCACTTCCCAGCTGCCTGGGTCAATTAAAGAATAGCAAAGCCACTAAAGGGAAAGGCTATTTTCCTCTATATCTCCACCCAGATTCACTTTGCAGGTAGGACTGGCTTAAAGTACACGCTGGCACCAGAAGAGAGGTCTTACGATACTGTGAAAGACCCAAGCTCCAGTCTCTGTCCTGGCCACGTCTGGTGGGGAGAACTCTAAAGACCCCCCAACTCAAGATTCCTGTCCCTTGGTTATTTATTCAAACACTAATCTAGGTACTGCTGTGAGGGAATTTTGAAGATGTAATTAAAGGCCTGTTATGGACTGAATGTTTGTGTCCACCTCCAAAATCCAAACTAGCCCCCAATATGATGGTATTAGGAGTGGGGCCTTTGGAAGGTGATTAGGGTTAGATAAGTCATGAGGATGAAGCCCCATGATGGGACTGGTGTCTTTGTAAGAAGAGGAAGAGATGCTAGAGCTTCTTCCCTCTCTGCCATTCGAGGATACAGCAAGAAAGTGGCTGTCTACAGGCCAGGAAGCGGGCTCTCTCCAGGAAACAAATCAGCTGGCACTTTGATCTTGGACTTCCAGCTTCCAGAACTGTGAGAAATAAATGTCTATTATTTAAGGTGCCCAGGATGTGGTATTTTGTGATAGCAACCCGAGATGACTAAGTTAGGCCCCGTGTTGGCAGACCTTAAGATACAAAGATTACCCAGGTTGGCCTGGCCTGATCAGGAGAACCCTTTAAAAGCAGAAAGATTTCTTTGGCCAGGAGCAGAAGAGGAAGTCAGAGAAATTTGAAGAGTGAGGGAGATTCCGTATGAGGGGGAATGGGCGTGAGGATCCAGCAGCTAGATGCGACGTCGTGACAGGGCCTGTGATCGTGGGAAGGAAACATGAGGAGGTGAGAGCGACCTGAATCCTGCCAGCCACCTGAGCGAGCAGAGCACAGCGGCCAGCACCTGGAGCGTGAGACCCTGCGCAGAAGACCCGGCTGAGCCACGACAGACTTCTGACCTATGGAAACTGCAAGAATAAGTGGGTGTTGTTTTATAAGCCACCAAGTTTGTGTAACTTGTTACATAGCAATAGAAAACTAATACACCACATGACCTAAAAGGGGCTGCATAACCTTACTAAGCTTCCGGTGCCTCATCCAGAAAATAAGGACAGAAAATGCACAGGGTGGTTGGGAATAAGAGGGCACTGGGCTTGTAGACAGAGCCTGGACTTGTGGCCAGAGGCCAAAATTTGCTAATTGTGTCACCTTGAGCAAGTTACTTAACTTCTCTTAGTCTCAGTTTCCTCACCTGTAAAATGGAGGCAACGGCAGCTATTTCCTGAGTAATTGAATAGTAGCTGGGCACATGGCCACCCAGCCAGAAACTACGTTTCCCAGAGTCCCTTGCAACTAGGTGTGGCCATGTGTCTAGGCCTCACCAGTGAAACATGAGTGGAGGCACATGGGCTCTTCCAGGCCTGGGCCTTAAATTGGCACCTGTTCTGCACCTCCTGCTCCTTCCTATGACTGGAACACTGAGGTGCCAGGCACACAGCTTCAATGTGCTCACAAGGAAGACAGCCTATGGGATGTTGGAGGGATAAGACGGAGAGAACCCAGGTCCCTGAATGACGGAGATTTCTTCACCCCGACTAACCTGGCATGCTCATCTTTGCTGGTGTGTGAGGGAGAAGTAAACATTCAAATCCTCAGGGCCATTGGATGCTGAGGGCTCTGTCACAGCCGCCTGGTCTCTGCCTGAACAAACACAAGCAACCAATGCGGGGAAGATAGGTCCAAGGGTCACATGGAAGACTTGGAGATGGTGTGCAAGCCTTAGCCCAGCGGTCCCTTTTAGTCTGAGGTTTTGTTTTGTAAAACAGAGCTATTATTCGTATGTCAAGTAATTTATTAGTGCTTATAAATAAGTATTAGTTGAAGAATATTCTAGAATTTCAGTGGATCAAGGGGTTCTAGTAATTTATTCATTTCACAAATATCTATTGAGCCCCTACTAATTGTCTGAAGATACAGCATTGAACAAAACAAAATCCCTGCCTTTGAGTTTACCTTCTGGTCAGGAGAGAGACGATAAACAATCCATGAATATGTAATGTGTCAGTGGCAATAAGTGTGGGAGAGAGCGAGTAAAGCCAGGTCTCAGGGCTAGGGTGTGCTAAAGGTGCTTTATACAGGTGTGCAGAGAAGATCTCTCTGATGGCATGGCATTTGAGCAAGATCCTGAAGTGAGAGTGAGTCCTGTGGACATCCAGGGGAAGAATATTCTAGACAGAAGAAACAGCATGTGCAAAGGCCCTGAGGGGGAGCATGGCCAATGTATTCAGGGAACAGCAAGGAGTTGCTGTGGCTGGGGCAGTGTTGGAGGGGGAGAGGAGGGCAGAGAGGCAGGGAGATCTCTTGGGGCCCACAGTCAACATGAGGAGTTTAGCTTTTACACCCTGAGTGATACGGGAACCATTGGAGAGCGTGCTATGAAAAGAATAAAGCCTGGCTTAGAGGCTGCTGCATTGTCTAGATGAGGGGTTGTGGGTATGTTCCAGAAGCAGAGATGACAGGATTTACTGAAGAGCCAGATGTGAGTGTGAGCACATAACGAGTCAAGGGGGATTCTAGACGTCTAAGAATAAAGGACAGAGTTGCTCTTCACTGCGGGGAGCAGGTTTAGCAGGGGGCAACGGCAGGAGCTCAGTTCTGGATGCGGTAGATTCCTATTAGACAAGCCAAGTGGTGGTTGGGGGCCGGAGTTCTGGGGGAAATCCTATCTGGAGACAAAATTTGGAGGGGGTCAGCATAAAGATGGTGTTTAAGCCTCGAAGCTTGAGAGCGCCTGGGGCCAGAGTGTGGAGAGACGTGGAGGGAGCCCGGCTCTGCAGTGACTAGGGGTGGGGGATGGGTCAGCGTAACCAGAAAGATGTCTTTAAGCAGTGACTCTTTTTTTTTTATTGTGGTAAAATATATATCACATAAAAAACTGCCATTTTAACCATGTTTAAGTATACAATTCAGTGTCATTGATGACATTCACAAGATTGTGTAACTATCACCACTATTTCCAAAACTTTTCATCACCCCAAACAGAAACGCTGCACCCCTTAAGCAATAACTCCCTGTTGCCTCCCTCCCCAGCCCCCGGCAACCACTCATCTGCTTTCTCCATAGGTTTGCCTGTTCTGGTCATTTCACATCAATGGAATCAGACAATAGGTATTCTTTTGTCTCTGGCTTTTTTCACTTACCATAATGTGTTTGAGGTTTATCCATGTTGTAGCATGTATGGGCATTTCATTCCTTCTATGACCAAATAACACTTCGCTGTCTGAATAGACGGCACTTTGCTTACCCATTCATTTGTTGATGGACACCTGGGTTGTTTCCACCTTTTGGCTGTTGTGCATAATGCTGCTATGAATAAGCAGTGACTTACTACAGGTTTGGGAGGAGATAAATGGCACGAGCGTCCCTCCTTGCCAGCATCTTCTAAAGATGTGAGATTTCTTTTGCTTTATAAAAGAGACAATGGACTAAACTAGGTTGAAAAATGTGGCTTTGAAGCAACTGGGATTAAAGGAAAACTTTCAATAAGAAGAATTATACATCAATTATGCAAGAAACATTGTTAGATAATATATTCAATAGGAACATGGGACTTTAGTGCTGAGCCTGTAGAATCTGTTCTTTTGTTGTTTGTTAATCATTTATTTCTCTGCAGGATGCTCTCTTGATAAGGGCAGGGACCTCGTCTACGTTGTGCACCATGTCCGTCAATGTTTGTGGAACCAATGATGGGAATATGGAGCAGTCAAACGACAGCCATTTGAGCTGTGGTGAGGGAAGAGCAGTGGGTCCCCAACTTTCTGAGGCAGGTTCTCACCTGCCGGCCAGTAACCTAGAGGGCGACCAGGTGCATCTGTTGTCACCAGCTTCCCACAGGAATCTAGCATTTCCTTTATTGACGAATGTGGGCAACAAGTACCTGGGATTCTGTCAACAATAGAAATTTCAGATATTTTCACAGCATGTTGCAGATTTCTCAAAATACCAGTCGTGCTCATCACCACTTTTAAATTATAGTCGTTATTAGACCAGCTATTGCTGGATCTTATTTAATGTGCTAATAAGGGGCACATATACTACCGTATAATGAATTTGGTTTTATGAACTAATTTGATAATTATATCACACTGTAATTGTTCTGCTTCGTAATCCCATACATTTCATTTTTTGCCTTTATCTTTTGGGTCCATAGACTTCGCTAGACTGGCAGAGGGGTCCGCGGTGTAACCAAGGTCAAGAGCCTGCTCCGAGGGCTTGCTTCGTTTCCCCGTCTACAGCCATCCCTGGGGGACACCGTGTCCTGGTCCCAGATCCACACAGCCACTCCTCGCCATCTTGACCTCATCTGTGTGCCTGGTGCCGCCTGCTCACCACCAGGAGGTGCTGCTTCCCCCTCAGTCAGAGGAAGCACAGGGGCCTTCAGGGCTTCCTCCCTCTCATCTTTGTCCTAACCAGGGCTGGCATCAGAACCTCCTGGGAGCTTGTTTTCCATTTTTCTCTCTCCCTGTCTATTTTTTTTATCTTGTTTCAGAAAATTTCAAAGGTGAGCAAAAGTATATGAACCCCCAGGGAGCCATCAACCAGCTTCGATAATTATGGCCTCATGACCAATCTCGTTTCATCCACACCCTGCCTGAGGAAGCTTTCTAAGTGCACAGATGCCCAGGCCCTGCCTCAGATGGGGGAATCAGAGTCTTAAGGCTTACGAAGCTCCAGATGTTGAGGAACCACTGTTATGAACCTGGCACCGCCTCCTGGACGCCCCAGGTACTGAGTGCGGGTCCCCAGACGACCCTCCCAGCTCTCAAGACCTCGGCCTTAGACCCCCACCAGCCTGAAGGTCTCTTCCCATCTCTGACCCGCATCCTCCTGCTCACACTCATTTCCTCTCACTCAGGCCCCACAGGACATGGGGAGCAGCTGGCTCTCGTCCTCTGTACAGTCACTCTTCCTGTGTCTCTCTGAAAGCCAGCATTAAGTAGCCCACGCCTCACGCCTTGAGCAACCACCCACAGCCACATTCTGCTGGCGGCCGAGCTGACATTCCCTCTTCCTGTGGATGGAGAACAGACCCTGGAGTTGACAACTTCTCGGCTTTTCAGACTGGAAAGATACTGTTAAGCTATTAATGCTTGATTGTGAAGTGTCCAGAAAAATCCCTGTGATGGGCTGCATTGCGTCCCCGGACTTACAAATTCATGTGTTGAAGTTCTAACCCCCAGCAGCTCAAAATGTGGCTGTATTTGGAGATGGGTCTTTCAAGAAGTAATTACGTTAAAATGAGGTATTAAAGTGGGCCCTCATGCAGTGTGACTGGTGTTCTTATAAAAAGGAGAGGGGCCGGCCCCGTGGCTGAGTCGTTAAGTTCGCGTGCTCCGCTTCGGTGGCCCAGGGTTTTGCCGGTTTGAATCCTGGGCGCGACATGGCACCGCTCATCAAGCCACGCTGAGCTGGCATCCCACATGCCACAACTAGAAGGACCCACAACTAAAAATACACAACTACGTACCAGGGGACTTTGGGGAGAAAAAGGAAAAATAAAATCTTTAAAAAAAAAAAGGGAATTTGGACACAGACACGTACAGAGGGATGACCGTATGAAGACACTGGGAGAGGACAGCCATGTGTAAGCCAAGGAGAGAGGCCTCAGAAGGAACCAACCCTGCCGACACCTTGATCTTGGACCTCCAACCTCCAGAACTGCGAGAAAACAAATTTCTGTTGTTCAAGTGGCCCGGTCCGTGGTACTTTGTTAAGGCAGCCCAAGCAAACTACACAACCCCCAAATGGATAAAATTCACAAAACCAACAAACCCTCCCTGAATTCTGACGAACTAGTTTCTGATCACCACCAGAGGCAGCCTCATTTTTGTGTGTCCCCCGGGCAGCCCTGGGTTCAGCAGGAGGGAGGATTCTGGTCCCACTCAGCCTCATTCATCCTGACTCTCCCTGTGAGTGAGTTGCCATCTTTTGCCAGAGTGCCTGCTCTGTGCCAGGCCCTCTTGGGGGAAGTGGGAGCCAAGTTCTGATCCCACACCAGGTTATGAGTTTTATGTGAAATGACAGAGTCCTCGTGACCTGCAGCCTGAGGCCTGTGGAAGGCTGTTAGGCAGAAGCGGCAACATAATTCATGGGGCCCAGTGCAAAATGAAAATGTGGGGTCCTTGTTCAAAAAGCATTACCAATTTCAGTTTGGCGGCAGCCCAAATGCAGGCCCTGTTGAATGCAGGTCATGTGACTGAACAGGTCACACACCCATGAAGCTGGCTTTGCCACTGGGGAACAGCAAAGGGAGGAGCAAGAAGGCCAGAATGTTCAGGGCACAGGGATGTCACCAGGAGCCACTGACTTATCACAAGGGCCTTGAATCAGCTGTCTGCCCCCTCTGATCTGAGCCTCATGGAAACTTCCAGATCACAACATGGGAGAGACAGTTTCTGCACTGCTTCTACATTGTGTCGTCTCTCCTCTCCTACCTGGATTCCATGTTCAGGACTGACTTCAAATAGAAAAAGACAACTCCTCAGTTACTCATTTAGAGACAAGATAATCTGATTTCCACGTGTTATGAAACCTAGACTAACACAGGATGTTTGCTGTAGAACGATGCAACATCAAGGGTCGTGGGGACGGAGAAAGTGGCACCAGCGCAAACAACTGCTACAGAAATACTTCTTGGCTAAAGAGTAAAAGGCCTTCATATTTGGCAGTTTATTTTGACAATTCCAGTTCCAGCGAAGAAAGATGAAGGGGCTTGTCCCAAGTGGCCCCAGGTAATGTCCAGCCCTAGCAGATGGACACAATTGAGAGGTGTATGGGATGAAGAGTGAGAATCCTTTCTGCTCCTCCTCCTCCTCAGTGGTAGTCATATCAGTTAGTTTGTGAGTTTCAAACAACAGATGGTACTGGTGAACTCAAGAAAAAAGACGTCTAGTGGAAAATAAGGCAGCTCCTAGGATGGCAGGAACGCTAAGGCAAGGACGGGGACCAGGGAGCCAGGGGGACCCACATGGAAAGAGCGACAGGATCCCACCTTGAAGGCGTGCAGTGGGACCAGCGAACTGCAAGCACGTTTCATCTGCACACCGAGCTCACGGTGACTCACACTGCCCAGGGGCGGGCAGGCCTTGGTGGGAGCCCCAGGCTGCGCCTAGTGGGGTGAGTGGTTCCCCCAAGGACTAGGCAGGGCTGCCAGGAGAGGATGCTGGGCAGCAAAATACCCGATGCCCACTAGTCCTTGGGTGCCCCTGGTAGCCCCCTGCCAGGTACAAGGCACAGACTAGGTGCTGAATCCATACTTTCATTTTGACTAGATTCCCCACCACATCCACCAATTTTAACCATCGATCACGAGGAGAGCCCCAGAAAAGAGTGGCAAAGAACCTCTTTTTTTTTCTTAAACATGTAATAGCTATATAGATTATTTTGTATGTTTGCAAGCAGAAGCTCGGAAAACAGAAAAGAATTTGGTTTTAAATATTCCAGGAAATCTCGATCTAGTTACCTCAATTCTCATCCATGCCTCAGTTTCTGATCTGGAAAACAGAATTGTATGACGATGAACTCTCCGTGATGGGTAATTCAGAGGGGGCAAAATTCAGGGCTCCTATTGGGTTTTAAGAGCTCTGTCCAGTTCCCTTTGGCCATTCAGCCAAATTAGGGAGCAAAATGGTCCTGCAGCTCATTTGTTAAAAGAGCCCTTAATTACTGATTCACCTCAGGGGCATGATTTGAGGCCTCATCCAAAGAAAGAGTATGTTTTAAGGGCTTGGGGTGCCCAGAGGTGTTCAAATATAAATAGAATACATACATAAATGCGTATATATACACACTTTCATTTTTAATAACCTTTTTATTTTGGAATAATTTTAGATTTACAGAAAAGTTGCAAAGAACAGTACAGAGAATTCCATTATACTCTTCACCGAGTTTCTTTTAATGTTAACATCTTACACAACCATGGTACATTTGTCAAAACTAAGAAATTAACATTGTTATGTTACTTTTTACTAAGCTAAAGACCTTTTTTTGGGTTTTACTAGTTTTTCTACTCATGTCCTTTTTCTGTTCCAGGATCCAATCCAGGACACCACACTAACATCTAGTCAAATATAAATATATATGTTTTAATTTTTTATTTTGAAATAATCATAGATTTACAGGAAATTACAAAAAAGAAAAATGTACAGAGAGGATCCTGTGGACCCTTCACTCACTTTCTCCCAGAGGTAACATCTCGTGTAACTACCGAACAATGATCAAAACCAGGAAATTGATATTAATGCAATCTGCAGAGCTTATTAAATATATGTGTATATATATTTAAAGCAAATATATATTTTAAATCCCACTTTGCCTTGCAGTCAAGAAGATCAAATAATTTCCCCCAAAACATCAAATTTGCACCTAATTCCACCTGCCTCCAAACTCAAGTCCCACCGCGAAATTCTCCATCCCTCTCTCCCACCCACCAACTACTGACTAAAATCTGCCCGGAAGTTCCCAAAGCAGAAGTGCACTCTGCCAAGGGTCTGGACGGATGTCCTCAACTTACTGGACCTCGAACTCCACAAATTCATGGCCAGTGGGCGTGTGTGTGCCTGTGTCTGAGTGAGAGAGAGAGATTGAGAGAAAGAAAGAAATAGCCCCTCTTTGTCCCAATCCATTCTAAACTCACTCCCATGGAGCCAGTGCTGCTCCTCCCGTCTCCACAGGAGTGCTGGGAAGATAAAGAGCCGGATAGACACCCGAGGACATTTCTTCTACTACTGTCAGGTAGAAGGACGACAGAATATATCCTATATATCTGCTCTGAAGACTGCAGAAGTAAACTGCCACAAAGACATCAGTTTTATCAAAGACCTGAACTGAAGCAGAGATGGTGCCGTTTCTGCTTCCTTCCTTATTATCCAGGAACTTCTACAGGTGAACTCTATCTGAGAAGGACCTTTTCCTCGTTTCTCATTGGAGTAACCAACAGCAAAGCTAGAGGGGAAAAGGGGTTACTCAAAATGCTTTTACCTGAACTCCAATAAAGGGGCCTGTTAGGTCCTACTCCAAGAGTGTAGTCCCTTTAATGTAAAAGTTCAAGACCCTGAATCAGCTGGTGGTTGGAAGAAGGCCGGCATTCTTTACTTCTGCCTAAAATTGGGAAAAATGCAAAGACTTCGGCTCAGAAGCCATCCCAAGTGCTGCCTTGGCCGAAACTCCCCTGAGGGATCTGAGCGTTGGTCTGTCACTGCAGCTGGCATTCCAGGCATTCCACCGGCCCCACTCCAGCCCACGCCTGGCTCCACGGGCCTGGGGAGCAGAGGGGAATGTGTGGCCAAGTGGGCATGGCATGGTCAATCCAACATGCGTTACAAAGGGACCCTCTCTGCAGCAGGTCCTCTGAGCTCTGAGGAGAAATAGGACAATTCCCACAGGAATCCAGTTTGCTAAAGGGAGCCTGGCCGCCTGCTCTGCTCTCCAGCATTGAGAGAAAGAGGCGGACTGGCTTAGACTGGATGAGGGACCTATCAGCCGGTGTGTCAAGGCCAATGTTAGACTCCGAATCCTAGAAAACCTCTCTACGGGGCCTCTGACTTTCATAAAGGGGTCAGAATGGAAAGAGGCTCCTCTCCCCTCCAGAGTCAGGAAGCACCGAGATGGCAAACAGAGCAAAAGATGGGGTCCAGGCAGGTGGGCACAAGCAGGGGCGGTGGCTGGAAGGGGACAAAGGGGGCATTCGGAGGCTGTCCTTGGCCTGCATCAAAGGTACCAGAGGCCCCGTCACCTGATGGAACCCGGAGGCTTGTAGCCACCGACATTTGGCTCTACCTTTCGGACTTGGGTAAATTCCCATAAGAGCTAGAGTGGAGAACTGTGGGAAAAATCAGGGCAACAGAGAACTAGAGTACTCATGGCTCAAGGTCAAAGGGTACAAAGACACCAACAGGAGAGAGGCAAGGACCAAAGGCTGGTTTAGTGGGCTCTGTCAACGCGCAGGGCCCACTCATGGGTTCTCCCAGGCTCACTGGAGGCCACAGGTGTGCCCTGTGGTCCAGGACTTGGAGAAGCCACCACTGTGTGCTCGTGCTCCCTCCTTTGGTGGCTTGGGTCCAGTTCCTGTTGCCATGGAAATCCAGCTGGCCTCACATTCACTGGACCCAGAGTTGGCATCTGCAGGTGGAGCTGGTGGGATCCAGAGAAGCGGACTCTCTTCTCAACCGAGCTCCCTTGGAGGAACCTTTCTCATCAGCCACTGGAGCAGAAAACACCACTAACTTCTCATTCCCGTCAACATCCAGGGCCTGGCTTCAGCTGAAAAGAAAAATTCTCCCCAAGGCAGACACATCTTCCAGTGCCCACACAGGCACATTCTCCAAAGCGAATGATTGCATTTGAAATTTGTCTCACGGGGAGAGAAAGAATGTATGTGCGTACAGGTTCAAGTCGCTCCGCAAAGCAGGTCCGCAGGGTAGCGATACCGCCCTACGCCCATCTCTAAGGACACGAGCTGGTGGTTAACAGTACAGATTTTCAAGCCGGACTGCTTGGGTTCAAAACTGCCCCCACCCCCCACTTTCTATCAATTGCATCTTCAATTACTTTTGCTCTTAGTACTTCTGTTTTCTTCTAAGAGAAAAAGAACAGTAGACTCTTGCTCACGAGATAACACATTTAGAATGCTTAGAACAGCGCTTCCCACCCAGTAGATGCTCTGTGAACGCTGGCCACATGCGAGCCCCTCCCAGCCCGGAGCTGCCCATGCACAGCCTCCCGCCTCTCTCCTTCAGCATCTGTGAGCCCAGTGTCTCTCACCTGTCCCTTCCTCTCGGGCCCCACAACGTGCAGCAGTTCTAAGGCAGTATACTTGCTGATTGCTTCCCGCACTATTACTCACAACAACCAGCTAAGACACTGCCAAAGAAACACGCACAGCTGGCCCTGTCCGTGGCACAGCAGGCACACCCGGCCTGCCTCTCCCTGGGACCTGTGGAGAAGGACATCTGAGGAGGAAAGACAGGATGGAGGCTAAAGTTAAGACCGGCAGCAGATCCCAACAGGGTTGGCCCACCACTAGCTGATAAAGAGAAAAAAAACCAGTCAGCACTTCCCTGGAAGAGAAAAAGTTAAAAAATGACAGTCATTTAAAATCCACATGTCTATGTGAAAAGGAAACCGTGGAATAAGCAGCAGTGACTTGTCCCCCATCCCGGGCACTGTTTAGAGAGTGTATCAGTCAGAGTTCTGCCAGAGAAACGGAACCAGAAGGAGATATAGACTAAGAGATTTATTTCAAGGAATTGGCTCACGTGATTGTGTCAGCTGACTAGGCCAGGCTGGAAACTCTGAGGCAGGAGCTGACGCTGCAGTCCACAGGCAGAATTTCTCCTTCCTCAGGGAAACGCCAGCTCTGCTCTAAAGGCCTTCAACTGATCGGATGAGGCCCACCATATTATCAAGGATAATTTTTACTTAAAGTCAACCGATTGCAGGTGTTACCCACATTTGCAAAACGCCTTCCCAGCAGCACCTAGATCAGCGTTTGGTTGAATAACTGGCTACTATAGCCTGGCCGAGCTGACACCTCAAACTCACCATCACAGAGGCTGCTTGAAGATCTAGTGACTAACTACTTTGGATGAAGACCACCGATGGGACAGTTCCTCTTCCATGTGGGTGTGGGGATGTGCAGGGGTGTTCCTGGGAGGGTCAATGTGACCTCTACCCCAGCACAGGAGGTCCCACAAACCAGAGTTCCAGGCAAGGTGGTGCAGATAAGAGCAGCTCGTGAGCCAGCACAATCTCTCTGCCCGGGAGGAGAAAGCCCCTCGAGGCTTTCCCACACGCTTGGCAGGATGCGGGGCACTGAGCCATCCTCTCTGGGCTCCTAAATGTCCAGTGGGAGCAGATGGGAGTTCACTCTTACCTTAGTCCTCTGCCCCCAAGCAGGCAAACCCGTGATGCTCTGCCAAGAAGCCAGCCAGACTGGACTTGAATTACAATTTTTCAGTGTGGGAAAAACACTCCTAATACATCCAATTTTATCCCAAAGATGAGTTCCAGCAGAGCACGTTTATCAGATTAGAAAGAGTCACCTGGAAGGTTGGTAAAGTACAGTTTCCCAGCTACGCTCCGGAGCTTCTGATCCAGCAGGTCTGGGGGCCAAAGGCATCTTCTGCTGTGACCACATCCTCAAAAAGCACAGGGACAAGCAGGAGCCTGAATAAAGGCTCCCCCTCTCTCGACTCCCAGACTGGAGGACCCTCGAATACTGACAACAGAAGCAGACTTCCCAAGGTAAAGACAGCTCCACAGTGCAAACAGAGCCACAGGGGCACATGTGGTCTCGTGAGCACGGAGCCGCATTCGGATGGGCTGGCCCGTTAGGAGACGGGTGTGAGGGGCGGGGATGGCTCAGGAGCTCACTGGTTTAAGACCCGGCTCATGGTACTGCTGTGGCAGAGAGCAAAGGCTGGGCTGTGACGGTGGAAGGGCCTGTGCATTCTCGGGGATGGGGCTCGGTCTGAACCCCAGCAGAGGTCTCAACAAGCACTAACGGAGTGTGAGAAGGATGAAGACAAGAGAACTGCCAAGTCCTCCATCCAGCCCCTCCTCCAGCTCAGCAACAGTCCCCAAGGAAAAGACAGCTCAGAAAGGCGAGACCAGATGCGCCTTCTACTGCCATGCAGCCCCGGCCCCTGGTTTCCACAGGGAACTGCATTTTCTGAATCTAGGCAGTGACCCGAGGAAGGGTCAGCCTGTGGAGGCTGACCCCCGGGCACCAGGGCTGGTCTGGCAGTTCTGGTGGCCAGGAGGGGGTCCCTCTTCCTCCTGAGTCCAGGATCCTCGGATACAGAGACAATCTTCCCAGTTAGACAGAGGAGGCCTGGACCTCAGGGACAATCTTCTGGTCAGAGGACTGTAGGAAAGGGCGGAGAATCAGTCAGTGCACGAAACTTCACTGTGTTCCATGAGACACAAAACACACCTAGTCAGCAGCCTTGAACCAAGTCCTGGAAAGCCGCACCCTGAGCTCAGAGTGAACACACGCAGACTGAAATGGACATTCCTTTCTATGCAAAGGCCTGTGGTTCAATCACCAGGCAAGCTTCTGCCACATGAACACAAGATGCTTAAAAGGCCTGGAGCTCAGTTCAGAGGCCCGATTTGCCTTCACTTCACTTCTTACAGGGGCCCTTTTGAGCCCCAGGCCCGACGCATCTTGCTGTGGAGCTGCTGGTCCAGGGAACCAGGAGAAATGCAAGAAAACCAGAAGTTATTTTTACCAGGAGAATTTTAAGTTCCTAGTGCTCAACTTTTAAGTGCTAAAGAAAAAGTGAATTGTTGTAACAAGGCTCTTAGATGTTACGACTCCGGGGAAAGCGCAGCCCTCTCCATCCAGGAGATGTGGAAATCCACTCTGGAAGCCTTCCTAATCCGACAGCATATCTTTCAGGAAGCAAGACCTCACCTTCAGGCATCCATCACCGACTGAGCGCCTGTGACGCACTGACACGGTGCTGGGTGCTGAGGACCAGACAGGGAGGACGGCAGCCGTCCAGGACCTTGGGGGTCCATGGAGACAGATGGGCAGAAATCGCAGACATGCAAAATTACATCTGCCAGCAGTTCCGAACCAGGAGAGCAAGGGCTTTTGAAGCGCCCGTCTGGTGGAGAAGCCCATACTGAGAAGCATCCTCTGCGTTTCACAACGAGGTCGAAAGCTATTAGGAATTTTTCTGCCATTGCATTGATCCCATCCAGAAAACCTGAGCCAGCGGAAGGAAGGTGAGGTGGCTCAGAGGAGCTTCCAAGACTGTCCAGGATGGAGCCAGGGGGGAGAGAAACCTGCCTTAAGAGGGGGTGTCCCAGGGACAGGGCCAAAAAAGACGGACTTGGATGTTTTCAGCCTCAAAAATTACCATCAGGTCTGTGTCTACTGGAACTAGCTTTCCCAGCAGGGCAGCTACCACTCTCGTCTCTCCCACAGCCGCCTGTGCCCGCCCTGGAGAAAAGAGAAAGCTCCAGGAAGCCCCCAGTAGGTGATGGTGGTACATGCCTGTCCCTCTGCTGATCCCGCAGTGTCCTGGTGAATGGCAGGCATGCTTGCTGGTTCTGGGGAGCTGCCAGCCAGAAGGCTGTGGCCTCTCGCTCTGCAGAGCTGGGAGACCTGTTCGTCTAACGCCTCTCAATATTCAGAACTCTCATTTTTCCCTATTCTGGTTCTTAGGGATGGAGCCTTGAGCAGCCAACTCCGGGAGGCAGCAGGTGCATCAAGAGGGAAAAAAACTCAAACACTTGAAAACCACCAGTCCAGATGCTTCCTGGGAAGAGGGCCTCCCTGGGAAGCGAAAGGCTGAGTAGACACCGTGGTTGTCTAAAACTACCTTTGCATTAAGAATTGAGTATAGAGGCCGGCCCCAGTGGGTTCGTGCACTCTGCTTTGGTGACCCAGGGTTTCACTGGTTCGGATGCTGGGCATGGACATGGCACCGCTCGTCAAGCTACGCTGAGGCGGTGTCCCACATAGCACAACCAGAAAGACCCACAACTAAAAATATACAACTATGTACCAGGGGCTTTGGGGAGAAGAAGAATAATTAAAAAAAGAAGACTGGCAACAGATGTTAGCTCAGGTGCCAATCTTTAAAAAAAGAGAAAAAGAATTGAGTATAAAATACACGTATTTTAGGAGTAAGAGTTACTGTCTTACCCCAAGTCAGTTAGAAATCTGAATAAATTTAAATTTTCCACTGTAGCAGATACTGTTGGTTGCCTGCCCCAAATTCACACCCTGTCTTCTCCAGCTCGGAGGCCCCGATTTGGTTCGGGTGATCCACTCCCCTCTCCCTAGTTATGTGCCTCATGAATTCCATCCCCACACCCTTCTGGTGCCTCTGATTGGCTGGGGCTGGGCACGAGGCATAATTCTGGCCAATGAGATTTGTAAGAAAGTGAGCAGGGGCTTTGGGAAAGGTTTCCTCACTCACAAGAGACCCCCAGGAAGAGCCGGACGGGAGCTGGCGGGAGATGAAGTCAGTAGGTGGAGGATGGCAGAGCGGAAATGCGGAGAGCTTACTCCTTGGCATGGCTGGGCCGCTGGACATTCCCCATCACAGGTGCCCGATCTCTGGGCTTACGTTTTATAACATTTTTAACGTTCTGATTACTTATATCGTTTTGAGTGGGGTTTTCTCTTACTTGCAGAGGAAGGAATCCTAACGATATATCCTATAATTTAAGCAATTTGAGCAAGAGAAATTACCTTGGAATTTAAAAAAAAAAAAGCAAACCACTTAAGAAAAACAACGTTTCTGTCACAAAACGTTCAGCCACAGCAGAAACAGCTTCCCAGTCCTCTCCCCACAAAGTATAAGGTGCAAGGGCAGCTTTAGACAGCTGTGCTGTCTGCTCTCAGCCTCCCACTCCCAGGGGGGGACCTCTTCCCAGTGAGCATCAGGTGGACACCCCATAGCGGCAGCAGGTAGGAGAGAACACGACTGGACTGTCGAGAGGAAGACAGTGAACACATCCTCAACAACATCAAATAAGACAAAACCAGTGCTTGCTTCAGGCGGGGAGTCCTGGCTTGGCTCTTCAGATCTGGGCTCCTTCCCGTCCTGTCCTCAGGCCAGAAATCCCCCAAAAGGAGGGCTAAGGGCACATTCACTGGCTAAACACAGCGCGAATGAAAATGCTGGAGCCTGGTGTTCAGAAGTCCAGTCTTAACAGGAGAGGTGATTTCAAAACTTCAAACAATTTCAAAATACAATCCAGCCCAAGGGGCTGTAATATAAATTTGAGTTTTGGAGGAAGCCCAGCACTGCCCGTGCTTCTCCGAGTAGGGCTTGAGGGAGCTGCCCCGATACAGCCGAGCCCTGGTGCTGAGCGGAGGCGGCACCCCCCACCCCCTCCTTATGGAAACGGAACAGTCCACCTAACCACAGCCAAGCCTTCCACGGTTTGCCATTTGCAGTTACAAAAACAATCTCGCCGTTTCTGGACCTTGTCTTACATTTGCCATTAAGCGTCCAGGCTCCGTAAGAAACTTACTTTTCAGACCAAAGGACCAGACACTTAGAAATGTTTCTCTAACGCCAAGGCCAGATTTTGTACACAAAACTCTCTCAAGAAATCCACGACTTTCCTCGCTAATCCCAAAAGCCTTCTCCTCAAGTGGTAAGTGTTCCCTGAAGTTGACCACAGACTAAACCAGCAGAAAAAATGAAAAGTGGGTTACCTGCTTTGTGGGCTGAGGGAGGACCCGGGATGAGACCTTCAACTGTGGCCTCGCAGCCGCAGGGCTGGCTCCACCTGTCGGACCTGTCAAGCCTGCTGCCACCTCCAGGTCTGGCACTGCTGCCAGTGGCTCGACTCACAGCCAGCGCCTCGGCCCCTCCATGGATGTGCAGTCACCTGCAGAGAGGTGCTGGCACACAGGGCCCCTCCCCTCCCTGCTCCCACCGTGACCTGCCCCTCCCCAGCCAGTCAGGCACTGGAACATCTCTCCTGAGTCACTTGGATTGTAAACCTAAAGCTGGTGGAAAGAAAGAACAAAAGGGAAGAGGAAGGAAGGAGAGAGAGAGAGAGGAAAAACCCTGGCCCCCACATCCACCAATAGCTCCTTGGAGATGGTCAGGGAGGTGGGGCCAGGTGGGACCAGGAGCCTGGGCAAGGCCATCACGGTGATCACCAGGGTCGAATTCCAGGGCTGCTCCTTCCCTCTGGATGGCTATTTTGGGAAAGCAGCTTACTCTAGCAGTTGACAGACTGGCTACCGCAGACCCTGGAATCCGGAAGACTCCGAGCTCTGCCAGGCCCAGCGCAGGTAAAGGCAGCAAGCACAGCCCGAGGGAGCAAAGGGCAAGTCCCAGACGCCGCGAGACTCTGCTATAAGCATGCATAGACCCACCCATCCCTCTGGTCTCAGCCCTTCAACAGGATCACTGAGCACCCGCGGTACAGTCCGGTCTATAAGAGGGCTTGGCTCGATGTATTAACCAGGTGCTGGTGGGCAGGTGGTGGGGCCAGTGGCATCGGGTCC
Source organism: Equus asinus (assembly GCF_041296235.1). NCBI lineage: Eukaryota > Metazoa > Chordata > Mammalia > Perissodactyla > Equidae > Equus > Equus asinus. The sequence goes on along the minus strand of NC_091794.1, from coordinate 107,143,442 downwards.
AGCAGCATCACTGCTTATTTTCCTGCCATTCAGGACTCAGAGCCCTTGGCAGCCAGATCTAGCTTCTCTGCCTTTTCACTTCCTGGTCCCTGATGCCCATCAAGTGCAAGGTGACAGTGTACATGGGAGCTCACCGCCATCTGAATATAAGGTCACAGGTGCTGCGTGGGGAGGGGCGGGCCCGGGCATCCCAACCACTGCTCAAGTTCAATCGCATGCTTCGGAGGCAGCCAATTAAGCCGAGCCTCTGGGGGCCAGTGAAGAATGGAAACAGCAATGCCTGAGAGGAGAGCTGTGGGCACAATGATCTTTTGATAACTAGGTTTTCAAGTACAAGGTGGATGCTAAGATCTGAAGCCCCTACTGGGAAACCAGAACCCATTTTCCTAAGGAGACAGTGAGGCGGGAAAGGAGCCAAGAAAGGACCAGAGACGGAATTCAGACAGAACCCAGCCTCCTCCCCCTGGGGTTACAGCCCCACTCACCAAAGGCGGGAGGGAGAAGGCTGCTGTCACTGGGAGTGGCCTCCGACCTCAGGGTTGTGTCAGTCCTCAGAGCAACACTGTGCTTTGTGAAGCCCCATCTCAAAGCCAGCGGCTCACTCTGTGGCCTCAAGAGGGGCCAGCAAACAGGCTGGGTCTTGCTCAAGGGGCCTGATGCACAGCAGTGGGGTGTGACCCTTGGTTGGTCCATCCTGGGACCTGGCTTCTCCCCTCCTCTCCCTCAAGCAGCCCGGTCCTTTCCCTTCCTCCCCCCGCCAGTCCAGCGTCAGAGGCCTTAAGAAAAATCCCCCAAGCACTAGCCAACTTCAGAAAGCCCTGGCCTTTAGATCATCTGCTAGTCACTGGGCCAAGACCCAAACTAAGGGGAGAGAAATGCTCAGGGATTTCAGAAAATTGAACTGCAAAGGTGCTCACAATAAAATCGCCAGTGGCAGCTTGGCATGCCCTTAAACACTTTTGGGAAGTTATTTACCAACTGGAGCTAAAAAAGAAGTTGAAGGTTTCTGCCTCCAATTTAGTAGACAAGAATCTTTTAAATTTACATACAAAGTCCCATGATAAGTCACTTGGGATCCCCCAAAGTAGGAAGGCTGCTTGTGGTTAGAGCTGGGTGAGTCAACGAAACAAACAAATGAGCCCGATGAGGTCAGCCTTTTGGAAAAGGAACAAAGAAAACTGCACCCGAGCAAGAGGCAGCTTACGATGCCAAAGCAGGGGTCACAGAAAGCCCAGTTCTGAATCCTCAAATCTAGTCGTTCTTGATGGGGACAATTCTGTCCAGTGGGGGACATTTGGAACGTCCAGAGGCATTTTTGGTTGTCACAACATGGGGTGGGGGATGCTACTGGCATCCAGTGGGTCCAGGCCAGGGATGCTGCTGACCATCTCAGAGCACAGGACAGCCCCACAACAGACAGTTATCCCTCCCCAAATGTCAATAGTTCTGCAAATGAGAAATGGCTCCAAAACAGTGAAAAATATTTTTCTCTCCTCTTTAAAAGTCCTGGGCAAATGGTTACCTTTAGTCACTGGACAGACATGTCCCTCAGCCCAGAGGGCCACTGGTGGGGACACCTCCTACCTGCAGCGAGGCCAGGCGATCACGGGGTCGGTACTTTTGGCAGGGCCTCTGGGAAGGGACCCCAGCTTGGATGAGCTGCCTGGCTGCCCCAGGACTCTACTCGCCCTTGGCCAAGTGTTCCGGTCCTCAGAACTTAGACCCCTGCTGTTCAGCTCTGAGGAGCTCACAGTGACGCTATGGAAAGCCATGTGAACCTTGTCAGAGCAGACCACCTCCCTGTGGCACATGCTGCACAGGCATCAAGGACCTTTCGCATACTTTCTCTCGCCTGAATAAATAAGAGCCTGGGCCGGCGAAGCCGTCTTTCTGCGTTCCTGACCTGCCAGGCCAGCGGAACATGCAGAAGCCACATGGCCAAGTGCGCGGGGGGATAGGGAAGGGAGAGAGGGGAAGTGTCCACCTTCATATCACATGAAGGCACAGCACAGGGGGAAGCTGAGAGCTGACCAAGACCCCCGAGCTGAGAGTGGCCGGACCCCACTCCGGACCTCCAGAGACAAGCTGAGTGTGGGGGGCACTTGAGTAACAGGATCCGCAGCCTGGTGAGCCCCCAGGGGCCAGAACTGAGTGGAAGGCAGCAGCATCTGGGGTCACCCTAGCTCTTAGCTCCAGGCCCCTGCCATTGAGGGTCTGGATGTGAGTCTCGCATAGACCAAGGCTCCGGAATTATAAGGAGCACATCAGACTCCTGGAGTGTATTCTGGTCTGCCACAAGGCTCAGCCAACAGTTAACAAAAACCACCCCCAAGAGCTGAGTGGATGGGAAGGACACACAACCAGGGAGGACAGTGGCTGCCTTTGGGGAGTTGGGAGTTGCGGGGAAAGGCAGGCCAGAAACGGGCCCAACCCATTAACTTCATCTACCTCGGGACTGTCATTTTTTATGAACATTATTATGAATTTTATAATTTTAAAAGAATATTAAAAACCAAAAACCATGAGGGCAGAATATGTCGTATCCACGCCCAGTCTCCTGGGAATACACCTCACCCGCTCAGGATGCTCTCCACTGCAGTCTTGCACCGGCTGCTGAGCCAGGTCACCAGACCCCAGAAACTGCCCCAGGTGAGACTCTGCGAAGGCCGAAGAGAAAAGGCAGAGGCGATGAGAGAGCGCCTGGTGCTGAACGAGCATCTCCCTCCAGCTATCTCAGGAAATGAGAAAAACAAGCCGCCAGGAGCCCAGGGAGAAGGGAGGCAGCAGGCCTGACACCCCACATCTCCTCCAGCACCCCGAGTAGATAGCCTGTCGCCACCGATGGTCCCCTCAGACCAAGACAAGGTTGTGGATCCATCGCTCACCCTGAGGTTTGCGACGAGGAAGAAAGTTATGCACAGCTAAAAGGCTTTGTCCCCCATCCCCACCTTTAAGCTTGGCACCTTCTCACCACCCCACCTGCTCTCAGTTCCAAAAAGGCACAGCCTCCTTGAGCCGCCCATGCCCACCTCCATCGCACCCCACTTCCCTACCCTCGAACCTGAGCTCTAGTTTTCCATTGCCAGTCTTGCCTCAGCCTCAGGCCTGAGGCTTAGCATTGTTGCTACTGCTCAATCTCTCACTTCTCTCTACCCTGAGAGTTCTGGGCTCCCCTCTGCCAGCTCTGTTCCCTACAGCCTGGTGAGTAACTCTCACGGGTGTCCCCAAGACCTTCCACTTTCCCAGGTTCCCCCTCCTGCAAGAGGCACTCAGACATCCAGAGACAGGGCGGAGCTGGGCAGACAGGGCTGACCCAACAGGACAACTCGCATGCTCTGACATTCCTCAGGGCATCGACTTCCCCAATAACATCAAGAGCAAGACTAGAAATGCAACATCTGGCCATGACAACATCACATTTTAACAATATAGTATACACTGTAAAATGTAAAGAAAAATAGGTAAGTTGATAAAATAATATTCAAAATAATAATCTAAAGTTTGTGTGTGTGTGTCTTTAGCTTAAGAACATACAGGAACAAAGGCAAACAAAAGCAATATTCCCAGTGGGCCAGATGGAGAAGTCACTTTGCTGCCACAGCTCCCTGAGCCGCAGTCTGGGGTCCTGGCACTCTGCGAAGGCTGCCGGCTCTGGGGGTTAACTGATGAGCTGGGCTGCAGGAGGGAAGAGAGTCAGAAGCCAAGCAGATACGAATTCACTGCACCAGGCAGTAAATTAATGGAGGAACCTACTTCCTGCTCTTCGAAGGGAAGGCTCAAGCCTCGAGTCTGTTTCCAAGGAAGAGCACCAGGACCCAGCGTCCAAATATGGTCAGATAGCTCGAGGCTGGTGAGAGAAATTCTAAAGGAGGGATGTTTGTGGACCCCCAAGTGCTGTCCCTCCTGCTTCTGTCCCCACATACTGATGGCCACTCTCCACCCATACCTCAAGTATTCATCATCCTCAGACCTGCCTGACCCCTGGTTCACTGAGAAAACCTGTCCTTGAAGAACGCCAGACACCCTGCCACGTGAAGCAGCTGGCCGAGCAGGAGCCTCGTCCCGTTCAGGGGACTCTGCATCTGAGTGTAGAGTAAATTTGCTACCTGGCTAAGCCAAAAGAAGCTCTAATTTTTAAATTCTGACCACAAACCAGCTCACTGAAGGAGGCTGGGTGGGGGTGGCAGCGTAAGAGGAGATTTTCCAAGATCACAGACCAGGGCCTTCTCCTCACTCGGATGCTGGCTCTCCTGCCCCTATGAGGCCAGTCTCTGCCTTGAGCGCCCTCCCTGCCAGCTTTCCCAAACCCTACTCCTCCTTCTGCCTCGGTCAGCACTCCCCTCCCGGGGAAGCACAGCGCACCCCAAGTACTGCCCTATTAGTGTATTGTTGGTGTCCCCCCGCACACGCTCAGGGCAAGTTTCTGTTTGCACTCTCAGGGGTTAGCACAGTAGATAGGACACAGCAGACACTAATGAAGGTGTGTTGAAGGAGCAAGGACTGCAGGGAGAAGGAAGACAGGCAGGGCTGCTGGCCAGCCTACGCTCAGAATCAGGGACCCCAGGTTCCCGTGCTTCACTAGCTTAATGATCTGGCTGAGCCAAAGGTGTATTATCTGTACAAGACAATGCACAACACAGGTGAGGCAGCAGTGTTTTAAAAACTATAAACATAAGGAATTATGCTTTCATTTTAGACTGCCTTTGAGCACATCTAATTTGTAAGTTAGTGATTTGGACTTTTCATAAGTTTATTTGTACATTGGGTGCTTGGAACTAGGAATACCATGCCCCAAAGCAACAACACCGTGAAGGGTGGGCAGGCGCACAGACTCAGCCAGGTAAGTCAACTGTGTGCATGTGCTCAAAGTAGACCTCAGACATCTGGAAACACGGCTGGTGCCCCCTCGAGGGCATGGCCATGCCTCACTTCACTTTTGTATCCTTGGCACCCAGCGTGGTGGGGGGCCAGGGCAGATACTCAGACACTCAGTGAATGAGTAAAAGAGTGAGGAATACAGCAGCGGCGGTGGCAGCAATATCAAGTGGCTCCGTTATACACCAGGTACTTTCTAAACCCTTTAGCTGCATCCCTCACATAGTAGGCTGACAAACAGACCACCAAAAGATATCCACGTCAAGTCCCTGGAACCTGTGAATGGGACCGCATTTGGAAAAAAAGTCTTTGCAGGTGTGACTAAGGATCCTGAGATAAGGAGATCATCCTGGATAATCTGGGTGGACTCTATAAATCCAATGACAAGTGTCCTTACAAACTGAGGCAGAAGGAGATTTAAGAGGCAGAAGACACAGACACAGAGAAGGTGACAGGAAGACAGAGACTGGAGTGATGCAGCCACAAGCCCAGGAATGCCAGGGCAGCCACCAGCACCTGGAAGAGGCCAGAGAGGATCCTTCCCCTGAGTCTCAAGGGCGACTGCAGCCCTGCCGGCCTCCAGAACGCAGAGGGAAGAAATTTCTGTTGTTTCAAGCCACCCAGTTTGTGGTAATTTGTTAAAGCAGCCACAGGAAACCAACACTCTCCTGGAGTCATCAATTAACTCCTTAAACTGCAGCAGGAGGGGAAGGAGGAGGGTATGGATTTGGGGGGCCGGGGGAGAGAGGAGTAAGAATGAGGCTCTGAGCAGCCCAAACTCCTGTGACCAAGTTCCTGTCCTTCCTCAGAATTATTGTTAGCCCTGCAGAAATTAATGAAGGAAACCTTAACTAAACTGGAGCCAAGAAGGCCTGCAGGGGGAGCCCTCACACCCTATCACACATCGACAATTACCCCAAACAGGAAGAGACAGATGCTTGCATCTTTCACAGAAAGTAATCCTACTTTCCTACTGCAAGATTTCTCTCCCTACCTGGGAACGGCCCAGCCAATGAGAAACACCACAGCTCAGCCAATGAGAAACACCGCAGCTCAGCCAATGAGAAACGCCGCAGCTCAGCCAATGAGAAACACCCCAGCTCAGCCAATGAGAAACGCTGCAGCTCAGCCAATGAAAAAGGCTGCAGCTCAGCCAATGAGAAGCCGTTGCCACCCTGAACTGTTACTTTGCCCCAATGGACTTTCTTGAGAACAGTGCCTCCCTGCTCCTCCTTTTTCTCTATAAAAGCAGCTCCCCTCCTTTGTTTTTTGGATTTGCTTATGATTTCCCACAGCACGCACATCCAGAATTGCAATTCTTTCAGCTATTCCCAAATAAACTCATTTCGAGGGTAAAATAACAGACGAATTTGCTTTTTAAATGGACATCCCCAATACTGTGTTCATGTACTGTTAGTCTCACATCTGTTAACCAATATTCTCCTTGAATAAACAGAGTCACCTTAACGTTACAGTTAGCTGAAATTCAAAATCAAGTAAATGAATGACTAATATTAAACAAAAGCAATGAATCAAAGTAATGCTTTGTTTTCAAATGACACCCACTTCCTTATTCTGATACTGGGGTGGGGGCTGGCTTGCCCTTGAGATACGCTTATTAACTCGCACCTGACACACAATGCTAACCTGGATATAGGGATGGGGGTTTCTGACTCCACAGTAATTTACAAGCAGCAACTCAGACAGGAGGAAAAGGTCTGATGAAGTCAAATTCACCGAGAAAACCAAGCAGAGACAAGTGAGGGGCAGAGAACAATAGAAGAAATGGAAATGCTATGAAACACACTCGCCAACACTAAAAAGCCTTGTGCTCTGAGCCTGGGGCCTTCAGGCGGTTGTTCCACGCTACACAGCCCAGCCGCGAATGTTCAAAGTGATATTCTGGCTCAGCAGGAAAAGGTAAATTGTGTTTACTCTGTTTTAAAAACTATACTGTTCCCTTTGTCTGCCTGTCCCTGCAGTGAACTCCAGGGTGGTCCCCTACGCACGAGGAGTGAAGCCGCCCAAGATGTCCCAGGCAGAGGGTGTCCCACCCTCTCCTCTCTGTTAACTCTGCCCTGGATGTGGTGGAAGGACATGGCCACGTCTGTGTCAGTGGCCAAAACTGCACTGGACACAAAACACAGAAAGACTCACCAAAATGTGCTGGACATGTGAACACAGGAATGAATGAATAAAGAAAGAAAGAAATGAATGGACGAATTTTAAAGTTTTGATTAAATGTCTGAATTCTTCACTGGACTCTCTGTTCTCTCTCTGCTGATTCCTCCTCCTCAAGGTCCTGTGGCTCCATTTCTCTTTCATAAAATTCCTAGGACCATTTAACCATGGAAACAGCCAGGACTGTATTAATTCCCTGGAGGGCGGGTGCTCGAAATCCAGGGGGGGGTCAGGAAAAAATCTAAGAAATGCTGCTCGTGTCCTAACTTTTTTTTTAAGTTGTAAATTGCTGACATGATACAAAACCATAAGGACAAAAGACCCACAGATAGAATTAGAGACTGTGGTGGACAGACCCTCCGGTGGTCCCTGTGATGGTGGCCTCGTGGTGTTCACACCCTTGTGTAGTCCCCTCCCCTTGAGCATGGGTGGGACCCATGACTTACTTCTAACCAACAGAATACGGACCGCAGTTCTCAGAGTGCCTTCACACCCGTTTCTGCTCCCGGGGCACCCAGCAGTCACCCTCCATCTTGGCAGCAGCAGAGTGACGACTGCAGATGAATCACACTACATGCATCCAAGCTGGGGCTCTGCCATAACCACACTTGTGCCCAGCGATGTAACCCCCCTGAGGCTCAGTTTCCTCATGTGTAAAATGGGGACAATAGTAGCTACCCCATCACGTTGTTATAAGGATTAAATAAAGGAAATATTTGAAATGTGCTTAGCACAGTGCACAGCACACAGCAAGAGCTCAATAAATGTTTGTTATTTATGCATTCCTTATTTACCTTCCGTTGTCGTGACTGGACTGGAAAGTCCAGGAGGGCAGCAGTGGTCTGTCTGGCCCACTGTTGCAGAACCTTGAACATGGGGTGGATCCAGGAGTATCTGTGAACAAATGAGGCGTCTCACACCATCCTCCTAGCGACTCTGTGAGGAAGACAGAATGGGGATGATTTATTCCAAGATAAGAAAATGGCTTGAGAGATGTTAAATTCTTGTCCAGTACCCCCGAGGAAATGAGGGATAAAATGAGGACCATCTTACTCCCAAACAATCTTCTTTATATTTCCCCACTGCCTTAACTACAACTCTAACGAAGTTAATTTGACACATATTAAGGATAAATGTAAGTGTTAGCCTCCAGTACAGTAATTAGGCTTAAACGGAAACAATTCACACAAACGCACATAATTAGCACTGTGTGTACACAGTCGAAGCTTGTGTTTCTGGAAGCATTTGAGAGAAGGTGTGATTCTTTGGTGAATGAGAGAGGCAGAAAAGTGTTTGCTTTTTCGCCTTAAACTCAGCATGGACTGATGTGGCTTATGAGTGGCTCTAAGGGAACAGGAGTTTTGAACTGTTCTGGGGTTAAACGGCTTTTGAGGGGTTAGGACAGACCTCAGTGGGTGCCAAAGTGGGGTCAGGCTCGGAACTGTGGGACAGTGGGCGAGGGACCTTATGCTTGAGACAGAGTGGAAAGGGGCTGAAGGCAATTCTCCCTGGTCTGACATATTCCTCTGGGCCTGTCCTGCCTTCTCTCCTGCCCAAAGGCCAAGGCAACTGTCCTCTCACCCTTGCTGAGTCTCTCTACGGCCCAGCCCACATCCCTCGCCTGGTTCTGCCCTGATCAAGGAGGTGGGTGTTCAGGACAGGGAGATGGCTGGGTCGTACCCAGGGTGAGCAAATTCAGCACAGGTCCTCGAGCAGCTGTTTCTCAGCAGATTCTCAGGAATTGTTTCTCTGTCTCTCCGGGTTAAGGTGAGGGATCTGAATCTGCTTCAGGGTTTGGGGAGACAATTCTGAGAACCCCAACCCGCCTTGTGGTGATCCTGGAGGAGAGACTGTATGGATGAAGGGTCGACTGCATGCCTAGGATTTTAAACCTGCTTCACCCCAAGCCCGGCGGTGGGCTTCATAATAAAAGCGGGTTATAGCAACAGTAGCCTCATCCACTTTCATTCCAAGACCATTTTAATTAATTTTGTTGTGAGAGGATGTGACAGCCTGGGAATATGTTTAGCCAGGAATCAATTTGTTTCAAATCCACTAACACTCCTCCCCCAAAGTGGACACACCCCCCTACTGTCAGGTCAGCCCTTTCTCGGCTGGACGGACCCTCCCTTCCTCCGCCCACTCTCCCAGCTACTGAGCTTGAAACTCCACTTTCCTCAGAGGGAGCTGAGGCACACCCAGCCTGCAGCTGATCTGGCAAGATGAGGATGAGCCCTCCATCCAGAGGAGGCGATGGGAATCAGACAGGAGCTGCTGCCCGGTGCTAGGGGAGGCTGGAGAAGTGAGTCAATGCTGTTTTCAGGAAGGGACAAGACAAGCATCAAATGACAGTGCTACCACAGAGGTCAGGGTGGGGCCCCAGGGAAAGACAGGTCGGTTACCGGCTCCATGCATGGGAGCTCCCCACAAGCACTGGGTCAGTTACCACTGCCCACAGACATGGACGCGAGAGCAGAGTGTACTCTTTTTGCATCAGCCCAAGGCATTTTACTCCACTTAAATATCTGCAATACTAGTTAACAACAAGAAAAAATGAAAGCATCAATTTTTAGGAAGGGGAAGAGAGGGATATTTGCAATGCAAAAATCAAACAAACCCAAAATTCCAAAAAGTTCTCCAGATTATACTAGGGGTAGAGAAAAATTCTTCTGACTTAGTGAAGGTATTCAATATCTGTGAAAGTGAAGCCCTTTATCACAGATGATACTCAGAGCTGCCACAGCACCCTGCCCCATGCTTACGTGCTTTAGGTAACTGATTTTCTACTGCGACTGTAGGAAGCGAGTCTGAACACAAGCCCAATTTTACAGATGAGGAACCAAACTCAGGAAGCCATACCATCCTCTCATCCTCAAGGTGTGGTATAAACAGGTGTCTTGGTCCCCTGTCCTAACACAAGAGATGCAGGCAACTTCTTCAGCAATGGCCACAAGTGCGCACTCAGCAAGAACTGCTCGAAGGCTTTGGAGTGAGATGCGCCAACATCACTGCCTAACGAGGGGACGCCCGCAGCCTTCCTGAGCTTCACTTTTCATCTATCAAAAATGAAGATCATGGGGCCAGCTCCGCGGCAGAGCAGTTAAGTTGGCGTGCTCCGCTTCAGCGGCCCAGGGTTTCACGGGTTCAAATCCTGGGCGCGGACACGGCACCGCTCATCAGGCCACATTGAGGTTGTGTCCCACATGCCATAACTAGAAGGACCCACAAATAAAATATACAACTATGTACTGGGGGGATTCGGGGAGAAAAAACAGGGGGGAAAAAAAGATTGGCAACGGTTGTTAGCTCAGGTGCCAATCTTAAAAAAAAAACAAACAAAAAACACCAGTGAAGATCATAATCCCCACACCCTCCCTACCTCCCAGAGACCAGAGAATGTACCGTCAGATGCTACGCCTAGGCTGCTTGGCTCTCCGGCGTGGGTGACAGGAGTGGGCCCAGTGTGCTTGACGTGGTGGAGTCACCCAAGATCCGGCAGGGTGGAGGTCAGGGAATGAAAATGAGGCCTTCGGGGCAGGTTCTCTCACTCTCCTGCCTCTCCCCCTGCCCTCTAGCCCCTGGGAGGCCTCAGCCACTTCACTCCACCAACGCCCCCTTCGTAAGAACCTTCCACCCAGTCCAACTCTGTTATCTGTAACAGACTCCTAAATATGCCTCGTGCATTCCACATTTGGCTAATGCCATTCCCTTCAATTTACCTTTACTTTCTCTACAAATGTCTCAGACCCTGGCTGCTCTCCCAGGCTCAGATCAAATCCATTCCACTTCCACAAAACTGTCTTGGTCTCCAGCCCCATAAGCCCCTGAAATCCCAAACATTTACTAACCTGTTACATTCCCCAGTTGGCCTTTAGGTATTCTGCACTCCACAGCAGTCCTACAACAATGCAGGTATGCATGCATTCGCCCATCCATCCATGCATCCACCCATCCATGCAACTACTCACCCATCCATGCATCCACTCAATAAATATTATCGATCACCTGCCATATGCCGGGTACTGTCCCACCACTTCCCTTGTCCATTCTCTTCCCATCTCCAAGATGACTATTTCCCACCTCCTACTCTCCCTCAAACCTCTACCACTCACTCCCTCAGCAATCTCACCCAGTCTCATAGCATTAGGTACCACCTTAGTCACTGAGACCCGCCCTGACCTCTCTCCTACACTCCAGGTTCCAACACCCAATACCATCTCCACTTGGGTGTCTAACGGGCAACTTAGTGTAGCCAAATCAGAACTCCAGATCCCACAAAAAACCCTATGGCCCGCTTCTCCCAGTTTTTCCCATCTCAGTAAATGATTCACCCATCTGTGCAAGCCACAAACTTCGGAGTCATCTTTGTCTCCTCTTCGTTTTGCTCCATCCCGCCATGTCCATCCAGCAGCAGACTATTGGCTCTACCTTCAAAACCTGCTGCCTCTCTGCCCTCCACACTACAGCGCTAGTCCAAGCCCCTGTGGTTCCAGTGGGACAAGACAGCCTCCAGTAGGTCGACCTGCTGCCACTCTTGGCTCTGTATATTCTTTGCACAACAGCCAGAGTGATAGTTTTAAAACACAAGACCACGAGAGAACCCTCCAAAGGCCGCTGAACATCCCCTATTGGATTTCCTGCTACGTCCTCAGGGCATACAAGCCCTCCATGATCCGGCCTCTGCCCGACTTCACCTGTTGCCACTCGCCTCCACCCTCACTGGCTTGCTTGAAAATTTGTCAAATGCACCAACACAGGACCTCTGCCCTGGTGGCCCTTCTGCCTGAAAAGCCGCCGCTCCCCTCAATGACTTACCCGCCTGCCTGGCACTCCTCTCCCTCCTACCCCTTCAGAGCACTTATCACAACCTAACATTGCTTTAAATATTTATTTTGTTCATTTTTCACCTGTTTCCTCCATCAGAAGATCAACTCCACAAAAGCAAGGATTTGGCTATTTGGTTTGATGCTGTATTCCCAATGCTAAAATAATGCAGAGACAGGGTCGGGCCCAGTGGCTGAGTGGTTAAGTTCACGCACTCCACTTCGGCGGCTTAGGGTTTGCCAGTTCAGATCCCGGGTGTGGAGCTATACGCCACTCATCAAGTCATGCTATGGCAGCATCCCACATACGAAGCGGAGGAGGATTGGCACAGATGTTAGCTCAGGGCCAATCTTCCTCTCCAAAATAATAATAACAATAATGCTGGTACATAGCAAGGACTTGATAAATATCTACTGAATGAATGAATGAGTCCTGCCTAGTTGTTTCCTTACTAGATATGTCTGATCTCCCCTCACCTGAGGTTGAGCAGCCTATGACCAGGGGCAGCATCGTGTTCATCCTTTCACCTTCCTACGCCTCCTGGCCCGGGAGCCAGTTACAAGAGCAGGTACAGGCCTGGGAATGACAATCAGGCTGCACGATCAATGGGAAGTGCTGCCTGGCATGATGTGACGAGAAGGACCCGGAGGCCAGTCTAGGTATAGCATTATCGATTTCTGATGTGGGCCAAGGGCCGGAGGTGGGAAATAAAAGTGCAGTCTTTGGGGCTGCCAAGCCTGTTAACCCGGGGATCCTTGAGGCTGGAGAGAAAGCTGAATTGGCAGGGAAGGGCAGGCCAGTCCTGGCCAGTCCTCAGGTTTGGGAAGCTAAGGAGATAGGCCACTAACCCACAGGGCAGCAGATGCCAGTGGGCCCCAGGATACCAGGTGATGCTGCCCCATCAGCCCTCCGCCCCTGGAGAGACCCTCAAGCCCACCATCTCGGCCATTACTCCACAGCACTTGTGGCTCATGCAAGACACAGAAGCTGAGGGGAGCAGCCACTGAGCTAAATGTCTCTCAGACCTGGGGACAGAGGCAGAAATGGCCCCACATAACTTAGAGTGGGCCACTTTGGCCTTTTGATGTGACTCTTGGCATCTGATAAGAGTTCCACAGACACTTATCCAGGAGGTCTAGCCACTCCTTCCTGCAGGAGACCAGCCTGGATGTAACAGGAGGGGCAGGCCCTGGGGTGTTCTGCACAGCCATGCTATCCCCTTGCTCCCAGCCCCCCACCAGGCACAGAAACAGTCAAGCTGCTGGGGCACATGCCCTACATCCCCCTAACCTGGGGCCACCACACTGCCACCTGCTCCTCCCTGCCAGCAGGGTGAACTCCCAGAAGGCCCTCCCTTGCAGTCTCCATCCTGGCCTGCAGCTCCCTGGCTGGACAGTGCTCCGGCCAGCAGGGGGGCTCGTGGTCACTTGGGGACAGGAAGGCTGAAACCCCTTTTCCTGTTCTTCTCTTTCAAAGTTGGCAGACCTGACCTCTTTCATAACATTATTTTAGTGACCGAAGCACTTTTGCATCTGAGATTTTCCGCAACCACTTTGTGGAGCTGGTCTCAATGGCCCCACTTTCAGGAAATGGAGGTATTTGCTCCCTTCTCGCAGTGTAAGCAGCGGCAGGAAAGCCAAAGGCCCCGTTTCCACGCCCAGAGGAGCGAGCCCTCCCGCACCCACGACAGAGCTAGGAAGAAAGAACCAGCCATGCAAAAGCCAAAAAAGGAACCCTTTCTCTCTCCAGAGATTATGAAATCAAAGAGCATTTTGTTGCTTCTTGGAAATTACTCTCCTTATGACTTGGAGGCCACACAATTCAACAGGGCTTCCATCATCATCATCATCATCATTATTAAAACATTTGGTTTAGTTCTCGCCTCCTTTTCGAACTTTCACACAGAGAACACAAGCGTTTACCTGCGCTCACCCAGGACCGGACGAGCAGGTCGCGCGGGCTTCCAGCCCCCTCCTTCCCGGGGCTTGGCTGCAAGACTCCCGCAACATCTCGAAATCCCCCCAGATCTGCGCGGTCACTGTGGGAAGGAGGCCGGCTCTGACAAGCCCAGGCAAGCCCAGGCAGAGCCCGCTTCTGGTCCTCCCTCCTGCGCTCACCACCCGGGCCCGGGGAGGGAGAAGCCTCTCGCCCGCCCAGATCCGGGGAGTCAGCTCGCACCCGGGACGGGGCGCCGGCATCTCCTCCACCAGAAAAGAAAAAGGGCCAGGTGGGGAAAAGAGGAGCGGGTGGGGGCGGCGCCAGCTCGCGCGGGATTGGGGTGGCGGCGCAGCGGGCGCCGGGCTCACGTCGGGGGATGGGGTGTGCTCACTGCCGGAGGCCAGGGCCGCCGCGTCGGGGCGCGCTGCAGGGCAATGGCGCGCGCCTGGCCGTGGAGCAGGTTTCCCGGGCACAGGGTCCGGGCCCCGTGCCCCTCCACCGCCGCCGCCTGCCCGGGCTGGCGCTTCCCTGGCCAGAGCGCCGACTTTGCGCAGCGCCCCTCGCCTCCGCCCCCCGCCGAGTCCCGGGGCGCGCCTCCCAGAGCCGATGTCCGGGGCTCCACGGCCATCGCGACTCTTGCGCAGGCTCCTCGCCTGTCCGCGGCGGGACCGAAGCCCAGGCGGGCCGAGGGGGTCCTGTAAGAAAACAAACGGAATCCACGGGGACGCTCGCCGCGACGCCCAGCCCCCGGGCCTCTCCCCGGGAACAGGGAAGAAGAAACCTGCGTCCCGGGCGCGGGTGACGGACGTGTCCCGGGTCTGGACCTGTCGTCTCCACGACATTGTCAGCCTGGAGAGCTCAAAGGTCCCACGCAGCCCCAGATTCAAGGAGATGAGAAAGGACTTCTAGTGCCAGAAACGGGCACCCCACGCGGCCACCGCCTGCCGGCCCGGCGCCCCGCCCCCACTCACCGCGCCCCCAAGTTCCGGCGCTGCGGGCCGCTGGGGTGACACCGTTCCGTGCGGCCCGGGGCGCAGGAGCAGGCGTGGGGCACGGCCGAGGCGCGGCGCTGGGGAGCCGGGTGCTCCAGGCGGGGTCCGTGAGCTGGGCAGGGCCCTGGCGAAGCGCCCCGCACCCGCCTAAAGGTTCCCGGAAACAAAAACGCGGACGCGGGTCCCAAACTTGAAGTCGCAGGAAGGCACCCGGCAGCGCGGGAGATGCGCACCTCCCATTTCTCGCCGTTTCCGCGCTACCGTGCGCGTGGAGCCGGGCGCCCTCGGGTTTGGTGGGGACGCACGTGCAGGGGCGGCCCTGGAGACCCCGCCCCCCGCCCCGCTGTGCGGAGAGGGGTCTCCAGCCGTCATCCCGCCCCCAAGCATCACAGATCCCACCCAGTCCGACCTGGTCGGGACTTCGGGACCTTTGGGAGACAAACCACCACGCAGCCCGCAGCGCCCAGGTACGATGGGGCAAGGAGTCCCCGGGTCTCCCTCTGCTCCAGGTGTTTGTGCCCTCGGGGTTGTTGTAGGACAGAAACCGCTTCATCAGGAGCAGACCCTCCTCGCAGACGCACACCTACACACACTCGCGGGAGTCTGCGGGATGCGCCGGCGACCCGGCAGGCACGGTCTCCTCCACACGGACAGAACTGAAGGGCGAAGGCCTCCTTGGCCTCAGGAGGCAAGGGCTCCCTGCAGGGAGAGCGGAAACTCATTCGTCCTGCACTGAGAGAAAACGGTCCTGAGAGGAGGACTGGAAAGGGCTGTTGCCAGATGTGTAATCCCATTTGGGCACACCGGAGGGAGCGAGTGGAGGCCAGGTGTGAGCTGCCGCATCTGACACATTAGGATCCCGAAGCTCACAGGGATGAATCTGTGTGGAGCTCGTGTTTCCCAGACTTTTCCAGGGATTCTAGAACAGTCCTAGAGAAGGAGAGAGCCAGCCGGCAGGTGAGAATGTCCAGGTACAGGCGGATGGCTGCAGGTCAGGCCTACCTTTCCCCACCACCAGCAGTGCAGGGGAGGGGACAATTCCCCACCGACCCTTGCCTCCCGGGGTGGCCATCACCACAGGGTAGATGGGGTGGAGAAAGCCTTCGAAGATCCTCAAAGACTCAGGAGGATTAAGTGAGGCAGGTGGCTCTGGAGGCAGCACATGGCGAGGGAAGGGAAAAGCAGGTTCTAAACCTGGCTCACTGTGTGACCTTGGGCAGTAATAATAATAACAGCTAACTTGCCCTGAGCACCCTGTGTGCCTGCCATCATCCTAAACCCTGCCCAGGGAATCTCACCCAATCCTCAAAACAGTCCTGGGAGATGTCCTAGCACTGCCCCATGTACAGATGAGGAAATGGAGGCTCAGAAACTTGGCTGCCATCACAAGGAGGAGAGAGAGGTGGAACCAGGACCCAGACCCATGCCTTTCAGATCCCCGAGCCTCACTCTTTAAGCACCTGCCATCTTGCCTCAATTTGGCAAATTGCTTAGCCTCTCCAGGCCCCGGTGTCCTCATGTGTGCAGACAGCGGTCAGGCTCATGGTATGGATTCAATAAATAATATGGAATGAATGAATGACCACCCCCCACCCCCCAGGGCAAT
This sequence comes from Equus asinus, assembly GCF_041296235.1. Taxonomy (NCBI): domain Eukaryota; kingdom Metazoa; phylum Chordata; class Mammalia; order Perissodactyla; family Equidae; genus Equus; species Equus asinus. Next base: position 107,127,026 of record NC_091794.1, on the reverse strand, counting down.
TGTAAGGACTGCGCTGGAGAGAGCGTCTGCACACACGGGGCACTTTCAGGCATTCACCAGCTCATCTAAGGAAACTCTGGGGCACTGGGCCCTGAGGAAGCTTGGGTTCTCTGCTCCATGTGTGTAGACACCTGGCAGCGTTCACGTCCGAGAGCCTCTGCCCTCCTTCGTCCTTTCCTCTTGCTTTCCTTTCAGAGCCACCAAAATGCCTTGACCTGGACAGCTAAAAAGGTAAATGAATGCATTTGGAGACACCAGACTTTGGCAAACAGAACTGAAAGAACCAGATTCCTATCCACTTTTCCATCCAGAGAAGCCAAACCACATCCAGGCCTCATTTTTTTTTCTTTAAGCATTTTTGTGTGCGTGAGGACTGTTTTACAAAGGCCTCTCTCTGTGCCAAAGTCTGTCTCGTCTCTCCCCAGCCCTGCCAGGTGCACAGCCCATCTGTGTTTCCTCTAGAACCCATCCAGCACGTGGACATACATACGCCCCTGACTCACAAGCCGGAGAGCAACGGAGGTAGCGTGGACAAGCCTCAACTTCTGCCCCCCGCGGGGCGCTGCACCTGCGTCCCCAGACCCAGCGGTGAAACAGGGCACCCAGGAGGCATTCAGGTCTTAATTTAACCACAGAGACCCGAGGAGTCCTGCTTCCCAGTCAACCTACCGATGGATCGCGTCCAAAAATGTGAATGACAAAAAGGAAAACAATGTCCTGGGATTAGATCATGGTGATGGTTGCACAATTTCGTGAATATAATAAATCCCACTGAATTGTACACTTTTTAATGGTAGAACTTATGGCATGTGAGTTATATCTCAGGAGAAAACAAACAAACAAAAAGGAGCCCCCATTCCTCCTTACTGGCTAGACATACTCGGCATGAAGCCGGCAGGACGGAAAGCCCTGCACCTTGGTCAACGCTACCTCCCTCACTTAGAAGATGGAATCCTGGTTGTGGGTGACTCAGGAGGGTCAGCATCCTATGGCTGCAGTGGTTTTCGGCCAGGGCCCTGAGGCCAAAGCAGCCTGTCTCTTAGGCCCTTGAAGATGGGACTGTAGCTACAGGGCCTCGGCCCGGACCCTGCAGAAGAAAGGGGTCTTGCGGGCTGGGGCTTTCTTCATTGTGGCCCCAACATCAGAGACTTACTCCGTGGGGTGATGGTGTACGGGCCAGTGTGTATTATGTGGCATGGGTGGGGGGGTGCTCCAGGGAGCCCACCTAGCACTGACAAAGCCCTGTGTTGGCAGGCGCAATTTTCAAGGCCCCATCTCTGAAGAAGGAAGCCCAGCTTGGTGAAGAAATCACCACCGGATTAAAAATAACAAATAAATGTAAAGAGTCAAAATGCTGTATAAAGGGGAGAATTGCTTTGAAGTATTTCCTCATTGCTATGCTGACTAGACATTTTAACTAAACATAGCTTTAAGGTTCTGTTTATTTTCCAGCTCCTAAAGTCACTCTTTGGCTCATGCATCAAATCAACCTTTTTCCTAACTGAAGACAGAGAGAGATCAATTCTTAGGAGTTATCTATACATGGATGGACCGATCTACAGCTATTTAATACATATACATACATACATTATTTAGCTCCCATTTGTCAAGTCCTCATTATGCGTGTGACAGACTTACGGGTTTTGCAGACTTGCTCTCCTTCAATCCCCAGCAGCTCTATGAAAGCCCCGGTGTTAGGCCCGTTTAGCAAGTGATAAACTGAGTCTCAGAGAAGCTTCAGTCCCTGTCCTTGTCTAAGGTCCTACAGCTTGAAAGCGACAGACCTGGGATTTGGACCTCTGCTGAATCCCAAAGGCAGGGTGGTTAACCTCAGAACACAGGAGCATGATTTGACAAGGTGGCCTGCACCGTGGGAAACTCCTCCATTGTTATTGGAACAAGTGAAAACTCCCCGACCTTGCATGCGGAGAAGTGAGACTTGCCCAGGTCTCTTGGCTGCTGCAGCTTTCAAAAATACACGTGACTGCTACCTCCCATTTCTCCAGCTTAAAGTGGAACATAGGGCCAATATCCTATTAATGTCCAAACTGTTCATGGTCCCAAGGTCCCGCCCTAAGGACTGTGGGAAGGTCGAGGATCCCAGCTGCCAAAGAATTCTGGGAGCAGCAGCTCACCCCAAGGATGCCAGTCGTGGCTATCACCCCCACAGTCCCTTCAGAAGAGATCTGGGATGGTCAGGTAGCAATCGGCTGGTTTTCCCAGGTGCAGTTGGGCAGGGTAATGGAGGAGGATGTCCCCCTGTCCCAGACAGGGCCAACCCACAGCCCTCCGTGTCACAGCTCTTTGGAGACATGAGTCTTGCCGATCCACACATTGGACGATTCAACAAACACAGATTAGGGGTCTCTCTTGGCCAAGCTCGGGCCCAAGTGCTTACAATAGTATCTTGTTTAATCCTCACAGTAACCCTAGGCTTTTATTCTCCCTGTCTCACAGATAAAGAAACTGAGGCACGGAGGGGTTACAGAGCTCACCCAAGGTTATGCTGCTAGTTAGCAGCAGAGCTGGGTTGTGAGCCCAGGCAGTCTGGCTTTAGAGTCTGCCGTCAATCACCAACAAATGCTGCCAGGGTGCTGAGTCCACCCCTTCTCTAGGACGTCCTAGTCCCTGGGGTTGGCTTCAGATGATTTCGTTCCCCAGACACCTCGCCCTTTGAGGTGCCCTGCCTCCTGTCGGCTGACATCGGGGCCATCCCAGTCTATCCAAGATGGTCCAAGGTCTGGGACTCCACCTTCTTTTTCCCAAGGCCCATTGGCCCCACTTCAAATTTCCAGTCACCTTCTCACTGGGGGAGGGAACGCAGCTCACCTGGCTACAGCCCTTCCTCAGCCAAACACTTCCAGCCTTCCCCTGTCCTCAGAACCCAGTGTCAAAGGGACGCTTGAGTGGTTCTTCCTGTGACAAAGATGGCCTGCTCCAAGACAGCTGCAGGACTCCCCTGCCAGAAACAGAAGCAGCACACAACTTTTAAAGAGCAGTTTCTCTTGCTAAATAAAAAGGGCTGGGGGGCCCAGCCGGTGGCGCACTGGTTGAGTTCGCACGTTCCGCTTCTCAGTGGCCAGGGTTCGCCGGTTCGGATCCCGGGTGCGGACGTGGCACCACTTGGCAAACGCCATGCTGTGGTAGGCATCCCGCATATGAAGTGGAGGAAGATGGGCATGGATGTTAGCTCAGGGCCAGTCTTCCTCAGCAAAAAGAGGAGGATTGGCAGTAGTTAGCTCAGGGCTAATCTTCCTCAAAAAACAAAACAAAAAAGGGCTGTTCTATCTCACCAGGTACTGTCCCACAACATATAGGATAATATCTATTACATAATATATAACACATGTCATATTATATGTAATATACATGTTTAAGTATATATATATTATCTATTGCTCAAGATTGGTGGTTCTCAACTTTTTTGGGGTCACATAATCTTTTGAGAATCTGATGAAAGCTATTAACTCTTTCCAAGAAAAAAAAACACCAACTTACATCACACAAAAATTTATGTACAGCTTCAGAAGATTCCTCACCTGTCTCCTCCCGACCCCCTCCTCCTGACAAATTTAAAAGGTTAAAAACATCGTGGTGCCATCCAACAGAACTTCTGTAAGGCTGGCAAAGTTCTGTCTGCTGTCCAATACGGCAGCCACCAGCCACATGTGACTATCGGAATAACGAACTAAATAGATGTAACGTCCAGTTCCTCAGTGCATCAGCTCGTGTGGGTAGCAGCTACTGTAGTTGCCAATGCAGCTCTGAAGTCTATCCTGAATCATCAGAAAATTGCAAACCTGGGCCGTGTCACAGGTTGGCTTGTTGTCACTGGCTTACACTGAGGGGCCTTATGAGAAAGAGCCCTAGGACGGCAGCCTCCCACCACTGTGCTTGCTGTAAGACACTGTTCATTATGAAGCATAATAGGTTTGGTAAGAGTCTCTCCATGACAATCTACTTTTGGGGTCTGGGATCCCCAAATGCAACATGGTAAGGAGACTTTTATTTGGCCACCAAACTGTCCTTCAACTAATTGTTGAAGGTTGAAGGTCTTTCAGTATCAAGCCAGCCAATGTGCTTTGGTTATAATGCAGCTGTCTGCATATGAACACGAGTGTTTGAAAGGTAGTGGTGTGACTGAGTTTGGGCAAAATATTTTGAAGAGTCTAATGGGTCACTTGTGCCAGGCAGCCCAGTGCTGAATGCCTGGCAGCTCACAATAGGACCAGAACTAGATCTGGTTAGCCCTGTAGACTAACGGCCTGGGGGCTGTCTCTCTGCAATCGCTGGAGACAAGAGGACAGGCACCCTGGCCCTGCCGCTGCAGCTGCACCTGCTGAGACCTATGCAGAAGCGATGGGCTTCCCCTGAGACTGTGAGCCCTTCAAACTCTGAAGGCTGCTAGGCCAGTGCCACCTGCTTTTTGCTGCCATGAGCCTGAGTCTGACAGATCCTCTTTCTTGCTTACTGGGTCCAGGGAGGCAGCATTAAAGCTTGCTTTCGTTCTTCTCATACCTTGTCAAGGTCACCGATGACCTCCACATTGCTAAACCCGATGCTCAATTCCAAGTCTCCATTTTGCTTGACCCATCAGCATCATTTGATACAACTGGTCCCTCCCTGATCTTTGAAACTCTTTTTTCCTTTACGTTTTTGGATACCACCCTCTCTTGGTTCTCACCTACTTCACCGACCACTTCTTATCAGTCTCCTCTGCCCGTTCCTCCCCCCACCTCTACTGTCCTGGGGTTGGAGGACCCCACGGCTCCGCCCATCCGTACACACTCCCTGGGTGATCTCATCCAGCCTCATGGTTTCTCAATCACATCTGTACGCTGACAACTCCCAAATTAATATATGTAGCCACAACCTCTCTGCTGACCTCCAGACTCTGATGGCTGACTGCCAATTCAAAGTCTTGTGGATGTGGACTAGGAATCTGAAAAATGTGATATATGCCAAATTAAAGTCCTGATTGCACCCTGACTCCCCAGATGCTCCTCTGAAGTCTCCCCCGTCTCCATACGTGGCAACTCCATCCTTCCTTTTGCTCTGGCAAAAGTCCTTGCAGTTCACCCCTGACCTGCGTCTCTCTCCCTCTACATTCAGTCCATCAGCAAATCCTGCTGGCTCCACCTTCAAAATACAGCCTTTCTCGGCTTTTTCTCATCATATCGTGTCTTCCACTCGTGTCCAGCCACTGTCACTCTCGCCTGGATGACTGATGTTCAAGCCACTGTCATTCTTGCCTGAATGTCACGGCCTCCCAAATGGCCTCACCTGGCCCTTTTTCCCCAAAGTCTGTCCTCAGCGCAGCATCCAGGAGTGACCTATTTAGAATGAAGTTTGATCACATCGCTCCTCTGCTCAAAACCCTCCAGCAGCTCTTCACTCAGCTCAGAGTCAAAGCCAAGGTCCCTTCTGTGGCCTAAAAAGTCCCTTCTGTGACGCGACTCCCAACTAACTTTACCTCATTTCTCACTGCTCTTTTTTGCTTACTCTGTTCCAGCCACACCGGCCTCTTGCTGATGTTGGAACATACCAAGGAGTCCTCTCCTCCTCCCTGAAGCCAAAGAGACAGCACTAGGCCCCTGGGGGCTGACATGCACCATCATTAGTCACCACCTCCTCATCACCACGCGCAGTGAGAACCAGAGGCTGTAACCATCAAGCCAGTTTCCATCCCGGGCCCCCAGGTAGACATCAGAGGTAACAATACTAAGGAGGTCTTTAGGCCCATGGTTATAATACTTATTTCTTACAGCCAAAGGGCTATAGAGGCAACAAGTAACAATCCTCTCCTCATTCAGAAAATATTAACATAAACACTTTATTTCTATTGCAGATAACCACATTATTCTATTGATTAATCAGAAAGAAGAAAAAAAAGGAAAAGTAACCCATGCCAGTAGGAAATGTGGATTGTTCTATGGAAGAGAGGGTCATCCATTGGAGTGTGGGTTGAAGAGAATTCCAAACCTGGGCTTTGCGATCGTGGAGCAGGGAATGCTATAGAAACGCCAAGGACGGCTGGGGCCCTTGCAAAACAGGGCAGATGTTAAAGAGACACAGTAATTGGTGGACTGGGCTGTCCATCTAAGGTAAGTCTACTCTAAAAGATAGCCGAGGCCAACAGAAAAAGAGCCAGAAAGAAAGGCACCCTGATCCTAGAGTATATAAATATTTCCACCATGAGGACCATGGGGATGATTCTCATGAATGATGCAGGTCAGTGTTCTTGGTGGAACCCCTTTTTCTCTACCCAGCCACATCAACACTCCTCCTCAATCCTTTTGGCAGACGCTACCAAGTGATGTACTTGTAGTCATTGCCCCTTCCATTGAAGTTAGCTGCGGATTAGCACCACCCAGGTCTTTCTAGAAATAGGAAGAATGCTTAGCACAGCCCTCAGAAAACTGTGTGTTGCAGGCATCCAGATTCCTGGCTGAAAGATATAAGGCACTCACAGGACTTCTTTGCTGGAGCCGTGTCTCTTCCACTTGCCTAGAGGGAACACCTTGGGAGAGCAGCCACTTTCGGCCTCCAGGGACCTGAAGAAGCCAAGAAAAAAAGCAGTTATGAAAAGCAAACCAATTCCAGGGCCAGTTGCACAGGAGGTGGCTTGGAGACCTGGCAGGTCTGCTCAAGTATCCCTCAGCAGCCTTCACTCCAAAGCGGGATTTTGCTGGTAGGAACCTCTCCTTCGAGTCAAGGCACTACAGTCTTCAGGAAATGGCTGAGAGGAGCCTGTGCCTTCCAGGAGCTTATGTGCACTTGGATCCCCAATAGAATTTGCAAACTTCTAAGGCAGAAGAGAGGGACGAGATGGCTCAGACACGACACAATGTGGCGCTCAGGCTGAGCAGAGGTGCTCAGAAGAGGTTCATTGGTGACCTGAGGTGCCTCTGAACCTACGGGGTGGCCTGGGAGGCCATCAGGGTGAAGACGAGCATCAGAGACAAGCTTGGCCCATTTCACAATGCTATCACGAACCAGCCTTATCTTACTCCTCCCGTTTTGAAGGAAAAACAAATTTGTACTTTAAAAAAAAAACAACACTTATGCTTGGTTCACTCCCTGTTGTGAAATAAGCACTTATTTATTACACTGTTGTGAAATAAGCGCTTATTTATTACACAGAAGGAAGCCTGATATCCCTGAGACCTTGAATGGACCATTTACAACCTTTGGGCCGCAGGGCAAGGGGACCTTCAGACCACAAAGGGGCGATGCCTTGCGGTGGCAGGGCCCTTCAGGAGGCATGAGAAACCCAGGCTACGGCCATGTCTTAGCGGACCTGGGAGTTTACAAAGTGAAGAAATATCAAAACAGGGTTAGAAAAATGCACATTTTAAACATTTAAAATTTAAAAACAGAACGCTTTTAGCGCACACACACAATCCAAATACAATAGAATCGTGCTGTTTACTAGAAATGGTGTAAAAAATCTGAAGGCCCTTTTTGGACAAGAAGTTCAGGCCAAACACCCCACCCCCCAGCAGAGAGACCCTGAAGCAAGATGCCCCAAGAAAGCGAGCACCAGGCCTTCAGCCGGCCCTGCAACAGGACCCTGAGCCCCAGGACTGGATGGGGCAACTAGCGATGCTTCTAAACTCAAGTGAGCCAGCACCCTGGCCCAATCTCCAAGTGTCCACTCTTGACCAGGACTTGGCTCAAAGAGGAAGGAGGAAAAGGCAGAACTGGGACCGTCAGCTCTATCATTGAGAAGTGTCCCCACGCCTTGTTGCTTTGCCACCCTTCTGTCACACAGTGAAATGCTGTTGATTTTTAAAGGCAGGGACCATATCCTGTACTGTTCGTACCTACTCGCAGCCCACATTCTCACGTCAGTGGATGCCCAATAAATGCCTGTTGGGTTGAACCGAATTATCAAGAAGGTACCATCAAGAATTCTTTGGGGGGCCAGCCCGGTGGCACAGCAGTTAAGTGTGCATGTTCCGCTTCTCCGTGGCCTGGGGTTCGCCGGTTCGGATCCCAGGTGCGGACATGGCACTGCTTGGCACACCATTCTGTGGTAGGCATCCCACGTATAAAGTAGAGGAAGATGGGTACGATGTTAGCTCAGGGCCAGGCTTCCTCAGCAAAAAAGAGGAGGACTGACAGTAGTTAGCTCAGGGCTAACCTTCCTCAAAAAAAAAAAAAAAAAAAGAATTCTTTGGCAAATCTAATGATTTTACACTGCCAGAGAGTCAAAAAGCTATAGGTTGCCTATGGTCCCATTTGAGACGACCCTTGTCAAATTTCTTGGTTAACTTTCTCCACTCCTGTCGAGTCAACCTAAACACCACCTACATCACCACAAGGGGTCTGGGAGCTCCCCTGCTCTGCAGCAATGACCTCGACAAGCATTTGCTGTGTACACACGAACATGTACAACACAGCCTTGTACTGCCCTAAACTGGAAGACTAAGGAGTTAGCACCTGTATGGTCTACATAATCTACGAAACAAGAGCAATCGATAAAACGTATTCTACCATGGAGAAGAGAGATAATCTCATGATACAGGAAAACAGGCTGTCTTCTGGATAATGGCAGAAATTCCCCCCGAGTAGCTGAAGGGTCTGAGCACGCAGCATTTTAGCTTCAAGGGTCTTCAAATCGGTTCTACTCACAACACCAAATCAATGTTAAACAAGAGGAACTGTTTGGGAGGAAAGAAGGAACTCACTGGGCACAAAAGTCAGCTGAGATTCCGAATAGAAACCCCCAAACAAGGACAGAAAGGCAGACCACCAAGGAGGAGGCTGGTAGGAAAGAAGGGGACCAAACCCAGTGGCTGATCCAAAGGTCTGGGTTTGCGACCATCCTTCTGTAACACTCCTCAAGCAAGAGGCAGGCACAAGGCCCAACCCGAAACCCAAAGGTGGCCTGAAGACCTTGCAAATGGACCAGAATGCTCAGGTCAGCATTGCTGGTGGCCCATCCCAATTGTCCTTTGGTACCCTGTTCAAGGATGGCCAGCCTTCCCTGGGAATATTGCTAAATTTCCTCAGATAACAGATGTACAAACGACGCATCAAGCCTACTCAAAGAAAGGATGACAATGAAAGCCACAGCGCACCCCTGTAGTGTGTTCAACAGAACTTTATAAGAGGCCAAAATGAAATGTGGAGTGACCTAGGAGATGACACACATCCTGAATGGCAAGGAAATTTCTAAGTAAACTTTCTGTTTTTACCAGTTGAAAATTCTTCTGCCTGAACGCATGGAACTAAATAAAGCTAAAACCCGGGCTCTGCAAACCACCCAGCTGGGCAGGGATCACTGGGTCTCCTTCCTGCGTCCTCTGGAGCCCTCTGCTGGAGGAATTCTGAATTACAGCACTAATAACCCACCCGGGAGCCCCCAGACTCAAGGGGCCCGGATTTCTGAGAATTGAAAAGAGGAACAACTATAAGGAAGTCCCATGTTTTCTCCTCTTGGGACTTTGTGCAGTGAGAGTTGTAAACCAGAGGTGCTGCAAACCTGCTCAAGGGCACTGTTCAGATCTCAGAGCAGAACTACCTGACGTCCTGTAAATTATGCCTCTGGTTCTTAACACCCCAGGTCCGTGTCACCTCCCAGTGCCCAATTTCCTTACCTTGTCCTACTTCACCTGAGTTGGGGCGCCTGATGGGTCCAGGGCTGATGATTTCATCCTTGTCCCACATGCCAGGTCAGAACATTTTCCAGGGACTCCCAGGTCTGCCCTGAGCGTCCCATGTCCTTGGGCAAGTCAGTTAATCTGTGAGCCTCACCATCCTCATCTCTGACTCTGGGCCTTGGACCAGATGATTTCTAAGTATCTTGCATTTGTGGGGTTAAAGTTCACATGCACAAAAGGAAAGACAGGTTCTGATCCTTAGTCAGATCTGCAGAGAATGAGAATAGCTGAGAAACTGCTGACTCTGCATTGGGCGAAAAGCAAAAACAGTCCATGGGGAAGTGTCATGGGTCAGGATCCGGCCCTGGAGCCCTGGGATCCCAGCAGCACCTGGAGCCTTTTCCTGCCCTCCCCCACCTGCCTCCCTGGTACTCCTTGTCTTCGGGATTCAGGGTGCTGCCACCTTGCCAAGAGAGCATCACCAGTGTCCCATTTCCAGTCGATGCCCAGGCCCATCATTTGTTCTCAAGGCTCTCACCTTTTCTTATGTCTTAGTCCCCGGAGAAGCCACAGGGACTTGGCTGGCCAGTTGGCTCTGCCTGGAGGGTGCAGGCAGTCCCCTGGAGAGCGGCCTGTCCCCATGTCCTTGGCAGGAAGACTGGCAGCCGCAGTGCTGTGCCTGTCCCAGGTTGAACAGGAGGGCTCCTGGTGTCATTCTGGACAGGCCTAAAAAACTAATGACATCAGCACAGAGCAGGGTCTGCAGGCCCCACGACCCCTGCCATCCCCTGCCCCTTCTCCGCTTCGACCTCCCTCCTCCTCCCAGCGCAATGCAGGCTCCCAGGGCAGCCTCCAAGGTGAAGACACTAACGCGAGCGATGGGAAGAAGCGGCCGCCAGTGCCAAGGCTGTTCCTGTGGAAGTCCAAGGTCCAGGTCAGTGAGAGGCAACAGTCTCTGAACTGTGTCACACCCGTGAACATCCCCAGAAGAGCAGGCTCCTGTGCGCAGCGTGACATCACTTCCCATCTTGTCGGGAGACAGGGCTTCTGCCAAGGAACCAGCCCCTGGGGACAAGTCGGGCAGCATTTTCATGCTGCTGGCATAATTGAGACCTGCACCAGAGGCTGCTATTCAGGGCACAAGGTGCAGTCTGGACCCCCTGGGGCTGCTCTCTCTGTCCCTAGGCCCCTGGCTCCTGCCACCTAAGCCCCTCACATCACCCAGGAGGGTCAGCAGCTACTGCACCCCACCCACATTTGCTGGCTCAGCTTCCCTCTGCAGGGGAAGCTGGACTTCCTCTGGATCCAACCTTAACCTTCCACAACTAACTCCATGACACTGGGGACAAAACCTTCTCCCACCGCCTTTGTACCCCAAACTGTCTCCATAGGCTTTCCCAGGAATCCTGAGTGGGAGCATTCAAGGGTGTGGTCCCAGAGGGTCCCTTTGCCCTCACCCAAGAGGATGCCTGAGTTGGGAATCCTTTCCTTACCCCCCAACTGGAATGGCAGCCCCGCTTTCCAAACTGGCGTCCACGATTCAGAGTAGGAAGTCCAAAGCCAGGGCCCTGGACACGGCTTCCCTGGGTTCCTCGCAAAGCCTTCACCCTCCTAACCCTTCCGAGGAGCTGCACATCTTGTTCTTCTCCCGAGGTTCCCAAAAATCACGCCCCACACCTGGTGGGTGCTCCATACAGAAGCATTTGAGAAAACGGCCCGTCCAAGGATGCCCGCCCGAAGGCAGTCGGTACAAGAGCTCCGTTTGTCATCCTTCGCGCCGTGGAAGACTTCCTCCTGCCCCAGCCCTCAACTCCGGTGAAGTAGAGTCGTGAAGAAATCGTTGTATAAACAAAGCCAGAGTCTCACTCACGCACCAATCAGGGACGGGGTCCTGTCTCGGCGCGGGCTGCGCGCAGCCGCCGGGAGGTGGCCGTCGGGACGTGAGCGCGCCGCCGGCAGCCCGGAGCAGTGGTGCAGGGCCCCTGCGCCGCCCGCCGCTGCAGCCCCGCAGCCGCCAGCACTGCTGACTTGGCCCAGGAGGGCGGGGGAGGGCCCGCAGCAGCTTGGGTTCCAACTGTCCCTGCGCAAGGAGACCGAAGAACCGGCAGCACGGGCTCAGCTGGCCAAGGCTGGGGCAGTTGATGGGGTGCGAGAGGAGAGCGCTAGAGCAGCCCTGAGTCAGCACTGGTGCATTGCGAGGTGCCCAGGAGCCTCGGACCAAGACCTACACCCCGCTCCGTGCCCCTCCAGCACACCCTCACCTAATGCCAGGACCAGGCCCGCCTCATTTTCTCCCCTCAGCAATTACTGGATAATAATAATGTGCCCTGCAGCAAGTACTCTGGGGGATGGAAAGATAGAGAATTCTTTTTAAAGACCTATCACCTCCTAGATGTTATTGTGGGGCAGGCACAAGGCCATGGGGATCTGACCTGCGGACAGCCAGGGGAAAATCTTGTCCTCACTGCCCAGTGGTTCTGACATGGGAATAGCAGGGTGTGGTGGTTGTCAGCAATGCGTTGGATTTTCTGCCTGGCATGACCTGGGAAATGCTGGCCCCTCGCCGTCCAGGGCCAGCTCTTGCCTTACCAGCTCCTCCCAAGCTGGCTTTCCTGTTCTGTGGCCTGAGAGATGAGGGCATCCAGGGGCCTGCAGGGGCGGAGGCCCTCCCTCCGCCTATCCACCCCTGAGGGTCTGTGTCACCTTGGCTGCTTCTTCCCCGGCTGTCTTGAGTGGTCCCTTTGGTCCAGACAGCGCCTGCCTGAGGGAAGGAGCTGGGAAACTTGTGGCAGCCTCTCGTTCAGCTCATCCTGGCAGTGTGTGCAGTTCATTTCACAAGCTCCAGTGACGTCACAGCGCTGGGCTCAGGGGTCACCTGCTCCCCATCACAGCACATTTGTGAAGTTCCTGTCTCACCTGACCTCCCCATAGGGGACCAGAGACCAGTGGACATGGACAGGATGCTGGGGGCCAACAGCAGCATTTGCTTTGCAGTCATTGACAAGAGGTCTTTCTCTTGGCTAATTCCAGATATAAAGGAATTAATTCCAGATATAAAGGATGATTATTTGTCATCCGGGCTGGGTAGGGAGGCACTGAGTGGGAGATGAGTGTGCTTGGGCATGCCAGCCCTGTCCTCCAGCTCCCCAGGGTGGCAATGCCATGACACCTCCATCCTACTGATGAGGGGAGACTCATCGTTTGTCCAAACGGCACATCCTAGCAGCTTCCTAGAGTCGGGGGTCAAGCTCTGCCTGATGCACACAAATTCACAGATATCACGTGGTGCTGACCTCAAAGACCCCAGGGTGTGGGACCCTGATGACCTGTCTGGGTGCACTGGACATGAAATCTTTCACATCTAAGGATGGTAGTCTGAAAAATTAGAGTTCCGCATAACATTCAGGGGGTTCTGCAAACACCCGCCACAGATTTACGAGCAGAGGTCAAAGATGGTTTTAAATATACAGGGAATGTATAAAAAAATGGGTGGATCAAGACAAAGGGTTGTGAGGGACAGAATGGGGACTGCGAAAGTGGCAAGTAGAAAGACACTCCTAATTAGGGAAATAGGGGTTGCCTCTCCTAAATCCTGTAGGGCTCTCCCAGTCTAGGCAACTGTGTTGTCTAAGACCCTATAAAATATTTGTCTATGAGCCCGCATTTCTCCAAATGGCTACGGAAGCTTTGATTGGAGCACCTCTCACGCCCCAAGGAGCTTCAACACCAGCAGCCCCAGGTGGAGTACAGGCACGGTTCTCTCCAGATGAGCCTTCAAGTCTGGCTCTACAGCAAGGACCAGAACACAGTGCAGGAACCCAAGGAGGTCACGGTGCATCGCCAGCCTCGGCCCAGTTGCTGTTTCGGGGCCTTGCCTGGATAATTTATCTGAGGGGTTTGCTGCACACCCTTCAAGCTGATTTATTGCAAGACCGAAAGTGGTTTTTTTTTGGTAAAAAGACACATTTTTGCTTGAGAAGGAATTTTGAGGAGCTCAGCCCTTCCAGTGCCTGGGACCACCTGGGTAGATGCCACGTTGGTCCTGCATAACGTCACCCCCAGTGCAGACCTGGATCCAAGCACGGCCTGTCTGGAAATGCCATGCCAGCAGTGCCAGACTGGGAGCTCTTTCAGGAGGCACCTACTGAGGCAGCAACTGGCTTTGGGGCAGCCCTTTTGCCAGGTGGGGGGGAGTCTGGTCCCAGAGACCAGGGCTCAGGGGCCTTGGGCTGTTTGTGCCTTTCCCCAAAACAAGCTGCTGCCCAAAGTGAGCTTTCTGCTGCCTCTGCGCAATCTCCATCTGAATGAGCCCCTTATGGAGCACACCCCCAACTGCCTGGCGTCCCAGGCACCATCATTCAACACCTACTACTAACACAGAGGAAATTCATCCCTTCTGAAATGCTGCAGCCTCTGCCCCCATAGTCACAAGTCAAGTCCTTGTTTTGAGTTTCCCTCCAAAGCTCATCTCATTAAACCCAAAAAAAAGAAAACCTCCACCCCCAATTAATAAGGCAGTGAAGACTGCGTCTGTGTTCCCAGAGTTCAAGGCAGACTGGAAAGATCACAGTAGAGATCAGACCCGAATTCTCCAGCCCAATTCCACAGGGCTGAAAAGAGCCAGTAACCAGACAACGCACGCACCAAGGCAAGGACCAAGCTTAAACTCCTCAGTAAGTCTGTGGAGTCCCCCGCCCCAAGCATGTGGGAGAGGGAAACCAACCCAAAGTAAGGTCCTGATTGCGTTTGGATATTGCCTGGGGCTGAGCGCTCCCCAGTCCGAGGTACCCAACGGGCTGACCCCGGGAGTGGGTATCCCTTCCTCTCTCCTCCTCCTCCTCCTCCTCCACATACTCCTCCTCCTCCTGCCTCCTCCCCATGCTGCTGCTGCGGTTCTGCAGTCACTTGAAGGAGAAAGATTTCGCAGTACGGCATTCTTAAAGCTGCAGTGTCCAAATTCTCCTTCAAACCCCAAGTGTCACAGACATCAGCTCACTTACCGGGGTCCTTTGCAGAGGGTGGGTGGGCAAGGAGATGGGGGACGGGGAGCTTGGAGAAGCCAGGCGGGCGGGAATCAGAGACTCAGACTCCAGCAAGGGTAAAGAGGAGAAGCCGACGGCACCGTGGTAGCCTCTGCAGTTGACCAGGTTGCTGGGACTGCAGCAGGACCGCAATGGAGGAGAATTTTTTCTTTTATCATAAAACCTCCACCAGAATTTCCTCCACAAACTTATATTCATTGTAGCTTAATTAAAACAAAGTGCAAACACGAAACCAACATGAGAATTAAAAAAATAATAATTCAAACAGCATTTAAAAATTATTTTGAAAAATGTACTCCTGTTAGCAACTGACTCAGCTTTCCCTACACTGCTCGGCTGGAAAGCCATGCGGGGAAGGACCTGGATGAACTTCACGGAGCCCAGAGTTTCTGCAAAGTGCAGGGAGAGGGCCACAGCTTCTTGGAGGAGAAAGCTTTTTAAAAACCCAAAGAAAAGGGGATATTTCTGCTCTCTGCCTAGGGAGCAAGTAAAACAAACTGATCTAGCATCAAGAAATCAACACACCCCTCCCTGAAAGTTACCTCTCTCCTCTGCTCTGTGGCCGCCGTCCTGCCTGGATGCCGGCAAGTTGCAGACTGCTGCTGGGGAGGCAGGACCCGAAATAAGAAGTGTCAGCTGGGTCCCTGCACCGAAATGATGCCGGGAGACAACGCTGCAGGCGGCGGCGGGATGGTCTCTCCCCCTCCCCCCAGTTTAATTTAAGCCCCTGACACTGCAAGATGCCCGCTCCTAAAGACACATCTCCAGACAACCTCCTCCCTCCCCACACTTCCTCACAACCAGGTCCAACGCTTTGCCCCACCTCCCACATTTTGTTCACCTGAAGATGCTTTTCTTGCAAAAAAAAAAAAGACTGGGATTGCAGAATTCTTAATTCCTTCCTTTCCGGGACCACATTTTGGAGAAGGTGCGACTTGTTCAGAAGTTTGAGAATTGCAGCCTGATGCCCAGGAAGGAGCAGAGGCAACGAGTGACCGTCTGCTTGGCTTCAGACAAGTCCACACCATCACTTTACTAAAAAAGGACAGAGGTAGACCCAGGGTGAAAAGAATAGGAAAATTCCTCTCTGTCCGCTGGCAAATTTTCAACAGTTTGGGGAAATCTTTAGTTTTGCTTTCCTTCAAGAAAATCCCATTTATAAAATCTGCATGCTTATGAAATGTACAAGATGGCCAGAAAGTGTAAATTTTGTCCTGACGTGTCTGTGATTCCTAAACTTTTTGCTCCTGCCTCTATGTGACTTAATATCTTTTAAGATTGAGACAGGGATTTAATTAGGAAAATTCCAGGAGAGAGGAGCGCTTTAAATTACAGATACGGTTAAAATAGTGCATCCTAATATAATCCACAAGAGAGAATGCAGAATAGATGAACCAAAAAGTAGAGAGAGTGAGGAGACAAGAAGGTATTCCCAGATTTTGAATTTAACTCAGAGTCTGAGAAAGGACAATAAAGGAGAAAGTCGGGGCACCGCAACTAAGACTCCTCTTTTAAATAAATTGGTCAGAAGGACCAACTGCATCAATTTCGTGTACATTTCATTACTGAAGTAAGAGCTGCTGTGTGACTTGTTTCTAAACAGACTGGGAGGAAATACTCTGCTGCCTGCATCCTGCCTGGGACACGCGCGGCCACGCTGCTGCAGTGCACCACGGCCGACGTGGGCACCGCATCTTGCCGGCCACCCTCACCCACCTTCCTCTCTCTCGGGCTTTGGCAGACAGGTAAGGATGGGCAGCAGGGCTATGCTGGCGGACAGAGCCAAGGACCGGCCACAGTGGGGCTGTCAGCGCTCTCCTCCTCTGCGCTGCATCCCCAGCTGTGGTGGAGGGTGGACACAAACTCACAGAGTGTCGCAGTGGAAGGGACCTCAGAGAGCACGCAGCCCATCCCTCCATTTCACAGACAGGAAACCTGAGACCCAAGAAATGGTGGGGCCTCACCCAAGGTCAGCCGGCTAGTAAGATGCAGAACCTGGATTAGAATTTGGGTCTTCAGATTGTTCATTTTATGATCTTCTTGCCATACCTGTCATTACCCCCTCTTAAGTGAGCCCTCTGCCTCTGCCACTTCCTCACATGACCATGAGGATCACCCCTCTGCTCTTCGACTCAATTTCCCCTCCCTTGATGATACGCAGACTTAGGCCAAGGAATTTCAACTCTTTGAATGTGGGAAAAATACCAAGTCATTTTCTTGTTGCCAGAGACAAGACTATACATAAGGCTGAGAATCCAAAGTAGGCTTTCTTCAGTCTCCTCCAATTCTGAGACCCAGAATGTCACCTGCATCCATGTTCTAGGGCTGCTGTAACAAACTGCCACAAACTGGGTGACTTAAAACACCAGAAATGTATTGTCTCACAGTCTGGAGGCCGGAAGTCTGCAGTCCGTGCAGCAGCAGGTTGGCTCCTTCTGGAGGCTCTGACGACAATCCAGCCCAGGCCCTCTGGGGGCCGCCGGCCGTTCTTGGTGTTCCTTGGCTTGTAGACGCATCACTGCGATCCCTGCCTTTGTGTTCACATGGACTTCTCCTCTGTGCATCTTCTTCCCTTCTCTTTTTGTCTTTTGTCTTGTAAGGATGCGTGTCATTGGGTTTAGGGCTCACCCTAATCCAGCATGATCTCATCTCAGAGATCCTTGATTTAATTACATCTGCAAAGACCGTTTTTCCAAATAAGGTCACATTCACAGATTCCAGCTGGACATATCTTTTGGGGGGGGCTGTCATTCAACCCACTACATCGTCCAATGAAAGCTTTCATATGGGAGCCAACAGCAAAGAAATGTGATGGCCGCAGCCCCACCTCCATCTTTAAAGATGCCATAAGCTGGGTCCCTTTGGTTAGACAAAGTTAGTAGTTACGTCTACAGAACGCTTGGTGTCTTTCTAAGTGCTTTCTCATGTTGATTTATTCCATTCTTACCACGGTCCTCTGAGGCCGGTACTGTCAGTATCACCACCATTTTATAGTCAAGGAAACCAAGGCCCAAAGAAGTTTAGGTCACACAGCTGCTAAGTGGCAGGATTTAGGCCACCTGGCTCCAGAATTTGTACTCCTAACCATGCTTCTGCTTAATTGTGCTGGGGTTGCAGATTCTTCCCTCTCTCAACTTGACACCATTGATTTTCTATCCAACCCACATCTCTGATTTGTGTCTTTTACGGATATTTATTGGGCATTTTTGGATGTGTGCTCTGTGCTGATCTAACTTCGGGCATCATCCTTTGCCCTCCCTACCAGGGACGGCTCCTCCAGCCTTTAGACACACACGGGGGCTCAGTGAAGTTAATTGTGCAGATAAGCGCACAAGGTCATCCTATGAACGGAGGGAGATGTCACCACACATCTAACTCTGTCACTAGTGATTAACAAAACACCTGTCAGGTTAATAATTAACACAAAACAAGCATTCATTTTTAAGTCAATAAGGAAGAAGTAATGGAGGAATAAGGAAGAAGGAACAACAGTGGTCTTTTGGATCTGCCAACATTATGGTACTTGTTTTTCACCTGTTCTTTCCCATGCTGTTTTAGCAAATCTCATATCCTTTCCCTTTCTTCAAGAACAAGTTCTAACACATGTTAGATTTCTTCTTAGCGCCTAAATCCTTGTAGCTTTGGCATGCCAATGACCCTGTCGACTTAGACCTTGAAAAAAATGCGTACTGGCTGAGTCTCCTACACTGGCACTGAGCAGCAAGCATACACGGGGGTGGAAGGCAGACACGGTCCCAGTTTTTGCCATTGGCTCCCTTATGTGGAGTTGATAGGCAACAATCCCACTGTCTCTTATGTTCAGTAACAGCAGGAGAAAACTAGGTTAAACCTATGGAACGTGTTCATCCTGGAAGTTGTTCTAAAATGTTACCCTATAGCTGATTTCAGGGTCTTTCCCTTTCTGAGGATGAGGCGGAAACCCTGAAGGGCGCGGAGCAGTGCTGCCTGGAGAGAAGCTCTTTATGGCCATCTGACTTGGGAGATTCCCTGCCTCTTAAATCATAAAAAGTCCCTCGACCTTTAGATAGCAAAACATCTGGGTTGGGACTGGAGAACGTTGAACGCATCACAGGGGCTTTTCTTTCCGGAT
Organism: Equus asinus; assembly: GCF_041296235.1. Classification (NCBI taxonomy): domain Eukaryota; kingdom Metazoa; phylum Chordata; class Mammalia; order Perissodactyla; family Equidae; genus Equus; species Equus asinus. The sequence continues at coordinate 107,108,265 of NC_091794.1, read as the reverse complement.
GAGTAAAGCTTTCTGTGATGACTTCCATGTGCTTGGCCTTTTCTGCACTGACACAAAACCACCGTCGCCAGGGAGGGGTTCAAGAGGGCGGCTTTTGTCTTCAACAGAAGACAGAGGCTTCTCCTGCCTTGAAGCTGCTCCACTGTTTATGTTGATAACTGCGACGAGGGGAGTTCATTCTGCTCTGAGCAATGCCGTGAGAGGACACAGGGAAGACAGAGCCGAATGCATTTTATAATTGGTAAGAACTGTAACCGCGGACCCTCTAGGACCCGTTCAACTGACCCCATCTTATCAACAAAGTAATTAAGAGTTGTCTTTCAGGAATGGAGAGTCCCTCTCTTGTCCAGTACAGGCCCGTTGAGACCACCAACCCATTAACTGGGTCTCTGCAAATGCTCAATGCGACCTTTGCCATGTCGAGAAGCTAAAAATTCCCCCCTCAGATCATGGTAATGCTGCCATTTCGTGAACAGGCGTCCTGTGAAGAGCCCTGGAGCCCCCTATGCTTGGCAGACCATCGATTACCTCACTCCTCACCTTTAATCATCTATCTCCGCTCTTCAGACAGCCCTGCCCTTCATCCCATAAATTTTGCCCCAAGCCCTGGATCAGGGAGACAGATCTGAGAGCATGCGCCCCTGTCTCCTTGCAGATGGATCTGGTGATAAAGCTGTTTTCTTTTCCCAAAAGCTGATGCTGTCATAATTGGCTTTTTTTACGTGCATTGGGCAAGAGAACCCCAATTTTGTGCAGTAACAGAATCTTTCCACCCAGAACAGTCTCATTGTTTCTTCCTTCTGCTTCTTCATCGTCAGCTATGGGATGGCAATCTCCTACCCTCTCAATCTGCCTCTTGGTATATTTAAACAGAACCATAGATGCTCAAATATTAGACCTGTGAGCTGACATATGCACTCTGTGGATTTTCTCACTTGTTCATTGAAAAAGTGTTTACTGAGCACCTACTAAGTGCAGGGCAGTGGAGAGAGACAAACCCTGTCCACACTGGACTAAAGCTACGGCTTGTTATGTGTCTCTGCCTCGACGCTGGAGGTTTACTGGTTTGAGCTAAGATTCTTCCCAGAAGAATGAAGACACTAACTGCAAGAGGGTGACAGGGCACCTTCAGACCCTGGCAGTCAGATGAAAAGTATTTTCAGCGCAAGGAAGCCTTCCTGGGGTCCTTGAAATTACGACCTTGGCCATAAGCACCTTTCAGTCTGCCCATGGAACCCACATCTCTTGGTCTGTGTCCAAATGTCCCCTTATCAGAGTCCCTCCCTTCTTAAAAACAGCACACCAGGAGCCAGCCCCATGCTCTGCTTCAGTGGCTGGGTTCTCAGGTTCGGATCCTGGGTGCAGACCTACACCACTCGTCAGCTGTGCTATGGTGGCATCCCACATAGAAAATAGAGGAAGATTGGCACAGATGTTAGCTCAGGGCGAATCTTCCTCAAGCAAAAAAAGGAGGAGGATGGGCAGCAGATGTTAGCTCAGGGTGAATCTTGCTCAGCAAAAGAAATGAAAATGAAAATGAAAATAAAAATAAAATAAATAAATTTAAAAACCTGGCACACAAGTACTATCTTCCTTGCCTGGCTTTATCTCTCTTCTGAGCAGGCATATCAGCATCTGAGATTGTACACTTACTTGTTTATTTGTTGTTATTTGTCTCCCTGCTCTGGAATGCAACCTCCCCCAAAGCGAGGAATTAGCTGTTTCATTCACTGCTGTGTCCCCAGCACCAGAACAGGGAGCTAGGCTCCTGCTACCTTTCTGTCCTGTCATTCTTAGCATGTGACTTCCAATCTCACAGTCACCTCATGAGCCAAGAGAGTTGCTGGAGTCCCAGCTGTCATATCAGCATTCTAGGCAGGAAGCAAGGAGTAGCTGGAGGAAGAATGTGGAAAAAGCACATGCCAGCCACCTGTCTCCCTTTTCATCAGTTTTACTTGACAACTTCTGCTTACATCTCATTGGCCAGAACTTAGCCATGTGGCCGTCTTTAGCTGCAAAGAAAGCTTGGAAATGTAGTGTTACAGCTGTGTACATTGCCACACTGAATAAAATCAAGGGTCTGTTACTAGAAAAAGGAGAAAAGGATATTGGGTAGGCCAGAAGGCTCAATTGAACACCATGTCTTCCTTCTTCGTATATTCAGGACGCTCAGACTTTTCTACAGGAGGATGTTAGGGGCCCACTTTTTAAAAATATAGGCAAGTTTAACATGCCTGCCGTTTTGTTTTATAGACTTCACTCATTATATTTCTAAGCCACCAAGGGCACAATTTAATATAAGAGAAGAGTAATAAAATAAAGCAGCAGAGTGATTTTTTTAATGTCTAAAATCTAATTTAAAAGAATGTTTTTAAGGAGAAGAGTGAACTCCTTGAAGAATAAACTCCTGGTCTCTGTGGGTCTCCCTGCTTTATCCTTAGATTGTAACGCAGTTCAGGCTTTGTTTAGATCCTATGTGCCAGGCACGGTGCGGGAGAGGGGGATGGAATGGTCTCATGGAGGAGAATGCTGGTTTGTTGATGCTCCGAGTGGGGCCGTAAGGACCTTCCTTAGCTGCTGGAGCTGTTACCAGTGACGTGTTTTTGAGCAATTTTCTGGGCGTCTTGAAGTCACTCAATGATTTGTATAGATCCCCTGAGTCCTGCTGAGAATTTTTCACCTTTTAGACTTAATATTAAGCAAAACTCTTAAAGACAAGAAAAAGAAATCCTGGCTTTGCTCTCAGTGTTTTGGTCCTTAAAGACATGTGTCATCGGACGTCCAAATGGGGCCTGGGATCCATTTCAGTTTCGGGCCCAGTCTTTAGAGGCCACCATTCCCACTCCAGAGGGGGTGTGGACGACTGGACGAACACGCAAAGGAAGAGGCAAGTGACAGTTTGCAGCGATTAGCTCAATAACTGTTTTGAGGAAGTAAGAAAATGCAGCACATTTGAGGTTAGGGAAAGAAGGTGTTTCGGTGGTGGGTGTCTCGTGAGCATCACCCAGGCGTGGAGGAGCAGGGGCTTGCCTCTCCCTCACCCCCAGCTGACTGGAAGGACCTTTATGGAGAGGACTCAGGGAGCAGGCACTTGTCCCCCAGGGCCAGGGACGAAATGGCCTGGGGCTCAACTCCCACCTGAGAAATCTAAAGGTGGGGAGGGGGCGCCTGGCTATGTGGCCCCTGGCGGTGACATCCTTTCCCTGACAGCCAGTCTAAGGTGGGAGGTTCTGGGGAGCAGGTGTGGGTCTTGGAGAGTCTTAGATCTTCGCAACAGGCGCCTGGAGGAGGAAGGCAACCTCAGAGGAAGGGGTCTGATCTCTGAGGGCCGGGGTGGAATTACAGATGACAGAAGACCAGCCAGAGAAGGTGTTGCCCCTGGAATCAGAAGGTCAGCAGGTGTGAGCGCTTCTCCAAAGCGCCTGGTGTGATAAGCTTGAAATACCTGCTGAGCCTAGGGAGCAGCGATGCCAGCGCACAACCTCCCAGTCCACGTAAAACGCAGATGTCCCCTCGTTGTGTCTTCTTCCAGCCCGGCCGCCATCCTGGAGACTACAGCCAGCAAGCTGAGGACGCACCCGCGGAGAAACGGTGTCCCAGCCCCTCCCCACCAGGAGCTGGGGTGGGGTGGGGAAAAGCTGTAACTTTGGGGTTTTGACTATTACAGGAGAGTCGACATTTTAATCCCAGGTGGAGAGAGAAGCCAGGAAAGTCATATTTCGCCCTTAGATTTGGTCCAAGGGTGGAGCTGGAGCATCTTGGCAGGTGTGAACCGGCAGCGGGGGAAGATGAAGTTGTTCTCTTTTGTATCCAACGAGCCCCCTTGTTCACCAACTACACACAAAAGCTTTGCAAAAAAGTCAGAGTTGGTCTGTCAATTGCGGAAAAGCACAATCAGCACATGCATTAATTAGGGCTCCATTTACACTTCCTGCCTCACCTCTAAATACTAGTTCTTCTAACGGCTGCACTCATTGGAATTCTATTTGTAATCTGGATTTCTTCAAGTACCTGGGAGCCTCGCTCTAACATTACCCAACATCCTGAAACTTAATACAGATAAGCGCATTTGGGGCCTCATCCATGAGGGGCTTAATTCTAGAAGAGTTGGGAGAACATCATTGTCATGTTACACAATTGCACGGGTTCTGGGAGTGCCGTGCTCCAGAGACCCTGGTGTGTGTTTGAATTTCACATGCCTTTAATTTGTAACAGGGACTCACAGGAACTCAACATTCTTCCGTACTGGACTGACAATTAAGGCAAAGTGTCTGACTTAAGCTAACACACAATTTTCCTTTACACTAAAGTTGCAGCTGGACAGGCGTAGTTGAGGAGTCAAGAAGGACACAGAAGTGGAGACAAGATCTGGACCCTTGAAGGGGTTCTGTTTTTGCTGCGTAGACATTGATTGCTGTCCCACCTCTGACAGGTGTGAGCCTCAGGGATAAACCTCCATGTGTCTAACCTTCCCCGTACACACACTGGCTTGTCCTTATCCCCAGAGACAGGCCAGCATCCTGGGTTAAGTGATACCACACAAGCCAAGCCCCTCTTAGCTCCTCAACCACGGGATGCTGTCCCAATGTGACTGTTTTGTTCTTTTTAGTGATTTTGTTTTTATTGAGATAAAGTATATATAACGTAACACTTCTCACTTTAATCATTTTTAAGAGTACAATTTGTTAAGTATTCATAATGTTGAGTAACCATTACCACAATTCATTTCCAGAACTTTTCACATGTTCCCAAACAGAAACTCTGCACCCAATAAACAGCAATTCCCCATTTCCCCCTCCCTCTGCCCCTGGCAACCACCATTCTACTTTCTGTCTCTATGAATGTGCCTATTTTAGGCATTGCATATAAATGGAATCATACAACGTTTATCTTTTTGTGTCTGGCTTCTTCCACTTATAATGTTTTCAAGTTTCATCCATGTTATAGCATGTGTTAGAATTTCATTCCTTTTTGTGGGTGAATAATATTTCATGGTGTGGATATACCACATTTGTTTATCTATTTGTCTGTTGACTGACACTTGGGTTGTTTCCGCCTTTTGACTGTTGTGAATAATGCTACTGTGAACGTTGGTGTACAAGCATCTGAGTCCCGGCTTTCAATTCTTTTGGATACACACCCAGGAATGGAACTGCTGGATCACACAGTAATTCCATGTGTAACTTTTTGGGGCACCTCTAAATTATTTCCCACAGCAGCTGCACCATTTTACATTCCCACAAGCAACGCATGAGGGTTCCAGTTTCTCTACATCCTTGCCGACTCTTGTTATTTTCCCTTTTTTGTTTTTTTGTTTGATTATAGCCATTCTAGTGAGTGTGAAGTGGTGTCTCATTGCGGTTTTGATTTGCATGTGCCTAATGACTAATGATGTTGAGCATCTTTTCATGTGCTCATTAGCCATTTGTATATTTTCTCTGGAAAAATGTCAAAGTCCTTTGCCCACTTTTGAATTGAGCTGTTTGGTTTTTCTTGTTGAGTTGGAAGAGTTCTTTACATATTCTGAAAATCAATCCCTAATCAGACATATGATTTGTGAATATTTCCTCCTATTCTGTGGGTTGTCCTTTCAGTCTCCTGATACTGTCCTTTGATGCACAACCAAATGTGACTATTTGCAAATGTAAAAAATAATAAGTGGTCTGACAAAGATCTGCCAGCTAACAACTATGTTATATTAGTTAATTCATCCATTTAACCAACAAGTATTAAGAAGAACCTCGTGCTGGTTGCTGGGGAGGGGTTTATGTTCATGGGATATAACAGCCACCAGACAGCTCACCTTCAAAGTGTTTATAGTCCCGTTGACAAGACGCTTCCCATAAAACAGAGAGGCTGGAAAACAATAACAACGGATGTTTGTGGGTGTCCCAAACGTGTGAATTCCAGCTGATATGACAGAGTGCTCCAGCATCAAGGGAGGTTGGTCAGGGAAAGCGACACAACTCTTGTCATCACCTGGCCCAAACGACACAATCAGATTTCTCACCAGCAATCAATACATCCACCACCACAGTAGATGCTGTGTGACATCTGAGTTAGCAAGAACTCGAGAACGTTAACTCTAGCTGTTATAACATCCCCAGCTCACTTGGTCCCTTACCAGGTCAAGGTTATATTCTGGGGGAGAGTTTCCACGTGACTTTGCGACAGACGTGAAGGCATCACCAGTCCCCCCCTTTCGTGGAGGCTGCACCATCAAATCAAATCACAGAAAATTTTTTTATTGAGCACCTATTTTAGTGACCTACTTTAGGTCTTGGGTGCCCTGTTTGCTTAATCTTGATTTTAAAATAATAATAATAATGAGTTATTTACTGTTACATATAATTGAATTTAATGAAATTAGATCTTACAAAACAAAAACGTTAAAAGGCAATTATTTACATGGTCAAAAGAGTCTATATTTTTGAAAGGCTTCATCTTAAATTCTTATGAAGACATTTTCTAACACAGATAAGATGGGGTTATAGAAGCATGAAATTCCTGGATGATGGCAGCAGAAACCCTCATCACAGAAGGGTCCAGGGCCTGGGATTGGAAAGCCAATCAGAAATCACAGTTGTCGAAATGATCATATAAGTACATGGGGGAAACATGATTTCTAAATGATTAGTATAAATTTTTGCATTATGTATTGCTTTTCAGCCACATTTCTGTTATTTAAGGCAAGCTACGCTCATACTTCAGGGAGCCTAATGCCACTGACTTGACTTGACAACTGTCCCTATTTGAAGCCTGCCTCCTTTATGAGAGTTTAAGGTCCCTGAGGGTAGCTATGTCTCCTGGTTCCTCAAACACCTTCTTCAAGATTGAGGGGACCTACTGGCTTAAGCCAAAAGCCTGGCAGCATCCCTGATTCTTCCTCCCCCCTCATCACCTACACCTAACCCATTAGCATATCTTGTCAATTTCCTCTCCTGAGCCTCTCTCCACAGAATACAGGTGCCCCTGTGTGTTAACCATGTGTTTGTTTCTGATGCTTTGACAGTCAGGCCTTGCTGACCCTTGAGGGACTGCCCCTCCCAGGGCCAGCCAACTCCTAGAGATAGGAAATGATTCACCCTGAGTGTGCCTGTCATATGCAAACCATCCAATCCAGAACCCACATCCCAACCCCTCCTCTGTCAGGCTCTCGCACTCAGGGCTGCTGTCCACCTGCCCTCATCACCAGGTAACAGACAATTCGGGGGCAGCCCCTATGCCTTGGAGCCTGATGATACTATTCACACTAACCAATACTTACCTGCTTACCCTGCCTTGCCTGTGCCTTCCCACGGAAGCCACAAGAAAGGCGCTTCCCCACATTTCCCTTGGTTCCTTCTGCTCATGGCTGACCCTGGTACCCCGCCTTGGCACTGTGTGGGTGGTGTGCCGTGCCCCCTCTTCTTGGGAACTGTGAGAATTTCAAAACACCCTGGAGTTTTGCCACTAGCCAGTCTGGACCCTTTGATAACCCCCATCCACTCAATGTGCCTCTCCTCTAGGCCCACGGCCCAGGAGCCCAGGGGACTTCTCCAAAGTGAAAACTGGTCTTGTCACTCTCTTATTTAAAATTCCCCAGAGCCTTCCATTACAAATTAGAATCAGATCCACCTTCCTCGCCACGGCCTACAAGGCCCTGTGTGTCCCAGCTCCGTGACCTGTTCTTGGGCTGTCTCTTGCTTAGTGCTCCAGCCGCACTGGCCTCCTTTCAGTTCTTCAGAGATGCCAAGCTATTTCCTGCCTCGGGGCCTTTGTATGTGCTATTCTCTTGGCTTGGAACATCCTTCCTCCAGCTCTTGCACAACTGGGCTCTCTCCCTCTAGTGTCAGTCAAATGTCACCCCTTGGAGAGACTTTCCTCCGTTATTCTGTTTTATTTTCTTCATCTCACTTGTCACTCTGTAATTATTCTTTTACTTGTTTATTGTCCATCTCCCCACCACACCCCCCCAACTTGGAGTAGACTATAAGCTCCTTGAGAACAGGCACCTTGTTTGCAGCCAAGTCCCCTGAGTCTAGCACAGCCTGGTGTGTGGTATTGGATGAACGAATGAGGAGTACCTTACCTGTATCTCCAGGACTGGAGAAGGGAGGAGTGGAAGGGGCTTATGAGTGCCCAGTTGTCCCCTGCTGTGACCCTGCAGCCACTTGGGAGCTGCTGGCTGACCAGAGGCTCCCAAACTCCTGGCCCGAGACCAGGCTACTGCAGCGTCAGAGCCGGGAAAGGCAGACAGTGTCTGCTTCCTGGAGAAGCCAATGAGAAGCCAGCCTCCGTGTCTTGAGGTCCTGCTGACCACCACGTTTCCCCTGCAAGCATACCCCATCCTTCCCCCAGACCCCAGGCTTACCCATTGCCTGCTCCAGAAGCTTTGCTGTCCCCAGGCTGCGTCTCCACTTGGCCTGAAGGATCTGATGCAGCTTTTGCTGGTGCAGAGATGTCTGGGTGGCTGCCAGCACTTTTATCTTTTCATTTCTTCTGCCAGCCAAGAGCTTTTCCCTGCTTTTGCCTCTTGAAGCTGAAGGCAAGAAATGTTGACCTTGAGTACAGGTGTCTGTTGCTTCGTTACTCAAGGTCCTCTGTCCTGGTTCCCGTCCAGGCCAGCTGCTCCCCAGTGTCCTCTCTTCTTTTCCCTTGACCCCTTGTCCCCTGGGCAGCCTCAAAACAAAATTTGGGATTTTTTCTGAGATCTAGCTCAGGCAGTAGTAGCACTGCGAGTTTTCCCATTTTGCCCAAGGGAACCAACGCACCTCTTCAGATTGTAAGTGGCCACTTGGAGAAAATATTCCTGGAGTCATCATAGCCACGTGCGGAGCAAAGGGGACTTAAGCACTTAAGCTTGGTGGCTCTGGCTCCCCACCTGGCACCATATTCATTTGACAAACATTTTTTGAGGGTCTGCTGTTTGCCAGGCATTGGTCTTCCAGGGTCTGTCCCACTGGACCGGGTAGGGACTTTGGTCACGTCACTGTTGCATAGTCATCCAAGTAGATGTTTGTGGAGCACACACTTTGTTGACAATTCAACAAAGTATGCTGGGACAACTGATATCCACACGCAAAGGAATGATGTTGGACCCCCTACCTCTCACATCGTGTACCAAAATTAACTAAAAATGCATTAAAAGCCTAAATGTAAGAGCTAAAACTATTAAACTCTTAGAAGAAAACACGGCATAAATTTTCATGACACTGGATGAGGCAAAGCCTTCTTAGATATGACACCAAAAGCACAAGCAATGAAAGAAAAAATAGATAAATCGGATATCATCAGAATTAAAAGCTCTTGTGCTGCAAAGGACACGCTCAAGAAAGTGAAAAGACAACCCACAGAATAGGAGAAAACTTTTGCATTCGTATACCTGGTAAGGGACATGTATCCAGAATATACGAAGAATTCTAACAACTCAATAACAAAAAGACAACCCAATTGAAAAATGGGCAAAGACTCTGACTAGACATTTCTTCAAATAAGATCTACAAATGGCCAATAAGCACATGAAAAGATGCTCAATGTCATGAGCCATCAGGAAATTGCAAATCAAAACCACAATTAGATCCTACTTCAGCCTCAAGAGAATGGCTATAATCAAAAAGTCAGATGATAACACGTATTGGTGAGGATGTGGAGAAATAGGAATCCTTGTACATCGTTGGTGGGAATGTAAAATGGTACAGCCACTGTGGAAAATAATCTGGCAATTCCTCAAAAGGTTAAACATAGAGTTAGCATATGACCAAGCAATTCTACTCCAGGGTATAACCCCAAGGGAAATGAAGACATATGTCCACACAAAAACATGCACACATACATTTGTAGCAGCATTATTCATGATAGCCAAAAAGCGGAAAGAACCCAAGTGTCCATGAACTGACGAGTGGATAAGGAAAACGTGGTGTATCCATACAATCAAATATTATTTAGCAATAAAAAGGAGTGAAGCACTGATACATGCTACAATATGGACGAACCTTAGAAACATTGTTTATGCAACAAACATGTGTCTATATAACACATATATAACATACGTGTGTCTATATAACATACATATACACAAAGGCCACATATTGTATGATTCCACTTACACGAAATGTCCAGAATCAGCAAATCTACAGAGACAGCAAGCAGACTGGTGGCCTAGGATTGAGAAGGTTGGGAGGAAATGTGGAGTGACTGCTAATAGGTACAGGGTTTCTTGTTGGAGTGATGAAAGTGTTCTAAATTGATTGTGATGATGGTTGCACAACACTGTGACTATGCTAAAAATCATTGAATCGTACACTTTAAATGGGTGAATTGAACAGTATGTGAATTATATCTCAGTAAAGCTGTTATGAAAAATTCATGTGATAAAGATCCTGGACAATTAAGAGGTTTGAGAAGCTATAAACTTATAATTTGTGGCAGGCAAAATAATGATTCCATAAAGATGTCCAGGCCCTAATGTCTGGAATCTGTGAACATGTCACCTTACATGGCAAAAGGAACTTGGCAGGTATGGTGAAGGGTCTGGACTCTGAGATGGTGAGTTTATCCTGGATAATCTGAGGATAATCCAATCTAATCGTGCAAGTCCTTGAAAGCAGAGGCCCTTCCCCACTGGGTCAGAGAGATGAAGCTGCAACAGAAGGAGAAGAGACTGAAAGCATTCTGCCTTCCACTGCCGGCTTTGAAGATGGAGGAGGGGGCTACAAGCCAAGGAACGTGGTAGTGTCTGGAAACTGGGTATGGCCCTCAGCTCACAGGCAGCAAGGAAACAGGGATCTCAGTCCTCAAATCGCAAGGAACCCAATTCTGCCAACACCCAAATGAGCAGGAAAAGGGCTCCCCTAGAAAGGAATGCAGCCCTGTGACCCCTTGCTTTAGCCCAGTGAGACCCACATCGGACTTCTGATCTATAGGACTATAAGATAACACATCTGCATTGTTTAAGCCACTAAATAGTGGTAGATTTTTATGGCAGCAATAGAAAACTAATACATAGCTACTTTATGTAGACTTTGTGAAGCCTATGTTAAAAAAAAAAGAAGAGTTCTGAGCTTTCTCATGTCTGGGGATAAAAAGACCTACTTGTGGTTGAAAATCCACAGCGCCTGTTCTCTCCTTCCCCCCGACCCCATGCAGAAAGCAAAGAGTGCGCGAGTAGTAGAGCTGACTTAGTGAGTGGTGCCTGAAAATAGAAACTGCAACGTGATTTTATTTCTAACTCTGCAGACATCTCTTGTGAGTCATTCATCGCTCTGGGTCTCACTTTCCATGTCTGTGAAGCAGGCTGAGGTAACCCTGACTTCTGCCTAGCCCGCAGTTTAGGAGGAGGAAAAATAGCTTCACGAAGAGAGCTCCAGGGTGCTCCTTGACAAGTGTGGGATAAGCCACAGACACAGTTCGGGTCACAGGACCCCCAAGGAGCATCTTTCTTCCGGCTTCCTTCAGAGGGTTTGGGGCACACGCAGATCCTTGCGATGTGGCCTGGCATGTCTTGCAGCTACTCTTAGTGCAGAAATGAGAAAAGCTTCAGGTAGGCAAATGTGCTGAAGCCACTCACAAGGCCCACACGCACGAGGTTTTAGATTTTGGGGGGCAATACTCTCACACCTGGATAAGACCAAATTGTTTTCATGATGGAAAGAAAGCAAAACAATGGTCCGGATCAGACCAGAAGGTACAGAGTCGGGGGGAGACTGAGATTGGCACTAAGGTGAGGGAGGAGGGCAGAGAAATGAAAACATCTCCATGATGTGTGGGAGTGGAAGAAACAGCGAGGAGAACAGCTGTGACACCTAGGCTCATTTCACGTCAGTCCTCAAAACCCACCCCACCTAAGTGACACCTAAGGGGACACACACATTTTCTTAATAAGCTGGTTGCAGTTGACTTGGCTTTGGGATATTTTAAAAGATGGCCTTGTGATGGCTGCACAGGGATCTGGGGAAAGTCCCCTTGCCTCATCTGAGTCTCTGCGCGCCTGACTCCTCCCATCTCCCTAGGCCCCAGTTTACATAGTTGTGTGGGTGCCGGGTGCACCCAGGGTTATGGAGCATGAGAAGGGCTCTCGGCCAAGAGTCCTGGCATCGCCCAGTCCGGTTCTGCTGGCCCCTGCCCTAAACCCTCCTGCCTACTTGCAGCGTGGAGGCAGCCCAGCGGGCACCTAGCTCCTTGACCCTCTGCACAGGTCTCACCCAGTATGGCCCAAATCCTTTCTGAGGCCCAGCAGCCCGCTACAGGCCCTCAGATGGCCCCTGGCCTTGGTGATATGGGGGCCCAGCCCCCTCAGCTCTCCAGCTTTCCTGGAACCCTCTTGCCCAACATCCTGTGTGGTAATCACACCTGTTGGCTCCACTTAGTTCTGCTTGCCACCGCCAAGTTCCCTCTGCTGGTTGCCAACGCCCCTAGCTCGATTGGAAGCTTCATGAAATAGAAAGCTGCTATAAATTTTCTCTCTCTGGTGAGACTCCCCTCTCTTTGGCGGCCCAGCGTCAGCAGAGGTGACCATGCATTCATTCTCCGGGGTGGGAGGAAGGTGGGTCTGGAGAAGGGACACATCTAAGATGCCCTAGGAGTAGGGAGGTCCAGGAGGTGGCCCTGGGTGGTCTGGCTGGTCAGCGCAGCAGTGGCCCTGCGTTAACAAACCCACAGTCACTCAGGGCTTCTGAGAGAAAGGGCCACGGCAGTAAGGAACAGCTGCCTCCCTAATAGCTGAGGCCCCACTGGGGGCACTGACAGCACCGTAGGGCTGGGAGAAAAGTGGGCACAAGGTTGCTGCAAGATGAGGGTCACACACTGCATGATAAAGGTAGGAGCGGGGAAGAGGATTGGCCTGCCATCCACTGAGTGCCGTGAGAGGCAGCTGACCATTTTATCTCATTTATACACCTCACCGCGCCCTACAGAGAAGGCCTTATTCCCATGTACTATATTTCTATTAAAGCCGCACAGGTGCAAGCTACCGTTTCCCGAGCACTTATCAGAGGCCAAGATAACCCCTGAGGCGGGTACTCCCATCGCACCCATTGTACAGATGAAGAGAGTCTCAGGTTAGCGTCTTCAAGGTCACAGGGTGTAAGCAGAGATTTGAAGCTGTCTGGTGGAGGCGTGGCAATAGTGTGCTCCTGGGACACCTCGATCACTACTTGTGAACGCTGAAAATGGGATGAAGTAAGCCGCTGGTTCTATAGATGGAGAAAAGCGAGGCCTGGGGAGGTCAGGTAACCCGTTCCAGGTCCCACAGCTGATGCCAGGTCCTGGGGAGGAGCCAGCAACCCGGCTCCAGGTTTCCTCCACGACACAACTACTTTCCTGGGCCACTTCTGGGGCCCTCGTGCGTCGCAGAAGACAGCCCCTACTATGTACAGCAAAACGCAGGGCCGGAGAGAAGGGCTGCGGGTGCGAGGGAGGCGGGCCAAGTGCCCGCCCACTTCACTCGGAAGTCCCGCCGACCCACGCGAACCAAGGAATCATTCGCTAGGCCCCGCCTACTACCCCGGCGACCCCGAGCTAGGGGGCGTGGTCTCGCCTGCACCTCCGCCTCCGTCTCCGCCGCGCGCCCCTCGCCCCCTGCGCGCGCACCCCTCGCCAGGGGCTCCAGTGCGCGCGCGCCACGGCGCCGGTGTTCTGAGGCCTGGGCCGGTGGGGCCGCGGAGCTCCGGACACTCCTGCGGCTCGGGCTGGGCAGGGAAGGGGCAGCCGGACTGGCCTTGGCCTCGCGCCCTCCCCGCTCGCGCCCCCGGCTCGGCGGGCGAAACCCGAGCGCGCGTCCAGCGCGGGGCCGCGTGACGCGCACCTGTCGGGCAGGCCGCGCCCGCGGAAGAGGATGCGCGGGGCCCGCGCCTGGCCCGCGCCCGGCCCGCAGCGCCGCGCCGCCCGCAGCGTTTCCCGGAGAAGCGGCCGGCTCTGACGGGCGAGATGAAGTAAGCTGCCTCCCCCTCTCTCCACGCGGCTCCTCTGGCCTCGGGCGTCGTTTCCAGCCCAACAGCGGCCGCGCGCCCGCGCTGGGCCGGCCCAGGTCGGTGGGTCGGGCGGCCGGCCCGGAGGCTGGCCACGCGCGGCTGCAAAAGCCTCGGGCATTTGCTGGAAGGTGTCACCTCGGCCACCACCCAGCTCCCGCCGAGCTCGGGCCCCGGCCGGGCAGAGCCCGCCCCGATTCCCAAGTCGTCCACTTCCTCCCTGCGGATGCGGGCGGCAGGAGGCAGCCTGGCCCTTGGAGGCTGGTCCAGATCAGGGTCTGAATTCGGGAGTTCAGTTCAATGAGAGGGGGAATTCAGGGCTTTTTTTCTGAGATCTGCTTCATCTTTGGCATTTGCCTTCGGGTTGCAATCAGCGTTTCCAATGCACGCATCCAGGGAATGGTGTTCCAGAAGTGAGCTGTCTGCATCCCTGCAAAGCAGCTCGCTCAAACTTGAATGTTTAGCCGGAAATGAGAACTTGTGGAAAAATCATAAGCCTAAGCTCCTTGTCGACCCCCCATTCCCCACGCCAGGCCGTGGCTCCTGAGACCCAGCAAGTGAGGCAAAACTGATGAAAGTGGGCGTGTTTTAAATTATGTTCTACGTTCTCTGCAGCCATGGATGGCTGATGGAACTTTTGATCTCATGAGGCTAATCTTTTGGAAAGTTTTAGGAGAGCCTGAGATAAAAATGCTCGGTGTTTGGCCTGAACAGAGCTCATTTTTCAGTGCTTTGTGTAACTTTCTTTGAGGTCCACGATTGCTCAACCAGTAACCGCTCTGGGCAAACATTAACGTTATTTTTATCCAAAGACTGGAGTTCTGCTGAGTGACTCTTCCAGTCAGGTGGCCTTTTAAAAGGGAAACCAAGGGGCACCTTTGGTCCTCTGTGGTCTTGTCGCTTCTCACTTTATTGATGGAATTTGAATGAGGCAAAATGTGGCTGAGTGTCCCGGGCTTCACCCTGGGTTGGGCCGGGCCAGGCCCTAACCCAGGGGCAGAGCAGGGAGTCTGGTTTTGCTTTTTGCTGCCCTGAGTTGGGAGCCAGGTGACAGTTTGTCCAGGAGAGTTCTCACCTCCATAGCCTCCCAGAGTATCTTCACAGCCATAATCTGTGTTTTTTTTGCCAGACATTAACATGAGGTGGATGACCCCCATTTTACAGCTGGAAAAAGGCCCTGAGCAGTTGAGTGGAAGGCCTAGGCCTACAGAGTTGGGGGTCTCCTCTTTACCCCGTATTCTTTGGGCCACATGATAAACCCCTCTAGGGCTGGGCTGGGGACTCTAACCAACTCAGCGTTATGTCCCTCTGGTTTTTCCTCTATAACTGGAAGGTCTTGAAGCTGTCGATGGAGCTACTCCTTGGCATGTTTTCTGTTGTGGGATGGTTGACTGATTTTGCAGCAGTTCCAAGAAGCTAACAAGAAAAGTCCCTTTATTCATGATGCCATTGGTTTAATGATAGAAGCTCACGCTTCTTGGGTGCTTACTGTATGCCAAAGCATCGTGCCAAGTGCTCTAGATGGATTATCTCATTTTGTGCTTCTTATCGACTTGTTTTTCCGCTCTGTGGTTGAGGTACAGAGAGGTTAAATAACTTGTGTAAGGTCACACAGCTACTAAATGGGAGAGCAAAGATTTGAACTCAAGTTCTCAACTTAAACAGTTCTCCAAGAAACTAGCCACGCTCTCCTCCCCCCACCCCCCGGGCCCTCCAGTTTTAGCAAAGCAACTCAGGCTTAAACGCAGGTCTTCACGACGTCAGAAGGAAGGAGAGTGAATCACTGTTAGGCGAAGTGGACACGTGAGGCCGGGGTCATTCACTGCAGTGAGTGTTCAGGGCAGCAGAGCTGCCTGGCAGCTTGGCCAGCTTACGTGAGAGAAATAGCCCATCTGTTTAAACCACTGTGGGTCCACGCCTTTGGAGGAGCAGTCAGTGTCCGCACTTAATACGGTGTTTTAGATTTTGCCCTATGGGGTTGTCGTCACTCATTTTGCAGGAAGGTGGGAGGTGAGCGTTGGAGCCAGTCTGCCTGTATTCAGATCCCGTCTCCTCTCAGTGAGTTACTTTGCCTCTCTGCACCTTAGTGTCCTCCCTACTCGTTCTAAGATGGGGCTGCTAATAGCACCTGCCTCACAGGTTGTGGCGAGAATTAAATGGCACGGTACGTGTCAAGCTCTTAGCCTCACATTTGGCATGTAGTTAAATACTTTATAAACACTTCTTCTTATTAATGGTGTTGTTGCAAGTAGTAAGCCGCTGCCACTGCGTGCTGTGTCACAGTGCTGAAGTCATCGTTAGAGATCTATTCCTTTGTGCTGTCATTCAAATCCGGGTAGCTCATATACGAGTGACAGTGGTCTTGTGCAAATGGGATGTACTTGTTCATTCAGCACATATTTATAGTGCGCCTTCTGTGTACCAGGCCCTATTTTGGATACTGGAGATATGCAGTGAACAAAACACAAAAACCCCTGTCCTTATTGGCACTTACATTCTAGAGGGGAGAGGCGACAGACTATAAACAAAGTAAATATACTTGTCACATACAGTATATTAGAAAGTGATGTGTGCTATGGAGAGAAGTAAGGCAGGTTCACAGTTTCACACAGAGTGGGCTGAGAAAGCCTCACTGACAAGGTGACATTTCGGCAAAGAATTGAAGGTAGTGAGGCAGTGAACCATGTGGACATCTGCGGGGTAAAGTAGGTCAGTCAGAGAGAACAGCAAGTACAAAGGCCCTGAGGCAGGAGGATGGGTGGCTGGAACCTAGACAGGGGCAGAGTAGCAGGAGAAGAAATCAAAGAGGTAACAGGCCAGAATGTGTAGACCCTGCAGACCACTGAACAGAGGAATGACTTGACCTGACTGATGCTGTGAAAAGATCCCTGTGATCCCTGTGAGGCAAAGACAGAAACGGGAGCCAGTTAGGTGGTTCCTACAGTAACTCCGACAGGGGTGATGGTGGCCAGGACCGAGTGGAGTGGTGGTAGGTGGTGAGAAGCAGTCGTAGTCTAGGTAAATTATGAAGACAGAAACTATAGGATTTGTTGACAGACCGAATGACTCCAAGGTTTCTGGCCTGAGCACCTGGAAGGATAGAGTTCCCATTTACTGAGGATGGGGAAAATCTGCATTTGGAGCAGGTTGGGAGATAAGTCAGTTCAATTTTGAACACAGTAGGTCCTCTATACATCCAGCTAATGATGTCCGAATAACAGTTGATTCTATGAATCTGGAGTTTAGGGGGAGAAAGTCCAGACTGGAAATAAAGACTTAGTGTGTAGGCAGTTGTGTGCTGGTGAATGTTTAACAACTAACTTTGCAGGGGGTGGGGAGCATTTGCCAATACCTGAGATAAGTATTCCCGTGCTGGCCAGTTCAAGGACACCATTGTAGAGTATCCTCACCTTACGGATACAATAGATGTAAATAAAGTCAAGAGCATACGTAACAGCAAAATGTAGTCAAATCATTAGGCATTGATGAGTTTTGAGGGTTTATTACCTTTGTTTTTAATATAACTTATTTGGTTATAAATTTGTATCATTTGGCTTTTAATAATGGCACTGTTTAACAACTGTCTTGAAAAATTCTGGGAAATTTAGTGGTCCAATCTTGTGCGCAGGTATGAGGTGGCTCCCGCACTCCATTTGGGGCATAGGGACCCAAGATGGGTATCTAAAGAGGTGATGGGAATAAGGATTCTCCGAGATTAGGGAGGAAAAAGGGCGCTAGAGCCTGTGATCTCGAGGCTTTTGTGTCCAGTCTAGCCCTGAGGGGAACGAATGCAGATCACAGTTCTCTGAAGAAGGGTTTGACTTGCTTCTGCGTGGGTGTGTTTGGCACACATGGACCAGAAGAAGAAGGAAAGAGTGCAGGAGAGATACTTGAGTTTGTGATTGTAGAAGGGACTGGGCACATCCCCTTGTACTTTAGCTAGAGATGATCTTAGTTTGAACTCTTGTTTTACTCCCACATATTCTTTTAAAAATTCCAAGCTAAGGGCCAGCCCAGTGGCGTAGTGGTTGGGTTCACACACTCTGCTTTCTCAGCCCAGGGTTCATGAGTTCGGATCCTGGGCGTGGACCTATGCACTGCTCATCCAGCCATGCTGCGGTAGAGTCCCACATACAAAATGGAGGAAGATTGACACACATGTTAGCTCAGGGACAGTCTTCCTCAAGAGGAAAGAGGAAGATTGGCAACGGGTGTTAGCTCAGGGACAATCTTCCTCACCAAAAAAAATAAAATAAAGTAAAAAATTCCAAGCTTATAGGCTGTCATTTGAAGAAAATTTCCCTTCTTCCTTCATGCCTTGCAAATAGAAGGCAGAGGTCAAAGGTGCCGGTGCTGTGTTGGGAAAGAGCCCCAGCCTCTGACGTTCACCTGCCTGCTCCTTTCTCCCACCCTCGTCTGCTGGGAGTCGAGGACCAGAGCTGCTCCTCCAGGCTCACCGGAAGCCACTGTGCCGCCGGCGTGCCAGCACTAGCTGGCTCAGCTAGGACGCCAGGCACGGCTGCATGGGTGCTCCCCACATCTTTCTCTTCCCCTTGGGCAGAAACAGAGACTGGAACCCCGATTCTGACCCAGGCCCTCTGGCTGGCCAGGTCAGTGTTCACAGCTTGGAGGATGTTAGCAGAGCCGCACTTTAACAGGTGAGCCTCCCAGGAGGTCTCTCAGCCTGGAGTTGGGGGCAGTGAAAGGGGCCCTGGATGTGGACACGTGCCCAGCCAGCCCTGACCCTGCGCTGAGCCTGTCGGCTGATCGTCTTTGTGGCTCCCTGGAGGATGCCCCCCAGCACCGCGTTTTGTAGTCTTGTGTATTTCCAGCAAGTATCTGGATTAAGAATTGTTGTAAATGAGATTGTGTCCTCCACACACTGAAGTTAGAGCATCAGAAAGTTTTACCCTAAGTTCTGGAGGGCACCCGGTCACGCCCCTTGCTTCATGTTTTCGTCCTCTACCCCTGCCCTGCCGCGTTGGCCGCAGGCTCTGCGCACTTCACTGCCCTTACAGAAAGGCCGCGGGCGTCTCCCTGAGCCAGAGAGGTTGTCTGTCTCCTTTCCCTGGACACTAGGCCTTAGACGCCTTCCCGGGTGAGGGAGCTGAGGCCCAGCGAGGGTGAGCGAGTGTTGGAGGCCAGGCCTGGAGAAGACTGACCACGCGCTCCAGTTCACAGTCTCACACGCTGTCCTTCCGTCCCGGAGCTTCTCAAACTTTTCACGAAGGGTTTTCTTAGTTATTTATTAAAAATAGAAGCGATTTATAGCAGCATCAGCCCTTGGAATGCCACTTCCGTGCTTTGGGCTAGCTTCGAGGATGTAATTTTAGAAGAGTTATTTCACAAGCCCATTCTTCTCAGAGCAGAAGGGAGGCGGGTGAAGCGCTTCAGAAAAGCCTCCGAAGCAGGGCCTCGCAGCAGGAGAGCCGCGTAGACCGCAGGAGTGGGGGCGCGGAAGGCTGGAGCCGGCTGGCTTCCCTGTGACCTCATCTCTGCTCCAGGGGCCGGCTGGGCCCTGCTCTTGCCTTGGACGCCACTGGGCCTCTCCGGGCCTGGTTGGTTCCCTGTTGGGGCCGTGGGGAGGATAACCATGCAGTCTCCGTGCTCGAGGGCGGGGCGTGAGCGTTAGGTAACTATGGGGTGCTGCCAGGGGTGCTGCCTGCAGGGCCGGCTCTGGAGCCCCGGAGATCTGGGAACTGCAGTTCCTCCTGCCGCGATGGCGTCATGCCACGCCTGGGGGCCAGGAGCCACTTTACGGTGGGTTAACTTAATTAGCTAACATTCGGATAGGGTTTTTGTCACATGTATCCCCTCAGCTAATCTCGACCCCCCCCTCTCCCGCCCCATTTAGTTTGGTGGTATTAGCCCCGTTTATAGATGAGGAAACGTGCTCCCAAGCTGACTAGGTGACTTAATTAGGTCATACAGCTGGGAGGTGGCCCTCAGCCCGGGTCCTCTGACCCAAATGCCATGTTCCTCTAAGGAAGCTACAGTGACGGGGGGCTCGAGCTTTGTGACTCGACAGTCGGCTTCACCTACCAGTTTCCTCATCTGTAGATTGGGCATCGTTGCTGAGCCCCCTTCACAAAACTGTTTTGAGGAAAGATTCAGACAGTGCCTGTGAATCCTCTGGACACGCTGACGACTCGGTAAACGCTGGGTGTTTTTATTAGGCTCTCAGTAGTTAGTCTGCTGTTGCAGGGGGATGGGCAGGTCTAGAGCATTCGAGGCTGGTGGGAAATACCCATGTTTTGACCTACCGAGTCAGAAGTTCAGTGCCTGGAGAAGCGGGTAGGAGGCCAGGTGTGTGTATTTTGAAAAACCCTCCAGTTGATCTTGATGCCCCCCTCTGGTGGGAGCCACTGCTCAGTAACCCAGAGTCTGCTCCTCAAACTGTGGCTTTGAATGAGCTGTCAGCACCTCAGGCCCCTACCTCCTGGGCCCTCTGCATTAGAATCTGCATTTTAAAAAGATCCCCAAGAGATTTGTATGCACGTTGAAGTTTGAGAAACACCGTTAAGGTTAAAAAACATGGTATTAAAGGGGCCGGCCCGGTGGTGGTGAAGCGGTTAAATTCACACGTTCTGCTTCGGTGGCCCAGGGTTCGCTGGTTCAGATCCCGGGTGCGGACATGGCACTGCTTGGCAAGCCATGCTGTAGCAGGCGTCCCACGTATAAAGTAGAGGAGGATGGGCAAGGATGTTAGCTCAGGGACAGTCTTCCTCAGAAAAAAGAGGAGGTTTGGTGGCAGATGTTAACTTAGGGCTAATCTTCCTCAAAAAAAAAAAACAACACAAAAAACACATGGTAATAGAAAGACGAAATGTGCACACACACCACCCACACGGTTTAGGAAAGAGTTGTTGCCTGGTTATTTAGCACCACAGAGTAAGCAACCACGTTACAACAACTGATGTTGCGGATTTGTACTTGTTTAAAGGAATTCTGGGGATGTAAGCAATAGGGGATGTAAGCAATAGGTAAGAGCAGCTAACCTGAGCACTGGGCACCTGGAACAGCACTGGTCAGGGAAGACTGCAGCAGACTTCCGAGTCAGCACGGGGTTAAATAGAGGGCCGGCATCGGAGTTCAGGCCAGGCAGCCATCCATCATGGCTTCCTGCAGTCTTCTGGCTGGGGGTAGAGGTGCGGGCCCTTGGGGCTCCCTCTCCTGCGCCAGGCGCTCTGAGGTTCCTGAGCTCCTCCCCTTGTACCAGGCACGTCCGGAGCCCTGGCCACAGTATCCCGTCAGGAGCTCTGAAATGCAGCTTGCCAGCTGGCGGCTCCTCCTTCTCCAGGCTGTTCTCTGGGCTTCACATTTCTTGCTGCCTCTCTCCCGCACTGACCTTGCAGCTTTTCCTTCCCTCCAGACAGGGGCAGTTGCCACTTGTGAAAGAAATGCTCGGCCAAGGACAGGGATTGGAAAGCAGGAAAAGAAAGTACAATGGTCCTGTGGTCCATTTGTGGATTTAGGGGGGAGAGCCGATAAAGGGAAAGTGGAAGAAGGCTTGGAGGCCACTCAAGTGGTCCCTTGATCCTCCAGTTAAAGCTCCAATAGTGGAAATGTCTGGTGTCCTGTGGCTTCTGCTGCAAACACTGTTGTTGGATCCTCTTCTTGGTTTGGCCAGTAACTGGGGCCATCTTGGGGATGGACCACAAGAGACATGAGGAAGAGGCAAAGGGAAAGTGGAAGGAGGGGCTCTGATGTCAGAGTCGGGGTAGCTCTGGTCCCTCGATGTAGGGGATGATATAGGGATGCAGGAAGGAAACCTGGCCAGGTCTGCAGAGCCTTTTGTAGATTCGTGTTATCTCTTAAATCTCAATTTCCCTATCTGTATAGCAGCCTCATTGTTGAGGATTTTGTTAATTCTTTATGTGGTGGAATGCCTGCCATATAATAGGTGCCAAATCAGTAATCTTAGTTCCTTCTTCATGACTCCCTCCCGTGCCCTAGGCTGGGCCCCACTTCCCCCATCAACTTCTGAGAGCCCCGTCGCTGGCATGATTCCTTTCCTCCTCACTTCCTCTACCTTTCCCTCCAAGCACTGGCCTTGCTGGGACATTGGAGAATGGGAGAGCCGTGGGGTAGGAATTGGCACATCAAGCCCTACAGCCTTGATCAGAGCAGAAGTCCAGAGAAAGCAAATCCTCTGTGCGTTTGTGACAGGTCCGAGGCCTCTCGCCTTTCGAACTGTCAGCTGCTTCAGATTAGGCTGAAAACCAGCCAAGGTGTTCAGCTTCCCTCAGGGAGGCCCAGCTTGCAATGGCCACGTGTCAGCCCAGGAGGCAGGGAGCCTGGTACCTGTCCGGCTCCCCCACCTTCTCGCCATGGAACCTTTACCTGCCTGAGCCTCAGCTTTTCTGTCTGCAAAAGGGGGACCCTAATAGTACCCACTCCACTGGTTCTTTTCAGGGTTCTTGTCTAGATTCAGTGAGATCTAATGCACAGAAGTACTTAGTTCTGTGTTTGGCACATGCTAGCATTCAGTAGTCATTGCTATTATTAATATCCTGTAATAAGAGCCACCACTTATATAGTGTTTAATAGGTGTTAGGCGCTGTCCTAAGCATGTTATAAATATTAACTCATTTTATCTCTATAACAGCCCTATGATGTAGGTACCACTATTACCTGTGTTTGAGATGAGGAAACGGGGGTACAGAGAGGTTAAATAACTGTCCGAAGTCAAACAGCTAGTAAGGGGTTGAGCTGGGATTCAGACTAAGTCAGTTGGTTCCAGAGTCTGTGTTTTTACTCATTGTGCTGTGGCAGTTATTAGTGGTCATTTTGTGATTGGAGCCCAGTAAACATAAGAAAAGCAAAAAGAGAAGTGAGAGGAGGTGGTCACAGTTCCAGCCATTGTTTAAGGTCCTGCTACCATTTCTGAGCTGCCCTGGTGGTCGAGGCGACCTGTGCCCATGGATGAGACTGGCCTTGCTCGTAAAGTGGACAGCTCAAATCCCATGGCAGTCCCATGGGCCTCCCTGGTGGCTTGTGTCACTTTCCCATGCTCCTGCAGCAAAATGGTCCGTCTCTAGCAAGTGGCCTACCCCATTCCTGGGCATGGGCCCTGTTCACAGGGCAGGCTTCCTACTCACTGGCTTCCTGGCACAGGAGCCAAGCTGTTGAGGGAGGAGGGGGAAGCTGTGGTCCTAGAATGTTTTTCTGAGGAACACTTGGCTGTTTCTTGCCAGGCAGGAAATGTTTGTTGGCCTAGAAGTGAGTTTACCCCCACATCACAGCCACCTGAGCCGTGTCTGATCTTTCCTTCTTCCTTGTCTGTCTTTCCCAGGCACCCAGGCTTTTGGAAGATGCTCACAGTGGCAGTTTGCATGGCCCTTCTGGGCTGCCTGCAGGCCCAGGAGCACCAGGGACATGTCTCCATAATCCTGCTGGGAGCAACTGGGGACCTGGCCAAAAAATACTTATGGCAGGGACTATTCCAGCTCTACCTGGATGAGGCAGGGAAGGGCCACAGTTTTAGCTTCCATGGGAGTGCTCTGACGACCACCGAGAAGGGCCAAGAGTTCATGGCCAAGGTCCTGGAGTCCCTGTCCTGCCCCAAGGACGTAGCACTCCCTCGCTGTGCTGAGCTCAAGGATCAGTTCCAGCAGCTGAGCCAGTACCGCCACCTAAAGACGAGTGAGGACTATCTGGCTCTGAACAAGGACATTGAGGCACGGGTCCAACGCGAAGGCCTCTGGGAGGCTGGCAGGATCTTCTATTTCTCGGTGCCGCCCTTCGCCTATGCAGACATTGCCCGTAACATCAACAGCAGCTGCCGTCCAGGCCCAGGCGCCTGGCTGCGGGTTGTCCTTGAGAAACCCTTTGGCCATGACCTCCTCTCAGCCCAGCAGCTGGCCACAGAACTTGGGAGCTTTTTCCAAGAAGAGGAGATGTACCGGGTGGACCATTACCTGGGCAAGCAGGTGAGCTTCAGCCAGGAGCCTGCCAGGTTGGAGTGAGCTGGGCACATGTAGACCCCATCAACAGGGCCACACCACTAACCACGGAATTAGGCCTGAAGGCACCGTGAGATCTGAGCTCCCGTGGTGGTCTTGAAGGTGGGCAGGAGGTGAGAGAGCAAAGGAAAAGTGGTGAGCAGCAAGGGCCAGACTGCTTGCCCCTTGTCCCTGTGTCCAGCCGCTTATTCTCTTGTGCATACCGTCCTCTTTGTTTCCAGCCAGGGTCTGGGTCCTGCAGCCTCTGCAGAGGTGGCCCCGAGACTCTAGTATCTGGGCCTGGCTTCCATTTGGGCCTGCTGTGGGAATGCAGTTAACCTTCTTATTCCATACCTACCTGCCTTGTTTCAATATCTTTTTCTTCCTGAGTTCTGTTTTGAGCCAGAAGGCTGGTAAGAAGGTCTTAAACCTGAACAGGGACCCTAAGTCCATGCTTCTTAGTCAGGCCCTGTGACAGAGGATGGGGCCGACCTCCTGGGGGATGCAGGTCAGCTGGCCAGTTCACTCTGAACGTGCCCTCTAAGCCCCTCAGGACATCTGTTTCCAGAAACCCCAGCAAGAAGGTGCACCTGTATTCTTGGGCCCCACCATGCTGGTGAGCCAGGGCCACGTGGGTGGGCAGCACCTAACCATCTGGGACAGAGGCGTTGCTTTCCATCCAGCCCCATGTGGAGTTGTCGTATTCCCAGAGAGTGGTCCTTAGACCAGTGCCTGTCCTGGGAAGGTTTTTCCCTTGTTTATGGGAAATGAGAAGAAAATGCTGAATGTATTCCATTTGAAGCTTTTCTTGCTCTATTTTTGGTGTTACAATGTCTTTCTCTTATTAAAAGTCGATGGTAATAGAAGAGAAATAATCTTAACTATTTTCTTTCTTGGCAAAATAAAAAGCCGTAACCCTGTGGAGGTCACTTAAAAGTTCCTGGAGTCCTCACTGGGCTGTGAAGCTCTGGAGTCAGGGACCGTTGTTCCAGAGAGCGTCTTCTCTGAGCAGGGAGTAGAGAGGTTTTGGGCCCTTCCTAGGAGTCAAGATTCCTTCTTCATCCTGAGAAGAGCCTTGCAGCACAACCAGTCTCCTTTCCTGGCAGGCCGTGGCTCAGATCCTGCCTTTCCGAGACCAGAACCGCAAGTTCTTGGATGGCCTGTGGAACCGGCACCACGTGGAGCGGGTGGAGATCATCATGAAGGAGACGGTGGATGCAGAAGGTGCGTGAGTGGTCCTGCGCTCCGAGGCTCCTCAGCTCCCCCCACCCCCCGCGCCGTGTCTGGTGAGGTGTTGGGCCCCGCAGGGCTGGAGGATCAGCCCGGCCTCTGCGCCTTGGCCAGTGCTTCCCAGAGGGGAGTTTTTGCAGGTGTCTTTCTCTAGGGCCTGCTGTGTGCAGCTCTGGACCGTGCTAAACTCCAGGGTGCCTGCAGGCACACCCGAAATAGTCACTGCTGCCCTTGGGGGAAACAGGTGGTCCAGGTACGTAAACGTGCCCCAGACGCTGGAACAACTGGCAAGCAGTGAACGCCGGAGGTTAACCTGGGTTTCACCAAGTCAGTGTGGTGGAGACCGTCAGCGCGGCCTGAGGGCTCCTCAGACTTTCCTGCTTGCACAGGCGGCACCCTCTGCCTCGAATGCTTCTCCTCGTCTCCTCCTCACCTTCCGATCCCTCTCGTTCATTAGTTCTCAGCTCAGTTGTCACTTTCTCTGGGAGCCTCTGCTGGCCGTCCTGACAAGGTCCACTCCCGTGACGCTATCAGAGCGCCCCATGCCGCCCTTTGTTGCCCCTCCTCACTCTTCTCTTCATCTTATCCCTGCCCAGTCTGTCTCTCCCACCAGACTGTAGGTTCCAGGCCACTTGTGCTCTGGCACCTGGCACACACCTTGGAAGTGCTGAATAAATTCCAACTGAATGAGCAGTGTTGGCCTGGGAGTCAGGACACCTGAGTGGTAGGCCCCATCTCTGCCTACACCTGGGTGACCTCAGCACGCCACTTCCGTCGTCTGTGAGATGAGCAGGTTGTGTAGATGAGAACAGCTAAGGTCCCTTTGAGCTCTGGTATTCTGTGATTTCATCAAATTTTTTGAGCATTGTCTGTGTATGTTCAAAGCATCGGTTCTTACCCAAAATAATAAAAGCTGATTCTTACTGTGTCCTAATAGCTGTATGAGATGGTTGCTATTATTAGCCTCCACTTACAGATAAGGTTTGATGATATGCCCAAGGTCACATGGCAGGAAGTGGTGGGGCTGGGTCCTGGGGGCAGGCTGTCTGGCTGCAGCACCAGGCTCTGCACCACTTCCTCCAGGTCATTCCTGCCACTGCCCTCTGCAGCCAGGGCAGGAGTGCCAAGGCCACTGTCCCGACACCACAGTGTGTGCCTGGGTGGAGGAGGGCCCCCACTCCTCTGGCCTACGTTGGGGGCCAGGAGGTCTGTCTGTTTCCCTTTGCCTTTTCCTCTTTTTCTTTCTCTTTTGCTTGGTTACTCTCTTTAGCTTTCTCTCCTTTCCTCTTTGAATGTGTGTTTAGTGCTGGAAGCTCTGTGCCAGGGCTGTGGGGATATAGAGAGGCATGACACCCAGCCTCTGTCCCCTGGTGCCTTGCAGATTCATTGGGGGAGATAATGGGACAAACTCCAGAATGAATGATGCAGGCAGGTGCTGCTGTGGGAGGCAGGAGAGGGGAGGAATGGTGGGCTGGGTGATCAGGCAGGACCTCATGAGCCAGACCTCAGAGGGCCTTGCTGTCCTTGGGAGGAGTGGGTGACTCTAGTCTGGAACTCTTAGCAGAAAAGAGGTCCTCTCCCCACTGCAGGGAGCCTTTGTGGCCTTGGGCATGCTCCCGAGCCTTCCACGTCTCCCATCCGCAGCAAGGGCTCAGACCTGGGTTTCCTCCTTGTGCCTGTGTGTGCCTGACGTCCTGGTGGCAGTGCTGGGCCTTGCCCTTCGTCTACAGAGAGATGAACTTCAGCTCTGGTGCTGAGCGAGCGTGGGGCGGAAGGGGAGGGTGCCACTGCCACCCCTGCTGCGGGCTAGGGTAGGAGCCAGCACCTCGGCTGCCTGGGCTTGGCCCAGTCACTGGCAGGGCCGGGACCCCAGGGCTCCTCTCCTCCCCCGTTTTGGGCAGCTCCATTCTGTGCCCCCCTGGGTTGGGGAAGAGCTGTGATGTTACCAGTGGGCACTGTTGCCTCGTATTTCTAGCAACCCTCCCACCCCATTTCCTTCTTGCTATCTGATGCTATTTGTGGGTTTGTTTGCAGGATCCCTATGGAGCCAGGGCTAGGCCAACTGCAGGCCTGCTTATCCTAGCAAAGGGGCTTTTGGATTTGGGAGAAAGGAAAACAGAAGGCAAGACCAAAAGGCGGGCAGAGGCCTGGGCAGGTCTGTTTGCCAAGGCAAGCCTGAGGCAGGGAGACCCTTGGGTTTGGACAGCAACTGATGGATGGCCCAGGTCCAGAAGGGAGGGCACCAG
This sequence comes from Equus asinus, assembly GCF_041296235.1. Lineage (NCBI taxonomy): Eukaryota > Metazoa > Chordata > Mammalia > Perissodactyla > Equidae > Equus > Equus asinus. Next base: position 107,080,899 of record NC_091794.1, on the reverse strand, counting down.
GGCTCTGCCTTCAGGGCTGCTGTGTGGGACCAAAGCTCAGGCCCAGTGGCATGTGCGGTGTGGGTCCTGAGGGGAGAGTCTCACAGCTGCGAAGCCCCAGAGCGCAGTACTTTCTCACTCCGCTGGGGGCAGATGAGTGAGCTGGGCACAGGGAGACGGGGCGGGGCCACGCCACTAACTGTGGAATTCGGCCTGAAGGCATTGTGAAATCTGAGCTCCCATGGTCTTCTTGAAGGTGGGCAGGAGGTGACAGGGTGAAGGAAAAGTGTTAGCAGCTCTCCCTTCAGCCCAGAGGCAAAGGGAGACACAGAGCAGGGCAGGCCGCCAGGGACCCGCCAGCCCTGAGGGGCTTGCAGCCAGTGTGAGTGTGGCCAGAGGGGCCAGCAGGACTGCAGCTGTCCTGGGGGTTGGATCTCCCTGGTCGGGCTGTTCGCCTGCCAGTTGCGTTCACAGTGTATGACAGGGGATGACTTCCTGCTACTGTGCACATCACCACAGCAAGTGGGGCCTCTGGACCGGGGTCTGTTAGCAGAAGAGTAAGTTCTCTCTCTTTCCTGGGCCTTGGGGACCCAGAAGGACAAGCATTCTCTGTATCTTGAGGTGGCCTGGTGTAGCTCTGGTGGCCCGAGCACTGATCCTCACTGTCCTCTCCGAGTCCTGATTTGGAGCCCATCCCTCAGGGGCCCCTTATAGACTCTAGTTCAGATTGGAGAAAAAGGATAGCACTGTGGACCCTGCAGCCACCCCACTATGGCCAGTAAGCCCTGTGCTGAGCGCATCAGGGCCTCGGCTGTGCCTTCTCCTGGAGTTGGGGTCACAGTGCCTTGCTGTGGTTTGGTGAACTTAGTAAACACCCTGCTGCAGTGGGACCGAGCATGGTCAGGAAGTGTCCGAGGAAGGATTCAGAGCCCAGCAGTCTGACCTTTAAGCAGAAAGACAGTGTGGCTGGCATTCTCCCTCCACCTCGTCCCCCATCCCTTCCAGGTCCTGCCCCTGCCAACTCCTATGTAGTGGGCACAGAGGGACTCAGCTCCTGGTGGCAACCTGGACTGCACCCTGAGTGCTGGAAAGGGAAGGGGCTGCAAGCCAGGCCTGCGAAATGGAGCTTCCTTCGTCTGAGCTGCTGCAGGCCCTGGAAAAGGGACTTCTGAGCTGCAAGGTCATTTGTCTGTCTCCCCCACCCCGACTCACACACATCCCAGTGGGTGGAGGCCGGCTTCCCCGGCTCCCTCCCTCTACGGCTGGGTGAGTGGTTTTTTCTCCTTTTCTGCTGCAGCCTCTGGCCCAGCGGAGTTTGCTGCAGAGTCAAGGCTGCTGCATAGGCAAGAGGGGGAGAGAGAGAGAGAGAGAGACAGAAGGGCGGAGAGAAGGAAGAGGCAACCTCCTGCAGCCCCAGTACCCAGCTCCCTCTCAGTCTCACCTGGGGTGCTCCTCTGGGGAGTCCCTGTGCAGTGAGCCCTAAGAGTCACAGAACCCGGGTACCCAGGCCGGGGTCTCCTGAAGCGGCACCGGGGGCCATACGAGGAGTGACCTTGGCTGGGCCACTTAGCCCCGGTGTGGAGATGACCCCTGCTGGCCCTCATCATAGCCATTGGGAAAGGCTCTGCTGAAAGGGGGGCAGTGTGCTTAATGGACTAAGGCTTACTGTCCTGGTTTGGGCTGCCCCTTCTCTTGGGAGTGCTGGAGTGTGATCCAAGGTCTGTGGCACCTCAGAACCCAAGCTTCTAACCACCGCACCGACAGCTTCACAGTCTGTCCAGGCCCTCGGCGGTGGCCTTCTTGCCAGGATGTGCTCGGGGCCGTCTCTCTGCTGCCCTAGTTTCCCCTCTGGGTAGAAGGTGTTTTTTTTGGCAGGAGGAAGAAAGGAGACTTCCTGAGGACAGTGTAGCTGTCTCTGCTTGGGAGGGTCCCTGTTCCAACGTTGGGGAAAGGAGCATGATGCATGTGACCTCTGAGGGTTGGAGTGACTGTTCAGTGCCTCTCACCAAGGGACCAAGGCAGCCAGGGTCCTCCAGATACACAGCAGCTGTCCTGCCTTCCAGCCTGGTGTGCCAGAAGGGCTAGGAGCTCACTCAGCAGGGCTGGCTCCCCTTCCCACGTCGGCAGGGCTGTCTGCAAGGTGAGCTCAGGGCAGCTGCCAGGCCTCCTGACCAGAGAGAGCGCCAGCCGGCCAGCCAGCCAGCCGAGTGCTCTCTCCTTGGCCCTCCTCCCTTTTTATTTTTAGTGATCCCAGGAGGTACTGGTGGGGATACAGCTAGCCTTCAGTTGTTTTGTTTTTAAATCTCGTGTTCTTGTGGGGAAAATCCAGATCTCCCACAACGTGGAGGCAAGAGAGGGGGGTTTCTGGTCCCAGTTCTGAAGGCTGCGGTCTTCAACACAGTCTCTGTAGAATGATGATGACCCCTGCCGCCTCTTTCAGGCTTGTTTTAAGATTAAATCAGATAGTGTCCACAGAAATACTTTGCAAATGGAAATGCTGTTCTCCTTCCAAGTTGGCGAGGACAGGAAGCAGCAGTGTCCTCAGCCCCTGGACTCCACGTGACCTACATGTGACTTGTGTTGGGTCATAAAAGCCCCGTAATTGGTTTGTACATACTCTTTTATGTCCATTCTTCACCTAATATTATCTCTCTCTCTCTCTCTCACTTATATACGTATTTAAATTTCCATGTATTGACAATCTGCATGATACATACCTTTTAGTAGCTCTATGTTTCTGTTCAATTCTGTTTATGCCACAGAATATGAATTATTCTATTATTAGGCATTTTGGTTGTTTCCAGTTTTTGCTGTTTTCAATAGCACTTTGCAAGCTTTAAAAAAAATTAAGAGGGGCCAGCTTGGTGGCGCAAGGGTTAAGTTCCCATGTTCCACTTCGGCAGCCCAAGGTTCACATCCTGGGTGCGGACCTGAGCACCGCTTGTCAAGCCATGCTGTGGTAGGCGTCCCACATATAAAGTGGAGGAAGATGGGCACGGATGTTAGCTCAGGGCCAGTCTTCCTCAGAAAAAAGAGGAGGATTGGTGGCAGATGTTAGCTCAGGGCTAATCTTCCTCAAAAAAAAAAAAATTAAGATATAATTCACATACCATAAGATTTACCCTTTTAAAGTGTATAATTCGGTAGTTTTTAATATATTCACAGAGTTGTGCAACCACTGTCTAATTCTAGAGTATTTATGAGCGTTTAAAAATACATTTTTCCTTTAAGTATACTTCTGAAGTGGAATTGCTAGGCCAAAGGGTAAAAACTACTTTGTAGCTCATTTATAGTTGTTACGTCTTATCAGACTGTTTTCCGGGAACTTTCCAGCAACAGCAGCATCCGTGCCTAGCAGCGTTCCTGCAGCCTGCCCGCGTCGGGTGCTGCTGTCTCCCTTCTTCCAGCCAGTCTGGTAGGTTTTTACGGCTCTTTCCAGGCACGTGGGTCACAGCCGAGGGGCAGCACGACCGAGGGGCAAGGCGGTAGATCTCTCCTGCTCTGATCTTGTGATCTTGGACGAGCTCTGCACCCGAACAGTTTGGAGGCCAAATTTATGGGGTCTTTCTTCCAGTTGTCCAACCTAGTCGTGCTTTTTTTAATCCTTGTTCATATGTCAGTGGGTTTTTAGCCCTCAACTTTCAACCTAGGAGAGGATACTGAGTCAATATAGATCATTTTCAGGAAAAATCAGTCCGCAATAAGTGGTGGTAACCAGAAAAAATCAAGTTTTTGGGTGTCATCAGGAGGCCTGGCCCCCACCTTCCTGTCCTTATGGTTAGGCACACAACCTCTTCCCCGGGTGCCAGGCCCAGTCACTGCACGTTAACTCTGCGAAGACAGAGCTCACCAGGAAAGGCTCAAAGTCCACAGTCCGTGGGTTGTGCTGGACAGGGAGCACCCCCTGAAGCCTGAAATTGAGGAATAAAGGAAGCTCTCTTTACACAGCGGCTAGTAAACCTGTGAAATGCATCCTCCCCACTGATTGAGAGAGGATAAAAATAGGAGAAGGGCCACTTAGGGATTTGCTGAACTAATGAATAGTAAGCAGATAGCAGGGCTTTTAAGGACTCCGCTGCGTTCTCGCCATCAAAAATTCATCTGTTCTCAAAGCTTTAACTAGCCTCTTTATACTCTTAAACCTACTGTAATTCATTGGTTCTAAAACAGACATTTTCTTCATATTTGAATGTCTCCGAAGTTGGGTTTACCATTGGTAGGGTGACATAGTTGAATTGGCAGCCGTTTCTTTCTTAGTGGTTATAAAATAATGATGTTTTCACCATCGTTGGCATTTTCAACTTGATGAAATCCAGTACATCTCCAGCAGTCACTGTCTTTCCAAGCCCTAATCTTATACCTCCAGCTCCTTTTAGATATTTTCGCTGGATGTCACATCACCACTTCAGACAGCTGATTTAGAACTTAAGCCATCATTGCATTTTTTTCATGAACTACCAACTGCTTTTTCTAACTTCTTTGTTTCCAGATGGTGACTCTTTTCTGAGTTGCCTGACTGGTAGCCCCCGCTTTTGCAGCCCCTATAGTAATAAAAATACTGGCCAATATTTATCAGTGCTTCCTCAGCTAGGCAGTGTTCCAAGCCCAGTGTGTGTGTTAACTCACTGATCCTCGCAGCAGCCCCACCAGGGAGGGGCCGTGACTGTTCCTCCTTCGTATGTGAGATAGAGCCACTCACCCGGGGTCAGGGGGCTGACAAGTGGCAGAGCGGGTACTTGAACCCACGCAGCGTGGCTCCTGAGACCACCCTCCAGATCCCGACTCTGAACTGCCTTTGAAGAATCCAGCCAGTCACCACGCATTGTTCACTCATCCGCTGAGTAAGCTCTGTGCTTTCTCTGTCACTTCCTTTGATTGCAGCAAATGCTGCCTCGTTGATCTCATTACCACCCGTCCCCTCTCTGTCAGTTCCTCTTGCAGATTGTAGACAGCTTAATCTTCCCCCAGCGCCTCTTTCATGGTTCCACTTCCCTGCTCTAACGCTTTTTTAAAAAACCGTTTTCTTGAGACATAATTCACATATCACACAATTCAAAGCATACAATTCAATGGACTTTAGTATATTCACCGAGTTGTGCATTCATCACCACGATCAATTTTAGGACATTTTCATCATCCCCAGAAGAAGCCCTGTACCCCTTAGCTGCCATCCTCATCCGCATTCCCCACAGACCTCTGCAACCGCTAATCTACTTTCTGTCTGTGGATTTGCCTCTTCTGAACATTTTATGTAAAGGGCATCGTACGACATATGGCCTTGTGTGTTTGGCTTGTCTCACTTAGCATAATGTTTTCAAACTTTATCCATGTCAAAGCATGTGTTGATACTTCGTCTCCTTTTACTGCTGAGTAATCTTCTCTTGTGTGGATGTTTATCATCAGTTGATGGTCATTCGGGCTGTTTCTACTTTTTGATTATTGTGAATAATGCTGCTATGCACATTCATGTCAAGTTTTTCTGTGGGCGTAGGTTTTCATTTCTCTTGGGTATGTGCCTAGGAGTGGCATTGCTGGATCATACGGTAACTCTGTTTAACTGGTTGAGGTCAGGAACTTTTAACAGCGCCTCAGTTTCCAAGGCCCTCTGCATCTGCCGTCTGTTTCTGCTGTTTGGAATCGCACGCTGGCTGCTCCTGCCAGGCCAGGTTTACCATTGTCATCTGAGCTGTGTGTTGGGGCCTCTGCCCTCTGGCTTATGCTGTTCATCCCGACTAGGATGTGGCCCAGGGGCAGAGTCAGCCCACACGGATATTTCTTTGAGACACACATTTTCTGAAATCTGAATTATTTGTATACATTTAAAAATCGTGAGATTATACTTAATGATCCAAATTTTTATGTTCTCCTAAAAAATCGGAAGAGTTAGTTACTCTGGGCCCACACGCCTACGAGGCCACACCTGACTACAGACTACAGGTGCCATAGCGTTTAAACTTACTGAGGGACTCAAGCCCTGCCCATCCTCCTCCCACTTCTGGCCCACTAGGCCTTGGGGTCCCTGACCTTTGACCTAGATTCCTCCTCCTAAAGCCTGGCTCAGCTTGCTTCTTCCATTATTATGCACCACTTCTGAAAGCCGCTGATGCTTATGCCACTCAGCTCTGCACACACCCGAGTTTAGTGTTCAGTTTTAGGGTTGTTTAAATGGGAGTTGTAAGAAGTTAAAAGGGAAGTGTTTTGGTGGTAAGAATTGTAGGCTCTGAGGCCAACTGCTTGGGTTAGAAACTCATTTTTACCCCTTTACCAGCTGTGTGACCTTTGGCAAGTTACCTAACTTCTCTGAACCTCAGTTTCCTTATATTTTAAAATGGGGTAACAGTAGGACTTCCTTGTATATCGTTATTGTGAGGAGTAAATGGACTGATATACATACATTGTTGTTGTTATCTTTTTCTTGATGTCTTCTCAACAGTATTTTAAGAACTTTGAAGACCAGAACCCTGTGGGGCTAGGGGAGCTAAGCCATTGTTTTCTCAATGGGGGCACTTTTGGCATTTTGGCTGCACAGTTGGGCTGGGCTGTCCTGCGCTTTCAGGGTTTAGCATCCCTGGCTGGAGCTGCACCCTCGAGCTCTGGTTGAGAACAAAAGAGTCAGACTTGTTCCACTGAGGACAAGGGTACCTTCCTGCGAGCAGGCCCCAGCTTCATTCTTGCCCCACAACCCTGGTGCCACCATCAGGCGTGGCATGTTGGGCTGAATTCAGGGCAGGGGGTTCCGCCAGTCACGGCCTGGGTCCTGCTCGCCGTCCAGCTGGCCGGAGTGAGCACTGCAGCCCAGTCAGGGCAGGTGGCTCAGGACTGGGGCTGAGGACCCAGAGTGGCCGCTGTAAAGGATTATGCTGGGCCAAGCAGGGCTGAACGAGGAGCCGCTTGTTTCTGTTTGTTTGAATTAAATGTTGACTAGATACAAAAGAATTCTTACAAAATACATGTAAAATATACAGAACTATGATATAACAAATACCAGTGTACCTACCAACCCGTTCTTGAAGAAGAGCCGTGCTGTCTCCTTGTGTCCCTCCCCGAGTTCTGTCCTGTCTCCTCTCCTTCGCTGCTCCAGGTTTTGGGCCGGTTATTCCACTGCTTTTCCTTAGTGTTTCTGTGGCCGTCGATTCCTTGAACAACCTGTCGTTTAATTTTGAAGAGGACTCATTACTGTGTGTATCTCGGCGGGGGCGGGGGAGGGGGGGGCCCGTGTTTTGTCCCTTTATCCTACTTGCAGGATAATCTCTTTAGATTTGTCTTCTGATAACTGACTCTTTTCAACTGTTTCTAATCCATAAAACCCATCCATTGACTTGCTAATTCCCAGTTGTATTTTTCATTTATCGAAGTTTTGTTTATTCTGGCCATTTTATATACTATTTCTAAAGTTAATTTTTATTTCATCAAAGCCACCATGTTTGTTATTCTCGACAGTGTGTGTTGGAGATTGATCCGTGACGGTGCGTGCGTGTGTGTCTTCTCTGCGGTACAGGGTTCCGCGGCGTGCCTGGCGCTGCATCAGGTGCTGGGCATGCAGCAGCGAGCAGACAAGTGTGGCTTCCGCTCTGATGGAGCTTCAGGTGTAGCAGGGGAGAGAGATAACGGGCACTGAGTTAGTCAGGTGGGCTTGCAGAAGACGGGGCCCCCAGGAGGGGAGGCCGAGAGGTCAGTAAAATCTCCTGGAAACTGAGACCTGAAGGACGGGGAGGAATTGGCTGAGTGAGAACCGATCCCGTGTTGTAGATAATGCTCGTAAAGCTTTGGAGGGGTGATTGCTCCTCTTGTCCTGACCTCAGGCTTCCTGTGTACGTAAGGCTGTGAACTGGCCCGGGTGTTGGCAAGTCAGCAGAATATGAACCCCATCGTGTGCGGTGTTGTACATTTGAACCCAAGTTTTAAGACTGTTGAGTTGTGTGTGTTCAAGTCACTGATGATCAGAGCTCACACTCAGCTCTGGAGGAGGGAGTAGAGTGTGTGTGTGGTCAACCAGCTCTTGACCCTGCAGGTACTAGCCGTCGGCCTCTGACTCTCCCCTCCTGTGTAGGACGGCTAATCATGGTGGCCGCCGTGCAGGACCTGGGAGTGTGAGCGGGGATAATCTTGGTTCCCGCACAGCATGTGACTAGGTTCCTGTGCATGTGAATAGGAGGGCACGTGGAACGTCTCAGCCCCATGCCAGCCGGCAGTGGCATCGTGCTGTCATCGCCGCGTTCTGTGACTGTGTTCTGTACATTATTCTCTTTTACCATCACATAACGCTGTCCACCTGCCAGCCTGATGTCTCCACCTGGATGTCTTAAGATTAAACACACCTAAAGTGGAACTCCTGGTTCCCCCTCCATCCAGCGGTTCCTGTCGCAGTCTCCCCATCTCGGTAAATGCCACCACTGCCCGTCCTTTGCTTAGGCCCCAATTCAAGGAGTTATCTTTGGTTGTGCTTTTTGTTCTTGCTTACCCTCGTCCGTCAGCAGGTATGGTCAGTTCTGACCCCAGAATGAATCGTCCATTCCCTCCGGCTCCTTTACTGCCCCTTGGTCCAGGCCCCACTGTCTCTCCTTGTGCGACTGTAGAGTCTCCTCTTTGGCCTCCTTGCTTCCTCAGCTGTTCTCCCCACGGCGGGCCGGGGATCTGTTCTGAATGTGCATCAAATCTTGTCTTTTCCTGCTTCAGACCCTCCAGTGGCTTCCCCTGAACTTAGAAACAAGTCCGGCGTCCTCACCTGGTGCCAGGAGTCCTGCCCTCCCGTCTCCTCCCTCCTCCTCACCTGGTGCCAGGAGTCCTGCCCTCCCGTCTCCTCCCTCCTCTCACCTTCATCTAGACCCTAGCAGCCCAGCTCTTTCCTGCCTCAGGGCTTCTGCACTGAAGTCCCTCCATCCGCAGTGCTCTCTCCCCGGGTGTTTGCAGGGCTGACTCCTCAGATCTCAGAAGGGCCTTCCCATTACCCGCTGTCTCAGTCTCTGTCTATAGTTTCTGTATTGACTGACTGTTTTCTCCCTCCCATTTTCCCTGAGGGCGAGGACCTGTCTGACTCCTCGGCACCTGCACGTTGTGTTGCCCATGTATGCACTTGTTAGCTCCATTTAAGGGCAGGATGCAGAAACAGAGATTCAGAAGTCAGGTAACACCCAGGGTCACACACTAGTAAGCGGCAGTCAGACCCCAGAGCAAGACCCTCACCACGATGCTGCAGTCCCTGCAGCATCACACCTGCTGGCCGAGGCCCAGGGAGGGGCAGGGCCAGAGTCCAGCTGAATATCTGTAAATGCAGTCTGGCCTTTGCTGGGACTGGGACCTTCCCCACACAGATTCCTGGAGAGGCCCAAGGAGTTTGACACTTTCTCTTGGAATGGTTCTCATTGAAGGCAGGTGTCTCAAAGACACACTCTTTCCTTCTCTTGTTGAGGTTTGCTGTGGCGTAAACTGTTTTTATAGGCTCTCTGGACTGGGGAATGAGATGCCAGGACCAGAGGTGCAGGGTGGGAGTCTTGGTGTCCATCGGGGAAGTGGGACATGTTGCCAATTCTTCACAACCTCTCCCTCCCTCTCTTCTCACTCAGGTCGCACTAGCTTCTATGAGAAGTATGGCGTCATTCGCGACATCCTCCAGAACCACCTGACGGAGATCCTCACCCTTGTGGCCATGGAGCTGCCCCACAACGTCAGCAGCTGGGAGGCTGTGCTGCTGCACAAGCTTCAGGCCTTCCAAGCCCTGCGGGGCCTGCAGAAGGGCAGCGCTGTCTTGGGCCAGTACCAGGCTTACAGCAAGCAGGTGCGCAGAGAGCTGCAGAAGCCAGACAGCTTCCACAGCCTGACGCCAACCTTCGCAGGTGGGCTCTGGAGCCGGGCCCCAGCTGCGGGGCTGCCCCCTGGCCAGCAGCTGCTTTCCAAACTCACACACCCTTTGGTTTGGATTGGAAGGGACCTGAGGTGGGATTTTCACAAGAGTGCTCAGTGGCAAGGGAGAAATTGCCCTGCCTCTCTGGCCTTCCACCAGCTTAAAGCAGCAGGTCACCTGCTGGCTTCCTCTGGGTGAAGGACACCCCAGTGGTGGTCGTAGTTTATTCCACATCCACAGATACTTCCAGGGCTTTCTGAGCTGGGCTCAGACCTGGTTCCCACCCTCCTGGAGCTTACATACAGCCCCCCATTGAGGCTTCAAACCTGCCTGGCCACAGCCAGGGTACCTCCAGGGGGCAAGTACCCTGCTGGTCAGGCAGACGCCCACCAGAGCCATCCTCCGCACAGTTCCCTAGGCTCAGAGCTTTCCGGGAGAGGGCTGCTCCCTGAGACTGCAGGTAATAACCACCCCCAAAGCTGCGGCCGTTTATCAGGCACTAACTGTGTCCGGGCACTTGGTACACGTTGTCTCCTTGGATCCTGACCCGCACAGGCCCATGAGGCAGGTGTGACTGTTCTCCCCATTTGAAGGCGAGGAAACGAGAGGCTCTTGGAACTGCAGGAACTTGCCCGAGGTCGTGCAGAGATGTCCACGGGAAGACCAGGCTTGGGACTTAGTGAGGAGTGTGCTCAGTGTCTGGCTCTCACCCCTGGGCCCCCCAGGCCTCCTTACCTGCACACCGCCACCTGCGGGCCTGCAGCCGAGAGCTCGCCCCTCTCCTGACCTCCCCGAACCTGACCTTGCTTGGGCATGTCCTGAACGCTCTACAAACAGTAGGGAAGTGCCCTTCTCTGTAGGACCACTCCCCTCGCCCCACCGTAAGACTTCTCTTAGAGTCTCCAGGCTGGACACTCTCGGCCCAGTTTTCCTTTGCTTGGGGAACTGTGACTCTAAGAGGTGCCTCAAGGGAGGTGGAGTCTGAGGTGGCCGCAGAGGCTGCTTCTGGAGCATTGACTAGGAGGAGGAGGTCACAGGAGGGGTGATAGGTGGGGGTGAGTGTAGCAAGGCAAGGGGTCCTCCAGAGGCAGTGGGGGCCTGGAGTGGGGCTTGGAGAGGAGAAGGGCTGGCTGGCAGCAAGTCCTGGGTTCTCTCCCGGGTTCTCTGTGCTGGAGCATCACCTCCACTGTCCCCTGTCGCCTCAGGCATCCTCGCTCACATGGACAACCTTCGCTGGGAGGGCGTCCCTTTCATCCTGATGTCCGGCAAAGCCTTGGATGAGAGAGTGGGCTACGTTCGGATCTTGTTCAAGAACCGGGCGTATTGTGCCCAGAGTGAGAAGCACTGGGTCACAGACCAGAGCCAGTGCCTGCCTTGCCAGATCATCTTCTACATCGGACACGGCGAGCTGGGCAGCCCTGCCGTGCTGGTTAGCCGGAACCTGTTCAGGCCCTCCCTACCCTCCAAGAGCTGGAAGGAAGTGGAGGGCCAGCCCGGGCTCCGCCTTTTTGGCCGCCCTCTGTCCGATTACTATGTCTACAGCCCCGTGAGGGAGCAGGACGCCTACTCCATCCTCATATCTCATATCTTCCACCGCCGAAAGGGTTCTTTCATCACCACAGAGAACTTGCTGGCCTCCTGGGTCTTCTGGACTCCCTTGCTGGACAGCCTGGTCCACGAGGTCCCACGCATCTACCCAGGAGGAGCTGAGAATGGACACCTGTTGGATTTTGAGTTCAGTGGCAACCAATTATCTTTTTCCCAGCAGCAGCTGGAGCAGCTGGTGCCAGGGCCAGGTTCTGTGCCAAAGCCCAGTGACTTCCAGGTTCTCAGGGCCAAGTACCGAGAGAGCCCGCTCATCTCAGCCTGGCCCGAGGAGCTGATCGCTAAGCTGGCCAATGACATTGAGGCCACAGCCGTGCAGGCAGTGCGGCGCTTTGGCAAGTTCCACCTGGCTCTCTCAGGTGGCTCAAGCCCCATAGACCTGTTCCAGCAGCTGGCCATGGGGCACTATGGCTTCCCCTGGGCCCACACGCACCTGTGGCTGGTAGACGAGCGCTGCGTCCCGCTCTGGGATCCTGAGTCAAACTTCCAGGGTCTGCAGGCTCACCTGCTGCAGCATGTCAGGGTCCCCTACTACAACATCCACCCCATGCCCGTGCATCTGCACCAGCGGCTCTGTGCTGAGGAGGACCAGGGTGCCCAGACCTATGCCGAGGAGATTTCAGCCCTGGTGACCAACAGCAGCTTCGACCTGGTGCTGCTGGGCATGGGTCCCGACGGGCACACGGCCTCCCTCTTCCCACAGTCGCCCACTGGCCTGGACGGCGAGCAGCTGGTCGTGCTGACCAAGAGCCCCTTCAGGCCGTACGATCGCATGAGCCTCAGTCTGCCCCTCATCAACCGTGCCAGGAAGGTGGCGGTCCTGGTCATGGGCAGGATGAAGCGGGAGATCACCACACTAGTGAGCCGTGTGGGCTATGAGCCCAAGAAGTGGCCCATCTCAGGTGTCCTGCCTGCTTCTGGCCAGCTGGTGTGGTACATGGACTACGAGGCATTTCTGGGATGACGGCACTTTCGCCCTTTTCTCACCTGGGCCGCCTCTCACCTGCCCTCCCCCTACCCTCCTAGTCCTGCCCCCTGCTCCAAAGCCCTGGCTCTCTGGAATCTGCTGCCTCAGGCTCAGGCTCGCAGAGAGGAAAGACAAGGCCTCATCCCAACCCCTGTGACAGTCCCTGTCTAGGTGTCGGGAGTAGACACAGAACAAGGGAGAATTGGCATCTCCGCTCTTGAGAAGCTTCAAATTCAAGTCGGGAGAGACATATCCACCTTCAGAAAAGGCTTGCAGCAGTTACACACTGACATCACCTGGCACAGAGTCGGACGGCACGAGGCTTCCAACTTCAGAAGGAAGGCAGTGGGCTGCCATCACTCGGGAGGTTTCCTTGAGGTGGAGACCCTTGAACTGGCTCCTAAGGAGAAGAGCATGGACAGTAGAGAGAAGGGCACACGCAGGGCCCTGTGCAGAGCAGGGTGCCGGAGCCATCCGGAGCCTCGAGCTGGTCGAGCCCCTCCTTCCTCTGTCTGTCCCCTTCCCGAGCACCTGACGTTCAGCCTGCTGTCCTGTCCTCCACGTGGCTGCCTCCACCTGCTCCGTGTCTCCAGGCTCCTTTCTGCTCAGTCCCAACGGTGGGGGAGGTCTTCCCCTCCTGTCTCTGTTTCTTCGCTGTCCTTCAACCTGTCCATTTATAGGCGGATGAAGGGTGATGACAGTAACGCAGCAACAAATACTAGGCTGTTAAGACAGTTCAGGGATCTTGCGACTGTTGGGAGCTCGCTTTCTCCGGAGCTGAACTTCTCTGCAGCGAGGAGGCATTATTCCCCGGCTTCCTCAGAGCGGACCCCTGACCCTGCCCACGCTCCTTTCTCTAGCCGATTCCCTCTGTGAAACACGCTGGGCGTCGATGACCAGGCCATTCCAGGGATCACTCAGAAGAGGGTCCTTTACGTCTCAGGGGACTTTCCAGTGGACGTTTCCACTCTCAGTATCCCCTCTTGTTTTACCAGCAAAGATCCAGTTATGTCTTTCTCTGATGGTGACAACTCATTCGAGGAGAGAGATGCCATGTCATCCAGACCCTCCAGGTGCTCAGATCTGACCAGACGGGAGCCGGGCCTCCTTAGCGGGCCAGCTGCAGCTCATAGGCAGCAGTGGCTGCCCACGACCCTCTCAGGGACTTGGCTGATTGGCAGTGCCAAGTGGGGACAGACCACAGCCCGCCCTTCTCACACTACCTTGCACCACATCGAGCCTACCGCCTCCCACTTCACCACGGGCACTGCTGACGCCGTGGGGAAAACAAGGGCGCAGCTTCTCTTTCAGAATAGATTGGGTGCTCTGCTGAGAAGTTGTGGGCCACTTATACCTGTTTTTCTGAAACCCTCAAAGGAGGTCTCTGAAATTCTTGAAAAATAAAATCCAAGTTCTCAAGACACATTTAATTTCTATTTCAACTTCCCCCATAGTCGTGCCCCCAAGATGTGACTATAAAGGCGTGACGGGTTTTTCCTTGTGACTGCTCCTCGTGTCTTACAGTCACACTGTGTGTCAGGCGGATGCAGGGGGCCCCCGTCACGCAGACGACTCTCCTTGGTGAGAGGAGCATCACGGAATCAGTTTCTCTACCTTTGATTGTTCACACCTTCAACCCTTGAAGAAGGGGCTCTCCATATGAAGGCACTCCTGTTAAAATTCTGCTTCTGGCCTCCAACAACCCGGCCCAGACAGGAGCTCTCTCTTTGGACCAAGAGAGCTAACCTTGGCAGAGCTGACCGCAGTGCCAGGGCTAGGTGGTCTCCTCCCTATCGAGGGGTCAGCGTTTCCCTTTTTTGCATCTGGTGGCCGGTGCTCGCCAATGGACACAGGTGGTTGCAGTCTGGGGGGCCACGTGTGGCCACATGGGGGCGCTCTTGCACCATCCCTGTGGTCTCCACATCTGACTGCGGAGGACTCCCCTCTGTGGCAGGCTCCTGTGTTGGATTTCTTGCATTTCCGTGTTCTGCCTCTCTAGGCCTTGGCCCCCAGCACCCCCCCATCTGTTGTTTAGGAACTCTTCCAGAGAGAAAGGGACCCCCCCCCACCCGGTGCCCAAGTATCGCTCTAGGATAAAGGGCAAGCAGGCCATGATGTCACGGTTTCTGAATAATTGTGAGTCACTGTGGGCCTGAGCTGGATGTCTTGTTCTCAGAGGGGTGCCTGGCCTCAGAATGTGCCCTTCTTGTGTGGAGAGTGTGTGTGGGGGTAGGGGTGGGGGCAAAAAGTGCCAAAGATGAAGTTTCCAGAATCTCGTGCTGCCTTAAAATCACCTGGGGAAGTCCACTGGGAGACATCGTCGATCTTCCTCTGCTTCCCTCCCATGTCCTCTGCTGCGGAGGAGAGAGTCTCAGAACCGGGCCACCTCGGCTAGCAGTTTCTAAACTTTTAAAATCATGATCCACAGCAGGAAACACTTTATATCATGAGTCAGTGCTCTCGTTTGTGCTTAAATCTGTCTCAAGCAAAAGTTTTGTAAAAGAATTCTTACCCTTAAAATGTGAGATACCCTCTGTTTTCTATTTTTCACGTTTTTAAAAAATGTTGTTTGTAGTCTGCTAAATTGAGTTGATACATAGTTTGAAGAATGCTGCTGTACTCCGACTTTGCCTTGTTATGTAATCTGAGGACCCCGAGGCTTGGAGGGGAGCCCATGTGCCCAGCTCACACAGGGGACGCTCGTGACCACATTGGGACGGGAACCCGGGCTTTCCATTCCTGCAGCTTCACCCCCCGGGCTCATCCAGCACAGGAGGGCCGCGCTGGTCCCAGCGTGGATGCTGCTTCTCCATGATGGGGCAGTCGGCTTCCTTCGTGATGAGGGAGGGGGAGCAGTGGGCGAGGAAGAGACTAATCAGAAGCCTGGAGCTTGCAGGGGTGACTGTGGCGTGTCCTTCCCGGAGGGGTTGATAAGCATCAGGTTGATACTAAACGTTTTGTAAACTTGGTCTTGTCTCATCCTTTCAACAACCCTTTGAGGTAGACAGAGGGATCCTCATTTACTGATGATTTTGAAACTGAAACCCAAGTTGTCTAATGGTAGCAGGCCAGTTGTTCTAAGCCAGGCTTAGAACCCAGCTCTTTGGGATTCTAGACGCATGTTCCCAGCCACCCTGCACGCCCCCTTCTTCCAGGGAGCCCCGGGGTGCCGGAGCCACGGCAGTTATCTGGAGGCCAGCCTCCCCCAGTGGGGAGAGGACTCCAGTCAGAAGCGTCTGAGCACTGGTAAAAGGCAGAAGGGCCCTCCTCCGGGAGGCCTCGTCCCGTCAGCATCTCTAGAGTGAGCGTTGTTACCATTTGTTGTAGGGAAAGAATGGAGGGACTTTCCAGGTTGTTGTAAGCTAGATTCTGATTTTGATTTAGGAGCAGCCTTTTCTGCTAACCACAAGTTAGAGGAGTCTCGTCTCGTTGATCTTCCCTCCTCCTTGTTTCTGTGCACACAGTGCTTTATTCCCACTCACGGGCCTCCACGCTAGCAGCATCATCACAGCTCTGCCAGTAGGCTAGTATTTCACAATATCCCTTCCAGAATGGACAGGCTTGGTCTCCCTGGTCTGGGGGCTCCCTCCTTTTCCTGTTTGTACAGAGAGCCCATGCTGAGAGCTGGGGACTATGGCAGAGAAAGGAAGGAGAAGCTTCCACAAAAGAGGTGATTTCCTAGAATTTAGTTTTTAGGAAAAAATTTTTTTTCTACAAAGATATATGCAGTCTCACACAAGCAGCCTCTGCATCAGCTTACCCAGCTTTATTTTTATCTTAAGCAGATGGGGCCCTGCAGACCTTGGTCCACTTGTAGAGAAGCTGCCTGGCAGCATGTCAGCGTCAGAGAATGAACAAGTCACAGGAAATGCCACTGGAGACTGGTGACATGAGGGCGAGGTGGCCATGGTGGCAGGCCAACACGATCAGCACCCACCTGCCTGCCCTGCAAAAGACAGACTCCCGAGGGGCTGGGGCCTTGAGAGGCTGCTGCCTCCCAGCGTCACAGGCCGTGAGGCCCACGAGGCGCCGTTCTCCCCAGCTGTCTGCTTGCTGAACTGAGGAACGTGTGTCTACTGCAGTGTACCTGCTCCCCACAGCTCCCCCATGGCCGCTCCGCTGGGCACTGCAGACCCTGCAGCTGCAGCCCGTGCTAAGGTGCTGCCTGCACTGTGCAGGGGACATTTCCATGAGGCAGACGGTAGGTCCTCCAGCCTCATCAGCATTCAGCTGCTGATAGATCCGAGGGCATCTGGACTGGTCACAGTAAGGACGGCTCTGGTGGTGCTGCCCTGCCCTCGGGGCCCCTGAGCACTTTAGTGGCAGTAATTGGAGGATCGTGGTTGGAAGTGTGGGTTTATTCCTTTAATAGCCCTGCCTACCGATCGGCAAGTGTCTCCGCAGGTGTCAGCCTGTGTGGTCCAATGTCCATCTTGCGTTGCTCGCTTGGAGGGTTTGAGTTGGGCGCTGCCATGTTCTTTGCTTCCCTTGCTGCATGCCGCGTAGTCTCCATGAAATGAAAAGCCCTTCCTGCCCCTTCTGCTCTAGAGCAGAACGCTATCTCCCTTTAGATCTGCCTTCCCTACACAGCGTGAAGGGAGCAGGAACCCAAATCAGCATGTGTTCTTGGAAGACGTGCGATCACAGATGTCTTCCAGGAGCATCCACAGACCCTCCTCCAGGGGCGTGCGCTTCAGGCATTCTCCAGTCAGCAGCTCAAGGTGGGGGCATGAGTGAGAGACTCTGAGGATTCCTCAGCTCCTTGCTGAGCAAGGTGCAAACTTACTAATGTTGTCATCAGCCCAAGACAGAAACGGCAAGAGGTTCAAGGAGGCATTTCTAAGATTACAGCAAGCTGGGGGACAATGATCTCTTTGATGAAGCTTCCTCTCCAGCCAATTTTGGGAGTGCATTTGTTTGCAAAGCAGGTCCCTGGGGATGTGTATGTCTGTGTGTGAGCCATAGACGGGAAAGGGTGGAGATCTAAATTAGTTATGCTTCTGCTTATTTGATTCCCAAGGATGGCCTTTGTTAAGACTTGCATCTCTTCTCTGCATCTTTTCTGTCCATCTGGCGTGCGGAGGGATAAACACATTTTCATTTGCTGAAAGCTGTATGGAATATATTTGAATGGCTAGTAGTTAGCTTTGATAGTGGAAATAAACAGAACTACATGAATTTGTCAGTTTTAGTCCTTAGCGGTACCCCCACAGAAGTCTAGAGGGGTCAGGTATGAAACATGAGGTCCATAGCTCTAAGAGGAAGGGACCCTGGACTAGCTGGTAATCAAGGGCCCAGCTTGCATCCACTTCTCTGAGATGTGACCTGCACAGTCTGTTCCTCCCAGTCCCATCATTTGGAAGAACCAGTGAGAACAGACACAGCAGGGCCTCTGCTGGGTCCACGAGCTGTTACTGCCCGTGCCTGAGTGAAGGGCCTTGTTTCCAGCCAGGAAGGCCAAGTTGGTACAGTGCTTAGGGGCTGTGGCCAGCAAGAGACTAGATGGGGAGTGTGGGGACAGCCCTGAAGTGAGAATGTGCTGCAGTCTGGATAGTGTCCCTGCATTCTCTGTCCCCTGCTGGGAACTCAGGACTGGGCTTCTGTCAAGCGAGGAGAGGAGAGATGGGGAAACTCCTTTCTCAGAGGGACCGTCCGTTCCCTCGTACGGTGGGGAGACAGAGGGCATGCAGACCACCCCCTGCCCTGCAGCAAGAATGCCCTGCCTTTCTGCAGTGAGAAACTGCCCTAGTTTTTATGGGAATCTTGGACTCAAAGATGCCTCAGACATCTGAATGCCTCTGAATGAGACACATTCAGAACTGTTTTTAAAATGCCTTTTTGTATGTCAAATGTAACATTTATTTTTTAAACAATAAAATGGTTTTGCCAAAATTCATGCTTTCATTCTTTCTCTGGAAGATGGAGTGTGGGGGCTGTGGGCCTTGTCCTTGTACTGGGTGTGTTCTCGGAGGAGGGAAGGTAGAGGAAGGCCCTGGTGTGGACCGCGTCCCCTCCTGACTGCAGATGTGGAGATGTCTGAGCAGTGCTGCTGTGTTCCATTGGCTCAAGGGCCCGTGGGCCTCCTGGGAGAGGCAGCGTGGGCAAGGTGACCAGAGTTCATAGATTCCCAAACAACCTGAGAAAAGTTGCCCCCAACCTCCCTGGCAGCCCTCAGGATGGGGAGAGTGTATCGTGCTCTCTGAGAGGGAAAGGCCGGGAGGGGAGTGTCTTTGAAAGCACCAGTGCCTGATGCCATCTCTTGAGTTCTCTGCGTGATCCCCACCCCCAGCTTGTGTCATGTTCCCAGGAACGTAAGGGTCATAGGGAATCAAATAAAATCAACAGGGCCTCTGGGGTACAGGAGCCAGAGATTTGCTGGTTGTCACCAACAGTGAGCAGGACCCAAGCAGATCTGGTGACCTCCCAAGGCAGTGACAAGAGCAGCTTTCATACCCAGAAGGGGTGAGATCTGCCAGGGACCACAGGGTGCAGGTGACAGACACACACCCAGAACCCCCTTGGGAAGCAGGGAGGGCCCATGGCAGCATGAAGCCTGGAACCGGAGGCTGCCTTCACAGCACTGGGTCGGGCCGCAGCCCGGGAGCAGCAGAGAACACGCTTCCTGGGAGGGTGGCCCAGAACTGGGGAGAAATGAGGGTTGACTCCCGCTTCTCTGGGGGGTGGCCATTGGTTGTGTGTCCTCGCAGAAGCATGATGAGGTGGGCTCACAGCCTCCTGAGACTTGAGACTGTGGGGCCCAGCTAGTGTCCACCAAGGCTCACTGAAGGGTCACTGGTACCCGGTCCCCCTTTGGGGAGCCTCCCTGTACTTGTGTTCTAGAGGGTTCTGGCTGGTCAGGAGATGGATGCCCACAGCTGCAGTGATTGGTTCAGGAGGGCCCGTGGCCCAAGTCGGTCAGATCAGTGAGTCCACACATGGGGGCTGAAGATGCTCCATGTCTCTGGACTCAAACCTGAGGCTCTGTCGCCCTGGAGCAACTGGGAGCCATCTCGGCACCACAGGAAGCCTGAGAATGAGGCGACATGGAGAGAGCAGAGCCCAAGGATAGCTTGTTCTGGAACCATCCCCAGGACCAGATTCTTTCACACCACAAGTCTGCCTGCTGACCACTCATTTATAGGTGCTTGAACTCGTTAGAGTCGGGCTGTAACTTGTGACGGAAACTTCATAGGTATCAGAGCCCAGAGCTTGTTAGATATTTCAGGAGGCACAGACCTGAGAGGGGATCCGGCCTGGTCAGAAGGGCAATCTCTCCATCTGGGGCCAGGTTTCATCAGTCTGTGTGGGCAGCTCTGGTTGGTCCAGTGCTGTATGCCTTTGGCTGTTTTCTTATTGCTTAATTTGGACCGTTTTCCTGATTGACGAAAGTTTTGAAAAGCAGGGACAGAAAGAAGGGCAGGAAGGGAGGGATTGTGAAAATGATAAAAGGAGTTTTTGGTGGACAAGCTCGGGAACCGCTGGCCTAAAGTTCTTCTCCAGAGTCTCCTGCCAGCTCTCTGGACCTGCTGCCAGAGCCCTGGAGGGTGCCACTTGCCTGGCCGGCTCCTGGCAGAAGGGGACAGTGTGGCCGTGGCTCCACTGGATGCCCGTTCTCTCACCCACGGCTCTCCGTCCGCCCTCACCTGTCTAACTGAGGACCAACGGAAGAGACTCCATGTGCCTTACTCAGTTCTTGTGTTTCTGGTGCTTAGCTCAGATGTGTGAATGAAATTGTGAAAGCAGGGCGAGAACTGTGAACTGCAGCTGGCAGAACTCTGGGGTTGTCCAGTGTCGTCGTCCACAGGTCTACCGGACACTTGTATCTCCTGCTTCCGAAGGAGGGGCCGAGCAGAGCCATGTCCTTGCTAACCCAGGGAGGACACCCCACCCACGACCCCCCCCAGCAGGGACCTGGGGGTGAGTCACTGAGAGGCTCAGGGCAGTCTGCTCATGGGACAACAGGCAGCCTGAAGGACCCCAGTCGTGGTGTCTTTGGGTGAGGAGGGGAGAGTAGGAGCGGTTGCCTGGGGGCACGAGGTCTCCATGGGCGTGCCCACAGAGCTTCTCCAAGCCAGGGCGGCCAGTGGGGGAGGCTGGACGGCGGAGGATGAGGCAAGTGTGGCAGCCAGAGGGGAACGTGTGTTCTCACCTCTAGGGGAGACGGGATCTTCCGTGTTCACAGCGGGCCGGGGCAGCAGGTGCAGTGGACGGTGGTCCAGCCATGTCAGGGGCCGGCACTCTTGTTGGCACCAGAGGGACGGAGGGCACGACAATGCAAGGCCTGGTCTGACCCCCATGCCTGGGGATTTTCCCACTTGCTGCAGTGGAGAACAAGGCCAGGAGGTCAGTGCCGGCTGCTGGACACCAGCAGGTGTGAGCCGCCAGGGGGCAGGGCCGGGAAGCCCCTGCTCTGCCATTTTGAGGGGCGTTTGCACCGCCCCTTCCTCTTTCCCATCCCAAACCCCGGCTTTGTTTGAAGAAGCATTGTTGGAAATAAAAATCATAAAATTAAGCTCATGCTACCAGTTAGACCCTCCCTGCTGCTCCATGAGCCTTTTTTTTTTTAAACTGAAAAAAAAAAAATACAGAAAAACACAAGAGGAGAATCCATGCAGATTACCTCTGCTCAGCATTAACCACTGCAAGGTCTTTGCATATTGGCTTTATTTAAAGAAAAAAAATCACAAATATTTTTGTAAAAATAATGCATGCTTGTTATAAGTGAATTCCAACAGTACTGAAAAGTGCACATATGAATGTAAAAGAAGTCAGTGCAGTCCCGTCACCCAGAGACCAGCAATGGTGGCATTAGGTGGACATCTTTCAACGTACAGATAACATAGAACAGATAAAAGATATTTTATAAAAATGGAATCCTTTTCTTGAAGCTAATTTTAATGTTAATTGTGCATTAATAATTTTTCATGAAACTGAAACAACTGCTGAACTTTGCATAAGTATTTTACCAGATGATACGTATTTCCAAAAAGATCTCTTTAACGTTAGAAGTGCATAAAAACACGAAGAGGCTGGAGTCCTTAGTGGTTTTTAACTCTGTGCCCCAATCTGGATTTGGGGGTCTGTTGACTTTGACAGGTCTAGGCATCGGCTCTCACACAGCTTCCTGTTGCCTGCCCCCCAGCTCTGGCTTTTTGTGGGTCTATGATTTTTATCTTATTATTGTCCAGGGTCCTTAATTATTCTTCCCTGTTGGTTCTCTGTCCGATTTTGCCTCCTGTGGGCTCTTTGCCAAGTTACCTCCCACTTCTGACCCTGGCTGACCACACAGCCTTTCACAGCCCAGCCTCAAGGGGCTGGCCCTGGAGAAGTGGGGGTTGGTCTAAATACTGAAAAGCTGTTGGTTCAGGGCCAGGCTCTGCTCCAGCCCAGGGGTCCCGCAGGGAGCAATGACCCTGTCCTCATGGAGCTTATGCCCCTCGTTCTCTTGAATCCTCATCTCTCCTTTATTTTGGGTTCATGCATCCATCTTCAAGAAGTCCTGCCTCCTCCTCTGCCACCTCTGTCAGCTCTCACCGTTTTAACACAAACGCTGTGATGCAGGGATGGCTCCATGCCCTCTTCACTCGCAGATTTCTTAATGGCCCCCTAGCTACTTCCACCCCCACTGTTCTGTTAAAAGCGCTCTCGAAGGTCACTAGGTGACCTCCTACTGGACACTGCCACGGTTTGGAGGTTGTGGCCTTAGTAAGTTAAGAGGCCACCACCACAAAAGCACTGATACAGCGCAGATAAGAGAGAAACTAAGGCCTCAAGAGGTGAGATAAGTGCCCAAGGTCACAGCTACCAAGTGGCAAAACCACTGAGGTCGGCCCAACCCCAGAGCCCACGCCCTTAACCATGGGTCATCTCAGGAGCAGCTGCTCCAGCGAGAAGAGAGGCCACCAGCAGCCCACACACCGCCGGGCCATCTGTACTTCTCCAGCCTCTGTCAGACCCCCGGACCAGGGCTCCCCCTGGGAGTGGGGCTCTACTGGGCGCAGCTCTTGCTTTCTCCTCCAGAAAGCTTGTTCCTGCTGATCCACGGTGGAGAATATCATTAAGCCGGGCTGGGGTGGGGTAAGGGGTTGTCATTAAGACCTGCCAGCTGCCCCCAAATCTGGGAGACTAGGACAATGTCTGCCAACCTGAGAGCAAAGCCCGGGGAGAGGAGGGGAATCCTGTGTTGACTGCTGTCTTTTGCTCTTCGTTTCTTCTCTTCGTGAATTGAATTCCGGGACCGCAAAGCTCAGGTTTGTCTGCCTTCTCCCTTCCAACCAAGAGGGAAGGCAGTTTGTAAAGGTGAATTTTCTCCCCTTTGGATTTCTATTTGTGTATAAAAAGCACCATAAAAAACATGAAATGGAGAATAATCCACAATGCCCATCACTCTGCCTACTAACGGTGTTTGTGCTCAGCAATCCCTTTCTCTCCTGGGACACTTTGTCCTGGCGATCTTTGTCGTCACACAGCATTGTGTCTGCTTCATTTTATGCGTCTCTTGTCATGAACATTCTCCACGCTTCCTCGTGGTCTTTATATTCAGTTTCCACGCATGTGTAATATCCTATGGAACGGAAGCATCCTGACTGCCGTTTCCCATCCTCTGTCGTTGACCATTTAGGTTATTTCTAGCATTTGATTGCTGGAGATAATGCTGCAAGAAAGGGTATTTATAGTTCGAAAAGCTTTTTTATTCTTTTAAAATTATGGAAATGTGAGGTTTAAAATGACCCAGTAAACATGAATTACTTTGTAATGGAAAACAAGTCCCGATATGATAATGATTATAGCCACAGTAATAATCAATGGACTAGGAAGGAAAGGAGGGGAGAAGTTGAAGACAGAGGAGGAGGCTGGAGAGCTCTGGGTCAGCGGAGAGAGAAGGGAAGCATGGGTCAGCCTGAGCCTTGAGCTGTGAGGGAAACGTAGCCCCTGAAAGAGAAGCGAGGAGAGGCCACCCTGGGCTGCAGACCAGGGCGCAGGCCTGGAAATCTTCCTCAAGAGTTCTTTTTTTTTTGAGCAAGATTAGCCCTGAGCTAAGTACCGCCAATCCTCCTCTTTTTGCTGAAGAAGACTGGCCCTGAGCTAACATCCATGCCCATTTTCCTCTGCTTTATACGTGGGACACCTACCACAGCATGGCGTTTGCCAAGTGGTGCCATGTCCATACCTGGGATCCGAACCAGCAAACCCTGGGCCACTGAGAAGCGGAACGTGCGAACTTAACCACTGTGCCACTGGGCTGGCCCCTTCCTCCAGAGTTCTTGAGCCTCTGGTTGCACACTGTGGGTCTGCAAGCCCCAAGATTCCCAGGCCTCGTGTTATCTTGTTCCTGAGGTGCGGCCGCCATTTGCTATTTTAATCCAGACTCTTTTGGTTGCAAGTGACAGAAACGCAACTCAGACTAAACCTGAAAGACGAAGGAAATGCCCGGCTGTCTCCTTGGAAGGCCCAGGGTGGGAGCAGCTCCAGCCGGGCTGTGTTCAGGGAGTTGGCAGTGTCACCAGGAAGCTGAGCATAGCTTCCCTTTCATTAGGGTCCCCAAGGTTTCCCTAATGGGTCCAGACGTTTGTGAAGAGCACCCTTCACAACTCTCCCCACATTATCCTAATCTGTGTGCCAGGGGCTGGGACGCAGGCTGATACACCCGCTCTGGGGTTCTTCCACCTGCAGCTGGTGGGAAAAGAGCATTCTCTCCTATGACTTGGAGCTGTTTGTGTGTTTGCCTGGGGAGCAGGCAGCCAGGCCTTCTGTCCCAGAGAACAAAGCTGGTTAGACAAGAGGCACAAAGGTTCCAGCTTCCCTGTCACCCTGAGGCTTCCTCCCCCCAGGCCTTCCCCAGTTCTGTGACCAATCAATCCCACCTTTTTTCCAACTTAAACTAATGTGAATTGGATTTTTGTCATTTGTAGTTCAAGAGTCCTGGATGATACAGTGGACAGACATGAACCATCATTTTAATGTTGCATTAGAAGCGCGAAACTAGAGGTCATTATGGAGGACATGGGCAGAGCATTGAGCTCCACCTGAGGGTCCAGAGGGCTTCCTGGAGGAGGAGGTGCCGGGTCAAGCCTTGAAGAATGAGTAGACATTGGCCAGGAGAGGAGGGTGGGGGCTGCAAAGGGAATCCCAGGTGGAAGGCCTGAAGCAGCCTGAATTGGGTGAGGGGCTACACACAGTCCTGTGCCGCTGGTGAGGACAGTCCACATGGTGGATGCAGGCAGCAGAGGTGACAGGGGCCAGACCCCAAGGCCTTAAAGGCCAGCCGAGGAGCATGGACATTATCCGGGGTCAGTCCCAGCTTCTCAAACTGGATCACTGTCGAGTTAAGGAGACTCGAAGCCAAAGGACAAAGGAAGCATCATCTCCTAGAACAAAAACTGTGCTCCAAGAATTGAAAGAAAATATCATTTTTACGCTAAAACAAACCTGGGGCAGAAAGCAAAATTCCATCCCTTTCCAATAAAAAACACAAGACTCGAGTGATATTCCCACTTGAGGTGGGCTAGGGTGTGTGCGGGAAAACTTTGAGCCTGACTTCACGGGTGGTAGGGAGTCATTAAGGGCCTTCTCACTGGGGAGGGGTCCAGCCAGGTCTGGCTGTGGCGTGAGGGCTCAGCAAGACAGGAGTTGGCCCAGCTGCCAAACCAGCTCACCACTGGAGTCATTCATTCAGTCCACAAATAACACTGAGTGCTGGGCGCTGGGGCGGTGCTGGGGACACAGCCGTGAACAAGGCGGGCAGGCTGCTCCCTTTCCCGACCACGTTATAACTTGTCTGTTGACACACCATCCCTGTTAGCCCAGCAAGGGCCAGCTACTCATCTCTATGGCCCCGCTGCCTGTACACAGTCGGCACCCAGTAAGTGCTTGCTGAGTCAATGAATCAGTAGCGGTTTTTCAGGTTGTGTTGCCATGTGTTTCTATCAGCGGCAGGGGCTCCCCAAGCTTGCGGCTCTGCTGCCCACATGGCCCCCTCCCACTCAGGGGGGCTCCTGCCAGGGGCAATTTCCCTTCAGACCTGAGGCCTGTCCAAACAGCCAGTGATGCCAACTTAGCCCGTGGCACATTTTCCACCCGCTCAATAGGATGTTGGGCCCAAGGACGTGGGATCCCCGCTGTCCTTGGCCTGTCAGGACACCTGGGAGGAGTCAGCGCGGTTGAGGTTAAGAGCTGGGATCTGGAGACAGAAATATCTGGGTTCAGTTCCCACCCTGCTGTTCAGCTGCCCCGTGACGCCCGATCTTCCACTGTGAGCTCGGTTTCCTCCTCTGTTACGGGGACGATAAATGCTGCTTTCCGGGGAGGAGGCACAGAGCGGATTTCAGTGTGGCGGCACTGTGGGAGACCTGTGGCGCCCCTTGGAGGCCTGTTCCTGCAGAGGACGCCGGTCTCTGCTGTGCAGGGGCTTGTCTTATACAAGACGACCAGGATGCCGCCCTGCACTCAGGCGATGACAGGCTAGTGAGAGAATGGAGCCCTGCTGAGCGTTCTTGGGGGCTGCAGGTGTCCCGAGAGATCTCAGGGCAGGGACAGCGGGGCAATGGGGATTCAGGGCCCGGGGGCCTCAAGTCAGGCATTCAGTAAACGCCGCCAACTGACTTCACATTACTCCACAAGCATGTGTTGAGCACCTCCTGTGTGCCAGGCACTGTGCTTGGTGTTGGGATAAACAGGGCACAGGACTGAGGAGGACCCTGCCTTGGGCTCCCAGTCTGGTGGGGAAAGAGACAAGGCCCCAGGAATCACAGGCTGTCTGGGAGCTGTGGGGGTGCCTGTGGGGGCACCTAGCCACCCTGGGGAGCATCACAGATGCTTCTCCATGAAGAGATGCTTCAGCTGGGAGCCAGCAAGAAGAAAGCCCTGCTGTGGGATGCGGGCCAACCCCTTCCCGTCTCTGGGCCTCGGTCTCAGCACCCAGGGTGGTGGAGTTGCCGCTCTCTCAGGTTCTGGAGGCCCTGATGGGGCTCCCAGGGGCTGGGAGGACTGACTTCTACTTGGTGCCCTGGAAGCCCTCTGAAAGCTCAGAGCCTTCTCAGAGTGCTCTCGTAACTGTGGGAATCATGGCGGTGGAGGCAGATTTACCAGCAAAGCCATCGTCCAGCAGCCCAGCACCACGTGGAGGCCGCCCAGCCCTCTCCCCTGCACTTGCTTTGCCCAGGTGCCCAGGCTTCAGCACACGTGCGCTCCACCTCCCCGCTGAATGGCGCCCCAGAGTGCAGAACCCCCTAAGGGAGGCAGAGCTTCTCTCTGTGCCTTTGTGGTAGTCCCTGCGTCCTTCCTGGCTGCCCTGGAAGACAGAGGTGACCCCCTCCCCCAACAAGCACCTCCTTGCAGCCAGCCCTCTGTGCCTCAGTGGGCACAGAGAAACACAGGTTGACAACCCTGCAGATGGCTCTGGCTTTAGGCCTCTGCTGCCGAGTGTCTCCCAGATGCAGCTTCCGGACAGAGCTCAGCCCACTCTTGGTAAGTGCCAGCCGCCTGGGTGGTCTGGGATCGGAATGAATTCCAGAGGCCAGAAGGAGCCAGGGTTCAAATTGCCACCAATTTCCTGAAAGTTCCTACTGGAACTCCAGGCAAACCCACTGGTTGAATGGGGAAAAAAACAGACCCCTCACTTAAAACCAGATGTCAGCATCTGTCCTGAACCAGCCCAGGGAGACAGAAGGCCCCAGCCCCGTTCCCTCCTCCTTGTCTCCCTGTCCTGAGTCTGCAGGCTGGGTCAGCCACCAGTCACCACCCACCACATAGCAGACGAAGACCCTGTGTGAAGGAAGCAACTTCTTAGCTGGCACCTAAAAATATTGACTTGGGTTTTTTCTTTAAATAGAAAGGAAATTTAACTCACTCCACCCCAGTCCTCCTCCTTCTGGTTCCGAGTGGGCACCCTGGGGACCTCGGCCAGACTTGACTTCTCAGATCCAGAGCAGCTGTGGCTCTCGGGGGGATGGAACAAGGGCAGGGTGGAGGACAGGGAGGGGGCTCACCCACTCCTGAGGGGGCTTCCCATCCTGAGGATGGGAGGAGGTGACTGGCGTTTGGCTGACCCAATATCCCAGAGCACCATTCACACAGAGGGGCCCTGGGTGTCTCTGTGGCATAGAGAAATCAGAGGACAAGGACGGCCAGATGACCCTGAAACGGAAGGGGGACATGGAGGCTCTGATGCCCGGGCCAGCTGGCTTCCTGACCTCGCCTTCCTCCAGATCCACCCTGGGCCTGAGCCACCGTGGGCAGTAAGCCGGGCAGCAGCTCTCCCTCTGGGTTGGTGGCTGGCTTCCTGCGGGTCCTCAGGCACATGGGGAAGAGCTCAGCCAGGGGCTCCTGGCAGCTGAGACCTGGCTTGATTCTGAGCCACAACCATGCAGTGAACACTAGAGAGAGACCCCTGTGCCCTGACAGATGCCATCTCCTAGGCAGGCTGCTGTGGGGAGAGGCGCCAAGAGGGAGACCGTGTGTGGTGCGCAGTCCCATGTCAGAGAGCACAGACAGGTCTGGACAACACACAGGAAGTGAGCCAGAGGGTTACCTTGGGGTGGGGACTGGAGGTCCCCTTTGTATTGTTTGAAGCTCCTTTTCCTGATTTTATTTTATTTTTTTGTGTGAGGAAGATTCACCCTGAGCTAACATCCGTTGCCAATCCTCCTCTTTTTTTGCTTGAGGAAGATGAGCCCTGAGGTAACATCTGTGCCAGTCTTCCTCTGCTTTGTATGTGGGATGCCTCCACAGCATGGCTGAGGTATGCAGCAGGTCTGCACTAGGGATCCGAACCCACAAACCTCAGTCCCCCAAGCGGAGCGCACGGAACTTTAAGCACTCAGCCATGGGGCCGGGCCCCTTGATTTGTATTTTAATAAAAATAATGCATGCAAATAGTTTTTAAAATACCAGAGTGCTACAAGGAAAACAAAACACCCCAGCAATTTCCTGCCCCACCCCTCCCCACGCCCAATTGCTACACCCAAGAGGTGACTACTTGCAATTCTTTTTAGCTGCTGCTTCTGATATTTACTGCCATAGTCTCAATCGCCTGCGTACACTACTGTTTCATAATTTGTCCATTTTGGACATTACCTAAATGTCTAAAATCTAAGAAGCTACGTAGAATAATGGTTAAGATGCTGACTTTTGGGCTAGATTACCTGGGTTCTAATCCAGGCTCTGCCACTTACTGGTGGCACAACCCTGAAGAAGCTATTTACCTCATCTGTGCCTCAGTTTCCTTAGCTATAATGTGGGATAGGGGTCCCTACCCCGTGGGGCTCATGTGAGGAGGAAATGGATTGACACATGTACTTCAGGCCTGGCCCACAAGAAGCTCTCAATAAGTGTTGGTCATTATTATTATCTCCCATCTGTAAGAGATGAGAATCCACACTCCTCCCAACTTCATAACATAGTTATATCACGATTTTGATTAAATCAGTATCCGGTGTGTCCAGTACAGTCAGGCACAGTAAGCTATCTATTGGTTCTACTTCTGGAACCTTCTGGTCTCCTCTCTAGCCCAGCCAGCAAGGGCAAGGAGAAAGAAGACCCAGATCCTGGGTTCTTCTATCTCTCTCCAGTAAAAGGAATCAGGGAGGGCTCCTTAGAGAAATGGTTGATTCCAGGAAAAGTATCAAATGAGCCTGGAACATCTTGCTGTAGGAAAGGAAATGCTCAGAGAATGGTGCGGATAAGTCAAAGGACGTGACAGAAGTCAGCTTGAAGGGGGTCCCATGGGTCAAAGCAGGCACAATTGGAACATCAAAATAAACCATGAATTATAAATTATAATCCTTCGAACTAGGGACCCATGAGTCCATACTGATATAAACAAATAAATAAAATGAAAGTTTGATCAGAAATGGAATATTTACATGGTCTCAAAGCACCTACCCACAAAATATTTATTAATTAAAAAGGGCAAAAGAGTAACTTCACAATAGAAAAGACTGGCAGAGACACTCCACCTTAATGAAGTGATCAAAGTTAATGTCATCCCCAGTAATGAGACAAATCGAAATCAAGGGCCACCTGATGGGAGGTAAGGAGAGGCGCCCAGCATTGCTCCTATGATCTTCCTGCCAGAGATGCACAACAGGAGTCTAGTCATGAGGAAACGTCAGCAAACCCAGGTTGAGGGACATCCACAAAATAACTGGCCTGTGCTCTTCCAAAGGGGCAAGGTCATGACGTCAAGGAAGGACTGAGGACCTGTTCCAGATTGAAGGAGGCTAAAGAGACGTAACAACTAAATGGGACACAGGATTCTGACCTGTGTCTTCTCGCTCTAAAGGACATTATCTGGACAACTGGCAGAACTCGAGTGGGGTCTGAGGAGTAGACGGTGGTCACATCCCAAAGTGGATTTCCTGACTTTGATGGATGTATTGTGGTTAGATAGAGGAATAGCCTTACTTTGGGGGTTACGAGGCATCACGTCAGAGCTCTCAAATAGTTCAAGAAAAAAAATTGTTTTCTTTTTAAGATTGGTACCTGAGCTAACATCTGTAGCCAATCTTTTTTTTTTTTAACTTTTTCTCCCCAAAGCCCCCCAGCATATAGTTGTATATTCTAGTTGTAGGTCCTTCTGGTTGTGCTGTGTGGGACGCTGCCTCAGCGTGGCCTGACGAGCGGTGCTAGGTCCACACCCAGGATCCGAACTGGCAAAGTCCTGGGCTGCCGAAGCAGAGCGTGTGAACTTAACCACACGGCCATGGGGCCAGCCCCAAGAAAAAATTCTTTACACTGCTCTTGCAACTTTTCTGTAAGTTTCAGATCATTGAAAAAAATTATTAATAAAGGTAGAGAGTCATTACAGCAACCCACAAGATGGTGGAGGCTCCTCGGGTCTGGGTCCCCCAGTGAGGACAATGTGGGGCAGAACTTCCTACAGTGAGATGAACAGGGAGTGAGAATGAGAAATAAACTGCTGTCCTTTGAAGCTACTAAGCTTTTGGGCTGCTTGTTCCCGTGTGTAACTCACCTCTCCTGACTGACGCAGAGACTCTCCCCAGATGCTGGTCATCCTTGGCTATCCATTCACATCTGAAAACAAGGCTTTCAAAGCTGGTTGGAAACTCAGCATGGATCTGGGGGTGCTTATTGACCGGTAGTGAGCACTCGACCCTCAAATATGAGGGTCCGTAGGTCTTCGCTTTGGGACGGGTCAATTTCCCAGAAGAAGATTCGTCTAGGCTCTGGTCTGTGGGGGAAGTGCTTCGCTGGTGCCCTGGGAACTGGGGAAGGGGCAGGGGTCCCAGTTCAGCGTGTGGACTTAGGCTTCATCCCCTTGTTTTCAGTAAGGTGCCTCATTCACCCACACTCCTCCACTCAGCTGGTGTCCCTAAGCCCAGGCCCCGCTGGTCGGTTTCTTGGCTTCCCCCAGGGTGGGTGGGCAACAGCATGGCTGCCCCAGTCAGCAGGGATCTGTGAATCCTACTCCTTCATGTGCATCTTCGGCCAGTTCATCCCTTTTCACCAGCCTCATGCCCGCTTTTGGAGGGACCCATATCCCCAGTTCCTGAGCCTCCTGGGCTCTGTGGGCTGTGGTGGCTGGCTTCTAGGTACTTCCTCGCTGCCGGCACTTTCTCTGCTCTGCCTGGCCCACCACTACTTGCCCACTCTGTGAAATTTTGTTGGTATGCCTCATCAGTTGTCTTCTCTCCCATCTTCTTTGTCCTCCATGCATTTATCCTTGAAAAAAATTGTTTTAATGAGATTTGGGGACGGAGACAGATAAATACCAGCATTTGGTCAGCCACGTTTAATCAGAAGTCCCCTCCCTTGAATGCTGTGCTATGATGAGAACAATATCATCAAGGACACTAGTGAGTGCTGCCATCCACGGAGGCTCTGCGCCAGGCACTATGCTAAGGGCTTTGGGAATATTAACTCTCAGATCCTCTCAATGCCTGTGATCCAGGCCAGAAGTGAGCGGAAGGGGCAGGAGAGAGAGAGAACCATGATGCAGGAGCATTCCTGGGCTTGCAACCTACTGCTCCAGGGCTGCCTCGGGGAAGCCACTTGAGCTGCATCTCAGGAACAAGGATCTATCCTTTGGCTCCCACATCCTGTTGGTCAAAGTTCTGCCCCTGGGAGGATTAACCACTTGCCTCTCTGGTCTACCCACACGTGTGCTAACCAGGGTCCCACGGTTTCCCAAGCCTCAGCATCAACCGGGAAGCCCAGGTTGACATGAACTGGGAAGACAGGTCAGAGGAGCTCCTAGGGGTCACTATCAGGTTACACCTGGGGGAAGCCGGCCGGTGCTCCTGGAGAGTGGCCGGGTTGTAGTCACAGTGACGCCTCGGCCCAGAGATTGGAAAGCCGAAAGTCTGCTACAGTACTCACGAGGGGTTCTCTGTCATTAACCCCATTTCACAGACGAGGAGCCGTTGGCCTGAGTCCACTCGGCCACCCTGCCTTTCTGTGAGTTACCAGTACAACAGAAATAATAATAATAATAATAATAATGGGCCTCCAAATAGGGGTCTGGGGGCTGAGCTTGGGGCTCAATCTGGAGGAGGGGAGGGGGCTCTCCAGTGTGACATGGGAGTTGGCTTTGAGTCAGTGTGACAAAGAGAGACTTTACAAACATTTCTGCTTCCAGTTTTGGAATTTAAATCTAAGGCCTGAGGATAATTTCTGGCTTTTGCATGAGCTAGTTTCGAGGCCTTGAGCAAGTCACTTGTGCCTGTGTGCCTCAGTTTCCCTACCTGGCCATGATGGTGTTCAAGGATCTTCCCTTCCCCCCAGAGCCGACGCTGGAGGATTCTGTGAGGGGAACGCTGCCCAGCTAACATTCCAGGTGGACAAAGAAAGTGTGGGGCCACCTCCTGCCTCCTCCTGGGGAGGGGGTCTGTGAGGTAACTTCTGGAACAGGTGGTTCCTCCCTGCAGAGAGGAGGGGAGAGCATTCAACACGTTCTCTTGGGTGGACTGCACCCAGGGCCGACTGGCCAGCCGGCTGCGGGCCGTGAGGGATCACAGGGTTAGTGGAACCAGCGGGCAGGCCATGGGAGCTGCGAGCAAAGTGAGGCAGGTCCCTCTCCCAGGGTCCCCCTCTCTGGTCACCGGCAGGGCCAGCGTTTCTCGCCCCGAGGTGCAGTTGGGTGGGCACCTTTATGCTCTTCCACAGGAGCTTAACCCTGACCTGTGCGCGGTCTCCTGGAGACACCTCCTGAGGGCCGGCGCCAGGGCCAGGACGTGTCAAACTGGCAAAGCACCCAGGAGCTTCCTGGATTCTTCATCCCTTTATTTCCATAGGACTAATCTTGCTCAAGCAAATATATTTAGTCAGCAAATACTGAAGACTGCAGGAGATTAGATTATTGCTTAGTAAATATTTACTGGGCCCCACTCTACCCACCGGAGAAGTGTCCTTCCCCATCGCGACCTGGGACTCGGCTATGTGACTTGTTTGGGCCAACGGAAGTGAGCAGACATGACTCAAGCAGAGACTGAAATGTGCCTGCACCATCAGGCTTTCCTTCTTGGCACCTCTGCCATTGCCAGGAGAACAGTGTCCCAGGGGTTTCCACGCCTGTCAGCCCAAGTCCCAGGTGAACACACAGAGCAGATCTGTGAGCCAAGCCAGGCAGCCCCACAGCCCCAGGCGGGGTCAGCCAGTCTGAAGCCCAGAAGAAGCAGCTGGCCCCCAGCCACCCTGCAGAAATATGAGCGAGAATAAATGATTGTGGCTTAACGCCACTGAGTTTGGGGGTGGCTTGTTACACAGCAATGGCTGACTGATACAAGAGCCTATTGTGTGCTAAGGTCTGAGACAAGGAAGTGTCAAAATCTCCCCTGTGACATGTGCAAGGAGAGAGGGGGACACGGGAGAGTGTGCAATAGGAGGCAATGGTCAGGTCGGATAGGATGGGAGCTGGAGGAGGAACAAGGGAGCATAGAGGGAGCAGGCGAGGAAGGGAAATCCGGGCAGAGAGGCCTCGGGGCAATGCTTCACAGCAGGCGGGCGCATGGGACTTGAAGGAGCTGTAGAAGGAAGGTGGTGGAGCCAGGAGAGGCGGGAGAGGTGCCACGTGGGGCTGACGGGGCAGGCAGGAGCCAGACACCTAGAGCCTGTGGGCGCCTTAAGAATTATGGACTCTATTTTAAGAGCAGCGGGTGGGGGTCCATGTGTGATATGCATTTTGAAAAGATCAATTCCATTGCTGAGTGGGAAACAGATCGGAAGGGCCGTGAATGCCAGCAGGCGGGTGGGCAAGGAGGCCATGGCAGTCATCCAAGTTAGAGGTGACGATGGCATGTGTATCATTTCCTGGAGCTGCCTAGAGCTAAAGGACCACAAACTGAGTGGTTTAAAACAACAGAAATTGATTCTCTCACAGCCCTGGAGGCTCGAAGTCCAAGATCCGGTATCAATAGGGCCACGCTCTCTCTGAAGTCTTTAGGACAGGAGCCTTCCTTGCCTCTTCCAGCTGCCCGTGGTTGTTGGCATCCTTGGCATTCTTTGGCTGGCAGATGCATCACTCCATCTGCCTCTGTCATCACATGACATTCTCCTCTAAGTCCAAATCTCTCCTCTTACGAGGACACTTGTCATTGGATTGGGGCCCACCCTAATCCAGTGTGACCTCATCTTGATGACATTTGTCAAGGACCCTATTTCCAAATGAGGTCACATTCACAGGTTCCCAGTGGGCAAGAATTTTGAGGACACACTATTCAACCCAGAACAGCGTTGCACAGGGTAAAGGTACAGGAGGCGACAAGCGGTGGACGGTGTGGGAGTTAGTTAGGGGGTAAAATAAATAGAGTGTGGAGCCAGGCCCACTGCGGGCCATCTGGGATTCCACTCTTCTCTTGACCACCCTGCTGGCCCCCCCACCCGACCACAGAGCCACTCCTTAGAGGTGGCGTCATTCACTTCCTTGTCAGGCTCGTCTCCAATTTGCACAGGCCTCCTGTTTGGCTGTTGTTCTGTCCCTGACCCCTCCCAGAGACTGAAAAGGCAGCACTTACCCTTCTCTCTGCCACCTGGTGCTCCTGGTGCCCTGGGTTCACAGGGTCAATCTGACCTGGGCCACGTACAGCCTGGGCTTTAGAGTCGCTCTGGGTCCAAGTCTAGACTCTGCCACTTACTGGCTGGACGACTCTGTGCAATCTACTTAACCATTCTGAGTCTCAGCTTCCCCGTCGTAAAATGTAGGCAATCTTAGTACCGACCTCACAGGGGGGTCGATATAAAACACAGAGGCCAGCGCCTGGCATGTAGTAAGCATTCCATACAAGTTACCTTTACATATATCTACCTATGACCATCCTATAGGTTTGGATACCTTAATTCTTTCTCCTTCCAACCTCATCTCCTCTGGAGAAAAAGATTCAGGACATCTCCAACGAGGAAAAAGCTTGCCCAGAACTGGCATCACCAATGCGCCGGGCTCTGTGCAGAAGGGGGGCGGACCTGATGCTCTTGGATGCACTTTTCCAGGAGTGTGGCAGGACGGGAGCTGACTCATTCTCACTCTTCGAACCGGTCCCTTGTAGGATCAATGGTAACTTAAGCTCCTAGCACAGAGTGGCATACGGCTCACTCTCAATAAATGTTTGCTGAATGAATGGGGCATTTGACCCTCTGGCTGGGGACTGGGGCCTCCTGAGATGAGGATGGACCAGAGAGCCTGGACAAGTGAGTTTGGACTCATTTTAAGATGTCTACCAAACACAGCAAGCCCTGCTATGGGGGACAGGAAGGAGAAATGAGTCCCTGATTAATGGAGGTCTCTGATCTGTCACTTGGGACAGAAGGGCAACCTTTCCCGAATCTTTATATAGAGTCTTAAAGTTTGAACTGAGGTCACTGAATACAGGTCTCTCTCTGTCTAAAGAAAGATAGACCGTAGAGCAAATTTATATTAAATGATTCTTTATTATCATTTGTTACTATCTGAAATGATCTCATTTACTGTTTATTGTCTGTCTCTCTCACTTAATTGGAAATTCTCTAAGCCCAGGAGGCTGGTCCATTTTGTTTACTACTCTCTCTCCAGCACGCAGAATAGTGCTGTTCAACATTTATTCATTCGGTTCCTTAATATTTAATCAAAAAATTAATAGTGAAGGATGAAATGAATAAATACTTGGAGTCGTGCTTCACTTCTATTATTTTAATGGAGTTTTACTATAATATTGAAGATGTTGTCCCATGAGAAAAAATACACTGAAAGACTTTTGAAAATGTCTAGTGAAGCCTTGACCGGCACTGAGATCATAGCCGGCTCCCTGGAAGTGTTTTTGAAAAACTGCAATAATTACTGTTGCAAGCCCAAGATCATCTCCTTATTAATTCCTTCTCAAGGTCTCAGGAACTCTCCGCAAGCCTGGTTATCACCCAGCGTCTCTTCTAAAGCTGCTGAAACTGCTCTGCATCTTTCCCTGTGTTCTGATGATTAACAATGTCTGATAGAGCTACACTGCAATATCACATTTTGCCAGCAGGTGTCACTGTCTAATAAGATGTAACCCTTTGTGAAACCCACAAAAATTTAAGGGCAAAGAGTCTAAGAAATGAATCAATGTACTAATTCATGAACTCTGTAAGATCAAAGTTCTGTAAGGAAAGGTCCACTCTACTTAGTTTCACCTCATCAGAAAAATACGTCTT
This sequence comes from Equus asinus, assembly GCF_041296235.1. Classification (NCBI taxonomy): domain Eukaryota; kingdom Metazoa; phylum Chordata; class Mammalia; order Perissodactyla; family Equidae; genus Equus; species Equus asinus. The sequence goes on along the minus strand of NC_091794.1, from coordinate 107,044,891 downwards.
ATGTTAGGGATGTAGAATGGGCCTAAGTTGCATTAATATACTTCGGTGTTCTTTCCGTTCTGGTGGATGTTGCCACACTTCTGTTATGGATCTCACGCTTTCCTAGCATGAGATCTTTTTGTCATCGTCAATAATGGTATCTCAAATGTACCTATTATCTTGAAATTCCTCTAACCCTAGATCGATGTCACTCTGCCCCTGCATATGTCGTGCTCAATTAACATTTGTTGAATGATTGTCCCCCTCCTCCCCAAATCCTGAGAAACACACAGAGCTATTCTACAGATGAGGAAACTGAATCTCAGAAAGGTTAAGTAACTTGCTCAAGGTCACACAGCTGGTAAATGGCAGGGCTGGGGTTTGCATTAGGCTTGTCTAATTCCAAACCCATGGCCAAACACTCTAATCAGCAAAAGGGACTCAGAGAAGATGGGAGCCTTGTGGGGGCAGCAGGGTTCTGCTCTAAGGACTCAAAGGCCATCCAAGACATCTCTGGACAGACTTTCACCATCAGAAAAAGCAGCTGATGCTAATTTGCTATCTAATCATTTCTCCTCATCACTTTCCTGAAACAGATTAGAGAAATGAGCAACTTGTGCTGATGCAAGTGATGCAATGCGTGTGGGGGTGGGGGGCGGAGCTGGGGGCATGGCACCACCAGGAGTCCGGAGCCACCCCCTCCCTGCTCACCCCTGCGGAGCACAGATACTTGGTTTAAGACTTGAGTCAGACTTCAAATTCCTGGATGGTGTTTATCAGCTGATGTCACAATACTGCAAGATTATGTATCTTTTTAACAAACAATAGTATCAGCACTGATATGACAAGCATACACTCCTTTCACACAATCTGCTCTCCAAGATTGCGCAAAACTGCTCCGGCAAAACTGCTCCGTGACACAGCGGGTCACTCCTGGATGCTGCTTCCCAGCACCGTCTGGCCTACCTGCCCAGTGTCTTGGAGGAAAGGAAGGCTCACTCCCCAGAGATTCCTCTGGAAAATTTAGGTCAGCAGGATCTACTTACGTGACTGGCTCAGAGCTGAGATTGAAGATTCATGCTGAAAGAGGGTGGGGTGGGAGTGCTGAGGACTTCTAACTGGGAACCATCTGTTTCAGGGCTTCACATCAAAGGTGGGGTCCCTGGCCCCAAATGAACAGACCTTGCCCCTTGAATTACACGCAGTCTGCCCCAGTCTGCTCCCGAAGGCACCCTCCAGGATGAGGGGTGAGGCCTGGAGGAGTTCCACTCAGGAAGGCGGACAGCATCACAGCTCCCAGAGGACGGCACCTGGTGGAGGGTGCACACTTGTCGTGTAACAAACCACCCAGAGGAAAGCACAAATGAAGCACAGAGGGGCTGTGTTCTTCAGGAATTAGACTAGGCTGGGGTATGCCACTAACTTGGGACGACCCCCTGCCATCCCGGATGTTTGCACAGTTCTCCAGGTGCCCTAAAGTCCTGGGACAGCTAACTTCTCAAATTGCAAAATGGCTCAAGAGAATCCTGTGCTCTTTTAAATTCCAAGCACCCCGGGGTGCTGACAATGGCTGCCCAACCCCCACCCCAGCTGGGTTCCACCTTCCTAGGCCACTGGAACCTGGAGTATTAACTGAGCGGCCAGAATCCCGGCTCAGGCCAGCCCTACCCAGCGCAGCCAGTTGAGCCTTAGTACTTTTTAAACTCAAAACAAAACAATAGCGATTTTCAGCACCACGAGGTCAGAAGACATCAAGCGGGAATCTAAGAGTCCAGTTCGGCTCCAAGCTCTGCCACAGCAGGGCCTCTGGCCAGTTACTGCTTCCTGGTCTTGTTAATGAGTATAACAAGAGTCCCGGCCTTACAGGGTTATGGTAGAGATGGAATAACTAGACATCACTTGTAACAGCTTCTCCAGTCCTGCTAACTCCCCATTCCCTTCAATGGACCCTACACACAGTGAGGGTGGAGGACGTAAGGAGCTTTTGCTCTTAAAATGGTAATTTCTCTAAAATCTTCCCAGTTCTAGGGTGCGAGTGACTGCTCTGCTAGGGCGGGGGAAGGAAGAGTGAGAACCACAGGACACTCTACGCGGAGAAGTCCTCAGAGCTGGGGACCTACCTGGCAGATTGCTCATTCACTCATTCAACAAACATTCACGGAGTGCCGCCTGCTGTATGTCCGCGGCCATCCAGGCACTGGGGATGCCGAGATGCCCGGGGCCCCCAGGGTCTGGGAGTCCTGAGACCCCCGTCCCTACGGGTACCGAAACGGAAACGCATCGGGGGTGCTCCGGCTGGGCGAGAGTCCTTGGCTTATGTGCCGGCGCACGTCCTCCTCTCTCGTGCCCTAAAGCTACAGAACTTTACGCTGCTGGGAATTTCAGATGAGGCAAGCAAGGCCTCGCCCCCGAGGTTATTGAAACAAGCCCCAGCCTCCCAAGAGATTTCAAAAATTATTATTAGTAAGCCCCTCACCCGCACCCCCCGCTGGGGGCCTGGCACTGCCGCAGCCCTCCGAGTGTTGCAACCCCGGCCTCTCGCCCAGCGGAGGCTGCCCGGCGTTTCCCAAAGACGCCTCCGGAGGGACCGAAGCTCCGGCGCCGCCCGCGCGCCCCGGCGACCTGCGGGCGGGGCGGCGGCGGGGGGCAGCGAGCGGGCGCCGGGCACGTGACGCGCAGCCCGCCAGCGCCCGGCCCGAGCGCCCCGCGCCCCGCGCGCCCGCGGCCGCCCCTGCGCGCGCAGCGCCCGGCGCGGGAGCAGGAGCCGGAGCCGGAGCCGGAGCCCTGGGCCCGGGGGCGGGGCGGGCGCGGCGGGGCGGGGCGGGAGGACGAGGAGGCCCCGCCCCCGGCGCTTTTCTCCTTTTTCGCTTTAAAGCCTTGGGTTGCTTTTTTTCTTTGCACAGAAGTCGCGCTCGGGCAACCCGCGCGCTCGCAGCAGGAACCAGGCTCCAGGCGCTGGCGCCGGGGCCGCGGGGAGGAGGCGACTTCGCTCCCTGCGGCGGGCGCGGCCCGAGCGCCCGAGCCTCCTGGGCCCCGAGTGCGGGCGGCGGCGGCGGCGGCCTCCCCGGCGCGGTAGGCAGGGTCGGGCACGGGCGCCGGGTGGCGGAGTGTCCGGGCCGGGGAGTGGGCGCAGGGATCGCGGCACTTGGGGACCGAGTGGGTGGGCGCAGGGCGGGGCACTGGGAACCGGCTGGGGGTCCCGGCTGGGGACCTGGTTGGGGGTGCGAGGAGCCCTTCTCTCTCCGCGGGTCCCGGGAGAGGGGCCGGGGCGCCGCCCAGCGCCGCCGCTGCTGCTGCCTCTGCAGGCGCAGGCGGGTCGCGGCGGCCCCGGGTCCCACCTGCGGGGGCGAGGCGGGGCGGGGAGCCCGGCGGCCACCGCGCCGGGGGTTTGGGCCTCGGAGGCTGCGCGCGGCAAGCCCCGCTGATTTCTAGGTGCCCAGGCGCCCCGGGGCCTCCGTTCCCGCGACTGTCCCCGCGGCCAAGACGGGGGCGCCGACCTGCCCCTCCCGCGCGGGGGCAGCGCGACCCCGCTCGGCAAAGTTAGTTTCGCTTTTCCCGCCAGTCGGGGCGCGGATCTGCAGAGCGGCCGGACTGGCCCCCTCTGGGCTCCCCCGCCCGGCCCGCGGCGCTTCCCCCGGGGAGCCCGCCGGGCGACTCCCGGGCGGCGCCGCCCTCCCCGCCGCCCCGGAGCCGCCGCGGCTTCTCCCGGCAACCAAGGGAGAGCCAAGGGTTATGTTAGGAAATCGATTAAAACAGACAAACCGGAGTAGCCTGGGTGCGTCGGTGGGACCGCGGGATAGGTCACCCCGCGCCCGTGGGATTGGGGACCTGGTAATGGTCCTATTTGAGTTCAAGGCAAAGGCTCCTTGGAATGCTAACGCCCCGGCATGACTTGGCCTGCGGTGAGAAACCGCTGCTCTCCTAGGAAGTTGTGAGTGCGGAGTGTGAAGTGTGCCTGTGAGTGTCTCTGGTGTCTTTGTGTAAGTGTCTTTGAGTGTGTATCTCTGTATGTTAGTGTGTGTCTGTGAGTGCATCTGTGTGCATGTGAGTGTGTCTCCATGCATCTGTGTGGCTCTAGGAGTGTGTCTTTGAGTGTATCTGTGTGCATCTGAGTGTGCCTCTGCATCTGTGTGAGTGTGTCTTCTGTGTGTCTGTCCATCTGTGCGTGTCTTTGTGAGTGTGTCTTTGAGTGTCTCTGTCAATCTAACTTTGTATCTGTGCATGTGAGTGTGTCTCTGAGTCAGTGTGTCTCTGTGTCTGAGTGCATCCGTGTGAGTGTGTGTCTCTGAGTGAGTATGTGTGCCGTCCATGGGAACCCAGCAGTGGGGCTGCTGGTTCCGAGAGCTGCTTAGCCTGACCTTCCTTGCTTGGTTCTCAAAAGTGGGCTGCGCTGCTGGTGCCAGCCGAGGGGGACACAGGCTTGTCCGCCCTCCCTCTCTCTGCTTCTCTGAAAATGAACTGTACAGTTTGGGGGTGAGTTGGCAGAGGCTGCTTCCTGAGTGAGTAATATTTAATTAAACGCTCCAGCCGGTAGCATCAGAAACTGGTCATGAGTTGAGTTTTAACAGGTGTTGATGGTAAAAGCGCCATCCCCAGTGACTAAGGTTTGGTGTCCTGAGAAGATTCTCTTCTGGGGTAGGACAGCTGGGGAGAGAGCCCAGGAGTCCTCCCTGGTTGTTGGGTGTGAGCAGGGGCTGCTCTTCCCTTCTCTGCTCCATCCTTCCCTGATTCTCCCCCTCTGGGTGGTGGAAGGTGCTAAATTAAGCATTAGGGGCATAGGCAGCCTATCTTACAGGGCATCCATCTAGGCCAACCCTTCCTTTCCCAGCAGAGGCCCAGAGAGGGTGGCTGACTTACCCAAATGGCACAGCCAGGGCTATGGACCAAGTCTCCAGAGCACTAGTTGTTGCCATTGGTTACTGTGCCCAGTGCTGAGGTCATGGACCAGGCACTTCATGGCTCCCCAGCTGTAAAGTGATGGGCTGGATTAGATCATTTGAAGCACTCCTCTTGTTCTCTTACTGCTTTTTTCTTCTGCAGGGAGCGCTCTACCCAGCAGATGGAGACGGAGAGAGAGTGTGTGTGTGTGTTTGGGGGTGGGGAGGTGTGGAGTGGCCTAATGCGATAGCTTCACAAATCTTCCTTGTCTTTCCCTGTCTGGCTAGCACCAGAGAAGCAGAGAGAATAAAAGCAGTGGCACATTGACCACAGTGGCTCTGACAGCCACGAGCAGAGGCAGACCTGGCTTCAAGGAGCTTGGGGCTCTGGCACGAATCAGTGGGCTTCAGGCTCTTAGGAAGGAGTGGTCCTGCCAGGGGCCCCGGGTGATGTCACTTTGGGACTGGGTGAGGCTGCGTTCCTTGGACGTCTCCAGCAAGCCAGAAACCACCCTTCAGTGGGCTCTCTGGGGCTGCCTTGTACAACTGGCTCGCCGTGGAATCAGCCAGATGTTTAATGTCTCCTACGGAGGAGCTGGGGAGTGGGGTGGAGGTCCAGCTGGTGGAGGCCAGCACTGCCTCCAGCTCACCGAGGACGGTGGATGCCCTGCTCCCCCCCGGGGCTGTGCCGCCTCCCTTCCTGCACCTGCCTCTCCTCCTGCTTGAGCAGAGACTTGCCTGCCGATGCGTTTTTGCATTTAGCAAAACCTCTGATTTTTACAGTGTTCATGAGCTTAGTCCAGGAATTTCACACCAACTCTTCTCAAGAAAAAGGTTGTGGCTGGTGTGTGTGAATCAATTTATCTTTTCGTTCCTAAAGAGTTTGAGAATGAGCATCTTTATCAGACAAAAGCACAGGGCAGGTATAGATGTGCCTCTGTCTGCCCAGGCGTGCGTAATCCTGTCTTTCCCCCCACAAGCCTGACCGACGAAATCCAGACTTAAAGGGACTTTTGTGTGTGTGTGAGGAAGATTTGCCCTGAGCTAACATCCATGCCAATCTTCCTCTATTTTATATGTGGGGTGCTGCCACAGCATGGCTGAAGAATGGAGTAAGTCCGTGCCTGGGATCCAAACCCACGAACCTGGGCCACTGAAGTGTGCAACTTGAACCACTCAGCCACGGGGCCAGCCCCCATGGGACTTTTGCTTTGGGCTTTCAGCCTAGAGCTGTCCCTTTTCCCAGTTATCTGATAGCATCCTTCCCAAATCTAAAAATCCTGCTCTAGCCAGATGCCAGGCACTGTGCTGCTTCATGGACAAGACCTTGTATGATGATGATGATGATGATAACAGTGGGAGACAGTACCAGGCTCTGATCTGAGTCCTTCATACATTCTCCCTTGGACTCTGCTCAGGAACCCTCGGCAGCCGCTTCTCCACTTTCTGCACTTTCTGCAGAGGCTCGAAGGGGCCGGCGACTTGGCCCGGGTCTCACTGCTGCTGCGTGGTGGAGCACATCTCTACCCCAATGTTGGTGCCCAAGCCCTTAACCAGGACAGCATGCCGCCTCCATAATGTTTTTGTCAGTCATGTTGTAGGTGCACCATTTCACCCTTTGTGCCTTAGCCTTCTCTTCAAGAAGCATATATTAATTTTTTAATGAAAAATTTTTATTATGGAAAATTTCAAACATATACCAAAGGTGAAGAAAGAGTATAAGGTTCCCTCGTGAGCTTCAAGTGTCAAGATGCACACATATGCACACACCTACATACACATGGGCATGCACACGTGTGCACACACCCATGCTGGATTATTTTTTTTTTTATTGAGTTATTGATAGGTTACAATCTTGTGAAATTTCAGTTGTACATTAACGTTTGTCAGTCATGTTGTAGGTGCACCACTTCACCCTTTGTGCCCACCCCCCACCCCACCTTTCCTCTGGTATCCGCTAAACTGTTCTTGGTCCATAATTTTAAATTCCTCATATGAGTGGAGTCATACACAGATTATCCTTCTCTCGCTGGCTTATTTCACTTAACATAATTCTCTCAAGGTCCATCCATGTTATTGCAAATGGAATGATTTTGTTCTGTTTTGCAGCTGAGTAGTATTCCATTGTATTATGTACCACATCTTCTTTATCCATTCGTCTGTTGCTGGACACTTAGGTTGCTTCCACGTCTTGGCTATTGTAAACAGTGCTGCAATAAACATTGGGGTGCACAGGACTTTTGGGATTGCTGACTTCAAGCTCTTTGGATAGATACCCAGTAGTGGGATGGCTGGATCGTATGGTAGTTCTATTTTTAATTTTTTGAGGAATCTCCATACTGTTTTCCATAGTGGCTGCACCAGTTTGCATTCCCACCAGCAGTGTATGTGGGTTCCTTTTTCTCCGCAACCTCTCCAGCATTTGTTGCTATTAGTTTTAGATATTTTTGTCATTCTAATGGGTGTAAGGTGATATCTTAGTGTAGTTTTGATTTCACCCATGCTGGATTATTTTGAGGCGCATCTCAGATGTGATGTCAGGTCATCTGTAGTTACCTCCTAAGACGCGTTTAAGGAAGCGTCAGGTGGAGAAGAGGTGGCCTGTGACTCCACTGCAGGCACAAGCTGGGGTGAGTGTGCTCTTCCTGACTTGGAGTTGAGGATCCTTCTTGGCTGTGACAAGGGGAGGACAGCTGATTGGGGCATCTGTCTTGTGGCCACCCCCCGGAGCCTTTGGGAAACTTCTTGCTTGTTTTATGTTTTAAAAGTTCTGTTCATTGCCCAGCATTACACATAAATGAGTCTACTGGTCATGAGACAAACCACATCGACAACAGGCACAGGCTCCCTGGCCTCCCCTGGATTCCAGGGGGAGAACGCGCCAAGGCGACGCTGGGCCTTGTGCAACGCAGGCGTGGGGATTCGAGGCAAGGCCGGCAGCAGGGTGTGTGGAAATGGTTTATCAGCAGGCTGTGCAGCCGCCCTAAACCCGAGCTTAAATTCACCACGCGGGCGGTAGTCGGGGAGTGCAGGTGCATCTGCGCCCGTGGGGTGCCTCTGAGAAAATGCGGGAGGCTGTGGGTGATTTGGACCCAAGACAAGGGCGTGTGAGGTGTCAACACCACACTGAGTAGAGATCTAGGATCTACCCGGTGGCAAGGTCTCGACAGCTGCCCCAGCTGTGGACAGCCCTTGCCAGAGAGGCCGCTTGTGGCCACACACGGCTGCTGGCTCCGCTTTTGGGCCTCTGATTGTTAAAATGTTTCCTTCTGTTACGTTGCGTCCCTTTGAGATGGAGACTGGTGGCATTTTCGAGGCGGGATCGGCAGGTGTGGTAGCTAGTTGGACGCGGGTGTGAAAAGGGGTGAAGATTAGGATGTCTGTCAGGTTGCCTGCTATCTTGGGGGTCAGAGCGGATGGTGACCCTATAAAGAGGAATAGGGACTAGGGACACGGAGGTGCCTTGAACTCATCCCCAGTGGAAATGGTCTATATGGTTGTGTCCAGACAGCAGCTAGGCTTGGGGCTCGAGAGAGAGTCCTGGGCTGGAGACAGAAACTTGGAACTTTTGGTTCCAACTTTGGTCTTTGGCAGGGGGTTGATGCCATCAGCAGGAGAGTACTTGGCATGAGACGAGTCACGCATGGGGGATGGAACCCTTGTTTCTGGCATTTTCATCTACAGCTGGGGAAGACCCTTGCACTAGTGTCCTCAGGCCTGGCGCTCCTGCCCAGGCCTCCATGTTCAGGAAGAGTCCACCTCTGACAACAAGGGGGCATGTGCTGGGGTCTCCACGGTGGGCGCCAGGGTGCCCAGGAGCCATCTGGGAAGGCCTCTCTTGGTGTAGGGGTGTTGTACTTTGCTCTTTTATTAATCATAGTAAAATACACATAACATCAAATTTACCATGTTAACCATTTTTTTTTTTTTTTTAGATTTTTTATTTTTTCCTTTTTCTCCCCAAAGCACCCCGGTACATAGTTGTGTATTCTTCATTGTGGGTCCTTCTAGTTGTGGCATGTGGGACGCTGCGTCAGCGTGGTCTGATGAGCAGTGCCATGTCCGCGCCCAGGATTCGAACTAACGAAACACTGGGCCGCCTGCAGCGGAGCGCGCGAACTTAACCACTCGGCCACGGGGCCAGCCCAACATGTTAACCATTTTTAAGTGTGCAACTCAGTGGTGTGAAGTACACTCTCCTTGTACAGCCGTCACCACCGTCCGTCTCCAGAACTCTTCGTTTTGCAAAACTGAAACTCTGTTCCCATGAAACAGTAATTTTCCCGTCCCCTCGCTCCAGCCGCTGCAACCACCATTCTACTTCCTGCCTCTGTGAAGTTGACGGCTCCAGGTCTCTCAGATAAGTGCCATCATCCAGGATTGTCCTTCTGTGACTGGCTTATTTCACTTAGCGTGATGTCCTCAAGGTTCATCCGTGTTGTAGCGTGTGTCAGAATTTCCTTCCTTTTTACGCTGCATGATATTCGGTGGTGTGGCTCTGTCACATCTGGTTATCCATTCATCCGTGGATGGGCACTGGGTCTCTGGTTTTTATCGCATCCCTGAGAGTTACCGGCTCCAGGGAGGGGAATCACCATGTCCCTTGGGGTGCTTGTGGGGAGGTGGATGAGGGGGCTCCCATGGTGGACTTCTTGGGCTCCCGCCCCCGCTGATGTGATGGGCCAGCCTCACAGCCTGCTGCCTCTCCAGCTGGTCAGAGATAAGGTGAGGCTGCTGGGGGCGCCAGCTGGGGCCAGGAGGCAGGGTGCCCATGGGAGGAGCCCCAGGCTGTGGCTTCACTTGGCCACTGAGCCCCAGAGTGGCTCCCAGCGAGAGAAGCAGCCCTCCAGCCACCAGCCAGCCTCTCATTCCCAGGTCAACACACCTGGTCTCCACTTCCTGACTTCCCTGCCTCTTCTGGGTCTTTCCAGCAGCTCCTGGAGGTCACCGTCCCAACTGCCCACACTCACGCACAATTCTTAGTTCGCATCCGCTCCCTGTCTCTGCTGCTGCTGGGGTGTCGTTGTCCCCCCTCCCTGCTCAGAGCGCTTTCTCCACCCCTGGCCGCTGGGTCCCCTCCCACTTCTGCTGTGCCTCCTGGCCCTTCCTGCTTTGTCTTCCCCGCAGGGTCCTTCCCTCGCAGTCCTGCCCACTCTCCACCCCACCCCTCTCATGCAGGTCCCCCTGCCCCCCTGGTAGCTTCAGGACCTGCATCTCTCCACTGCTGACCCCCACTGTCTCTGGCACAGGCGCCCCCGCCCCAGACATTTCATGCTGACCAGTCCTACACATTTCTACCTGGATGTCCTGCAAGCCCTTCTCACTTAACTTTTAAAAACCAAGCCCCTCACTTCTTCCTCCTCCCAGACCCACTTGCTCTGTGGTCTTCTGTCTCCACTTTCCATGCAGTAACCCACGCAGATGCACACTCACCCCTTTGGGCACCACGGGCAGCTGGCTGTCGTCCCATTGGACCATGGGCTGCAGGAGAGCAGACTGGGCCACGCAGTTCATCACTGCGTCCCCAGTGCTCAGCGCCCATAGTAGGTTCCTACTGGATACGTGGTGGACAAAAGCGTACAGGCAAGGCCGGTAGCTTGGGGGTTCCGAGGAGGGCTTAGAGAGACCTAACCCTGGGCTCAGAGGCGGCGCTGGCGTCCCTGGCTGAGTGGCCCTGACACACGCTTCCCCTCAGAGCCTTGGCTCCCTGACCGCACAGGGTGGCTGCCACCTCGCGGGGTGGCTGTGAGGTTTTGGGGAGGTGACGTGCATCAGCACTGGCCACGGTGCTTGGCCCACGGTGTGCTGTGTGGGTGGCATTGCGCTCCCCTTCGCCCCCCCACCCTGTGGACTCTCCCTCACAGAACCCGACTGCCGGGTTTTCAGTTTGCAGACCAGAATGTCCCCATGACCCCGTGGGAGGTCAGGAATTCCAAAACGAACCACCTCTTGTGAGCTCTTCTTGGACTGCTTGTCATTCGTTCTTTCATTTAAACATTTATTGAACACCTACAGTATACAGCCAGTCTGCTGGGGCTGAGGATACAAGGGATGGGGGGTGGCGAATCTCGCTCTCAGAGACCTCTCTGTCTAGTAGGGGAGACAGTCCTGTCTCCCATGATCACAGTAACCAGGGCATTGTGGGGACGGTGACAGGGAGAAGGTGGGTGAGGATGGCAGGTGAGGAAGGTGAGTGTGGGCTCCTGCGTGGCCGGAGTGGGACTGAGTGAGGGCAGAGAGGCAGGAGGATGCCAGCACAGGCTGCAGGGGAGGACCTGGGGCTCCGGGGTGCTTCTGGAGGGCGAGCTCTGACTTGGCCTCCTCAAGGCAGTAGCTGAGGCCTCTGGGGCGATTACTTGTTCCTGCTGACTCTCTTCACCTTCTTGGCCGTGGGTCCCTGCAGTGGCATGGCTGAGTCCCTGGGCCTGTCTCGTGGTGGTTGCTGCTTCCAGCAGCAGTTTGCTCAGCGAGCCTTCACTATAAATAGCAGGGTTTCGACCATGGAGAGCATTCTGGGCACAGCGGAGTTAGTGTGACGGGGGAGAGAACCTGTTTTCCTGCAGGATGCCTTGTACCCTCCAGCCCAGCTGGGGAAGGTGGAGATGGGATGGAGCGTGGGGAACCTGGGCCAGGCTTAAGGGCGCCTTGAAGCCAAGCTGGGTGGTTTGGATGTGATGGAGTCACCATCGTAGGAAGAAGAGCCGTGCATGAGAGATCAAGTGGAGAAAAGGCAGTGTTGATGGGCTGGTCACAAAAACAAGACACACTGCTGGGCTCACAACCACTCACCAGAGGCTGGCATGGTCGGGCACGCTTCCAGGTACTATACGTGCCCGAGGTTGGTCTGTCTTCATGAGGTCAGGGCTGCCTGTGGGGCAGGTACTACCCGTTTTACAAATGGGAAAACTGTCACTATTCGGGGCCATCCAGACGTAAGGGGAGATGCTGGGAGCCGAACCCTACAGCCTAGCTCCTGGGTCTATACCCGTAACCACCAAAGCAGGAAAGCAGCAGAAAAGAGTGATCGGAGACAGGTCAGAAGATAAATGTCACCCCGATCAATTGGACGTCCAGGGCTGATGAGAGTCAGAAGTGGCCCCAGGTTTGTGGGGAAATGATGGCACCCACAGCAGAAATGGGATTGGTGCCTCGGTGGAGAGTCTTAATTCCAGGAGGTTTCTTACTATGCTGATGTACTCTGTGACGTTGGCTAATTATGGTTTTTTTTTAAATTGAGGTGAATTCCACATGACAAAATTAACTCTCTTGGAGTGAACCATTCAGTGGTATTCAGTACCTTCCCAGTGTCGTGCAACCACCTCTATCTAGTTCCAAAACATTTTCATCACCCCAAAAGGAGACTTTGTACCCTGTAAGCAGTCACTCCCCGTACCCCCTCCTCTGGCCCCCGGCAGCCATCAATCTGCGTCTGTCTCTGTGGATTTCCCTCTTCTGGACATTTCCTATAAATGGAATCATCCACTCTGTGACCTTTGTGTCTGGCTCCTGGCTAATTACGTTTGGCCTGGAAGTTTGCTATGTTTCCTAGATGGCAGCTGGATTTCCCTTCCTGGCTCACTGGGGGCCACTCGAAGATGGGAGCAGCCTGATTCAGACAGCTTGTCTGAAGGTTCTCGTAGATCTGTAGACACCTGCTTTTCTCTCCATATCCATCGCCACCGAAGACCCAGCCACTGTCCTCTTGCAGCCAACGATCTTTTTCATTACTTTTAATTTCTTCCAGTGATCTTTTTAAAATGAACACCTGATGATGTCAACTCCCTTCTTGAAGCCCGTCAGTAGTAACCTTTGCTCTTAGGGTAAATCTCAAACCCATGACGTGGGCTTCAGGGCATGACCCCAGCTCACTTTGTGCAGCCCTCCCCCCCCATTTCAAGCTGTGATGCCACATGTGTCCCTCTGTGGCCGGCTCTGAGGCTGGGGTTGGTACCTCATGGAGCTCCTTCTCCCCGGCCGTCTGGGGTGGGAGCTGTTTCCGGGATTGGTCTCTGACAGTATTGCAATTTGGTGCCACTTTCAGATCCTGTTGGCCTGTCTGGGACCAGAGCTTCAGCTTCAGCCAGTCACTTTCTCTTCTCTTTTCCTCCCGGTGTTTTCTGAGACCTGACTGTCAGGCCCCGAAGTGGGTGGACTGTCTGTGTCTCATGTGAAGGATGACCAAGAGCTTCCTGCCGGGGCCCTGGGGCAGCGATGCCCTGACCAGGGTCAAGGAGCAGTCTCCCCCTTTGCTCTGTGTCCACCCTACACTGGGTCGCTGGCACTCTAGCAGTGGGTCCTGGCACGGGGGCCCCAGAGCCGTGGCGTCATGATGGCAGGCGGGGGACAGTTTGTAGAGGAGGCTGGTGGGTCGCCCCAGGAGGGGAGAAGACCTGAGCTGTCACCGCCTGAGGGAACATTGGCCCCTCAGTCGTTGGAGCCCCCTGACAGCTTTTTCCTGCCTTTTCCTCCCGTTCTTGGGCCAACATTTAGTTTAGGGTCTTGATTCCTGTCTGCTCTGAGCATGACCTGCCGGAAATAGTCTGCACCTTCATCAAATGCCTCCCTCGTGCCAGAGCCGTGCTTCCACGTAGATGGATTTTGAACCCTTCAAACAACCCTGTGAGTTACGTGTTACCTCCCTGTTTACGGCTGAGAAAAGTGAGCTGCAGAGATGTTTCTGTGTTGCTGGCGGTGACACGGCTGTGTGGATGGCATGAGGTTGGCCTGATTCCACAGCCTGTGTTCTTTCTGCCGTGAATGTCGAACACGCCGGCATCGTTTGCTGGGTAGTTACTGTCTGCCAGGTGTGCTGCTGGAGGTGTGCGGAGCAGCCCTGGGCCCGGGGAGTCTGTGATCAGGCAGGTGCGGACAACAGGTGTGTGCAGCAAACCTCGGCTAACTGCCGGCTGTGCTGGGTGGGCGCAGAGGGCCTCGTGTGACTGCTCAGGGGGGTCTGTTCTAGGCTGGGGCTTTTCATGGTGGGGGTGGAGTGACCCCGAGGAGGAGGGTCATGGGGAAGCTGTCTATAGCAGGGAGGCCTCGAGTGCCCGGCCCAGGGGTTGTCAGTGGGTACGGGGTGATCTCGCATCCCTCCCTGACCCTGTTCGCCCCAAACGTTGTTCCTAAGACGTGTGGACAAACTAGACATTTTTGTCTCCGCTTGCGTTCGCCAACCCGGCCGTCTCTCTGAAGAGCCCTGGTCCTTGCTCCCGGACGCACTCGGGGCCCTCCTGGCAGATCATTACCCGTCTACTGGGCGACATGGCTGCAGGTCTGATCAGGGCCGGGGTTTCTGGCTGGGGTGTGCTGCCCTGTGGCCCTGAGTCTTTCCTCGGGTGGCAGTGATGGGGAGGCTTGTGAAGCTCCTGCACCGCCGTGGGAAGGCCACGTGGGAAAGCAGCCTCATGCGACCCCGAGGTTAAACACAGGGTCCCGAGGACAGCAGTTTTTTTGCAGGGTGAAGGGCCTCGTGCCAAGTTCTCGGGCACCTCATGGATTTTTGAGGGATGAGACGGGACAGGGGATGACCTGTAAGGGTTTTTGCTCCTCTGAGGGTCTCCGTTTGGAACTTTTAAGATGCTGTAATGAGAAAGGTCGCCTTGCATTTGTGACGCTTGGAAAAGTCATCCTAAGGGCCAACGCCAAGGTGAAATGTGTTCTAATTATGTATAAATTATATATAAATGTCAGGGTCCCTTTAAAAACACTTCCTCATCTTTGAAGAAATGTGATGTTCAAAAAGATAGGGTTTCTCCCCCCTCCTTCCAGTTCCATCCAATTGGGCCAATTTTGAGCCATTTTGTATATTTAATATGTTTTGTCCCTATTTTTTTTTTTTTTGATGGAAAAGATTAGCCCTGAGCTAACATCTCTTGCCAATCCTCCTCTTTTTGCTTGAGGAAGATTGTCCCTGAGCTAACGCCTGTGCCAATCTTCCTCTATTTTGTATGTGGGATGCCACCACAGCATGGCCTCATGAGCCGTGTATAGGTCCACACCCGGGATCCAGCCCGAGAACCCTGGGCAGCCAAAGCAGAATGCGTGAACTTAACCACTACACCACCAGGCCGGCCCCTGTTGTGTCCTTTTTTATTCCCCACGGCCTTGTTCCCTCCAGGGTCCCAGAAAGCCCATCTTCCCCACCATCATGTCACACTCGGGGCGTCTAGACAGCTCGGGATGAAGATTTTTGGTTTTTTTAATTCCTTCATCGTTCAGCCAGTGTTCTGTGAATGCTGCTCTGTCTCGGCTGTCACGGTGCCTACCCCAAGAGAGATGCCCAGACAGCACCGACCGGGAGGCCATGTCTGCTGAGCCCTGAGCTGTGGCTGGGGTTCTCTCTCCCCTACCCGCCCGGGCGTCTCACCACCGCTGAGGCTTTGCTTTGCCGTCAGCGTTTACATGGATTTCCTTCATGGAAAATTCTGAACGTATGCGAGAGCAGAGGCGGGTATCATGAGCCCCACGTCTTCATCACCCGAGTGACACTTACACGCCTTCCCTCGTCTCCTTAGTGCGCATGGGACACCCTCCCTTCAGACACATCAGGCTTAGGGATGGCGTCAGTTTCCAGAGAGGGTCTGATGGGGTCCTGTGCTTGGGGTTTAAAACTCTGTTCTGGTTTTCCTAGGCAGCTTCTCAGGAATGCCTGCTCGGAAGGCAGGGCTAAGGCAGAGCGGGCGTGTGGATGCCACCTCCCCTGGCCCTGGGTGCCCGCAGAGCCCCAGAGCGGGAAGACAGGCCATTTGGGGAGAAATAGTTTGAACTGCTGAAAATAAATTTGGGGGTCACTTTCCTAGAGGCAGACTGGTGATGGTCTTCTCCCGCCCCTTCCTGCCCCTGTCCTCCTCCCAAAGTGCTTTGCTAAGCCGTAGGAATAGGTGGAGGTCCATCCCAGGGTGAACTGGCACACGCAGGACGGTCCTGCCCTTTATCCACCACGGGTTGGGTTTTGGGATGTGGTCTCTGCTTTCTTCCTGGGAGCGTGTGTTTGGAGGATCCATGGGGAATTTTCTCGGTGTTGCTGAACCACGCTCCAGTCCTAGCCAGACCTGATAGCTGTGTTTAGACAAAGCAGAAAAGTGGGACTGGCTCGTTCTCCTTCAGCCAGAGAGTAAGAGAGCCCTGAGATTTGGGAGGCCTTGTGATGGCCAACTTTTGTCTTAGTGGGACCGTTTCCCCTGAATTTTTTATAAGACAGAGCAGATAGCACCCATGCTAGCTGGATGTTCTAGCCATGGGATGCTGTCTCTTCCAGACTCAGAGTGTGTACAGCGGGAGCTAACGCGGGGCTCATTTCTAGCCATCTTCTGAGTGTCATTCACGTGCCCCTTGTAGATGTCAGCAGTGATTTTCGGGAACTGTGGACAATCGGTCCGCCTCACTGCCGTCCTAGATTCATTTCTTCTTGCTTCTTCAGCATGCTCTGCAGGCGGGAACCGGGCTGGGGGTGGGGGTTGGCTTTCCGGAGTCCCGTAAGTGTTGGCAGTGAGGCGGGCAGGTGTGACCAGGAGGTTTCCCGGGCGAGCAGCTCATGGGCTGAATTTTGTGAGGACTGGACGGTCTCGTGCCGTGTTACCGCACTGAAGTGGCACTGTTTTGGAAAGTACCTACAGAAGGCTGCCCGGGTGGAGTTTTGGGCTGTGTGGAGGACGTCAAGTTGAGGTGACCTGCAACAGCGTGTGCCAATTGTCCAAAGCTGAGCCCAAGGCCGCGTGTGTCCTTGTGGATCTGTGCACGTTGGGCACCTTTTCCTTCTGGGTTTAGACCAGTTCATTTCACGTTCGTTGAGCGCTGCTGTGTGGCACCGTTCTCAGCACTTTCCACGCATTAACTTATTTACTGCTCCCTAGAACCCTGTTGAGTGGTGTTTATTATGCCCATTTTACAGGTGGGAAAACCGAAGCACAAAAAAGTCAAATAACTTGCCTGGGGTCACACAGCCAAGAAGTCCAGCTGGACGCAGACCCCATCTGTGCTCTGAATCACTGCCCCTGAGCGGAAAGACTCGTGTGATCCAGTGGGGTGGAGAGAGTGGGTCAAAAGGCAGCAGTCGCTGAGATCCCGCACAGTGTAAGTTCTGTGATAGGGGTGTTCCTGGGGTGCTTTGGGGGGGATGGTGGGGGAGAAAACATTCTGGAGGAGAGAAGCCTTAGCCAGGCAAACGAGAGGGTGCAGGAAGGGTGCCCCTGGTGGGGGAGGCACAAGAGCAAAACCAGGGAGGTGAGAACTGGGTCATGGGATGCTGCAAGGCGGGGGGGTCAGGGCGTGTCCAGCCTGCCCCCTGCTGTGTCCTGTGGCCGGCCCCTAGCAGGCACGGAGGCTGAATGAGCTGAGTGTCATTGGAGAGGCAGGAAAAGTGGAGATCCTGCATCTTCTGTTTTCCCTTCGGGAATGACCGAGACAACTTGACAATGCCCTCAAATGCCACTGGACGTTTTCAAAATCCCTGCTGGGCTGTCAGTAGATCCAGACGTGTCCGCTGAGTGCTGTGTCCCCTGACCCCTCAGATAAACAAAACACCTGGCCAGCTCAGAAAGCTGGGGCTCCCCGTTCTACGAGCAGCCCTCCTGGAACCCTCCCGAAGGGCCTGCTTGGCAGCATCTTGACTCCCACTGCCTGCTTCTGCCTGTCCAGAGGGGTGGGGTCCCGACTGAGGCCCCTTTTATTTCAGAAGCTGAAGGAGAGGGAGGGAAGGTAGGGAGGAGAAGGGCAGGGCCCCAGACACTCGCTTCTGCTCTCCATCTGGTGAATCATGTGAAGAACTTCAGAAAATTCCTGCCCCATCCCCTGGGCTGCCCCCCGCCAGACCGGGGCGTAATCTTGCATCGCCTTGTTTTTCTCCAGGAAAAATCAGCCGTAAGCATCAGACTTTAATTACCTTACCAAGGGACACTTCCTATGGATATTTCGAGTGACAAGTGGCTGAGGTCTTGCTCCTAAATAAAATTGGGGTTTTAAACTGGGTCACAAACTCAGATGCCCCCAGGGGCCAGGAAGGAGGCACAGATGAGACAGCCAGTAGAAGGCTATTGGGGGGGGTGTCTGTGGCAAAGCGGGTTGCTGTGTCCTGTGTAAGAGGTGGCCTCTCTTACCCAGAGGGGTGGAGTCCAGGGCACTAGGGCGTCCATTTCTTTTTCCTTCTAAGAGAAGCCAGGAACCCAGATATTTTAAAACGTAGGCAAATAACTTAGTGGGTTTTTGTTTGGTTGTTTTTAAAGAAACAACACAGAATAAAATGTCTGTGTCCTCGCTGTACAGATGAGGAGAGCAAGGCCGAGGAGCCCAGTAGGGTCATGTAGCTTGGGGCTCAGGGCACTGGGACTGGACCTGTACCTACTGGCACCTGGCCTGGCCCACTTTCCACCTCACCATGCCACCTCCTGGGCAAAGCAGCCTGGCTGGGGACCAGGCGCGGCAAATCCCACTCCACCGAGAGGGACGGGGCTCCGGGGGTAGAGCCCTGAGACAGCACATGCGCCCACCTTAGCTCCCCACGGAAGGCCTGCTCAGGAGTCAGCATCTGCGGCTGCTGTCGGGTGCCAGGTTCACGTACATCATCTCTGGTCCTGGAAGCCCACCTGACAGGCTCTGTCATCCCCGCTCTACAGATGAGGAAACGGAGACCCAGGGAGGTTCAACTAAGTGGATGGGGTGGGATTTGAACGTGAGTCTGATTCCCGAGCCAGGGCCTATAAATGTCGTGTGTTTTATAAAGTCATGACGGTGGCCCGTGGTAAGAAGTACATTTCACTTGCCGCCTGGTGCAGGCCACTCGCCCTCAGGACAGGCAACCCACTCCCAGGGCATCGCCTGCAGCTTGGGGAACGTGGCCTGGAGGTTGGGGCCGCCCTGCTCCCCTCCTGGATGGGAACCTCGACAGCCACGGGTGGCTCCACCTACGGAGGGCTTGTGCCTCTGCTCACAAGGTTGCTGACTAATTCTCTTTGCAAACGGTTCAGTTTCACAGGCTTGAGTTTCCAGTAACTACGTGGGTGGATTTGTTTCATTTAAGGGGAAAACAAAACAAAACAAAACATGGAGGGGGTTTTCTTTTCCAAGAAGAAGACTCGCCAATTATGGGTTTAGTGCGTGCGGCTCCGGGCATCCTGGTACGGTCCTGCAGCCAGCGGGCCGCTTGGCAGGCTGGCTCCGAGGGAGTAATCGCTTAGTCATTTACAAGCCGGGACCAGGTGCAGGAGGTCAGGGAGGTGCGCGGCCACCAGTCCTGCAGAGAGAGCAGCAGCCCTGCCTGCGGTGGGGTGGGGTGGGGTGGGGTGGGTGGAGGAGCTGGGGGAGGAGGGCGCTAGGTGACACACCTGCCCTCGGGCTCGCCACACCTCCCAAGGGACCTGGCCTGGGAAGAAGACACTTCCCAGCTGGCTGGGCCGCCTGCTGCAGGTGAGCTGAAGATGGTGGTGTGCCCAGGCACGTTAGATTCTGCTGCGAAGGGGTGAGAGGACCACGGGACAAGGGAGAGGCGGGTGTGTGTCTTCCCACGCAAGCTCCACCAGGAAACATTAGCATGCTGGTTTGGCATGGGTACTGGCCAAGCAGAGCAGACTTTGGTGTTGGCTTTGGGCAGGGTCCTGGGGCCTCTGCCATGCCAGGCGTGACCCCTTTAGTTGCTGGATGATGAGGGGGTGCAGGTAGTGGCAAAGGGGCTGATCGATGGAGGGGGGCACCAGGGGGCTCCGGACTGTCGCTGTTTAACAACAGCTCTGGGAGTATTTGGGTGTCCAGAGCCCATCGCGTCCCACTCGCCAGAGCACAGCCACAGGCGGTCTGCTGTGTGACAGCTCTGGTTCGTGGGCTTCTGCTCTGGAGGAGGCCACCCGGGAAGCTGTGTTTGTATGGGCTGGAGCAATTAGAGGGAGGTGGCGGGGGTCAGATGGAGGGGGCTACGGTCCCGCTCTGGCGCTTCCTGCCCGTGACCAGGGCCTCAGTTTCCCATCTGTGAAATGGGAGTGTGAGAGTGCCCCATGGGGGGAGGAGTGGACGTGGGTGAGCTGCCAGGTGCTGCCCCTCCCAGAATGGACTGAGTAGGGTGGGGCCTTACCGCCCATGTGCCTTCCTGCTCTGAGGAGGGAACACGCTTTGGAATTTGTAATCCTTAATCCTGGTTTGGAGAGCTTACTTTGTGTGCTTTCTGGAAGGGAAGAGGGCAAATATACAGATAACTCAATATCATGTCAGGGAGAGGGTAATAAAGGCAATGAGAGGCGAGCGGAATTCTGGAGCATTTTGGTGGAGTTTAGGGTTTACTCTCAGCAGGTGAATCCAGGAAGGCTTCCTGGAGGAGATGATGTTGAAGCTGGACCTTAGGATGTATAAGAACTGGAAAGAGAAGAGAAAGGGAAGAAGGGAAGACATCAGGCATTGGTGGAAGGGGATGTATGTATGCAAAACCGCCAGAAGCTTACATGGTACCTCATGTGTAGTAAGTACTTAATAAATATCATTCTCAAAATCAGTATGACTCCAGGATTTTCAGTTTGGGTATCTGGGAACATATTTTTATAGATTTGTTCTGTCTGTTTTGTAGATGTGGAAACTGAGGCTCACAGGGGCCAAGTAATTTGTCTGGCATCCAGGTCGGAAGCCGAGTCGGACTCGTGGAGTGGCTCCTTGGGTGGGTGCTTTTCATTCTGTGTTGACCTTCCACGTGTTCCACATTTGCTAAAGCTCTGTGTGCTGGCCTCCGTCCTGCCCTGGTGGCCTCATGGGACACGCAGACAGGAAACGAGGACCCGGGCAGAGGCTGAAGGGGAGTCCCGGCCCCATGTCGTTGTCCTTGGGGTTTTAAGCCCGTGCTCTTCTGAAACTTCCCAGTGCCCTTGGCCTGCCCCAGAGAGTGCAGGCTGGCGCGAGGGTCTGACTGAGCCTCCCCCAGGAGCCAGGGGACGCAGGGTGGACCGTCGTGGCCCCTTGACAGCCAGGTAGGACCACCGGGAGCACTGCCCTCATGCTCCCTTTCCGGCAGGTTGGGAAGTTCTGGGAAGCTGCAGCGTGGGGAGAGATGGTGTTTCCTGTGGCCTGGCAAGGGGGGCCGTGGGGTTTGGGCTGGCCGCGGGTGAGGGGTGAAGGTGGGTGTGGGCATCCACAGGCCTGTGATGCCCCGCGGTCCTCGGCTGCCCCGTGGAGCATAGGTCTGGCCACCCTCTCTGGTCCCTGCCTGGTCTGCACGCCCTGCTGCCTCTTCTCTCGGGCAGCCTCAGCCCTTCCTGAGGCTCAGCGTCTCCAGGCTGCCGTGGAGACAGGAGGCAGGGAACGAGGGCCTCGTCCTGTGGCCCACGAGACCCTCCCGCCACGTTCCTCTTTGTCCCCGACACTCAGGCTTCCAGCATCCTGGGGAGACCGTGAGTTCTGATTTGGCTTCTGACCTGAATCCCAGAAAAATGACTTTGCTTCTTTGAGCTTCAGCTTCCACATCGATGAACCTTACCGAATCCCCCAGAGGACTGGACGAAGCCAGTGGCTGGGGCCTCGGAGGCAGCTGTTTCCTTCATTCGGAGAATTGTTCTTTGTACATGTAGCAATTTGGGCGGCTCGCCGTCTGTGGTGGGGATGGTCACATGAGCTGTAACTATAACTGAGTGTCTGGTGCAAGGGAGAGCTCCAAGGAGGGACCCTGAGCCCGGGGACCTGAACTTGGGGGGTCCTGCAGGGAGTCCTGAAGAGTAGTTAGGGACTAGAGAGGTGGGCCCCGAGGGGCAGTGCAGGGAGGGCACCGAGCAACAGTGTCACGGGGCTGCAGATCACTGTGGCGAGCTGGTGAGAGGGGAAGCTGGTGGAGGCCAGGCCACGTAAGCCACCACGGCCACAGTGTGTCATTCACTATGGCCGTGGAACGTGTCCCACCCCCATCAGATCAGGGCCTCACCCCACGTGGCTACTCCTTGTCCGGGGCCTTGAAATGCAGGGGCAGGAGGAGAGGCTGGCCGGCTGGAGGGACAAAGGCCTGGGGGCCCTGCTGCTCCGCCCCTCCTAGGGACCCCCGGCCCCTGCTGCTCCCTCTGAGGTGGAGTTGAGGAGGAGATGGGAACCGTCTTGGGTTAGGGGCTTGGTGAAGTCGGCTGGCCTGCATGGCTGTTGTTGAGTGGGCACATGGCTTTACTGTGAGCAGCCCCGGAGCAGGGAGAGGAGCCCGTGGGGCCAGGAAGGGGCAGAGGGGAGATTGGATTGGGGTGGCAGGAGATGGTGGGTTTCACATGGCTTTGACACGCAGGCTCCTTGCCGGCCCAGGCGAGGTTGGTGCGGTTCTGGTGGGGGTGGTGTGGGTAGGGCCACCTCTCCGAGGGTGGGCTTCTGAGCAGCCTCGTGGTTGGAGGCAGGACAGCCCACTTTGAGTTAGTTCCTGTGTCCACACCCACCCGTCTTTGGCCACCTGAGCTGCTGGCCTTAGGTGGAAAGCTGCCTCCCCCTTTCCCTGTCCCCAAGCATCCAGCCCCAGACCTCCTGGGAGGACCCTGGCTGGGCCTGGCCCTGGGCCGGCCACCTGCCTGCCTGCTTCTGGGCTCAGAGTCAGGATGCTCTCCTTCTCAAAAGGGTGGAGGGGAATCTGTACTTTCAAGGCCAGTGGGTCAAAGTGGCTTCTGTTGTGGCAGCCAGCCAGACTTACCTGCTCAGGACAGGGCCGGAGTCCCCTGCCTGGGACTCCAGACATCCAAGTTGGTGTCTGTTTCTCATTCTTTCTGGGTCCCCCTCCACCAACTTTGGTTTCTATTTGCCTCCCTCTTGAATTTGCATAGCAGTAACTTCCTTCTACAAGTATTTACTGGGCACCCGCTATATGCTAGCCATTTGTTTGGGCTTGGGGGTGGGGGGCGAGGGTTGCAGCAGGAACAAGACACACTGGAGGGTGATAACCGACCATCATTGTCTCTCAGGCCAGGACTGCCCTCCATGTGCTGGGTGCGTCTCTATCTTCAGATCCATCTGCAACTCCTTCTTCCTCCCTCCCCCAGCCAGGTGGCTTTAACCTCCTCTCGCCTTTCCTCCCCTGGCCCTACCCCAGGCGTGTGGCAGATGTGGGGAGTCGCTGCCTCCCCTGTTTGGTTGGAAGGTCCTGGAGAGCCGGGAGAGCCCCTTGTGTCTTGGTGTTCCAGAGCACACTATCACTGGGGTGTTTTCCACACAGCTGGTTCACCCAGTGTTTCTGATTTATTGCTGGATATCGAGGAAGCATGCACCCGTCCCCTTCCTTGCGTGAGTATTTCAGGCAGTGGAGCAGGAGAAGCGGATTCACCCCACATCTCGAAGGGAGTTGGTGAAACGGAGCTGGGGCTGGTGCCCACACTCGGTGCCTGGCTGGGGCCTTGTAAGAAATCCAGGAGGCGTTTGGGAGTTCTGGAGGACGTGGTGGGAGTCGCTGAAATATCCTCCAGGGCAGAGACCTTGGTCGTCCCCATCGGGTCCTGGTGCCCGCCTAGTACAGTGCCTGGCACATGGTGGGACTGAACTGGCCAGTTGTTTTTCCGCCATCACTTTATCCCAGCTGTGGAGTCTGTGCCCGTCCCCCGGTGGCTGCCCCTGCTCCGGCTGATCACAGCCTTGTGTCTGAAGGTGCCCTGGAGAGTGGGCTCCGTGTCTCTTGTCTCCTTGTGGGGACTTTAGTTTACATCACCAGTGTTTTGGAGGCCACACCTGCTGTTGTGGCTGGTTTTAGTGGGATGGAATTACCGGAAGCTCTGCTCACGGAGGGTTGGCATGACTGAGCGGGGTCACCCCAAGCGCCAATGGAAGATGCTCCCCACTTTTAAAATAGGCGTCTTGCTTCTCCTCCACTCCACTGACTTGTCTGAATTCCTGAGTCTCTGACCCACTCCCCAGGCCACGGTCATGGGACGGGCTGGCTGAAAAGGCCTCAGTGAAATGACGGGTGCTGGAAATAGTTTTGTTTCCCTTAGAACCTTCCCCTTCCCCCCTTTGAATACACACAGACACACACACATGCACGCGTGCGTGCACACACACACACGCACACAGCTGCAGAAAGCTCTCAGACCTGCTTAGTTTAGTCTGCAGAGGCACCCCCGGCGGTGGGCCTTAAACATTTGCATTCCTTGGGCTTAGCTGCTGCTTTGCAGCGTCGAGTTTCTGGGTTAGCGGTGCGCGGAGGGTGAAGCCAGAGCTCTTTACAAAGAAAGCACGTGCCTGTGGTGGAATTCCGAATATCCTGGATGGCTCGGCCTGGCCTCCCAGCTCCAGGGCCCGTTCTTGGGAGAGAGCAGACCCTGTGCAACTTTTTCTGGACCTGCCCTGACCTCCTGGGCGTCACCTGGGTACCTGCTGGAGAGGTGTTCCAGCTCCGTTCTTCAGACCTCTAGTGAACACTTACTCTTCAGCCACAGTGGCCAAGAGAGCCAGTCGAGCAGCTGACACACCGGTGAGGGAGACAGACAGGAGCAGCTCGTGCATGCTCTGCTCATCACATCTGAGACCCACCGAGAGGAGGAGTGGCTGGTGTCTAAGAAGCTGCCGCTTGTAGCTGTGGCATGCGTTTGACTCCAGGACCAGCTGATTTCAGCAACATTACCATGCGAGTCGTGCTGAGTCACGAGAGGCAGCCTGGGGGCATTGGGCGGGCCAGGGCATTGCCGAGTTCTGGGAGGGTTTGGTCCGCCGCAGGGTATCTCGGGTGGCAGTTTATGGGCAGGGTGGGCTGATGCTGCAGCAGCAGCAAGGCCGTGCCCATGGGCGCCGTTGACCGAGTGCTCGCTGCACGTGGCTCTGTTGGGCTCCCGCTGTTCATGTACTTGCTGCAGCCTCCGACCCTGTGGGGGAGCAAGCACGATGCGTCTGTTGTACAGGTGGGCAAAGGCCGTCCCGGATGACTCACTCCTGGGAACAGCACTGGGCAGAGGATTTCAATGCCTGCTCCCCCTGGGCTCCCATCCCATGAGGGCCTTGCTTGGCTCTTTCTTAATGACCCAAATCCCTGGGGCTTTGTCCTTGGTGCCTGAGTTCCTTCTTTTTTGTCTTGGACCCGTCTCTGTAGCTTTTCTTTAACAAGCCCTTGGTGTGTCCCAGGCCCCGGCATGCGTGTGCACTGACTTCGTCCAACCCTCAAACCATCCCTGTGAGGTTATCGTCCTCGTTTTGCAGATGGGGAAACCGAGGCTCAGAAACTGCCAGGCCATAGCTGGGGGAGGGTCAGATGTGGGATTCCAGCCCAGGGTTGTCAGCTCCCAAGCCCCTGCCTGGCTCTCACTTTCACGAGTTTTCAACAGATTCTCCTTTGTTATTTCTCCCCAATTTTTATGGTGACTTGACCTGTTGGCACGCAAGGTTTAGAAGTACCGGCTTGATGGTTGACTGAGAAGGCGTGTCTGTGGAGAAGGCCAGGGTACAGGTGTTCCTCTCAGAGCCTGTGAGAAACAGAGAGATAGGCGGAATCCTGGGGAGGCCAGGACCACCTCTGGTTCCACCGAGGCTGAAAATTGGCCGATATTCTGAAGGATCAGGAGAGCTGGCACCAGGTGGCAGGTGGTGGTGTAGTTCAGTCCTGTTCTGGCCACTCCGACGCTCGGCAGGAGGCTGCGGTGTGGCGGGGGTGGGGAGGGCCGTTTCGGGCCATCAGACACCTCGAGCCCCCACCCTGGCCCCTCTTTCCTTTGTTGTCTGGCTGCGTCAGACGTCTGGCCTACAGGGAGGTTCCTGAACGGGCCTTGGAAATAGGTCACTCCCTTCCCGTGCCGCCGACACTGACCTGCATGTGACCTTCCCCCTGGTGACAGTGTCTAGCTGTCACTCTTTGATGCTGGCTGTGGAGGGGCAGCGAATGTCTAGGGGCAGGGTGGCCGCCGCTCCCCTGCTCTGGCCTTCGAGGACTTCTCAGCCTCCACAGCGCCCACCCGATGCTCCTGCCAGCAGCCCCTCCTCCCCTCTACCATGTTGGAAAGGGGAAACCCACACTCCCGACCCTCTGTCTGAGCATCCGACCTTTTCCGCTCCGTGAAGTGCCCTGGCTGGGCTGGCGGCTTTAACTGTCTCAGTGGAACAGACTAATTCCTGCTGGGCTCGAGCCGAGGGGGCTGGCGGCTCGACTTGGCCCTTCTCCGGCCCCCCAGTCCTTCTGCCTGGCACTCAGCAGCGGATGCTCCTTCCACAGAATTGCTGGGGTTTTCTGTTTCTCCCCCTGGCTGGCATGGGGAGTCGTCCCTCAGGGCCTGTTGGCGGAGACCATGGTGGATCTCGGAAGATACTTGCTGGATAGCCCGGGTGCCAAAGCTGACCTTCGAAGGTCTGTTCTGCCATGTTGCCCGGTGCCTGGAAGTCAGTGCTGGACCACATTGCCCCTCACCTGGGCCTGGAGCCCTGTCTGCAGTGGACAGCTTAATTTGGGCTTAATTTTTAGCCTTCGTGGAATCCAGATATGCACAAAGCAGAGAAGGGAGAACGCTAGACATGTCTCCATCCAAGGAGGTGGTTTCTCTCTCACACCTGGCTGCCCCGGTATCTTCAGGCCCTGAAAGCCTGAGCTGGGCAGATCCTGAAGATGCGGCCTTTGCAGATCGTTAAGGCTTCCTGGGCCTGAGCAAGACAATACCGTGTCCGCACCATCGACATCCCACTGCTGGGCTTCCAGGATGATGGGGAATAAGTTTCTGCTGCGACGCTCACAGATAGCAGGGGCCATGCGGCACGGGATCTGAGAAGCTGGCTGTGGGCCTCTTCCCTCCTTTCCTCTCGGGTCCTTCCTCCCTGTGGCTAGTGGGAAACTCAGGGGGACTTTTCCTGCAGGAAGGAGAACCAGGATGCAGCCCCCAAAGAGGATCACATGCAGGCTTGATGTGTACCAGCTCCCCTTGGCCACCTGAAATCGAGCTCCAGAATGCCTCCTCAGGGTGTCCTGGTTGCTCCATTCGGTCACAATTCCTAGGGTTTTTTTCCATTTCTTTTTTCCTATGTTTTTTAGGCCATATCTTTTTTGTGTGCCCAAGTAGGGGACCAAGTCCCTGGTGCGTAATCACACGTTCATGCTTTTCTTAGGAGGTTGTCGCATCTGATGCAGCTGGAGTGGGCTCCAGGGGGCCAGCTCTTTGAGCTTCTCACCGCCATGGACCCGCTGTGGGCACAGCGCCAGCACATAGTGGGACAGCAATCCCCTACATCAGTGAATTGTGTCCTCATTAGCTGTCGTCACATCTATCACCTTCCTCTGTGGCGGGTCCCACTGCGATTCCATTGCTCAGCACGTAGTAGGTCCTCAGTGAGGTTTTGGTGGGGAATGTGGATTGTGTTCAGTGCTGGATGCACGTCCCTTGCTATCCTCTGTGGTGTCTCTTTGTCCCCATTCTCAGAAGGGTCGGCTTGGAAGGACTTGGGTCCTAGACGCTGTGTACCCAACAAGGAGGCCAGCCTGGGAGGGGTTGGGGCAAAGTCAAGACAAAGCTTGATTATGCCCTTGGAGAAAACCCAAACCTGGGGTTCCCTAAGGCTAAAATTGCCAGTGCCTGGCCTGCCTCGTTCCCATAAAGGGAACTTTGTGTGTGGCTCCTGGCGGGACGAGAAGGCAGCCAGCGTCTCCTGGCGCCCAGACTCTCCCTGGGAATGGGCAGGACCACCTTGGAGCCACAGCTCTGTGATGATAACTCCTGTGACCCTTGACCCCTTAGAGCTGAACCCATTTCAGACGGTCATTGTCGGATCCAGACCAGACACATTCTTTCCTGGAAAACCAAGTGGGTGGGGGTGGCAGGGATGGGGCTGTGATGGGGGCACTTTGTGAGCGGGTCTGTGCCAGGCGGGCAGTGGGGGGCTGCAGAAGCCCTGTCTGGAGCACAGCCGCCCCCCACCTGCTGCCCCCTGAATGGAGGGCTTGTGTGGACTCTCAGAGCTGGGCCCCCGGGCTCAGCGTGTGGCAGCTGTTGGAGCCTGCTGTGCTGCCACTGCTGACGGGGTTTTCCAGGAAAGGGCGGCCGGTGCAGGGTGAGGGAAGGGCTGCGGCTTCCCCCTGCTTCCTGGGTACCAGCCAGCCCTGCACACTGGCCACAGTTTGGGCTGTGTAGGCGTGAGCTCTTGTCACATTTTGGGACCGAGTGCTCGAGGAATGAGAGGCCTGGAGGGCAGGCTGGGGGCAGAGGTGCTGCAGATCAGTTAGAGAAGGTTCCAGAGCAGGTGGGAGACAGACAGATGGACGCCTGACTGACCCTTCAGGAAGGCAGTGTAGGAGGGGAGGCCCTGGGCGTTGCTTCCACCAGGTGGCATTTCTGTGGAGTGTGGCCTTGTGGGCAGGTGGCTTCATGGAATGGAAAGAGCTACTCACTCATTCAGCGGGTATTCACAGAGCACCTGCTCTGTGCCAGGAGCTGCTCCAGGCCCTGGGACACAGAGGGGAACAAGACATCTGCCCCTGTGAAGCACATTTTCTTGTAGGGGGATAAGTCTTAAGCAGATGGCCAAGTGAATGTCGTTGGAGAGTGCTGTGGAAGAGGCTGAGTCAGGGACAGGGGCAGGAGTGCTGGGGGCAGAGTGGCTGGGCAAGGGTCTGGTGATGAGATGACCTTTGAGCAGAGGCCTGATGGAAGTGAGGGAATAGCCAACTGGGTACCCAAGCCCAGTGTCCCTGGTACCACACAGAGGTCTTGGGATGTGCAAAGGCCCTGAGGTAGGAACTTGGCATGTGCCAGGAACAGCCAGAGGGCCAGTGAGGCAGGATAGAGTGTGGGAGAGGAGAGGGGAGAGGAAGTGCAGGAGGCTGAGGGCCTCTGGGCCACAGAGGGCCACCTGCTTTTCACTGAGTGGAACCTCTGGAGAGTCAGGGCATAGGAGACTGGTGCCAGGGTATGGGAGGGAGCAGCGAGGTGGTGAAGGTGGCTGGATTCTGGATAGACTGGAGGTGGAACTGACAGGGTTTGCTCCTTGACGGGCTTGGATTTCTGTACCCCACCGCCCTCCCCTGGCACATGATGTGACCATGGATAAGGTGCGCCACTGCGAGGCAGGGCTGCTCCTGTCTCCTTCAGCACTTACCTGGCACCTGCTGTGTGCCAGGCTCTGGGCTAGTGACAGAGCAAGTTGGTCCCTGCCTCCAAGGAGGGAGAGACAGGTGAGAAAAGCAGCGGTCACAGCGTCTGTGCACCTAGGACTGCGGTAACTGGGGGGCGGGACCAGGTGCTCAGCGACTCTGAGGAGCAGGTGAATGAGTGGAGACACACACAGGTCCTGGAAGACACAGAGGGGCGTCTGCATGGCACAGGAGAGTCAGAAGGCTTTCCAGAGGGAGCCTGAGTCTGATTTCAGAGTCTCTGTGGGAAGAAGGCTGATAAGAAAGCCAGGGTGTTCCAGGTGGAAGAAATAGCATGAGCAAAAAACTAGAGTCTTTAAAAAGCTTGACGTGTCAGTTTTCCAGTAGCAGGGGACGGAAAACCCAATCCAAACAGCCTCAAGCAAAAATCGGTTTGCCAAACTGTAAGCAGCTAAAAAGTCAAGGGTTTTCAGGCACGGCTGGATCCAGAGGCTCAAACCCTAGCATCTGCAGTTGCCTCTCTCTATTTAATTATCTGTTTTCTTTCTTTTTGGCCTTATTTTCAGAAGGTCATTTAAGCAAAAGTTTCAGGATTGGCTATGACGGGCCTGCATCCTCACTGTCACAGGAGTGGGTGATGCCCCACTGCAGCAGACTGAGGCCGTGTGCCCACCCCCAGGGCCTGGGGTAGAGCAGGACCTACCCACAGCCCAGGGCCAAGAGTGGGGAAAAGGGGCCTCCAAGACAGAATCGAGGTGCATCCCCAGGACAAGTGGAGCCAGGGGCTGGGCAGAGCAGTCGGATGCCCACCCCAACGTGTTAGGGACACTGTGTGGGTTTTCGCCAAGTGATGGTGTGTTTTGGCGGGGGAGGGTGGTGGCAGGGGAGGGGACTGAGGCCAGAAAGGTCATCAGAACTAGCTCATAAAATATTTTTATATATGAGACTTTGACCATTGTCCTTGAGGGGGCGCTGTGCCTGGTCCCTCGTAGGCAGTCAGTAAACTTGCCAATGGGGCCTGTGTGTTTCACAGATGGCAACCAGATGGTCTTAAGCAGGGGACTGGTGCGATCAGGTGAGCGTTTAGGAAGGCCCTGTGTGGAGCCTGGGCCGGGCTGGAGGCAGGCTGGGGGGGTCCGTGTGGTCAGAACCTCAGGAGCGGGCTCAGCACAGAGCCTGGCCCAGGGGAGGCCCCCTGCTCCCGCTTCCTCCCGCGCAGGCTCTCGCTCCCTGCGAGGCCCCTCTCTGTGAGGCCGTCTGGACAAATTTGGGTGGCGGAGTTGAATCCTGTCATTAGCTTTCCACCAGCATCCTCTCAGCCCTCGTCTTATCCGGAGAGCCGGTGCGCTCACTTCCCTCTTTTAGCTGCCCGCTAATGTGTGTGGGATGAGCAGGGTGTGTTTCTAAAAGCAGCCAGTTGTCTGGTGGCGCTGCCTTTTCGCTTGGGTGGCCCTGCTTCCTGGGCTGGCATCAAGCTCCCTGCAGTTGAATTTCTTCTCCATAGAAACTGGAGGGAAGATGTGGTCAGGTCCCTTTGTCTCCCCTGACTCTGCCCAGGAGCAGAGAAGATGCTACAAGGGTTCTGGGGTCCATGAGGTCACCCCCCACCCCACACCTCCTGTATTCTGTCTGTCCCCAGGAGTATGGCTGGGCCGGCCGCTGGCATTGGCGGGGGCAGGCAGAATGTTCTCCATGGGGCTGAATTTGCTCTTCCCTGCCTTCGGTTGGTTGGCCTTTGGTGCTCATGAGATTTTGGGATAATGAAGTGACACCCCATGGGACTGCTGGAGAAGAGTTAGGTGTGCTCCCAGCACTACCCTGAGGGCTGCTCATGCAGCTTTTCTGAGCCTGTCCCTCACCTGTGTGCCATGGGGGCCACCTGGCTTGACCCTGTGGCAGCACTTGGAGTGGCCAGAAGTGCCCACAGATGGTCAGTGGGTGCTGTCTGAGTGGTCGCCCCAAACTGCCCCTTGGACTGTGGCTGCAGGAGCAACGTGAATTGCTGAGAGGATGAGAGATGGGACGTCGCTTTCCGGGGTCACTGACTGCTTGTGGCCCAGTGTTTTCCTGGTGGGTGGGCTGGCCTGGGAGGACCGGACTGAGGGCTGGAGGGCCCCGTGCGGGAGCTGGGCGGGGGTCTGAGAACCCCTCAGAGTGGCTGTGCCCACAGCTCATCCTGCCTCTGCCGGGCGCACCTTCCAGCAGGGAGCCGGGGTGGGGTGGCCCTTGCTGTCCCGCCTGCTCACGGCCCCATGGCCGGCCGCAGCCTCTCCCCCGCCTCGCCTGGCCGAAGTGGTCACCCTGAGCCAAGTGTTTCCAAGGGGCTTTCCTCAGCATTGCAGTTTAGTCTGCCTTCGTTTAATTGGAAAGACTTATTGCCTCTGAGTGAAAACACAGAAATCCCCCTGGATGTGCTGTCACTGCCACGGGAGCTGCTGGCGCCTTCCCTGGGGGGTCCCTAATCCTTCCCTTCCTGCCTACAGCAGGGTGGGGGGGGGGGGCGTTCCTGGGTCCCGAGGTCTGGCCGCCCCCACCCCGGGGTCTTCTGGGACAGGTGTCAGGATGATGCTCATTCTTCAAAGAACCCGCCGCGTCTGTTGGGGAGGAGCCGAGCGCTGAGGGTGCGGCCGATGCCTGAGCCTGTGGCCTCTGGAGGGGCCGCTCCCTAGACGGGCCGCCGCGGGTGAGAAGGAGTTCGTGGCTGTGTTTTTATTTTTATCCCCTCCTGTTTGGTTTCTGTTTTTTGGTGTGTGTTTCGTACTATGTCTCGTCTGTCCCTGGAGAAGCGTGGGAGCAGAGTTGTGCCCAGTTTGTCTTTTGGGTGACACGTGCTTGGAAGTTTGCTAGTCAGCTGCATAGCTAAAGAAGGGGGACACGCTGCTGTAAATGAGGCTCTGGGCTTGAAGGGAAGGGCGTCCCTGGGGGTCCAGGGAGGCTGTAGTGGGGGGAAGTGCAGGTGCAGGGGAGGAGGGAGTGGGCGGGATTGGGTGGGCAGACGGCAGGGTCCTGGCACATCCTGTGCTTTGGGCGCTGGGTGTCATCCCGGTGCGTGTGGACATGGGGGCCTGGGCCTGGTGGGACAGGCTCTTGGAGGAGTTTAGGGGAGAGACTTGGCCCCTGTTTCTTCCGTGGTAGACACCATTTCCTGAGGTCTAGACCAGGGGTCAGCAAACTCTGAGGCCAGATGGTAAATATGTGACTTCATGGACCATATGATCTCTGTGGCAAGTACTTGACTCTACCATTGTGGGGAGCGGGAGTGCCAGAGACAATATGTACAAAAGGGCATGACTGTGTGCCAATAAACTGTATTTACAAAAGCAGACAGTGAGGGGCCGGCCTGGTAGCATAGTGGTTAAGGTCGTGCGCTCTGCTTTGGCAGCCCAGGGTCCGCAGGTTCGGATCCCGGGCATGGACCTGCACGCTGTTCATCAGGCCATGCTGTGGTGGCATCCCACATACAAAGTGGAGGAAGACTGGCACAGATGTTAGCTCAGCGACAGTCTTCCTCAAGAAAAATTTTAGAGGAAAATTGGCAACAGATGTTAGCTCAGGGCCAATCTTCCTCACCAAAAACAAACAAACAAAACCCCAGACAGTGAGCCAGGCCCATGGGTCATCATTTGCCAAATCCTGGTCTAGATTAAGAGGACAGGCCCCACGGGGCTCAGAACCAGCCTTGGTTACCCACCTAAAAGCAGGCTCCTGACCTTGGATTCACAAATGAGTGCTCTAGTCAGACCTACACTGGGGGGGATCAGGGGCGTGGTGTGTACCCCGCAGAGACTTTGCACAGCTGGAGCAGGTCAGGAGCCCCGTAGGTCACACTGTACAACACTCACCTCTGCAGGACACTTTTGCACGTCCTTTGGAGCCAGATAAGCGCGGAGGCAGGGGCCCTGCTCGTCGCAGAATCGAGAAGCAGCAGAGCTGAGAGATTCAGAGGCCTCCAGACTGGCGCCCCGTGGGCTGCCGTGGGAAAATGTGGGGGAGGGGAGCCGCGTCCCCTTCTCTTCAAGCGTGGGAACCATTAGAGCTGAACAAAATCTGCCAAGCTTCTGCCCTGCAGGACCCCTCAGAGCCTTTAAGATGCTCATGGGCTTTGCGGCTCTTTAGGAGGAAAGACAGTATTTCCCCAAACTCCGAAACGAATTTTCAGGGGCTTAAGGATCTGTCCAGCCACTTAGGGGAAGAGCTGATCTCCTTTGACCCTTCAGTTTATAGGAAACCTGCTGCCCAGAGAGGCTGCTGTCTTGCTCAGGGCGATACAGATGGCGGTGACAGTGTTGGAATGCACACTGAGTTCCTCCTCAGCCACTTGCCTGCTGGCTCGGCAGAGCATGGAGTGGAGGTGCCTCCCTAACCCCCGTCCTGATACAGAGTCACAGATGTGGGGGTCCCAGGTTGTGCTTCTGGCCTCATTCAACGGTTTTGCCAGGGGATGCGCTGCAGCCTTTCATCTGAAGCTCGCTCTGTCTCCGGGCATCTCAGCCGTGGCACTGTCAGCAGTAGGGGCAGGATAATTTTTTGATGTAGGGGGCTGTCCTTGCACTATACGATATTTAGCAGCATCTCAGGCCTCCATGCACTAGATGCCAGTAGCACCCTCCCACCCCCAGTCGTGACCACCAAAAATGTCCCCAGGCCTGGCCAAATGTCTCCTAGGGGTAAAAATCACCCTGGTTAAGAACCACTGGTCTATCTTAAGCCAACATGTGTGGAGCCTACATTTGCTGGAATTCGCTGGTAAATGGTGGAAGGATTTGCCCGAGCTCTGATGGAGTGTACAGGAGTTCTCTCGGGGGCGCGGGGCGGGGAGGAGCCATCCCAGGAGGGTTGCTGGAAGAGTCCTGAGGGTATGACACAGTACGAGGGGAACCACGGGTGCTTCTGCTCTGCTTTAGGGCCAGGGGCCCCCAGTGAGGGCTTCCTGGGTGGGGAAGGGAGAGGGAGGCAAAGCCAAGATCCTGAATGGATGGAGCGCGTGTGTGCCACAGTCAGGGGACTTCACATTAAGGCAGAAGGGAGATGACCTTGCAGGTGGGAAGTGAGGAGGGAGTGTTCTGGAAAGGCGAGGCAGGATGGTGGGTGGACAGGTGGCAGGCGTGCAGAGGCAGTGGGCGCAGGGATATTTCAGGAGGTGAGCCTAACAAGCAACCAGAACTCAGTACTGGAGTCCCAGAGACCTCCCAGTTCTCAGCCCTGGACCAACAGCCAGGAGGACGGGCGGCCTGGGTGTGGATGTGTTCAGTAGGAGGGATGCAGAGAACATTCTGTGGGTAGTGTCACCCTACAGACCTTTTATTCTTGAAACTTTGATGCTGTGATGCTTTTGGAGTCTTTTCCGGGGCTGATTCCCAGAGTCCAGGGAGGAAAATTGCCCTGGATGATGGACAGCTGATCCAGGAGCCCAGGCGCAGACGGCCACACATTTGTGCAGGGAAAAAGAGAAGCCTGATGGTCTGCGCAGGTCTTGTTCCACCAGTCGGGTACACAGGGCGTGCTTTCTCACCCAAGTTTGTCTAACCATGGCTGGATGTCTGGGTTGGGGCAGGGGGCGCATACCAAGGTTCTGTTTCAAAGTCTGGCATGCGGTCGTGGGAAGGAAAGGGACGGCCCCTGCGCTGGGTGGTGCATTGGGTAGGCGTTGTTGAAGGTGATGAGGAACTTGCAGAGGGTTCAGAGGGTCTGTGTGGTTCTGTAGTGACGGCCTGCCGGGTGGGTGGATGGGGTGGACTACCACAGGTAGGTGTGTGAGCCAAACTGGGGGAAGGAGTAGCTTTTGGAGCGAGTGAAGGGTTCCAGAAAGCCTCTCTGTACAAAATGGGCTGAGGTCAGCATGGGAACGGCCTTTGGTGCTGTCTCAGAAGTTTGGACCCGATCCTACGGGCAGGAGGAGTCCACTGAAGACGCTGGAGCAAGACCGTCATGATGAAAATCACGCACATTTAAAGGAGAATGCACGCACGTACTGGAGAGCTTTTCCCGCAAGATCTCCCGGGAGACGTGACGCAGCCTGCGTGAGCGTTGTTAGCAGTTGTCAGTTCTGCACAGAACACATAGGGGGTTTGGTGCTGTCAACCTTCGTGCTTTTCTGTAGTTTTTTCCACAATGAAAACAGCTTTGTTGTTGATCCTGATTACGTTGCACACGCGTTGTGAAGACTCTGAGTGAAGCGTGACACGTGAAGGTGCAGAAGTGCCGGCCACCTGAAATCCTGCCGTGCGCACGGTAGCACTCTGACAGCCGGCCGTGTTATGCGGTGATCCACACGCATCCGTAACTTCGCGGGGACACATTTCGTGTTTGCCTCCCCGTCCTTCTCCTTTCTTCCCCTCTCTCTCTCACTCCTGCCCCGCCCTGATGTTAACCTGCAGCCTGTCGTTCATGGTAAAATACACATAACAAAATTTGACATCTGTCTTCGTCATCTCGGGCTGCTATAACGAATACGATAGACAAGGTGGCTTAAACAGCAGACATTCATGTCTCACAGTCCTGGAGGCTGGGAGGTGCCAGATCCAGGCGCTGGCAGATCTGGTGTCGGGTGAGTGCCTCTTCCTGATTCGCAGACAGCCGTCCTACTGTGTCCTCACCAGGCGGAGGGAGATCCTCTCTCTAGGGTTTCTTCCTAAAAGGGCGCTAATCCCATATTGAGGGCTCCACCCTCATGACCTGATCACCTCCCACAGGCCCACCTCCAAACACCATCCCGCTGGGGGTTAGAGTTTCAACGTAGGCGCTTTTGGGGGATGCAGACATTCAGTCCGCAACACCGTCTTCACCATTTTCAAGTGTAGAATTCAGTAGCGTTGTTGCAGTGTTACAGTGTCGTGCAGCAGACCAGCATCCATCTCCCCCACTCTTTTCGTCTTGCAAAACTGAGACTCTGTCCCTATTAAACAGCTCTCTATTTCGCCCTCCCCCGGCCTCTTGCAGCCCCGTTTCTACTTTCTGTCTCCGTGAATTTGATTATATGAGTGGAATCATACAGTGTTTGTCTTTTTGTGACTGGCTTATTTCACTTAGCGTAATGTCCTCAAGGTTCATCCATGTGTCAGAATTTCCTTCTTTTTTAAGTTTGAACAATATTTATTGTACTGATAGACTACATTTTGCTTATCCATTCATCTGTTGATGGACACTTGGGTTGCTTCCACCTTTTGGCCATTGTGAATAATGGTGCTGTGAACACAGGTGTACAAATATCTGTTTAAGACTCTGCTTGCAATTCTTTTGGATGTGTACCCAGACATGAAATTGCTGGATCATACAGTAATTCTATTTTTAGTTTTTTGAGAAACTGCCATACTGTTTTCCATAGTGGCTGCACCATTTTACATTCCCACCAACAGTATACAAGGGTTCCAGTTTCTCCACATCCTTGCCAACATCTGTTATTTTCCAGTTCTTTTTTTTCCCTTTAACATAAACCTTTTATTGAAGGTTAATACACCCAAATCGTTCCACACCTTCCTGCCTGCCCAGGCATATACATGTGTGTATCTTCGGGCGCATCATTGTTTTATTCAAATGGGCTCACCTTTCACATTCCACCTGCTCTTCTCACTGCATGCATGTGGAAACGCCCCCAGGCTCCAGTGTGGTTCTACCTTGTTATTTTAATTGCTATCTAATGGTTCATGGTACAAACGTACCGGAGTTGTCCACCTGTTCAGTCGATGGCAATACACTTAATTTGGAGTGGCTGGAAATGGCAGTGACTCTGTAACAAACGCCTGGTACAGGTGTCCTTAGGACTGGTGCTATTGTTCCTCTGGGCCCAAGCCCCAGACTGGAATTGCTACATTGGTTCCCAGTTTGTTTCCCAAAAACCACACCGACTCAGATTCCGCCCCCGCCATGCGGGCGCATGCCCCCACCCAGCCCAGCAGCAGGTGCTGTCTCTGTGTTGACTGTGTAGAAATCTGGGGCGTGCAGAGTGATAGCTCATTATTACTTAATTTTGTGTTTCTCTGATTACCGTGGAGCTTGGGCGTCTTTTCCTACAGGTTTGTTTGCCGTTTGCATTTCCTTGTTTTCTGAACGGCCTGTTCACAGCCTCTGGCCATTTGATTACTGTGCTATAAAAGGACCAGAAGCAAATGTGACAAACTGTTGACAGCTGTTCATTTTAGGTGTTGAAAATGTGTCTCGTTTGTACATTTTTGAATGACAAATTTTCAAAATGAAAAAACTGCCTAAATGAGATTGTTTTTGGAAGATCATTTGGGGTCAGAGACACACTGTGGTCGGGCAGACCAACTTGGAGGAGTTCAGTGACTTGAACAGTGAGAGTGGGGACGGATTTGGGCAATTGTGGGGAAATTTATACCTTTGGATGGTAATGTGGGAAGACCAGAAGAGGAGCCCGGGGAGATGAGGGGTTTGAATCTGGCTGACCGACCAGGAGGATGAGGACAGAAATTGGCAGAAATATCGAGGCTGCAAGAGGGCCATGTTGGGGTGTGTGAGTGGGGGCCAGGTTGCCATAAGAATGATGCTGTTGGGTGGATGTGTCAAGTTCAAGGGGAGATGCCCCCTGAAGCCACAAGAGCAGAAGAGCCCTTGAAGGGAGGGCCCCTCAAGAACATCTGTGTTTAAGGGGCAGGAGGAAGGGCTCGCAGAGGAGCTGGCATGGGAGCCTTGCAGAATGGGGAGTATACCTTCACGGAAACCAGTGTCTCAAGGTCAAGGACGTGGCCAAGATTTTCAAACGCTGTTGAGAGTTAGAGAAGATGCTTTTTTAGGCTGTTCAATTTATCGATTGCAGGCCATGACTTTGGAAGAGCACTTTCTTTCCCCAAAGTGGCTGGGGCCTGGAGTCAGCTCGCTGGGTTCTGCAGCGTGAGTGTGTGGAGGGTGACAGAGGCCACAGGAAGTGTGGGTGGCAGCAGGAGAGGGTGTCGGGTCCACGGGGCAGTCCTGGCACCCCAGGCTCCGTGGCCCTCACTCCAGCTTGGTTTCAGTGCTCCTCACCAGTGAGTGTGGCTAAAGCTGCCCTCGTGGACCACACTGGGCACTAGCCACCGCAGGTATCCAGGACAGGCCGGCAGGTTCACAGTCCATGGGAGAGTCTGCCAGAAGCCGCCTTCCTCGTGAGAACCTTGAGAACCTCGGTCTGCCCTGTTCAGTGTCTGTTCCCGGAGCGGCCCCGAGGGACCAGGGGAGACATGAGTCATTTCCTGGACAGCAACCTGTCCCAGCTTCTTAGCCATTTTGGGCTTGGCCTTTCGTAAATTTATCTTCTTTTTCAAGTCCATTTCTGTTTCCTGCCAGTTCTGTCTCCTCGTCAGGTTTGTGAAGCACCCGCAGTGTGAAACAGCACGTGAGCATGCTGAATAGGCTTGTCCCTGAAGCAGCCTGCAAATGAAAGGAAGGGAGGTCGGCAGAGAGACTGAGAGCCTGGTGGCAAGTGAACGGTGGCCTTCTCTCTGCTTAGGTGGATTTCGCTCTCCTGCATGGCTCCTGGGAAAACAGCTCTGTGCTCGGACGCCCTGGGCCATGGGTTGGCTTAAAGATGCAGAGGGAGCATGGCCAGGGATGGCTCGGCAAACATCCTAGCATGGCTCAGCCTTTGGTCCAGTCGCGTCAGGGTAGAGGGACCCCTCTTTCATCGCTTACTTTTTCCATGCCTCAAGTTTTTCTTCCTTATTTTCATATAAAATGAAGCATTTTTTTCTTGTGATAAAATATACGTAACGTAAAATTTACCTTTTTAACCATTTTTAAGAGTACAGATCAGTGGCATTAAGTACATTCACATTATTGTGTAACTGTCACCACCATCCACCTCCAGAACTTCATCTTTGCAGACGGAAACTCTTCCCTTTAAGCGACAGCTCCCCACTGCCTTTCCCCAGCCCCCGGCCCCCGTCATTCTCCTTTCTGTCTCTGTGATTTGGACTGGTCTAGGTACCTCATGTGAGTGGAATCATACAGTATTTGTCTTCTTGTGACTGGCTTAATTCACTTAGCATGATGTCCTCAAGGCTCAGCCATCCAAGTTACAGCGTGTGTCAGAATTTCCTTCCTTTTTAAGGCTGAATGATATTCCGTTGTATGTATATACTCCATATGGCTTATCCATCCGTCTCTTCACGGCCGCTTGGACTGCTTGCACCTCTTGGCCGTTGTGAACAATGTTCTCTGGACGTGGTGTACAGATACGAAGTGATTCTTATAAGACACAGGTCACCATGACCGTCCACGGCTGCACCATTTTACAAAACGAAGCGTTTTTATTGGATAATCTTTAAGGCGTGTTTGTGCTTTAAAGGAAGTCGTGGTTCCCTGGCTCTGTGGTCAGGGGTTGGAAGACGATCTTTGGAGGTGAGATTTGACACCTGAGCATCGCATAACAAGGGTGGTTGTAGCCGCCGCCTAACACATACATACAGGCAAAGGGCAAAGCGCCCACAGGTGGCCCACGTGCGGGGAGGACCGTGGAAGCACCCGGCATTATTTGAGGACCTGCTGTGTGCTGGGAGCTGCTGGCCTCATTGTGTGTGTCCATTTATCGCCTCTGATGCCCTCGGCAATCTTGCAGAGTGGGTATTTATTGTTCTTCTTGTTTCTGCGAGTGCAAAATTAGCAGAGCTTTCTCTTGCTGGTGGTTTGAAGTGGTATTTCTTGGTGTTATCACACTTCAAATTTGCTGTTTACCTAAAAGAAATTTTTTAATTCTCTCTTCCTGGGTCTTAACCTACGTCCCCCAAAGTAAAAGAAAGAGAGAGAGAGAGAATGAGAGAGAGAGAGAGAGAGAAAGAGTGTTTTCCCACAGCGTTTGAGGAAGTGTTTGGAGGAGTGCTGTGCGGAGGCCACCCCCTCGCTGTGGTCCCCTTGCCTTGAGACAATAAAGGGACATCGGTTGCTGTGCTCAGGGAGCTGCCGCCCCAACTGGCACTCTCATGGTTGCTGTGCTCAGGGAGCCGCCACCCCGCGTGGCACTCTCATCATGCAGAGCGACTGTCACTGCTCCGTGAAAGAGCACCTGAGCTCTCCATTCAGGGTGCTTTGTCTTCTGGCTCTTCTGCAGAGGAAGCTTTCTGAACTGTCCCCTCCCCAGCTGGTCCCGGTGCCTGAGTCCTGACTCCCTGTCATGGCATTCAAGGCCCTTGCCACATGACTCCAGACCATGCCTCTCTCTCTCTTGCTCTCTCTCTCTCTATGCCATTATTGCACTCAATGTTCCTGGCGTTCTAGTCACCTGAGCGCCCTCCGGTTCCTGAGTGCTCCTCCCCTGCTCCGACGGCGAGGCTCTCCCGCCCGAGTGTCTCCCATGCCTGCTTCCTCCCTCAGCTCATCTCTGTTATTGAAATCTCAGCCCTTGGTCAGGACTCCTCCCTGTGAGTCCCCCCCATCCTCCTCTTGCACCTGCCCGGCCTCCCCACACCCGTCCTAGCAGCCCCCCAGGCCCCCACTCCCCATTTTAAGCATCCTGCTTCTCCTGGAACTCTGTGAAGACTTCGTGTCTCCTGTGAGGCTGTGGGCTCCAGGTAGCTTGTCTGCCTTGGTCTCTCCACCCCAGGCGCTGCCTTGTGGGGCGGGCCATCAGTTTGCTTAATGGATCGTTAGTGGTTAGAAAAGAGCCAGGCTGGGTCAAGAGGCTTTTTACTTTTTCCTGAAGGTTTAAATTTTTCCTTGCCCGTGTGAGAAGAGAGACTACAAGGAGAAAGCCAGTGTATGGATTTTTAAACAGAAAACATCGCTAAGTGACTGCTTCCCTGGCTGGGCTCCCGTTGGGTAAAGCGGCAATGGTCGCCTTGCCCCAGCAGGGAGTCCTCAAAGGGAGGGAGGGCAGGGGGGACGGGCGGTCCAGGGAGGGGCTGGAGTCCTAGTCCAGTGGTTCTTGGCCCCTTCACCTCCCTCTCCGAGGTCAACGTCCACACCTGAAAGTCTGGAAGAAACTTTTCCATCAATTCAAATGAGAGGGAAGAGGGGGCTTTCCGCCAGTTTCTGTCTGGTGGTTCTAGAAAGGCTCCACTTCAGTTCTCAGCATGTCAGAGTTGGGATCTGAGACTCTAACCCCCCCAGGCTAACTCCCACAGCTCAGTGCCCCCCTAAAGAGCAGCTCTCCGTAACGGGGGCAGGGTGGGTGGTGGGAGTGGGCACCCAGGTCCCTCTGAGACAAGCAGGGTCTCGGCCAGCAGGACAGGGGGACGGGGAGGTTGGCTCCTGATACTTGGGGTGGCCAGGTCTTCGCCTCCAAAGATACTGATTTGTTTTTTTTTAAAAACAACAAGGTGCTCGGCCCACCCAGTAGAGCTGCCACTGCTGCTGTGGCCGCCGCTGGTGTCCCCCCTCACTCCAAAGAGCACGGCCCAGGCGGGTAGCTCGCCCTTAGCCGGGTCACCACTCTTCAGCCCTAGAGCCACAGCCCGCCCGGTCACTGAGGTTGTTGACTTGTCTTACCTTCCAGACCTCCCTGGGTTGGGGATAGGAAACCCTCTTTGGGAGGGTGGGGGAGCAGGGCAGGGCTCGGGGTGGGCGAGGTGCGCCCCAGCCTCCTGCCCTGCGTCCCGGCTCCCTGCCCTCCTCCTCCCCTCTGGTCGTGAGTGCTGAGCCTCAGCCTAGCTCAGAGGAGGGTCGCCTGCTTGGCAGCCACTCTGTGGGCAGCTCCCACTCAGAGCCTCAGCCCTGCCCTCCTGATGGGGACCCTCCGGCCACCTGGAGCCCCAAGCTGACATTTATTGGGGCTGTGGGGCCTCCACCCTCCTGCCTCCCATTCCTTCTGCTTCTTTTCCAGCCACATTCTCTGTTTCTCTCTCTGTCTCTGTCTCTCTCTCTGTCCCCTGGGAGGCCCGTGATACCAGGGTCGTCTCTTCTAGCCTGAGACCAGCGTGATTTCAGTAAGACTGGGGAAAAGCTGCCCCGAGTGCCTTGCAGGGCGGGGCAGGGCGATTCAGGAGGGTGGGACAGGTGTTCTGGTGGCTCTTCCTGTTTGTCAGAGTTTTGAACCTGCTGTCACATCCCTGTCCAAGGTCAGCATTCTGTCCCCAAAAAAGGCTTGGGGGTAGATAGGAGATGCTCCCACCTTCTCAGTGAGGGAGCGCAGAAGAGAGAACCTGGCTTGAATCGGTGTCTGGAAGACGTTAGAGTCTCAGGTGTCAATCCACGGTGGGGGAGGGGCAGAAAAGCTCTTCCTGCATGTGCCCCCCCAGCCCGGGGGACACCTGGAGACTTGTGGGGTGGGGAACACTCATCTCTTCCCCTGCCCCATTTCCACTCGGGCCTCCCTCCAGTTTCTGCTCCAGGGGACCTAGGACACAGCCAAGGCCCCAGCCGTGGGGTGCCTCTGATGGGGGAGACCCTGTTCCCGGGGAGGAGGTATGCGACTGAAGGAGGCGGGTGGGGATCAGTGCCAGGCTGTGCCTGAGGCTCCCACTGAGGACAGCCCTTGGGGGGGATGGCCGTGGGCAGGGTGCAATCCTTGCCGATCTCTGCCGGCCCCGGCTAGAGCCTGGTAAGCTGGGCATTTTATCCTTTACTGCAGAGTTTCTGTTCGTTTCATGACGGGTTACAAGAGAGCTGGTCATTGCTGGAAAGGGGGCTGGGAAGGGGGCTCAGGGAACAGTGCTGTCATGAGTCTGCCCCTGTAGGCCGGGCTGGGGTCTGCAGGGACGTCCCCTCCATACCTGCCCTGCTGGGCCCACTGGTTGTTTGGGAAACTTGACTTAGTGGCTGCTGCTATGGGGACAGTGTCCACCCGTGATTCTGCATTTGCCCGGCTTCCTCTGTGACTTCCAGCCTGGCTTTTCTGGGCTTCCCTGAACTGGATGGAGTAGGGGTCCCCGGGCCTTGGGGAGGGTGCAGCCTCAGCAAGAGGAAGGGAATGGGTTACAACTGGCCTCCCGCTGGGCCCGCAGCCTCCCTTCTGGAGGGCTTTTAAGAACTGGCCGATTACCTTGTAATTGTTCCCAGCAGTGAGGAGCGAGTCCACCGAGGAGCGGCTCCAGTGTTTGTTTTGCCTTCTGTGTTCTCCGGGCCAGTGGTAACCAAGGGCCGCTTCCCCTTGGTGACGGCGGAGCTCACTCAGGCCAGGGCTGATCCAGCCCCAGCGAAGGAGGCCTGGGGGACCCGGCAGGGCCCGGCCACCGGCAGGCAGGGCGCCCTGCTCCCGGGGCGCAGGGTGCTGCCTTCACTCCTCCTCAGCCCTCCCCTCGGGCTGAGGCCCCCGGGGCTCTCTCCTGGCGCTTTCCCCAGGCGCTGGACGGAAACATTCCAGAACTCCGGAGCCTCCGGTAGGTGTCTGGGAGACCGAGAGGCCACTTGCTGCCGGCCCTGGGGGGTGGGTCTCTGGCAGGGTTCTGGACCTCAGCCAGGATGCTGCTTGGGTCTGTGAGTGACCGTCACTCTAGGTTCTGGCAGGACTCAGGGTCCTGAGGTAATTCTGGGGGAGCTTCTGCTGGGAGATGTGCTGTGATCAGCTTCAGGCGTGGAGGCCGACTAGGAGGCTCCATGGCCGAGAAGGCTGGTCAGGTCTTGGATGGACAGGATTCCAGTCAGGGGGGCTGGTTTGAAGTGAAGGGAAATGTGTTATAACAGGTGTGGCCGGGAGAAAGCGCGAGGCTCCTGGACGGTGGCAAGGCTGGCTTGGCTAGTTGGGGACCCAGGGTGTTTGGAGCAGCAGAGAGCTGAGCAGGCTTGTGAGGAGCTCGGAGGGTGGGCGGGGGGGACCTGACGAACTGTGAGCAGAGGAGGGGCCTGGAAGTGGTGCTGCCGTAACCTTGGTCTTCCCAGACCCCTAGTGACCAGGGGCCTCTAGAAGGTCTGGGCCGGGGAATCCACAGCCCGTTTTCATGTGCCCCTACTCTTGTGGGTCTGGCAGAAGGACGGGTCCCTCTGCCCAGCACTTCTGTGAAACGTGGCTTTGAGGTTCGGTTTGTTAGGAGTCAGGTGTGTTTCAGGACTGGCTTCCTGGAGAGGGATGGACCCTCCTCTGTTTTCTTTCTTTCTGGTGTGTTCCCTCCAGGCCTCTGCCTTGGGGAGGACCCACAGCACAGCCCCCACACATGGGCACGCGGATCACCTGAGACCCGGTTATAGGGCAGTTTGGAGGCAGTCAGCTGGGGAGGGACCTGGGACTCTGCATTTCCTACAAGCTCCCAGGCGAGGCCCATGCAGGAGCCCGTGGGCTGCCCTGGGCATGACCAGCTGCAGGGCTCGCAGGGTGACTGGCCCCCTCGTCCCTGTAGGGGCTGTTTCTCCAGGGTGGAGATGGGCTGCTCGCAGGCAGGATGTCAGTCGTGTCTGGTTTTCTGTTTGGGGACCAGGGGAGGCGGTGCTGTCAATCAAGAGAGGTGGGATAGCTGGTGGGGCGGGGGGGCGGCTGGGGCATGGCGTGCGGGGACCTGCTGAGCTCCGCTGTCCGACTTTCACACGGATTCCTTCCACCGGCCCAGCTGCCGATACTATTAGACCTCAGTGATTCATTGTAGCGCGTTTCAAGGGAAGGCGTTGTGTTACAAAAACGTGGGTCCCAGAGGCTTGTTTTGTTGGCAGGTCTTGCTGCCTCAGCAGAAAAGAGGCGCTTTTGATATGGGAACGGAAACTTGGGACAGCGTTAGAAATGCTCAGTGTGTTCCGCGGGAGAGGACCTGTAGTCGTCCTCCAGCCGTGGGGACGCGCTGCCGACCGTGAGGGCAGCCCCAGGCCTGGCTGCAGCACATCAGGGCTAGGCGGGGGTCCCCACACCTGGGTCTGTGGTCTGAGCCGCCCGCGGCTGTGACAAGGCAGGCCGTCCTTGACACTGAGGAGTGTGGGACCCGTCCTCGGCTCCCCGTTCCGCCTGTGAAGGTAGCATGCTGCTGTTTTTTATTTTACGGAAAGTCCAGCCTGCAGAGGAGTCAGAATTCAAAGAGTCCTTTCTAAACGCAGTCTGTCTGATGTCGCAGAGCAGCCCTGCGAGGCGAGCACGTGAACTGTGCATTTGTCACCCTCACATGTAGCCAGGACTAGGGGACCTGCCTGGTCTAGCGCGGGTGGCCGATCCTGGGTTTGCTTACGTTTCCAAAGTCGGGCTGACAAGTTTGCTGAACAAGCACGTGCCTTCATGCTTGCTTCCTTCTCCCTCTGCTCTGATTGCCATCCTGGACTAGCCCATTCAATGGATATTGGGCCAATTTCCCTTTTTTCCACTTCCCCTTTCTCCCT
This sequence comes from Equus asinus, assembly GCF_041296235.1. Taxonomy (NCBI): domain Eukaryota; kingdom Metazoa; phylum Chordata; class Mammalia; order Perissodactyla; family Equidae; genus Equus; species Equus asinus. The sequence continues at coordinate 106,999,909 of NC_091794.1, read as the reverse complement.
TTTGTGTCTCAAAACGTGATAAATGGAACAGACTCACCCCAGATCCAAGCTGCTTTCCCGAGAAGCTTCTCTGGATGTGTGTATCCTGCTGCCTGGCCTCGGAGAGCACAGAGGCATGGCGGACCATCCCTCCCCCACAGGACGCACGGCTGCTGCCCCTTCCCGGAGCAGGCACAGCGTGGGAACGTGGGGGGCATCAAGGAGAGTTTGCCAGAGGGAGGCAAAACCACTGCCGGCCTTCGGTGCACCTGATGGCTTCCCGTGGAGGCCGCTGTCGCCATCAGTGAGCTGGAAATGGCGAGAGGCAGCCACAGAGCTGAGTCACGGACACCCGGAGGCGGTTGTTCTTTGGGCAGATTGCTGAGTTTGGGCTGGGGAATGGGCTTCAGGGTTTGCACAGCTGCATTCCACCACTGGGGAGCCGCCAGGGACCCCCTTCTCAGGAAACCCTCTCCCTTCCTGCCTGCCTTCTCAGACATCAGTTACAAATTCACCCCCAGTGTTGGCTCTTTATTAAGTGCTAAGCTTTCCATGGCCTCCTCATTTAGCCCTTAAAGCACACCAGTGAGGTCGAATAGTCATCACCCTTATTTCAATGGATGAGGAACCTGAGGCTCAGAGAGGTGAGAGAGCTTGCGCAAGATCTCCCAGCTTGTGGAGCTGAAGTTTCAGACCCAGCTCTGGGCCTGCACGAACTCTCACCCTGTCTCCTTCCACAGCCTCTCCCTCCCTCTGTTTCAGCCACATGGCCTCTCTCTGGTTCTCCCAACATGCCAAGCGTGCTCCCACCCCAGGGCCTTTGCACGTCCTGTTCCCTCTGCCTGGAATGTTCTTCCCTTTAAATCTTCACATGCTTTACTCCCTCCTTTCATCCAGGACTCTGTCCATATATTACTGTATCAGAGAAGCCGTCCCTTACCTCCTCCCATTGCTTGCTCTGTCTGCACTACTCTGCTTCATTTTCCTTTGACACTTGTTAGCTGACCCTATATTAGATATTCATTCAACACTTGTTTATTGAGCACCTACTGTGTTTCCAGCACTGCTCTGGGCGTTGGGGCTGCCACATGAACACACAGATGAAAGTGTCTGCATTAATTGTTCAAATGATGGTTGTCTGTCTCCCCTGCTAGACTGTGAGCTCCATGGGGGCAACAGTTTCTACCTGTTGTATACAGTAGGTGCCTAATAAATATTGTTGGAATGAATTCCAATCCCAAGGCATCTTATTTGGACTTGGGTGTTCTCATCAGCTGAACGTTTGCAGACCATCTCTCGGGTTGGGTCCCTTCTGCAGGTGCCTATCTCGTCCATTGTGTTGGTTCCTACCAGTTTCTGCCTGGGGAGGATGCCGCCTGGCAGTGTAGACAGAATGCCATCCTACTTTCCTAAACACCAACCATGGGTGGCACAGTTTTGAATCATCCACTTTGTTGCGGTTCTCAGGGATTAAGGAACAGAGGAAGGGTCTCAGGAAGCCGTGCTGCCCCACGGGGGCTTGGCAGATGCTTGTGGGATAGGTGAGTAAGCAACCCAGATGTTTATTGGACTCCTGCTATATACACACAAACCCTCAGCACGGTGCTTTTCAGCCAAGTTTCCATGTTTTACCCGAGTGAGTCTGGCCAGAAAGGGTCTGTGGGAGACAGTGGCACCTGCGTGAGAAGCTTGGGTCTGTCCAGGTCCGTGAGTGACAATCCTCCTGAGAACGCAGAAACTCGACCCGTTAGAGCAGGCTTTCATGTGGCAACAGGTCTAGTCAAACTGCGTTAGCCTGGGGCCCTCCTGGCCTGGGCGGAAGCCCGGTGGTGTGGCATCATAGCTGGCAGGCAGGCAGCGACGTCATCAGCAGAGGGAGCAAGCAGGATCTGAGTGGCTGGGATGGTTTCCTGATATCACAAAGCAGGGCCTTTGCCAATTTGGAGTGGACTCGGGGTGCGGACCTGCCCTGTGAAAAGGCAGGGGCCTGCGAGTTCTAGCGTCTCTCTGCCCTCCCGCCTCGTTTGCAGAGTGGGGAGCGTGCGGGCCAGAGATGCGCCGTGACGTCGGTTCTTCCGTGTCCTCGTCCTCAGACCGGGGGTGCTTGTGCGTGTGTTGGTCATCTCCTCCCCACACCGCACTTTGGGTGCAGGCACTGAGACGCAGGCACACATTCCAGATTCCTCCAGAGAAACTCGATCTACAGGTGCTGGCTCGAGGCAGCGGGGTTGCCAAACCGCAGCTCTGCACTCCTTCTTTTGGAGGAAGGAAAAGGAGGGCAGGCGGGGAGCAGAGAACTCGATTGCAGCGGCTCGGCTCTAGAAGGCTCCCAGCTCCCCACATGTGAATGTCGTCAGCCCTGTCCCCATGTGTGACCCTGGCTGACAGGCCCGGTCCCCCCGCCAGCCCTCTGCCTGCTCTGTGCTTCTCTCTGCCCCACACCCCCCTTCCTCACACACCTCCTGCCATGGGGATTTTGGAAAGGTGGCTATTTTTCATCCGTTTGTGTTTTTTCATTTGTTGAGGTGAAATGCACAGAACATAACATTAACCTTTTTAAAAAGTACAGTTCAGCGGTGTCTAGATCATCCTTGGTGCTGTGCAGCCGCCCCCTCTGTCTAGTTCCAAAACATTTTCATTCCCCCAAAAGAGGCCCTGACCCAGAGCAGTCACTCCCCATTCCGCCTCCCCTGGCCCCTGGCAGCCCCTCATCTGCTTTCTGTCTCTATGGATTACCTGTTCCAGCCATTTCATACGAATGGGATTGTGTAATATGTGCCCTTTTATATCTGGCTTCTTTCACTCAGCATAAAATATTTGAGTATGTACAGTATCCACATTGTAGTATGTATCAGTCCTTTATTCCTTTTTATGGCTGAATAGTATTCCACTGTGTGTGTATTCCATGATCTGTTTGTCTATTCATCCATTGATGGACATGTGGGTTCACCTGTTTATGTTTTTGCAAAAGTAACAAAACTATAATGAGGAAATTGGAAAGAAAGGGACAATCCTAAGCTTGTCACTCTGAACACAGACATTTTCATTTTTCTAGGTTCCTTTTCATCTCTTGTCCTGCATCTGCCTGTGTAATTTTTTCTGAATTTTACTCTTAGGGCAGGTCCAGTTGCGTCCTTCATTTCAGTTGACATACAAACCTCTTTCCTGGCCTCTTGTTCCGGGACCCTTACAGCTAGCATCTTTGATGGCCGTGTCAGACTCCATCGATGCCCCCTTACCTTGTCTCCCACTGGATGAGCCGGCACCCTGGGACTCTGGCACCCAGACCTTCCACTTGCCTGGAAGTTCAGGATTCATTTATTCCCTGCCTTAGATGTGCTGAGGCTCTGTCTTGTGGAGTTGTTGGCCCAGGGGTTCAAGACTTCCCATGTTGACGGGATTGGAGGAGGACTGCCATCACCGTGGATGAGGAAGTTCCGGCAGGCTGTCATGGCTTTCAAAGTATGTTTAAGTCTCTTTTGCCCGACTGGCTCGTGGGGCCCGGGGATTTACCTCTCCTTTGGCATCCTGTTGAGTTCCGTGAAATCCCACACGGGGAATGGCGATTAGGTTGCACTCAGAGACGCACTGCCCAGTTCCTTTTAGAATCCTTTCCAAGTTTGTTGGCTGCGGTCCGTTCGAGGTCCGGTTGACAAACTTCAGTCCAACTACGTGTGCAGAAGCTCCCGGGCGCCTTCAGCCGCCACGCTCAGTTCAAAGATCAGGAAGCCTGGGGGCAGGTTACATGGACATTTGATTTTCTTCTACCAAAATTGGGCAAGGGGCAAATGAGGTCCAAGATTTTGAGGGTGAGGAGAGGTGGCTGTGAACTGCATGAAAAGAGACTGCTCTGAGGCCATCCTGTTACAGAGAAATTCTTAACTCCTCACACATGACCGTCATTACAGCCGAACAACCTAGCTGTCCATCTACAAAGGGGAGTTCCAGAAACTCTGATAATGGAATATTATGCAGCTACGAACACATAAATGGACGTGGGAGCTAAAGCAAACCTGGGAGAGCGTGGGTAGTGAGATTCTTGGCTACAAGAGGACTGTTCCCGTATCTGCACTTGTGTATATGCCTCGGGGGCACTTTATGCTTTCTACATTTCTGGATTGAGATTTCTTAGGAGCGTGTATAACATTTGAAATATTCCAAATCCAGATAGAACAAGAAGTTTAAAAGCATTGTGGTTATAAATCCAAGCCTGGCAGTTCTCGTTTATTATGGATTTGAGATTCCAAAATGTTGAGCTCAAATTCCTTTAAACTGGTAGCATCCTAGTGAACTGGAGGACCTATCGGAATGCAGACTGCTGGGCCCGCCCCCAGAGTTTGGGATCCAGTGGATCACAAGTGGGGCCCAGGCATTTGCATCTGTAACTGGTGGTGCTGATCTGCTGGTCTGGGGACCCCAACTTTGAGAACCTCTCCTGTGAACCTCATTATAGGAGAACGTCCCTACAGCCTCTTCCGCCTGTAGAAATTTTATGAGACTTCTGTCCCTGCGCTTGGCCTAAAGGGTTTACGTTATCGAATTTGGAGTTTTTGAGGTTGAGCACCCACAGGCCACTTGGCTGGAGCTGTGGCCTCCCACGGGGCTTCCTGCCCCGTGGAGGGATGCCCGCGGGTCTCCCTGCTCCAAGACACCCTCTTGACGGGGCTGGGCTCCTCGGGCCACCCTGTGAGGTCTTAACCTGTGCCCGCCTTGGCATTCCCTGGCTAAGTGCTCTCCGGCACTTGCCGTTCAAGAGTCCATCCTTCTAGGTGTCCCCTGGTGTTAAAGGGAGGTGGCGTGGGCAGGGAGCAGCATGTACTAAGCACCTACTGTGCACCCGCTGCTGTGCTGAGCACTTTAGCTACACCATTGCACATTGCAATCAGGGATGCCGCCTCCCTCTTCCCCCTGCACCCCCAGGGGTTTGAGCGCCTCACCTGGGCATGCAGGGGGAGAGGAGTGGACCAGCCCCTCGCATCTCTGTGAGTTGATTCCTCCCAAGGCCTTAGATCTCTGCCTGGTCTCCCTTCTGCTCATTCTCCCTGGAGGGACATGGGGTGACCCATGGGACCCCTCTCAGAGGTAACCTTTCCCACTCGGCACATCCCACCGGAGGAGGCCAGTGTACCACTACTCCCAGGCAGGCCTCCTGACCCTAAAGCCTGGGCCTGGTCAGACTTCCGTTCCTGGGCCACTATGATGGAGGCCAGCGGCCGGCGGAGTTGCTCCAGGCCTCTTCTCGGGCCAGTCAGCTCTGGAGGGAGCATCCTGCGGGAGGCTGGGCCACGTGTCCCTGTGGAGGCTCCTCTGGGCGCCTGCCTCAGGGAAAGTGAGCCTCGCCTTCTCAGAGCTGGAACGGGCTCGCTGGGGCCACCCAGTCCCCCTGGGGACTTCTGCCGCCAGCCAGGTGGGTGAAGAGGGACCAGCGTCCCTGAGCCTTTCCCTTGGGTTCCCATGGGCTCTCCCCATGGAGGTGGCCATGGCGCTGCTCTGCGCCCTGTCTTCCTGCCCCCCTTCTATGGGGCCCCTGCCCCAGCTCCTACGTGGACCAGGCAGGCCCGGTTTGACCAACACCCAACCTCCAGGCTGGGTGATGTCGGGTTCACCACCTAGACTTCATTCCCACTGCCACTTGAAGCGTGTCTGCTGCGCCTCAGTAAACTTTCAGGAAAGTCGCTGTGTGTCGTTGTGTGTCCCTGAGGTCCCTCCCAGATCAGGGCTTCTCTGAACGACACACGGCCCTTCCGTCACAACCTTGATGGGGCTGCAGTCGTGACTCTTTATTTTAATTTTTAGTCTCTGTATGAATGTAATGCTGATTTCCCAGGGCCGGGGCTTAACTGATTCGAGCCCTTTCTGAAAGTGCCATGAGTAATCTGGGTCCTTCCGTAGGTGTTTACGGCAGGTGCATTTTTGGTCTTTTGAGGTCAGAGGCTAGAGCTCTGGACCGTGTGGGATTTTCTCTCCAAAATCACTCGTCAGAACTTTCCAGAAGGGTCCAATACTTTTTGTTGATTCTAGGGGCAGAGACTTGCTTTTGTATCTCTGCTTGAGCAAGAACACAGCTCCCTGGCTTCTCCCAGGCGTCTCTCCTCAAGTGGGCAGGTGGGATGGGCTTGGTTATTGAAACCATATGACACCTGTCCTGCCGTTGGTGGCACCCTGGCCAGGGATGCCTGGCCAGGCTTGTGTGGCACACAACCTGAGCGCTCCTGCCACCGAAGCATGTTCCCGGGCTCACGGGAGCATGAAACCCTAATTAGCAGGCAGAGCCAGGCAGCCGTTCCATGGCTGCAGAGGCTGCCTCTGATATAATAACAGATCGCTTGGGGCGTGCTTCTCTTGCAAAATCCTGGGCTGTACCCAGCGATGTGTGAGGCGGGAGGGAGGCGGAGGGAGGAAGCTCATTTGATCTTCAGGTGAAAGGAGGCTTTATAAATAGGTCACCTTGTTCCACATCCTGAATTTCATTCTTTCCCCATCTTGGGTCAAAACAATGGTTTTACTGTTCTGGGGTCAGTCGGACGCACTGAGGGGGAACGGAGCTGAACGAGGTGAGTGTGGGTCTGCTGCTCTCCCGTGGCCTCCCTCTGTGCCCCCTTCCCCCACCCCTATTCCATCCATTTGTCACCAGTCCCCTTGGACGTGTCTCCAGCTGAGGGTACTGCTTATTCAACAAACTTTTTCTTAAACAACACAACAGAAGGATAATGTTGAGTGGAGATGGGGCTCCAGGGCCAATTGATCCCAAAGTGCTTTTTTTAGAAGGCTGAACTGCAGAGTTGTGGCTTTCGTTGAAGGGGCAGCGTGGTGTTGCAGGAGGTGCTGAGCGCCCTGTCCTGTCTGAGCCAAGGGTTGAGATTCTTGTCCGCCTCCAGTCTCTGCCTCCTCACCCGGGCTTTGTGGGCACAGAACCAATGTACAGCCGCCGTGGCTGGGTTTCGGCTTTGGGAACGGAGCACTTGCTCTTTTCTTGTTTGGGGCCAGTGGAGACAGATAGGTACCCCATTTTTACTGGGGACATTAAAATATGTGATGTACAAACAGTGTAATTGGAAGTCTTAGGACAAATTATTGTGGAAATAATGTCCCTCTTTGGGATGGCTCCAGAGCAATACCCAGAAATTCTTGTCCTTTATTTTATTTTATTTATGTTTTTTTATTGAGGAAGATTAGCCAGCCCTGAGCTAACATCCGCTGCCAATCCTCGTCTTTTTGCTGAGGAAGAGTGGCCCTGAGCTAACATCTGTGCCCATCTTCCTCTACTTTTTTTATATGTGGGACGCCTGCCACAGCATGGCATGCCAAGTGGCACCATGTCCGCACCCAGGATCCAAACTGGTGGACCCCGGGCCACCGAAGCCGAACGTGTGAACTTAACCACTGCGCCACGGGGCCGGCCCCTTGTCCTTTATTTTAACTGCACTTCTGTTGACTGTGGGTTCTTAATGTGTATGTATCTTCCTGGGTAAATTAAACCTTTGTCCTGTGCTTGCTTTATAAGAAGTGACACACATGGAGATCCTTTAGGAATTGCTTTAGGGACAACTTGTTCTTGTGAATGTAGTGTGTTAAATCAGTGTATTTCGGCCTTTTACTCTTTTTCTGTGGGCTCAAAAATCATTTTCATTACAAAAGTCAAACATACTTATTTTTTAAATTTCTGTTCAAAAAGTGTTTAAGTGAACATCTCTTTCCTCCTGCCCCACCCTCCAGGATTAACCGTTGTGAAAGGTTTGGTGTTTATTCTTCGAGACCTTTCTGTATGCCTACAAACAGATAAACGCGCACAGATAGAACCTTTTTAAATTCCGTTCTTACAGAAATGGGATCACGCACTGCATATCATTCTCCAATTTGCTTTTTAAAATGTACCGGTGTCTCGTTACACGTTATGTGAAGTCAGCGCATCTGAGGGGCTGCCTCCTTCTCGCCACAGCTGCCGGAGTTCATGGCGCGGCGTGAGCCTCTTTGTCCACGTGTCCCTGTGCAGGGGTGTAGGGTTCCACAGACGAGACCCCTGGAAGAGCAGTGGATGGGTGATTGCTGGGTGTTTTGTTCCTGGGGGGGACTGCCGTGTGGCACCTGCACGCCGAGAAGTGTGTCCCAGTTTGGGGTCTGTTGGAGACACACACCCACAGCTGAACATGCGGGTCCTTTGCCCCACGTCCTCGCTAATCCTCCTCAACCTTTTTTAACCCTGTGCATCCCGCAGGACTTGCTCGCCCCTCTCTCTCTGCCGGCTCATTCTTCTCTGTGACTTGTACCGTGAAAACGGGATGTACCCAACAGGCGTCCTCTACGCACGTGTGCCCAGGAGACAGGGATCTGGGTGTGCTCGTTCCCTCACCTTCAGAGAGAAGCCTGTGATCATTAAAGGCTTGTGTTAAGACGGGCGTCCTTTGCTGGCCCAGGTCTCGGACCCCCAAACAGTGCACTTCAGGGGTGCTTGTGACTCCTCCCCACCCCGTAGAGATCACTGTCAGTCCTGGGCGTCCTTCCCCGCACATCTGCCAATTCCAGATCTGGCTGCCCCTCCACCTGAGGGCACAGAGGAGCCCACCTGAAGGAGCCTGGGAAGCTCAGGGAAGATGGTCTGTGAGGTTCTTTCTTCCAGTGGAGAGCTGTGACCCCCAGCAAGCCTTCTCTGAAGCAGGCCTTTGTGGTAGGAGCTCTGGTCCCTTATGCTGGACTGAGGCCACCGTAGTTGGCTGTACCTATGGCGGCAGTGGGAGAAGGCAGCTTTGGAAAGCTCATTTGCTTAAAGGCCGGGGGTCCACCTGGAATTCCTTTGAGGACACGTGGCTCTCATGGAGTCTTGGAGTCCCAGGCCACCCCGTCCCATGGCAGCTGCTGGGGACACTGGGTGGGAGGCTTGTGGCCATCAGAGGGCCTAAGAGGCATCTTCTTTTGCAGTGAAGCATGAACCGACTTTTGACCCAGCGAGGGTGATGTGTGTGGGATGAGGGCTTCTCAGCAGGGGGGAGGGTCCAGCCAAGGCAAACCATGGGTCTTCATGGAACCTGGCCTGATCGCAGACGGCCCTCCCCGTCTTGCCAGAGCTTTTGATCTCGTTTACTCTATTGTAAGTAAATGCAAAATCCTGAAGACTTACCAAGCTTCTAGGGTGTGTGTGTGTGCATGTGTCTTACTCCTTCTTGAAACACATCCTGCTATATTTGAGCCTGTTGATGAGGGTAACGACCCACCCACTGAGTACAGGAGTCCCCTGTCCCCGCCGGAGCGCCGCGTCTGGCTGGCGTTTTCCTTCTCACCCCTGCTCCTGGGTGTCATTGGTCTTTGGGAAGCACCAGGCACTGGAAACCTGTTTGCGACAGCCGGCCTGTGCAGCCCCGGGGACCAGGACAGTGGGAACAGTTTATTAATTGGACAGTCAGAGGTTGGTGGGGCAGGAGGGGTACGAACCAGAATTTGTTTGTCTTGAGGGTAGGCCTGAGACAGCCGTGAGGGGGAACAGCAGATGCCATCTTGGGGACACTGTGGCTAACGTGTGAAAGTGCTTTCTGGGAACAAGAGCTCCCACCGAGGGAATGAGTGGGAGCCACCGGCCGGGGTACTGGCTGAACTTGCACGCCTCTGTCCCCCAGATGCCACTGCCGCCAGTGCTCTGAGTGTGTGCACATACGTATGTGAGTGTGCATGGCTGCGTGAGACTGGTAGGTAGTGTGGCAGCAGCAGAGCCGTCTCTGTCCTCTGCTTCTCCCCTTCCAGCCCTGCGGGGTGGTACACAACCACACTCTCCATACCCTTTGTGTCTTTGCTTTTCCTGGGTCAAGGCACGGGCTGGGGTCCTCCCACCTCGTGGAGACTCACCAAGGACTTGCTGAGCTGTCCCAGGCCCTGACATTCCTGGGGCAACTCTAGGCCCTGTAAGGCCCAGACATCTGCACTTGTCGCTCAGAATAGCAGGAAAGGGGGGTGGTCTCAGAGGTGGGGCTGGATTGCTTCTCCCACTTCCTACCTAAAGTGTGATGTCCACTGGGCACTCCCTCCTTGGCACAGTGTTAATAGGAGATGTGTCAGCCAAACCACTGTCTCTGTCACTTGGCACCCATGGCTGATGCAGTCCCTCCCCACCCTACCCGCCCCCAGCTCCATGTCCAGGTATTTGGGTGATAGTGTCAGCAGTGTTGCATGGGATTAGAACAGGGGTCAGGAAAAACTATGGCCTCTGGGCCAAATACAGCCCACTGTCTGTTTTTGTAAATAAAGTTTTATTGGAACATAGCCATGCCCGTTGATTTACGTATTGTCTGGAAAGCCTAGAATATTTGCTATACGGCCTCTTACTGAGCAAGTTTGCCAACCTCTGGCTTCAAAGGGACCTTAAGCTTGATCTGCTCTAGCTCAGCATTCCAAGCACTTGGGTCTTGGCCCAAAGACAGCATCCATTTGTAGGACCGGGTGTGGTACCAAGAAGATGCATAACGGGGGTCTTTTCATGTCCAGAGCGTGGTCTAGAAAATAAAAATAAGACAAAAGTGAAAATGCCAGTTATCCTCTCTGGAACATTCACTCAGTAGAGCATGGGACACCTGTCTTACAGAGGAGCAGACAGAAGCTCAGAAAAGCTAAGGGCAAGTCCTAGGCAGTGCTCCAACCCACCATTCTGTGCATGAGGTTCCCCCAGGATTGCAAGCCCTAGGAGCAGGGCTTGGCAGAGGAAAGCAGAGTGGGGAGGTGCACGGGGGGAGGGGCCTGGGGGAAGCGCCCTGCCAGACTGCAGTCCCCAGGAAGGGAGTTAGTGATGCTCCTGGGAGACCCCAAAAGGGTGGATCTCTGCAGCCACATTCAAAAATAGAGCAGAAGGATGAGAGCGGCTGGATGGCTCCAGTGGCCTTGCATGGCAAGGAGGTGGCTAGGTATGGACAGCAGGAAGTCGAGAAGGAAGTGCTGCTGGACACAGGGTGGGGATGGGCAGGTGAAAGGTAAGTCAAGAGTGGCTCTAGGGTTGCCACAGCCATTGACCATCTAGGAGGTGACTCAGATGGCAGAGTGGCCGAGAAGCAGCAAAGTGGGTGGCCCAAGTGCCCTGGCCGGGCCTTTGCATGCCCTTGTGCAGGAGTCACCCTGTGATGCTGCAGGCACCTTTACCTGCCCTTCCTGCCCCTCTCCTGCCTCCTTCCTCCCATGGACTCCCTCCACTCAGGGCCACGTGGTCCAGGGCCAGGAGGGGCCCTCCCTCTCCTATGGTTCTGACATGGGGCCGAGGGAGGGGGAGCTTAGCACAAGGGCCACGTAGGTGGATCTGCTTGGCAGGTGGACTCAGAGGTGGTGTAATCTCAGAACAGGAGAGCGTATGGAGCTGGCCACGCAGATAGAGGGCACACCACCCCACCACGAGCTTCTGCTGTCTTCTCTGAGCGCTGTCTGAGGCTGCACTGACCCTGCAATGGGGAGATTCCCTCCCACAGCATCTTCTGCGGCACGATGGCCGTGCTCTGTCCCTCAGAGACCAGGTGTGGGGCTCTTAGTCTAGCTCAGGGTCAGCCGACTATGGACCAGCCTGTGCTTGTAAATAAAGTTTTATTGGAATGCAGCTGTACTTATTTCTGGATGTACTATCGGGCTGCTTTCACATCACGAGGCCGTGTTGAAGAGTTGCACAGAGACCTTCTGGCCCACAAGGCCTAAACATTTACTGTCTAGCCCTTTACACAGAGTTTGCTGATCCCTGGTCCAGCTGAAGTAGGAGGTGTAGATGTGTACAGGCCCAGATTTACTGGCCTGAGAGCTCCCTCCCGTCCCCTCCCCTCCCCTCCCCCCCTCCCCTCCTTTCCCCATCGCCCTCCCTCTCTCCCTTCCTCACCCCCAACCCCATTGCCCCTTCCCCGCTCTCCACCTGTACCTTGTCCTCTCCTCTCCCCCTTTCCCCTTTCAGCCTCCCTGAATGGTCCTTCTCCATTCCCACACGTTTCTCTCCAAGTTTTTTAAATTAATGTCTTGGAAGGACTTCTGCCCCACCACCTTCCTCTCCCACACGTCCCGCCTGCCCCGTGTCTCCCCGCTGCCAGCCTCCTCACTCTTCCCACCTGTCCCCACGGGTGGAGCTGGGACCTTCCACGCCGTGAGATTCTGGGAGAGAGGTCCTTCCTGCTGGGACAGAAAGCAATGGCTGCTTCACTCCAGGAAGCAGTAGAATGAACTCTCTTGGGAAGTCGAGTCCCTCCTCGTCCTCCCAGGGAAGCTGACGTGTGTCCTGCACAGAGAGGTCCGTGGGCACCAGCCAGAGGGGGGTGTCCAGACAGAGATGGGTGTGGATGCTTCTGACTTTGAGAACTGCCTCGGACAAGCCTTCCCCAGCTCAGAAAGATGCTCAGAGGGAGGTTGGGGAGGCAGGCGTGGAAGAGGCGGGTCAGGGAAGGCTGCAGCCCGGGGCCAGTCTCTGCAGTTACCAGGACCACATTTCCACACCAAAACCCAGGCTCTCCCCACCCCCGCTTGCCCTGGCGAGCAGGTCACAAAGCCACAGGGTGCCCCTCAACAGGGCCAGGGGAAGTCCTGGAGGTTTCGATGGCTTTCAGGGGTCCAGGGGACTGAAAGCTTGAAATTGGGATTATCCTGGAAGATCCAGGAGGTGAGGTCACGATATCCACAGAAGTTTCCAGAACCCGGGTGTCCCCCCGGCTTTAGAGGGCATCTCAGCTGTGTACCAGCTTTGCATACATTTGACACAAGGGGTCCTAGTCTGCCTCTGAAGCAATGGCTGTGCCTCAGGGAATGAAGGAGCTTTCCATTCCACACCAGAAAGGGAAGAGCGAGGAGTGTGACCTGCCCACTGAGATAAGGGGGTCAGGGTCAAGTGTCCCCACACGGGAACGCTGTACCGAGAGCCAGCCTCCTGGAGGCCTGGCCGCCCTGAAGACGTCATCTCATGGGGTCTCTTTCCAGCTGAGAGGGAGGCAGCTCCAGGTCTGCTGGGGGCCCCTGAGAGACTGCACCTGCTTGCCCTCCTCCTGGCCCTGCTGGCCCTGGGCACCGAACAGGGAGCCAATGGTCCCCGGTTCCCAGATTTCCCCCAGCCCTCCCTGCCGTCACTCCCAGCAGGGGCTCTATCCTCTGCCACAGTGGAAAAGCAATACGCCAACTGCAGGGGGAGCCCTGCAGCCCCCCTACACCAGGCTCCTTTGTGTTCTCTTCGTCCCAGGCACCTTAGTCTCCTTGGGACAACTGACCGGCATGACGCTATTCCCAGGAGCCTGGCACCAATGGCCTCCGCCCGGCTCCTCTGCATACATTAGTTAAATTTGTTTAGCCAGGAGCCTGTCCTCTTCCTGTCTGGTCAGTGCTGGGAGCCTGTCCCCCAAACCTGGCAGCCAAGAGTCCCTTCTGCAGGCCCAGGAGGTCTGTGATGGCAGAAAGAACCTTTTCTCTTGAGTGGGGCCCAGGAAATCAAAATGACGTGTTACTTGCCCTTGTCCAAGGCAGGCACCGAGGACAGGACTGGCACGGGTGGTCAGAGACCTGACAGTCCCACGTGTCAGCCACCTTCTCCTTGGATGTAACCCTGCGGGTGCTGCTGATAGAAAGGATGGCCCAGATCCAGTCAGATCTCTCCTCCAACCCCACGGCCCCATCTCCTTTAAAGGAGCCAAGGGATGGTGAAGCCAGAGTGGGAACGAGGCGGCTTGAAGTCGGACTTCCTCCCCAGATGGGCTCTTGGGGTCTGAGGAGCCAAGCATTGGCTGCTAGTTCAAGGGTGTGGGTGGTCGTCCAAGTGTTGGTCCAGAACAACCCGGGGGGTGGGCGAGAGCCTCTATGCCCACCTGGCTCGGGGTCAGCCCCTGGGCCTTGAGAAGAGCACAGCTGGCAGCCCCCAGTCCAGGCAGGACTTGGGACCTGCTGGGGAGGTTGCCGCAGCCTCAGGGAATCTTGGGCCTCCTGGCCGAGTGCACACACAGACCCCTGAGTTGAGCTTTCTGCCTGCCCTGGGTTCCCTTGCCTCACGTTATCCAGTGGTATGTCTCCTGAAGGCGGCTGTGCTGGAAAACAGAGACGAGGAGCTGGGCGTAGCATGTCAAACAGCTTCTGCTGCCTCTCAGGGCTTCACCTGTCCTGAACGGCAGGCGTGGGAAGTAAGCTTCCCCTTGCTCTAACCGAGGAAGATGCCCACTGCACTGGGGCTCATTTCAGGATCTGTGCCAACTTGGCCTTCTGCCTGGAGAAACTGTGATTAGGGACTTGGTGAGTGTCGGCAGCATGTCTCAGCCCCTGCACCAGACACAGTGGAGGCTAATGCCTGGCTCCCAAGCCCTCCTCTCCACTTGACAGCCAGCCGGACTGCCCTCTCCTTTATGACGGCGTAGCCATGGGGACAGAGCATGGTTTCCTTCTTTGCCAGGACTCTGGTCTGCCCCGTATCGGGTGTGATGGGAGCTCAGAAGCCGGGCTGCTGGGACATGTCCGCGTGGTCAGCCTTGCTGCTAGTTAACCTTCTCCCCTTCTTCCCACACCCGTGCTCACCCCGCCTCCTATTTTTCTTTCCAGCCATTAGGCAATACTGACTGCTCCACAGCTTGCAGAGGTCGCCTGGCAGCTGTCCTTCAGAATTCTGTCCGGGCCTGATTGGAAAACTGGAGAAAAGGCCCCGCGATTGATGAGTTTGTCTTGGGAGTCAGTGGCGAAGTGAAACAGACGGCAAACATGGGTCAGAAGGTCACCGGTGGGATCAAGACTGTGGACATGAGGGACCCCACGTACCGGCCCTTGAAGCAGGAGCTCCAAGGTCTGGACTATTGCAAGCCCACCCGTCTGGACCTGCTGCTGGACATGCCCCCCGTGTCCTATGACGTCCAGCTGCTCCATTCCTGGAACAACAATGACCGCTCGCTCAATGTCTTTGTGAAGGAGGATGACAAGCTGATCTTTCACCGGCATCCGGTGGCCCAGAGCACAGATGCCATCAGGGGCAAGGTCGGGTACACACGCGGGCTGCATGTGTGGCAGATCACGTGGGCCATGAGGCAGCGGGGCACACACGCCGTGGTGGGGGTGGCGACAGCAGACGCCCCCCTGCACTCCGTTGGGTACACGACCCTCGTGGGGAATAACCACGAGTCCTGGGGCTGGGACTTGGGGCGCAACCGGCTCTACCATGATGGCAAAAATCAGCCAAGCAAAACATACCCGGCCTTCCTAGAGCCAGATGAGACATTCATTGTCCCCGACTCCTTCCTGGTAGCCCTGGACATGGACGACGGGACCCTGAGCTTCATTGTGGACGGACAGTACATGGGAGTGGCTTTTCGGGGACTCAAAGGCAAAAAACTCTATCCTGTAGTGAGTGCCGTCTGGGGCCACTGTGAGATCCGCATGCGCTACTTGAACGGACTCGACCGTAAGTGTCTTCTGCACTCTCCAAGATGGCAGTGTCCCTAGATTCATGTGTGTCCCTGTGGCTGGGCTATCGGGGCCCAGCAAAAGTTTACACAGTCGTTGGAATTAAAATGTCTATAAATAGACATCCCAGCATATTCAGATCCTCAGAGGCAACTCTTGACCTGCCTCTGGTTAAATTAGGAATTCTAGCCAGAGTCTGCCAGATTACCTGGCAGCACGTCATGGATGAGTGGATGGATGGATGAGTGGATGGGTGGATAGATGAATGAATAAACAGATGAAAGAATGGATAGATGGGTGGGTGGATGGATGGATGGATGGATGGGATGGATGGATGGATGAGTGGAAAGGTGGATGGATGGATAGGTGGATGGGTGGATGGGTGAATGAGTGGGTGGATAGTTGAGTGGATAGATGGAGGGATGGATGCATGAGTGGATGAGTGGATAGATGGGCAGGTGAATGGATGAATGAATGAAGGAATAAATGAATGGATAGATGGGTGGATGGATAGATGAGTGGATAGGTAGATGGTTGGATGAGTGGATGGATGAATGGAGGAAGGAATAAATGAATGAATGGGTGGATGGATAGATGAGCGGATAGGTAGATGGATGGATGGGTGGATGGATGGATGGTCTTTGATAGACGTGGTTTTGTTTCTAGTTGACCTGCTTCCAGATTTGATCAGCATTTGACCAAATTCTAGCAAAGTAGCCAGCATGTTACTGAGCTGGGGTTTGCGGCCTTGAGGGTACTAGGACCTTTCATATACATGAAAGCCAGTGGCTCTCTCATTTATTAGACAGGTTAGGGTCTTTCTCTCTGTGCTGGAGGCTTTGAGTGGGCTCCTTTGGGACACAGTCACCTGAGAGGGGCTGGTTCAGTCGTGATCTCAGGAGGCCTTTGGAGAAGAGAACGTGGATTAGAAACAGGCTGAGTCAGCAGCGATTTCCACCTGTACCTTTGGAAAAGGAAGTGTCCTTTCTCAAACTATGCATGAACATAGCCCACATGTGGCGGCACTGTCCTGGTTTGGGAGGTGGAAGGCTCTGTGGCTTCTTCGCTGGGAGCCCATAGTGGCAGGAGGTCCTAGGGTTCCAGAACTATCCATCTCTGTGCTTGACCCTCACTCCTTCATGGGTCCCTTCTACCATCTGCAAATCTCACCTTGGAAAGGGGGTGGGCTGGAAGGCTTCGTCCACGCACCAGCTGTCCGTCTTTAAGGGCCAGGTCTGCCCTGGCACCCCAAGGTCTAACCCCACCCTGCAGGCCGGGGGTCAGGAGCACAGATGCTTACTCTGGTCTCGCAGCCTCCACACCTTCAGGTTGTGCCTCTCCTCCTCCTCCCTACTTCAGTCTTTGTAAGGTAGCAGAGAAAACATCCAGGCCATCAGGCAGAATGAACTCCTAAACGTTTTTCTTGGGAAGCCTCTGCTGCCCGTCTCCCACACTCCCCCTCTCTGGTTTTGGCTGGATAATGACAGTGAGCCAACAGCCAGGTGGGGCATCTTCCTCACCTGTGCAGCCCAGCACCCCTGGGTCATGGGACATCAGCAGGGACAGCCAGGTGTGCATCCAGCAGGTAAACGCCCTGAGGAAGTAACCTCAGGCCTGGTGTAGGGAACCAGCAGGGTGAGTTCTGTGAGTCTGTCTCCCCAGGTGACAGTGGTCGAAAGTCCACAGGCAAATCTGCCGTGCGTGGTGATGGGCAGGGGTTAGGAGCCGTAGGATCTCAGGGGACCCTTGCCCGTGGGCCTCCCTCCTCCTGGCAGAGGGGTGACCCTGGCCCCAGGGAGTTTACTGTCCGTGCTGTGCAGACAGGTGAGCGAATTGCTGGGGTTGCTGTGTTGCCGCCAGGCCACTGAGACTATTGGTGTCCACGAGAGTGCTGCAGCCCGTCTCCTGCGGGAACGGGTCCACCAGCGCTGGAGTGCGTTTGCATGGCTTCACTGTTCACCTTGCCAGCTCCAGTCAGAACACAGATCCCAGGATGGCCTGGAGGGGCCTGGGGCCTGTCACCCACGGCAAGTCAGGACACGCTCGAACAGGACTGTTGCCCTGCAGAGTCAGGGCAAAGCTTGGCAGAGGTTCTGCCGAAACAGTCCTGGAGGCCCAGACGGGCGTCTTGTAAGTAGATAGATGCTGGGTCGGCTCCGCATCAGAGGGGAAGTTGGCTGCTTTCATAATTGTTCTCATTTAGGAAATTTAAAGGGTTGAGGGGAAGAGGAGTAGCGTAGGAATGAGTTATGAGACCCGCACCTACAGCTGGACCCTGCAGTGCCCAGTGGCTTAAGCCCACCCCGCTGCTCCTGGTTAATGAGGAGGACCCCTCCCCACCGGAATCGTAACGCCAGGGCCCCCTTGGCTTCCCGCCTTCCCCAGTCCCCAACAGACGTGGACGGGCTCCATTCTGCACCACCCCTTGACGTTGGAGGATCCAGATGGGAAAACCCGTGAGGGTGGCACTGCACACATGGGGAGCAGGGTCAGTTGTTAGAACTGCCAGGCTCGACCTGCTTACTGACACCTCGGTTCCACAGGGGAGAGGTGACGGGGGTTAGGGGCAGAGTGGAAGTGGGGAAGTTAAATTGGAGATGCTCGCTCAACGGTCCAGGGGGCTCTCCAAGTGTGGAGACAGGACAGCGTCCAGAACAATGGTCAGTGGAGGAGTCACCACGGCTGGATGGTGTTTAGAGCCGTGACCTGTGGATGAGACCACCTAGGGAAAGAGGGGGAGAGGGCTGAGGCCCAGCCCTGGGACGCGTCCATGTTTAGAGATTGGTGGACAAGGCGGAGGGGAGAATAGTGTCCTGAACACCAAGTGAAGAAAGGACTTCAAGAAGGACAAAGTGATGCCGGGTCAAATTGTTGATGGCTGAGAACTGTCCATCAGCTTCAGCAACAAGATGATCGCTGGTGACCTGGACAAGAGTCGTCAGTAGGGTGGGATCAAAAGCCTGAGGGAGTGGCAGGTCTAGAGAGGAGGACGAGGGTGGCGTATTGTTTCTTAGGGCTGCGGAACAAATGGCCACCAACTGAGTGGCGTAAAACACCAGGAATGGGGCCAGCCCTGTGGCCAGGTGATTGGGTTCACATGCTCCGCTTTGGCGGCCCAGAGTTCCGCCGGTTCGGATCCTGGGCACAGACATGGCACCATTCATCAGGCCATGCTGAGGCGGCGTCCCACATAGCACAGCTAGAACCTACAACTAGAATATACAACTGTGTACTGGAGGGCTTTAGGGAGAAGGAGAAAAAAAAGATTGGCAACAGATGTTAGCTCAGGTGCCAATCTTTAAAAAAAAAAAAAAACGGAATGTACTCGCTCACAGTTCAGGAGGCCAGATGTCCGAGATCAGGGTGTGGGCAGGCTCAGTTCCTCCTGAGGAGCATCCGCCCAATGTCTTCTCCCAGCCTCTGCTGGTTGCCTGCGAGCCTTGGCTTGTAGATGCCTCTCAGGCTCTGCCTCTGTCATCGTGTGGCTCTCTCCTTGTGTCTCTCCTCTTTAGGACACCAGCCATTGGATTCAGGGCCCACCCTACTCCAGTATGACCTCATCTTAACTAATTACATCTGCAAAGATCCTTTCCAATAGGGTCACGTTCTGAGGTTCCAAATGGCCCTGAATTTGGGGCGACACTATTCCACCTACTACAAATGTGGAGACAGCAAACACAGACCCTTCCCACAAGACCTTCCCTCCCCATGCTCCTGCCTGGGGGAGACAGGACAGTGACAGATGAAGCCCAGCACTCAGATTGGGTGAGGTCAAAGGGTGCCCAAGTCCTCTGCCCAGAAGGGTTTGCTTTCCCTTCCAAGGCAGCTGAGGAAGGAGGAAAGTCAGGGTGGGACCGGGTCTGAGGTCCACCCAGGGAGCAGGACTTGACAGGCGGAAGCCCAGCTCTGGCTAGGTACATCTTCTTGGTGTGGGCCTGGCCTGGGCTTTGCTCTTGAAGTCTTGGAGGTGGTTCTGATCCATTACTGCTCCCTGGGATGTCTGGGACGTCGTCTGCACCCTCCTTCCTTACCCCACCCCAGCCCGGCCGCCAGCTCCTGACCTCAGCAGGGAGCAGCTGTTTGAGAGCTAGTCAGCCAAAGCTGCGTGTGCACCCTCCCTGGGCGTCTGTTCCCCAGCCCTTCCCCTGCACGCCAGGCGGACCCTCCCCAGCAGAGTCCCTGCCCCTGTGCTGGGGCCGTAGGCCGAGCTGGCCTGGGCCAGAGCAAAAGGCAGTTATCAGTGTGTCCCTGTGTGACCTCCCCCACCGTCCAGCCACCAGTGGCCACTGGCCACTTGTTCTGACTCTTCCTTAGGGCTTGAGACCTCTGGGGCTGAGGCTGCAACCAGAGGGGCTGCTGTGTCCCCTCACTCTTTCCTAGGGCAAAGGGGTGGAGATGGTCAGTGTCGTGGGGAGACAGGGCCCGGCTGGGCCCCTAGGCCTGCCTGCCGCCCTATGGAGAGGCAGAAGGGAAAGGCCTATTTGCCTGCTGCAGACTGGCTGTCACCCAAGGGAGGGTCCCAGACCCATGGGTCCTCCCTGCCCCCGACTGCTTTTAACAGCGTTCTCAGCTAAGGAAGCATTTTCCCTGCGGTTCAGCATTGTCAAATTCTCCCTTTTAGAGCTGCCACATAAGTTTGGTGTGGTTTGTAGTGATTGTGGTTCAGAGAAGGCTCAGCTCTTTTCCCCAGGAGCCTTTCGACTTGGTGACCTCCTCCTGGTGCCCTCCCAGGGCGCGTCACCCGATGGTGGCTCCTTCCTGCACCTCCGTTCCAGCTGGGCTCTTGGGAAGCTCCTTGTCGGGGAGGCTGATCACCCCGCCCTGCAGGGGCTTCCTTCTGGGGGAGAGAGGCCGTGTGGGGGAAGGGGTCGTTCCAGACTCCCTGCCCGCCAAAAGGCTTGTCATATGAGGACAGCAGGCTCCCAGAGTTGGGGACAGGGAACCAAGAGTGCTGGCATTGCGTGGCTGGGTGTCCCTCCCCAGTTGGCCAGGACAAGGGGTTGGTGTTCTGTTTTGTCTCTTTTATCTAAGAACTGCTTAATGTAAAGGGAAAATGTACACGTGTCCTGGGATGTCCATCCTTGACAGACGACTTTCTCGAATCCATTTCCTGGAGCAGCCTGCAGTGAAAATGCTCTAGGACGGGCCCCTGAGTCAGCGACGTTCAAGGGAACATCGATGAATCAGGGGCACTTCCTGACATGAGGCGTCGTCCTTGACCTACAGACCCAAAGTTCATCCATTTAGCCCATGAACTAGACACAGCACCAGGCTCTGGAGGCTTGAATGGGGTCGCAATCTCTCAGTGAACTGAGACAGAGCCACGGGTTGGGGTGCTGGGGCCACGCGTGTTCACATAGGCCACCAGGTAACCGTTTCTCCTAGAAATGTGGAAGTTGGCACATGGACTTGTCCAGTTCCTCAACCTTCTGCTCCCATAAATAGAGCCTGATTCACTTCCTGATTTCTGTGCCGCCTTCTCAGCGCCACCCCCCCCATTCATATAAACTATGTAAATGAGTGAGCGCCTCAGCTTCCTGGAGATGGGCATAGCGGCCCTCGCGCCTCACCCTGACAGGAGTCATTGAATAAACTCTGCCTTCTCCGTTTGGGAGCTTCCTCAGTGGAATTTCAGTGGGCACCCAGCTCTTTGGATGGAGCTGGATATAGAGCCTGCAGCCCCCAGTCGAAAGTATTGAGGTTGGGGGAGGCCTTCTTGGGTCCTGTTAGTGACCAACTGAAATTGGTGGGACAGATGTCTTCCATGGCACAGTGCCCATGTCCCATTCTTTGGCCGGTGCATTCTCAGCCTCCGCCCAGCCATGGCCCTGTGCATCATCATTTGCCTCCTACAGGATTGGAGGGGGGATGACCTATTTGTGACCTTGAGGCCCCCAAGAATAGACCCATCCATGGGATGCCTGGGTGAGTGGTCCTATTTTCAACTTAGAACACATCACTGCAGCCATCAGCTGCCACTTCCGTAGCCCATCTTGGAAGATCTGCCGTGTCCATAGGACATGTCCCTTCTATTTTCATGACCCATCCCTGAGTTATTCAGTGTGCTCCAAGGGTGGTCAGGGTGAAGACCTGCATTCAGCAGGGGCGGAAGGAGGCAGCTATAGGTCTTTGCCCCTTTGGGTAAACTGCGAAGGGCTGTTGAGAACTCCCTCTTCATGTTGGCGTAAAAAGAGCCAGACTCTAGAATTTGATGGACCTGGGTGTATGTCCACATTCTAGCCTTTGGCTCTCATACCTTGGACCCCAACTTTCACATCCCCAAGCCTGTTTCTCCATCTGTAGGTTGGGGCCACCGTCCCCGCCAGGCACACCATAGTTGCTCCACAAGCCACGGCTGCCGCTGGTGCCTGATGTTAATTTCAGGCGTGATCACCAGAAATATGGGAGCTGGAGCTGGGGGGCTTGTGCAGGCCTCTGCTGTTTAGAAACGCTTTTTCATGAGGATATTCATGAGTTGACCTGAAACCCATTAAGCCAAGAGGACATGATGGGAACTCCCTCTCTGCCGTCACTTCACAGCCAGGCAGGGCTCTCGGGCCACATTCAATGACTCTTGATGTTTTCTCAAGTGCCTTCAGCCACCAGGGGAAGCCCCTGCACCTCCCAGTGGGGGCTGAGCCACATCCTTGAGGGAGAAGGGGCTGGCCCGGTTCAGGGCGGAGGGAAAAGGGCTCCTGAGTGAGGAGAGGAAGCACTACTGAATTCCCCCACTTAATCCTGCGGCAGGGCCTCGACAGTATGTCCAGCCCGAGAGCTGCTGGGAGGCATTTCTGGCCTTCGCGATCTCAGCTGGGTGGGACTTTGGGGAGCAACTGGTGTACATTCCTCACCTTGCAGATGGGGAAACTGAGGCCCAGGCAGAGGGAGTGATCCGCTCGAGGTCAGGGTGCTGTGCAGGGCAGAAGTGAGGAGCCAGATGTGGGGCCACGGGGGCAGGATGTTTTCTGATAAGGGAGCCCCAAGGCTCTGTGCGCAGGGGGGGTGGGGGAACCCAGCCCCACCCCCCAGGAGTCTGTGGACTCCTTGACCGAGAGAGTGAAGGTCATTTAGGTTGTCCTCCTGCCTCCAGACAGGGCTCCCCTTAATCATCCCACACCGTCTAGGAAAGGCCCCATCTCAAAGCTTTCCATGAAAAACATTTACCGTTTCAGCTCCTCCTCCTCTCTGGCTAGGGCCGTGACCGCCCAGGGGACATGAAGAGGAGTTGTTTGTCTTTTTTTAAGCCTGGAATTTAGTAAATGCATTTTCAAGCCTAAGATTTACTTTTTTTGTAATGACAGCTTTGTTGAGATATAATTCACGTGCCGTTCAATTCACCCATTTAAAGTGTGCAACTCAGTGGCCTCTAGTGTATTCACAGTTGTGCAACCATCACTGCGATCAATTTTTGTGCACTTTCATCACCCCGAAAGAAACCTGTACTCCTTAGCAGCCTCTCCCCATTTCCCCCTGAGGCCCCAGCTGTAAGATTTGGGCTTCAGTAATTGAGTTTTTAATGTTGTTTTTAATATTCTGAGACATTGATGAATATTTAAGAACTTTAATCCACTTTTTATTAGTGGAATGCAATGGGGTCTCAAGGGAAATGCTGAGTTTTCTTTAGTTTTTTGGTCTCATCTTTATTTTGCTCACAAAGGAGTCTCAGCATTAAGGGGAGACCATGGATGAAGCCACAGATCCATTCATTTCATCTCTTCCTTTGTCCAGAACCCTGGGGTGGCCTCAAGCAGCTCCAGGTGTGCTCACCTGTACCTGGTTTCAGGGAAGAGAGCAAGAAGAGGTCCACTCCAGGGAGGCAGGGTGAGCAGGGCCCCTGTGCCCCTGGCAGCCTCTCGGGCCTCAGGGGAATAACTTTCGGACTCCTGCTGGAGCTGCTGGTTTATCTGAGATGTGGGGTGCACGGAGCCCTCCTTGCAGGACAGCAGGGCCCAGGCCCTCCAGGGACACGAGGATAGAAGTACCCTTTGCAGGCTGCAGCTGGAAGTCATTCCAATCCTGAGGCAGCTCTGCCTGAGCCCTGGCCCGGTTCCCCTGGCTGTGAGATGCCCTGGCGGTGCCTGGCGCGGTCCTGAGGGTCCCCATTGCTGCGGCTGGGCTGGCATTTCTGGTTTCCCTCTGCCTGGGCCCTCAGCTTCACTCTGTCAGGTAGAAAGAAGTACAGGCACCTGCTTTCTGTAGACACCACACCTGCAGGCTGTGGGGTCAGCTGGGCCTGGACGGCCCATGCGCTCTGCTTTCTGTAATGTGTGTCTCTAGGCTGCATGTCTTACATCTTAATTGGCAGCAAGATTTGGTGGCTAAGAATGTGGATGCTGAGCCCAGATGGCCTGGACTCAGATCCCAGCCTGTAAACCTGGCACGTTAGGACCTCTCTGCACCCCAGTGCCCTCGGCTGTAAGGTGGAGATAATAGTACCCACGAGCAGTTGGGTTAACATAAAATGGTTCCTTTCCTAAAAGCCTGTGTGGGGTCTGGTGCTGGGGGCGCATGCCAAGAGGGCTGGCCTCCATGTGCCCTGTGGATGCACACTGAAGGCCGCTGCTTGCCCCGTGGGCGAGAGCAGGGATGGCCTGGGTTCTAGTCCTAGCTCCACCTCCTACCAGCACTGTCACCCTGAGCAGCTTATTTGGACTCTCTGTCACTGTTTCCTCCTCTGTAAAATGGGGATGGAGATGATGTTGTCTCACTGTGATGACGAAATCATTCATAATAACCATTGCGAGGATTCAATGAGTTAGTGTTTGCAGAGGGCCTCCAAAGGTGTCCGGCCCCGGATGGGTTCTCTGTGTTAGCTAGTAATAATCAATTTAAAGTATAAATGTATTTAATTATTAATTGTGTGTGTATTGAAACTAATATTCATGATACTTTTGCTACTGTTAATATTGTTTGTTCTAGAACCATCCAGAGCTGTGCTAACCTGACGCTGTCTCTCTTCTGTTTCCCCAGCGGAGCCGCTGCCGCTCATGGATCTCTGCCGCCGCTCGGTGCGCCTGGCCCTGGGGAAGGAGCGTCTGGGCGAGATCCATGCGCTGCCGCTGCCCGCCTCCCTCAAGGCCTACCTCCTCTACCAGTGACCCTCCGCCCCAGGACGCCAGCACGACAGCCACCGGGGCCAGCTCACCGAGCCGCCGCCGCCGCGCCCTGGGCCTCGGAGGGGCGTCCGCAGCCATGGGAGGAAGTCCCCGCTCTTCCTCTTCATCCTCCAGGCCGCGCCTGCCGGACACGGACAGCTCTCGACACAGGCTCCTCTGTTCCTCTTCCCGACATTGGCGGAAGCTCTCTCTATGCCGAATCACAGCCCCTCCTTGGAAAGCGACACATGGAATAAACTCCCAGGAAGCCCTACACTGAGTTCCCAGCTGCTCTCGGGGTGGCGTCGTCCACCTGCCGGGTCCCACGGTGGGGGGCCAGCAGGAGGAGCCCCGGCACCGAGAGCAGACCCTGGAGGTGCTAAGAGGTGCTTAGATGAGGGCTGGCGCCCAGGCCAGCAGGGCCATGCCGTGGCAGACAAAGCTCAGGACGTCAGAAACTCAGCCCGGACACCAAGGCAGAAGCCAAACTTGGACCTTGCGCAGGCACATGAGCACCCAGCATCAGTCCCGGCCGGTGCCCCCTGTACCCTGTATTTATTCTTTTTAACAATAACAAAAGCCATTTATTTATTCCATTTAGAAAGGAAACCTTGTTTCAGTCACCTCTCCCTGTTGCTTTTCTTCCAGCTGCCCCTCCCTGGGATGTGTGTGCCTCACCTGTCCTTCTTGCTGGGCCGGGTCTGTGGTGTGTCCCCACGTGGCACAGGGTGTCTTTGTCCTTGACCTACAGTTTCCAGGGGGTTCTGCTACGAGTTCCCGAGCGGGCCCCCCCCAGAGAGCAGTACCCTCACGTGCAATATGAGAGTCTCGGGGGACCTGTCTGCATGGTCCATGGCGCTCCTCGTGTCTCTCCAGGAGCCACTTACACCTGGGCTCAGCCATCTTTGCATGTGGTCTTATTTCTTTAGTCTTCTATGGCTTCTTGGTGTGGGTTTGCTTTTGCTTTCCCAGCTGAGGTTTTCCACGTGGCTCCTCAGAACTCCAGCTTCCCGGAGGACCACTCAAACCAAGAGGGAGGAGGAGTGGGTCTCCCTCCCTTGAGGAGCCAGGGGCAGGGTGGGGTAGGGGAGACCAGAGCTGAGTCGTGCCTCCCAGAAGCCAGTGCAGGTCTCTGCTGAGTGCCCATGTCTGGGCTCTGGGGCGAAATGGAGCAGCCCCAGTTCTTCACGACGCCCTGGAGCCAGAGGGGCAGGGTGGTGCGGGGCGGGGCAGCCAGCAAGAGAGGGGACAACCCTCCCTCCCCGCAACTCCCCCACGTAGCAGACCCCAGCACCCTGCCGCAGCACTCTCCATTTCTTTTGTCTTGAAGTCGACTCTCTTAGAATCTGACTTCTGTTATTTCTGTACAGGTACAATAGATGACTTTATTTGTTTAAAATGTTTAATATATATGCATATATATTTGTCCGTAAGAATTATGTTTTTAACAGCTGCTGTAGGGTACCTTTTTTTAAAAAAACAAAAAAGTCTTCCAGTGGAGTATATTTTTTAAACACAAAATTGGTGCCAAGACTGGGTGAGGAATGTAAATTGCCCCCTTATTATTTCGAGGTTCTTTGTCGGGGGGCATGGGGAACCTTACCTGTAAGACTTTTAAAGATTTCCCTCACTCCTGTGTCAGGGTGGGTCCTGTTCTGATGAATGTTGCACACGAGAGTCTCCCTTACACGGATCCCAGCCTGATCGCCTTGACCCAGCCGTCTCCCACGGACGCGGGATGAATCGCCCAGCTCTGTCATCCTTCTGCACTTCCTGCCCCCCAGCTCCCCACACCTCAACCCCACCCTTCTTTCCTCTCAGCCCAGAGCCTTGTGGCCTGTACAGTTTTGAAACTGCCATTCTATTTTATGATGGTTGATAATAGTAACCTAATAAAGGAAAGTTTATTAAAATACAAAGCCGCTTTCGAGTCCCTCTTTGTCCCTTGGGGGAAGGGAAAGATGCATGGCTGACCCCTCCTTGGTCCAGACAGCTCACCACCCATGGTTTTCAACAGATAATGTGATCCCCTTGGCAGAGGCTGGGATGCCAGCCGGAGCCCAAGGAAGAAGGAGAATCCTTCAGAGGGGATCCTAGAACATCCCCATCCTTTCCAGACGTTCGTGAGCCTGCAGCCCAGACTAAGGGACTTGCTGATCCAATAGAAAGGATTCTGCCATCCACGAGAGTCTCTGGCTCGTTGGTGTGTGTTAAAAGTTTGAGTCGACAGTGGGCTTTTAGGAGCAGGGTGTGAGCTGGTACGGGTGCCCTCAGAGTCCAGGCTCTGGGTACCCCTCGGAAACAGCTGGTCCCTCCTTCATCTTTGTGTGTGCAGTGCCAAGTGCACAGAGATGCGGCTGAGCCTTGGCCGAGAGAATCTGTTTCACCCGTCACTATGGGCAGGATCCCCCCCACCCCACCTCCCAGCAGAAAAGACGGGAAATTCTGGCTTATTGGAGGATTGATGAGTGATAAAGTGAATAGTCAAGAAACTTACTAGATGTGATCACATGTCGTGACTGGTTTCCAAAGAATTGGCAAGAATGCATTCGGTTCCCTGTGGGCGTGTCAGAATCTGGTGGTGCTGGGAAAAGTGCCCTGGCCTGAGGGCCCAAGACCCCTGGGACCAAATGCCATGTCCCTTTCTCTGAGAGTCTCGTGGCCAGCTTCCCTCAGGCTGTCTGCACCAGCCTCACCAGGGAGGGGTTTGTTGACATGCACGTTTCAGGCCTGCCTGGGATGGACTGAATCAACATTTCTGGGGCCAGGCCCAGGAATCTTCAGTTTTCTCGAACTCCCCAAGTGACCTTGCCTAAGAGTTTGGAGACCGTTGTTTCAACTGTGTCAGCTCTTTCTCTCAAAAAGCTGCTGGGAAAGGGAAGTTGTCTCAGGGTGTTAGTGAGTTGGCTCAGCAACGAGCACATGGCCTCCTGAGTCAGACCTGGGTTCAAATGCTGGCTCTGACCCTCACTAGCTGAACCTGCACAAAATGACTGTCATCACAGTGCCCATCCTGGAGGAGAGCAGCCAGGGTGAAATGAGCCTTTAGGACAGGGCCCGGCATGTTAGCAAGCATTCAAACAAATGCTTTAATAGTTCATGCACTTCTGTTCTGGAAAATGGCAGTTCCTGGATTGGAATTGGTCTCTGAGAATGGACCAAACTTTCCTAAACCATCTTCCTGATGAATATTCTTTCTTCCTGGGCAATGTCTCCAAAGATCAAGGTGGGTATTGGGAAAAGGGACCCCCAGCTGCCTTCCCCAGACGCGGTTGGAGGAAAGGGGTGGGCTGAAATTATTTTTAGGTTGGAGTTCATGTCTGGGTTGCAGTTGGAACTCCAGCTTGCTTAGAAGGGGGTGGCAGGGGGAGGAGTGGGGTCAGGCGGTGAGGGGAGTGGTGGAAGCACAGAGAAAATAAGGTCCTTTGTGCTGCCGGGAGACCTCTGGGGGAGCAGGGTTTCGTGTTGAAGGGAGCGGTCTTAATAAAACTATCTTGCAGACTGGCCCATGTGGTTGTAATTAATACCCTGCCTTCGAGCAGGTAGCAGGCTCTCGGGCTTGGCCATAGATGGGAAGAGCCCTCCCTCCTCCCTCCACCATCCATCTCCTGCACACGGCTCCCCTCCCGCCCTTCCTCCCGCTCCTCCTCGGCAAGATGAGGAATGTGGACTTTACTGAACCATAAAGTATGCCGGGGGAGCTGGGGAGGGGGCCGAAGACAGAGCAATTAGTTCATGCTCCAGTCCAGACACCCAAACATGGTTGGAGTCCAGCTGCAGGGAATATTTGAAATAAATGAGCTGCCCGGGGCCAGGAGTTTGCTGTGTTTTCTGTACGGGGCCATGGCAACCAGGGAGGAAACCATGAGCTGGGATTGGGCTCTAGAATCAACAAATGATGTCCTGGCTGAGCAAGCCCAGAGGAAGCTGCTCATGGCTCTCGGCGGCTTCTTGGGGCTCAGCTGCTGGCGGGCGGGACGGCCTGACGGTTCTCCCCGCGTGCTCGGCAAAATCCTGTCCCAGCTTCGGACCTCTGTGTCCTCTGAGGGGCTCTGACTTTTTTTTCTTTTCTTTCTTTTTTTTATAGAAAAGAGAAAGCTAACGCTTCTCTGGAACTTTTTTTCTGGGCTGAAGAACAGCTGCTGCTGCCACTGCCGGTCTGATAATGATTTTCCTGGGCAGAGGGACTGTTCCTGGTGGGAAAGCCAGGCTGAGGGCAGCTGGCTAGAGGGAAGGTGGTACTGACCTTGACCTGGGTCTGTCTCCCCACCCGGCCCAGCTGCAGCCTGTTCTGGGTTCACTTTGTAGGCAGAAAAGGCAAAGGCCTCATTTGTCTTTTCCCTGACTCTTCTGAGGGTGGGCCTTACAGCCATCCCTGAGAATGTGTCTTACAGAAGCATGTGAGTAACAGGACCTAGTTTGGGGGCCCTAACTTGAACTTCACAAGTACCTCCTACATCTGAAGCACCAGGGGACCTTGGGGGAAAAGCAAAAGCCCAGAAACTTTGATGCAGTAGGTGGGGCCTGAAAACCTGCATCTTAAAACACCCGTAGCTGATTCGGATGCGTTGCCCCAGGGGTCCCTGGGGCCCAGAATTATATGCAGAGGTCTGCAGCGGGCTGTGACCCACAGCAGCTTGGAGACGCTGGGGTGGAAGGTTCCATGGGCATCACCTCTGTCCGCTCTGTGTTTCAGAGCACGTGCAGAAGCCTGGGAGAGCTGGGCCTGCAGCGCCGGCATCTCGCCCAGGCACAGAAGGGCTTGTCTTAGAGGACGAACAAGGTGGGTCCAAGGAGAAAGACTGGAGCAGAGGCGGAGAAACTGCAGCCTTCGGGACTTCTCCTGAGCCTCAGTTTGCCCAGGGAAATTAGTCCCTGGAAAGCTGAACCAGGAGCTGAGAGACGCTCGCAGGTCTTGGAGCCACTGCCCAGGTGCCACCCAGCAGGGCCGTCCACTCAAGAGCTGCTCTCGGCTCTTTCCCATGACCTCAGCGCCCACCCAGGGCCGCGTCTCTCCCGGCTTGTGTCTCTTCAGTCTCTTCATGGTGTACTCCCACCACCACCTGGGCGCCTAGGCCCTACCTTTAGAAAGATTTTTGAACCAAAGCCTGTTTGTGAAGTCCCTTCTCCCTGATTTCTCTTATGCAAAGCTGCCATTGCGGGTTGCTGATGGCTGTAGGGAGAATGAACTTCAGCCAAAAAGCAGAGAACTTCACCCTCCAGCAGGTGGGTGTGTTGGGGCCGCATGACTAGGGAGAAGGGCCTGGGCTCTGGAGCCAGGACGGCCTGGGAGTCATGCTCCCCTCCTTATTGCCCAGGACAGTAACTTTGAGCAAGGATTTCAGGAGACTTGCTGTCCCCATCTGTGAAGAGAGAATAGTGCTTCCCTCCCCCGGGGCCACGATAAGCTCAAGGCTGGGCACATCAGGGTTCTCAGTACAAGGCGTTCCTAACTCACCCTTTTCCAACTGGCTCTTTTTAAAAATTGAGGTGAAATACACATAACATCAAATTCACCATTTTTCTGTGTACGCCTCAGTGGCATTTAGTACATTCATGATGCTGTGCAACTGCCACCTCTGTCTAGTTCCAGAACGTGTTCATCGCTCTGAAGAAGACCCCGTACCCACTAGCAGCCACTCCCCGTTCCCCCCTCCCCAGCCCCTGCTTTCTAATTCTATGGATTTGCCTGTTGTGGACATTTTACATAAATGGATCATGCACTATGAGACCTTTTATGTCTGGCTTCTTTCACTTCCAATTGGCTTTTTAAGAGGATGTTGCCTGCTACCCTCCACCATGGCTTCCCTGTGCCTTCGTTTCCTCATCTGTAAAACGGGAAGAATATTTCCTCTTATTAGGGTGGTTGTGAGGATCAGTGAGCCAATGTCTGTAAAGAACATAGAATGCTGCCTGGCCCTTAGAAGCGGTGGGTAGAAGCAGCCAGCATGAATGTACACACGGCCTGGGGCTCCCGGAGGCCCATTTCTACGCTCCTAAATTTGCCGAAGCTGCCTTGTCAGTGAAGGAGACTTTCCCAGGAGACATCTTGCAGGGAAATTGCCTGGGCCCCGGAGCCTCTGTCCTTCTGAATGGAAACAAAGTCAGTTTTCTAAAAATCAGTCTTGTGATCAGGGAGGCAGAGCACGGAGCAGTTAAGAGCCGTGTGCCTCACTCAGTCTCTCTGACCTTCAGTTTCCACCTTGTATTAGTTTCCTGTGGCTGCATAATAAATTACCACACAGCAGGTGGCTTAGAACAACACACATTTATTTTCTTACACTTCTGGAAGCCGGAAACCCAAAATCAAGGTGTGGACAGAGCTGTGCTCCCTCCGGAGGCTCTAGGAGAGAACCCCTCTTGGCCTCTTGCAGCTTCCGGTGGCTCCAGGCAGTCCTTGGCTTGTGGCCACATCACTCCAACCTCCAGCTCCGTCCTCACACGGCCTTCTCTCCTCTGTCTCCGTGTCTGTCTTATAAGGACAACTGTCATTGAATTTAGCGCCGACCCGGATTAGCCAGAATGAAATCATCTCGAGATCCTTAATTCAATGGCGTCTGCTAAGACCCTTTTTCCAAATAAGGTCACATTCACAGGTTCCAGGGTTAGGACGCAGGCATAGCTTTCTGAAGGCCAGCATTCGACTCTCTACACACGTCTTTAGAACAGGGTTCATAATAGTACCCACTCCTAGGATGGCCATGAGGATTTATGAAACCGTGAGAGTGGAAAACATCGCCCAGTGCCAGGCCTGTGATGGGTGCTGCCAAAAAGGCAAGGATTCCCCAAGGTATTAGCTACAGTGCCATCTCTCTCCTGCCCCAGCCTCTTACGACCAGTCCCACGAGAGCAGATCTGCCCTAGAACGGATGGATGTTCTTCTGCAGGGCAGGCGCCCAGGCTGTGCGTGGAAGCCCTAGGGCCAGGCTAAGGCCAGGGTGTGGAAAGAACTTGACACTTGTCAGCGGACAGAGGTCTTGGACTCTCTCTCTCTTTCTCTGAGCCTCCTCTGACCAGCAACAGTGAGCGCGTCCTGAGGTCTGGGAAGACGCAGGCTTCGCTCAGGGGTCATCAGAAACAGGCTGAGCCAGGGGCATGATGTCCCAAGTGCCAAGTTCCAGGAATCTCAATGCCCGCCTCCCCCCACCTTTCTTTGGGACAGAAGGAGGTAGCTCACATCCCTGCAGCTTCTCCAGCCAGGCCCGCTCTGAATTGATCGTACAAGGAAATGGAATGTGAACCCGGGCTGTTTAAAGAGCAGGAGAAACTGGAGGCGCGGCTGGGCCCCGGCCAAGCGGGGTGCCTCCGGTCGGCGCACGGCTCCTCTTTGCACATGGTTTGATTTACTGGAGGGCCGAGAGCAACTCCAACTTCAGACAGAGAACTATTTGAAGCAGCTGCCAGATGTTGTGTCTGAGTTGGGTTTTTACAACTTGCTTACTGGTTAGCAGCCTGCCTCCCGCCGGAGTTCAGCTTGCCCCAGCGGGTTCAGGGCCCTGGCACTGGCCCACGGGCCTTTGCTCAACCGCCTTGCTGCTCCCTCCTGCGCAGCCCAAGCCTGTTCTGCCTCGAGTGGAAGCCTGGTTTCTGAAGCATCCAGCGTCTCTGGGGTGGCAGTGTGGCCCTGACTTCGGGGTGTCTTGCAGGCACCCTAAGCTTGTGGAATGTTCTGTCCGACATTTATTTCGGGACCCTCTGAGATACGCAGGGTCTAAAAATAGTCTTCAGACCTCAGGGACGGTTTTGCAATAAGGCCACCTCGGAGCAGACCCTACACTAGGGCTGTCCCGCAGCACTGGGCATGGCCTGGGGGGTGTGGACAAGACCTCCCCCTTTCGTTCCTGTTCTTCCGTCCTGGGCCCACCACTCATCTCACTTTGGCCACCTGAGGCCAGCATCTTTAAGTGGAGCACAGAAGGCCACAGGGCACGAGGGCCAAGACCACAGTTCACCCAGGGGGTTCTGGAAGGTTCCCAAACCTCTGGAAATCCCAGTGAAGTAGGGAAGTTCCAGGGAGGCACCAATAGGACCGACTTTTGGATCAAGGCCATCATGTCAGGCCAGAGGCCAACCCCATGGGGCGGGCCGGGATGTCCCCAATGTGAGGCTGTGGGGGTTCACAGAACTCGGATTGGGGGTGTTTCTCAGCCCCTCCTCCCAACAAGGAGGCCTGTGGCCAGAGGCACATGACTCAAGTGTTCACTTCCTGAGGCCACTTGGAATGACTCCTCAGAAGTTTGCTGTGGAGCAGAGCGGGTGACAAGGGAAAGGGGTGGGGCTGGGGTGGGGCGGACGGGAGGGCGGGAGTTGTGTCATTAATCTTGTTGCATGTGAAAGCACACTTGTGTCCGTCCAGGAATCCCAAACGCCGCCAAAGTGGACAGAGTGTTCAGTCCCCTTCTGAAAGCGCCAGAAATGTTTTGTCCACTGGGCAGGAAAACATCCTCGGCTAGCGCGCCGGCGTTTGGCTCTCCCCAGAAAGAGACGCCTCTGAGGGCCCCTGGGAGGAGTGGGGCCTGGTGGCTGCGGGGCTGGGGGAGCAGCACGCTGGCGGGGGGACCCTGCCTGGCTGGAGTATAAGGGGACACCCCTAGCCTGCCCTTCCTAGCAGCCCTAAGGAACCCGACTTCTCTGTGCCACTCGCCCCCAGCCTTGCTACCCTTTTCACTTCTGAATCCTCCAGAGAATCAGAAAGAGAAAGATCACGGGCAAGATGCCTTCTCCCAAGAGCCCAGAATTGGTGGCGGAATTAGGAGGTTCCCAGGCCGGCCCACTGCAGGGTGAAGCCCATAGCAGCCCGCAGAAGGGCAGCGACCCAGGCAAGGGGACAGGAGGTCTGGGGTTTGGACTCAGAACATCAGTCACCAATCCCGTGACTCCAGACACCATCTTTGGGAGCCTCAATTTCCTCTTCTGTAAAGTGGGAGTCATGCTACCTTCCAGCCAAGCTCGTGGTTTTGCAAAGATCACATGAGGCCTGGGGATGGGACAATGACTCAAAAAGTCGCAAAGCCCACATATGCCCAAGGTCTTGTTACCATAACGTGTATATATGGGAAAGTGGGGAAGATAAGCAACTTAGATATGCCTGCCCCTCCCAGAAAGCACCCCTCCCTCTGGTCCTATGGCTTCTCCTCGGGTACCCTGCCGCCATCCCTGGAAGCTGGGGACCCCCTCTGAGTGTCCCCCACCCCTAGCTTCCTGGAAGGATGAGTTGGGGAAGAGCTGAGGCGGCAGCCCAGTCCAGAGTCGCCTTTGGAAGACAGGCCGTTTAAAGCGTCCTGGCCACCTACGAGGGAGACAAGCAACCTTTTCCTGCACGAGGCCCTGTGGGACTGAGAAGAGGGACCACAGCCTCTGTTGTCCCATTTGGCAAACACTTCTTGACCCCTTGTCTGGGCCAGACATGTGGGGATGCCAGGGATGCAGACTCAGAAAACCAGGCTTCTGAGCAAGGAGCTCAGTGGGTGGCCACAGACCAGCAGACATGGGAGATGGGGCACCAAGGGATGCAGAGGGGCGAGTGACGACTCCATCACATGATCAGGGCAGGGAGGCCCTGGCAGGTTTTCCGAGGATGAATGGGCGTTTTCTAGGGGGAGGGAAGTGAGCTCGTTTGTGTAGGCTCTTCTATAAAATGTGGATGGTGATAGGACCTGCCTCATTGAGCGGCTCTTTATAAGGTCCTGGGAGCAGTGTCTGGCACATAGTGAGTGCCATTGAAGGGTGGGTGGGTATAGTAATAATACGACTATACGAATATTAATAATGTGGTCTAAGCTCACAGCCTCTCTGCCTCCCACGGCAGCCCCTTGAAGGAGCCTTAAACCCAGAACCTCAGGAACCCAGGGTCATTTACTCTGCTCACTTACAGAAGCTCTTCCATCTCTGGGCAGCTCCTGGTCCAGGCTCTGGCTCTGAATCCCCCTGAGTGCTCCAGTCCCAAAACACCCCAGCCCTCTCCCCTCCCAGGAAGAGGCCGGACCTGTCCTTGTGGCTCCTTGAGCCCCTCCTTTGGTGTCTTGTTTTTCTGGGAGCGGTCATGGTGGCTGCTTGGAGCCCACTCGAGTGAGCACAGAGCATCCTGGGAAGGGTTCCCGTGTTCCCAGCCCCCTCTGGGCATGATGACCATCCTCTCGGGCACTCCCGGGGTGTTGGTGCTGCTGCCGTGCCATGGAGCATGGCCTGGGGACAGGGCTCCAGCACCCCCAGGTAGATCGAGGCTGTCTTCTCCCTAAAGTCATTCCTGGGCAGGAGTCCCGGAGGACTTGAGGCCTGCTCCTCCCGAGGGTAGCAGGTTTGAAAAAGGATTCAGAGTGAAGACCTGGGCTCCAGCTGCAGCTCTGCTACTCATCGTGGTCCTGGGAAAATGATCCACTTCTCCGAGCCTCCATAGCCACCATCCAAAGTGGGTGTGATCATGGTATCCATGTCTAACGAATAACGCAATGCGAGAACTCGCCGCATGCCAGCAGAAGCTCTTTGCAAGCATGAACGTGTGCAATCCCCTTGACAGTCCTCTATGGCAGATGCTGCCGTGACCTCAGATGCTCAGAGAGGCTCATTCACTTGCCCAAGGTCACACAGCTGAAGTGGTGAATCAAAACCAGGCCTCACTGGCACCAAACCCTGGGCTCTTGGCCCCATGCTCTGCCACCTCCCTCAGGTGGTTGAAGGCTTTCTGCCACCCTGCAGTCACGCTCTCATTCATTCAGAAGGGTCACCAAGCCCTCGCTCAGTGCAGGACACTGTGCTGGGCCCTGAGTGTGGCCCCTGGGAACGGAGTGGACTCTACCCCAGAAATGGGAGGTTCCTACTTGATCCTGGCACATGGTAGGTGTTCAATAAATACCTGTGAGCTGAGTGAGAGACGAGGCTGAGCAGCGGGGCTTGGCTCTCCAAGGTGGGGCTGCGCGCTGGGTCGGGTGGGCCAGCAGGAGAAACCCTTGGGCTTTCTGAAGGTGAAGGAGAAGGTGGCCAAGGCTTCTCTGACCACAGAGGCCCCAGGCCCAGGGAAGGGCAGGGGGCCATGTTAGGATAGAGGACTTAACCTCGAAAGGCCAGGGCAGCCTGCAGAGCAATGGAGAGGAGTGAACCACAGCCTCAGCCAGCGCCAGGGTCGGGGTGGGAGGGCGGGACGCACTTGGGACAGCGCTGATACCAGGAGAGGCCGAATGCCTTTCTCCCCCAACCCAAAGGATCTCTAGCCTGCTTGCCTGCAGGTTTCTCTGACGTGGGCTCTGTCACGCCCTGGCCTTCTTGTTCATAGGAGAAGCCAGGACCCAGATGTCCACACAGCATCCGGTGCTCCCTGAGCACTGGGTAAACTCCATCCCGGGTAAGCCTGCAGGGGAACCACTAGTGTCCCCACCTCTCAGAAGCAGAAACCGACGGGGCCCCCGCCTTCCCATCCCACACACTGTGACTCCGCTGGAGCTCTCTCCTGCCCAGATGCCGGCCGCTCCAGTCCTGCCCCGCTGTGTCCTCGCAGAAGCCTCCACTGCAGCTGCCCTGTCCCTCGGGAAGGGTTGGGCCATGGCCTCGCTGGCTGCCTTCTCTGCCTTCCCTTTGCCAGGAGCTGGCATTCCTGTTTGGAGCTTAGAAATTGATCCCGAGATGCTAACAGAGAGGGGCACTTCCTGGCAAACCTCCCTCTCTCACTGGGTTCATGCCATCAGCAAAGCCACCCACCTTGAGTCAGGCTGTTCTAGGCTCCAAAGGTGGAAAGGAAAAAAGGTAATGACTGAGCCTCACTGTGCTTCACCTCCCTAAACTCTTTCTGCCCCTTATCCAGGAGTCCTCCTCCTGACACAGAGGTTCTGTGCCCATCCCCATTTTCCAGATGAGGACACTGAAGCACAGGGCAGCCGGGTGCATCTTCCAGAGTCCAGATGGGACTGGCAGGGTCAGGCCCAAGCCCGTCGGGCTCAGGTACACATGGTGCTCCGCTCCCAGCCCCTGCCTCCCAGCCCTCCAGGGAGTGAGGGAGACACTGCATCTTCGAAGCCACAAAGGCAGCTGCAGGCCCCTTGCCTGGGCCAGGGGTTGACAGGGCTTCTCCGTCCTGGGGGCGTCTGACATGGGTGCCCCAGGTGAGACCTAGGGAAAAACCATCCAGAACAGAGCAAGCAACTTGTGGAGAGGCTCCAAGGAGGGGAAGGGGGCCCCTGGGGAAGGTGGGGCAGCGCCATCGGGCTGGAGGGTGCAGACAGGCAGGAGAGGGGCTGGCCCTGAAGAGATGAAGCTGGCAGCACGGGAGCCTGGGCTGGGTGCCGCCTCTCTCTCACGGGCACCGGGCAGCCCTATAACTAAGGGAGGGATGAGATCAGACCATTTGGGAATCTCTAGCATTTCACTCTGGGACATGAGTGTGTGTTTTCATGTCCGTTCCCCTCATGTCCTCATGGAAGCCTCTTGAAGACAAGACCTGACTCTCGATGCCCAACACATTATAAGTGCCCAATACACATTTGTGGATTGATTGAGCAAATGAATAAATGAACAGATAAAGGAATGAACGAATGAATGAAGGAGGTGGTAAATGTGTGACCAGGACTTGCTCAAGCACTCTGAGCCTGGCTCCCCCATGAAGCCCAGCTAACTGGGGTGACCAGCAGTGGCCTCTGTGCGAGGGCGGGAGCGCCAAGAGAGGGCAGCTGGGTGCTAGGTGGCCCTAGGGGGCCAAGATTTCTGCAGACAGAGTCCCGGCTGCTCCAGAAGGCCCATCCCGGGCAAGGCGGCGTCTCCTTCATCCCCTCCTGCCGCCCAGTGCTTGAGGCAGAGACTCTGTGGCCTCCCCACATGTGGCTCGGCCGAGGGGCACCAGCTGGGTGTGCTGGCTTCCCTGGGGCCACATCCCTCTTTGTTTTCTCTGAAAACATCCTCGTGTCCAAAACAAACAGGACAATTGACCTAGTCTGGTTACCTTGGTCTTCCTGGCCCAGTGTCGGTTCCCAGCTTATTTTTATGAGCTGTTTAATCTGCACACTGTCTTCTGTTCTCAATAAATGGGGCTGCACAGTCCAGGATGGCCTCGAATGATAACACCAGCTGTCTAGACGGAGGCCAGCCCACTGACACTATCATAAATAAAAATAGCTTTGTGTTCTAGTCTCCCCCCAGAGCCCGGGGAGGGGCGAGCACACTCCCTGCAGGCTGGCTGTGACAGAGCTGCCCAGGCTCCCTGCCTGCCTCTGTCCCCAGCCCCCAGCGCCCAGCCCCATACCCCGGGGGCCCGGGGAGCCCACACTGCCTGTGGAGGGAGGAAGGAGGCCAGCCATTCCTGGAGGGGCCCCCTGGGGCCCTGGTAAAGCATCCACCCCCTCCTTGGTACTTCTGCCTCCATGTGGCCTTGGCAGGGCCCCTGGGAGCCAAGCCAGAGGAAAACGGGGCCACAGGTAGGATGGGAGGGGTCAACGCCACAGGATTCTTGCACCTGGGCCCCCACCCAGCTCCCCAGGGCAACCGCCAAGGGGATGAGGGGTCTTCTCTGTGGGGTCTCTGCTGACTTATCTGATCTAAAGGGCATCTTTAGGCCAGAACATTCATGAGGAATTTCCCAGACCATGCCAAGCAGCTCTGCGATGGGGAAGGACTGTCGCCCTTGTCCCTGTGGCAGCAGACAGGCCTCTGCCAGACCACCTCAGACAAACGGGGCCCTGCACCCCTTCCGAAAGGGGCTGTGCACACCAGAGATTCAGCCTCCGCCACCCTGCCCTCTCCCTTCACACTGAGAGCGAGCACAACAAAACAACTTCTGCCCCCGGCATTTGATGGACAGCAATGCCGATGTGATAAGGGAGAAAGGGAGACGCTTCCTGTTACTCCCACCTCAGTGACACAGACAGACTGACCACCGGTCCCAGTGTCCCCTCACCTCACTAGGAGGCCGCCCCCCAAGCATCTTCCTTCCCAGGCTGCAAGGAAAGGGGCTGGGAAATCCTGGGGAGGAATAAAGAAGGGGAGACCAGCTGTTTGTCCTCCCGTTGGATGATTCTCACACATCCGACTTGATGCTCAAGCAGGAGGGGAAGAGTCCGGGGTGGGGCCAGTGAGGCTAACAGATGCTGTGGGAGGTGAGAGGCCAGCGTTCCTGCTTTGCACCCAGGGAAGGGCCAGGACCAGGGCGTGCCTCCCCTCACCAGGGACAGAGTGAGGGTAAGGACGGAGGGGACAATGGCCCACCCACTGTCTCCACAGAGAGGACAGCAAGGGCCAGGGGAGGCGAGGCCGCACGCCTCGTGTTTGTGTCCACCCTGCCCCCACACCCAATCCAACACACAGGAGGAGCTGGAACAGAAGCAGAGAGGAGGAGCAGAAGAAGAGACCCTAGAATTAGAACGAAGAGGCCTCCGATTTTTAAAATTGAAAGTGATTGAAAATCTTTGAGTCAAGGGCCAGGAAGAAGCGGTTTGACTGTGCACAGCTGGGGGGCAAGGCACTGGAGCGAAAGCAAACCACTCTGGACCGTTTGACAAAGCGGCTATGAAGCCCACGATAGAGACGAGGCCCCACGCACGGCACTGGAATGTTCCGCCTCGTTTAGCTCTCACAGTCCTTTCACAGGGTCGGCTGTCTGTCCTCATTTTGCAGAGGAGGAAACTGAGGCACGTGGGGGAAAGGTTTGCCCAAAGAGTGACTTGCAGCTGGGTGGAGGCAGGGCCCGGCCTCAGATAGAGACCACTCTGATTCTCAGCCCACCCGGCCCCTTGGCCTCTCGGGGTCCCGCACTGCCTGGCACCGTGTCTGCACAAGGCATGTTTATTCAACGCAGGACCGAGAGAAGGCAGAGCCCTCCCAGCCTCGCTCCCGAGTCTCCACAGCTCCCACATCAGCCTCCACAGGCATTTATTGAGGATGCTGAGCGTGGTGAGGACAGCATAGGACCAGCGGCCCAGCCTGCATGGGCCTCCAGTCTGGTGATCAGAGAGCACACAGAGGGACATGAAACCACACGACCAGCTGCAGAACGTGGGCCCCACCGCCAGGCCCAGAGACAGACTCAGAGGCCAGAATCCCAGATTCGGACAGGCTGCTTGTCAAACGTCTGCTGAGGCCTGGGCAACCTTCTCATGTCCAAAGGCCCATTTGATCCTCTTGACAAAGACAGAAAACCTCCTTTTTACAGCAAAGGAAACTGAGGCCCAGAGGGCAAAGGGGCTGGTCCAAAGTCACACAGGTAGGATGTGGCAGATGGGCCTCTGGCCTGCTCATTCACTGCATTGGAGCCTTTGTGGGAAGCAGCCAGGGAGGTCCGGGGCTCGCAGGAGCTGCAAGGGCAGATGCTGAAGTAGCAGCCCTGTCCCTTGGGAGGGTTTATGGTGTTCAAGTCTTGGGACCAGGTGAGGTCCATCTGCACACGGCACCCAAGTGCTCCCCCGCACCTGCCCCTGTCACCACACAGACTGCCCACCTCCTCCTTCCCAGACCTCTGGCCGGGGAAGACACCTGTGCTAAGGAGGAAGAAGCCCCAGTCCCCCATCTGCCCGCCTCCCCCCTCCCCCTCTGCCGCAGGTGATAAATGTCAGCTCCACCACGCTGGAGCCCCGCCGCCCCTGCCCTTCGCACACGTCTCGGCAGTACCCTCATCTCCCTTTGAGGAGCCACCTGCTCGGCATGTGACCCTATCCACCAGCATCTTCGCTGGGACTGCTGCAGGCACCGTGGGGAAAGCAACTCTCTTCTGCTGGGAACCT
This sequence comes from Equus asinus, assembly GCF_041296235.1. NCBI lineage: Eukaryota > Metazoa > Chordata > Mammalia > Perissodactyla > Equidae > Equus > Equus asinus. The sequence continues at coordinate 106,959,780 of NC_091794.1, read as the reverse complement.
AAAGCTGGGAGGACGAGAGCCCCCTTGGCCCTACCCACCCAGAGCCGCCGGAGGATGGAGCCAGCACGGGGAGATGCAGAGGAGAAAGGTGCCCACTTTGGGCCATCAGTGGCTCACCTGAATCCAGAGGCGCCTCAGGCCAAGCCACTCCCAGGGCTGCTGAGGCACAGGAGCCAATAAACGTTCTCTTTTGCTGAAGCGAATTGGAGCTGAGTTTCTATCACCCGCTGGAGCAGACCTGGTGGTCAGGGCCCTCTCTCCCCATGTCTCCACACCCCAAAGGATCCCTCTCAGAGGCAGAAGTGGCTTTTCCTGGGATTTTTTTTTTTTTTTTTTTTTTGAGGAAGAACGGCCCTGATCTAACAGCTGCCAATCCTCTTTTTTTCTGAGGAAGACTGGCCCTGAGCTAACATCCGTGCCCATCTTCTTCTACTTTATATGTGGGACGCCTGCCACAGCATGGCGTGCCAAGCGGTGCCATGTCCACACTCGGGATCTGAACCGGCGGACTCCAGGTCGCCAAAGTGGAATGTGCGCACTTAACCGCTGTGCCACCGGGCCAGCCCCTTTCCTGGGATTCTGAGAGGAGGGCATTGCCCACGCCAGTGAAGCCCAGTGGTCATGAGCAAAGGTCTGGAGGCAGACCACCGGTGCCACATAGCTGTATGGTTTTCAGCAAGTAACGTCGCCTCATTGAGCCTATTTCTTCATCCATGTGGGAATGATGCTAATTGTACAGATGGGAGGAGAAGGAGCAAGTGCTCAGTGCTGGTCATTGTATCCATCAGCATCTCAATAGGAAACAGATGGCACCTTCGGGATCCTTCAAGAAGGGCTTATGTACAAGGTGGGGCATAGGGAAATCTCAAGAGAGAAAAGGCAAATGTAGGAACCCAGGGCTGGCTCTGGTAGAGCTGTTACCACCCCGAGACATGAAAGGACGATGGTGGGGGCAATAACCCAAGCCCAGAGTGAGAGAGAGTCATGCAGAGCAGGACACCTTGAAGGGAGCAGTGACCTTCGGTCAGGGGACACAAGTCCAAGAGCAGTATCCCCCAAATTCATGTCCTCTCAGAACCTCAGAATGTGACATTATTTGGAAATAGGGTCTTATGGATGTAATTAGTTAAGGATCTCAAGATGAGATCATCCTGGGTTTCGGGTGGGTCCTAAATCTATAACTGGTATCTTTTATATTTTGATTTCTCTCTTTTTTTTTTTTTTTTTTGAGGAAAATCTGCCCTGAGCTAACATCTGCTGCCAATCCTCCTCTTTTTGCTGAGGAAGACTGGCCCTGAGCTAACATCTGTGCCCATCTTCCTTTACTCTATATGTGGGACACCTGCCACAGCATGGCTTGCCAAGCGGTGCCATGTCTGCACCTGGGATCCGAACCGGCGAACCCCAGGCCGCCGGAGCAGAATGTGCAAACTTAACCACTGCGCCACCGGCCCGGCCCCGATAACTCATATCTTTATAAGAAGAGGAGAAACACAGAGAGACACACATAGACAGAGAGAAGAGGCCCCCTGAAGATGGAGGCGGAGACTGGGGTGATGCTGCCACAAGCCAAGGAACACCTGGAGGCCCCAGAAGCTGGAAGAGGCAGGGAGGGATCCTCCCCCAGACCCTTCAGAGGAGCATGGCCCTGCCAACACCTGGGTTTCAGACTCAATGACCTCTTGGACTGTGAGAGAGTAGATGTCTCTTGTTTTAAGCTGCCCGGTCTGTGGTACTTCGTAGGGCAGCTCCAGGAAACTAACACAGGCCTCGAAGGGAGGGGTGTGGAGAGTGAATACCCCGTCCTCACTCTCCTCCCTCCCTCTCGCCTGCTGCGGTGTTCCCCAACCAGAAGGTGGAGGGCACGGGAGCTCCTTGTGGTCCACTCAGAGCCGCCTCCAAGGCAGGAAGTAGGGGAAGGTGGAGCCAGGATCCGGAGGTGCAAGCAGAAGATACTAGATAATAGTTATTATTACAGTGACATCCCACCCAGATCCCAAAGGAAGAGTTGTGGCTCTTCTGTCCCCAGGGATGTGGAAACTGAAGCCTTGGCGACCTTGATGGACCCCAGCCTGCCAGATGCAGGGAGCTCTGCCGCCCGGTTTCTGTGCTGACAATGATAACGCTAATGTTGGCATCTCTGCACATTTACTCTCTGCTCGTTATCACATTGGCATCCACGAGATTTGCCAGAGAGCCACCATGTGCATTCTTTCCCATGCCCCCAGGCCCTCTGTTCCAGACCATCCTGGAATAAAACATCAGGAAAGAGGGTCTCCATTTGCAGGACGGTGTCCAGGAGAGTTAAGGTAGCGGCTGCCTGGGGAGGGGTATTTCTCCATTTTCTCCCAGGCGATACAATGATAGGTGGAAGACATTCAGGCAGGGGGCACCCTCAGGTTTTCATGGAAGGTCACAAATAAAATTGCTCAAGGGGTAGCACAATACTTCACAGCTACCCCCAACAAACACTCAAGTGGCCATAGTCGAGAGAAGGCAGGCCGGGCTGGTGGATAATGCCCGTGCTGCTGGCTGTAACTCCAGCCCTTTCTGTCCCACCTGAGAAAATGGACCTCAGTACAAACGGCAGGACGTGACGTTATTATAGGACCATGAGTTGCAAGTGACAGACTCCTACCTCAAACCGGGGTAAGTGAAACGGGGGATTTAGTGGTTTGTGTGTTAGGGAGTTCAGAATCAGATTGCTGGGGGCTTGATGGGGTGGCAGGAGGCACCCGTGACCCCTCTCAGTTCTGGGTTCCTGAGTTCCTGTGTGGGCTCCATCTCGAGGTGGCCCCCACCCCGCAGAGCTGCTCCAGGCCCATGTTCATCCTCAGCCACCTCAGTGGAAAGAGTGCTTCCTTTTCCCATGGTTTCAACAGAAGTCCCAGAAGGGAGCTTGTTGACTCCAGGCCACCTGCCCTGAGGCCAGGGAGATGCTCTGTTCCGATGTTGTCATTTTCTGGTCCCCTGCTCCATCAGGGGCTGGTAGCTGGGGCCAGCTCCACCCGAAGACAGGGAGGGACTGAGAGCAGCGAAGGGAGGTTCCCAGAGGACGGTCCAGGAGCTGCCCCCGGGGAAGGGAAGGCCAGACAGGGCGGGCCAGACCTCCGGTGGCCCCTGTGTTAGCCTCCTGTGGCTGCTGTAACAAACTGCCACACAATGGCTTAAAACAACACAAATTTATTCTCTCACTGTCTGGAGACCAGAGTCCCAAACTCAAGGTGCTGGCAGGGCTGCTTCTGCAGGCTCTGGGGAAGATCTGTCACCTTGCCTTCTCCAGCTTCTCGAGGCAGCCTGCATTCCTTGGCCCCTTCCTCCACCTCTCTCTCTCTGTTCTGGCTGCCATACAATACCATTGACTAGATGACTTAAACAGTAGAAATTTACTTCTCACAGTTCTGGAGGCTGGGAAGTCCCAGATCAAGGTGCTGGCCAATTCAGTTGCTGGTGAGAACCCTCCTCCTGGCTTGTAGCCGGCCACCTTCTCACCATGCCCTCATAGGGCCTTTCCTGTGCGTGTGCACATGGCGAGGGCGGGGGAAGGCAGACGGTGGGGGGCATCTCTAGTGTCTCTCCTTATAAAGACATTCATCCTATCACATCAGGGCCCTACCCTTATGACCTCATTTAACCTTAATTACTTCCTTACAGGCCCCTTCTCCAAACGTAGTCACGCTGGGTGGGGTGGAGGGGATGGTTAGGGCTTCAAGATATGGGGGGACACAGACATTCTGTCTGTAACTCTCTCTTTCTGACCCCTCTGCCTCTCTCTTGTAAGGACCCCTGTGATGACTTTGGGCCCACCTGGATAATCCTGGATAAAGTCCCCATCTCAAGATCATTAACTGAACCACATCTGTAAAGTCTCTTTTGCCAGGCAAGGTCACATAGTCCCAGGTTCTGGGGACAAGGCAGTAGACATCCTTGGTCGTGATTATTCTGTCTACCACGTCCCCTGCAAGGATGGCCTTGTATCCATTCTAATGCCTTTCGTTCAAGCCTTAAATCTTACTAGCAGCAATTTATTCCCACCTGCCTCAGAGAACCATCTAGGTCCTGCAGTTGAGAATGCTGCCCCTGGCCTTCGACCTACACAAACAAGGCCAGCACTCAGTCCAGTGGCAGACAGAGAATCTTCACCAAAAAGGACCCAGGGGTGGAGGAGCAGAGGCCCCGAGCCTGGTGAAAGCCAAGGGGACACTGTGCCCTGGCGTGTCATTGTCCCCACTCTCCTGGAAGTCACAGGAGTAAAATCATGAACGATCCACCAGAAAGAGGGAGAGAACTCAGTTCTTCCTACACTTTCTCAGATCCACCTACATGGACTCTTGGGGCAGAATTCCAGACCCAATAAAGAGCTTTCAGATTAAAAAAAAAAAAGAAAAAAGGTAAATGATTTACAAGTGGAGAGGAGGAGTAGATTCCGACATAGTCCCCCTTCTCTGAGTTGGCACCCACGGGACTGACTCGCACATTCAGCAGAATCCTGGCGGCCTCCACTTGGCCGGCAAGGGCCTGGCAGCCGTGTTTGTTGACAAGGGGCTGGGCCCTGCCGGACATGTCCTGGGATGGTCTCAGCAATCCCCAGGAAAAGGAAGGAAAGGAAAATGCTGCCCAGGAGAGTGTCCCGGCAGGGTGAGTGCCCCAAGGCCCGGGGTCATGCTACCTTCTGCCATCCTTGAGGGCCACTCCATAAAAGCCAAGGGCATCCCTGAGTCTTGTCAAACTGGACTCCAGGGGTCTGAGGCCCCCCGCAAACTTAGCCACCAGACTTGGGCAGGGCCCCAGCTGTTTCTTTCCTCTGGGAGGAACAGGTCCTGTTGGGGTAGGGGCTGGAGGCTGTCTCCTGGTCGCTGCAGGCTTGTCCCCTGGGATGGATTCCAGAGCCCAGAATCCTCCGTTCAGGCCTCAGTGACCCAGCACCCGGGGAGGTTTAAAATGGCTCTCAGCTTAAGTCAGCGAGGCTGAGCGGCAGCCCTTGTACAAGCCGGGGCACTGTGGCGGCTACTCAGCTGGCACGGGGCCCCTGGCCAAGGCCAGCCGGCCACACCCTTGGACAAGCCAGGTTTTTCCTGAGTGGAATGTACCAGGTTTTTCCTGAGTGGAAGCAGGGTTCAAGTCCCATGTGCTCTGCAGGACTGAGGGGCCCCTCAGGCCATCCGGGTCCCAGAAAAAAGGTGGAGAATTCTGGCCAGCGGCCGGGGAGGGGATGGAAGAGGATGCTGAGATGCTTCCAGGCTGCTTCTCCACCCTCCTGAGTCACACGGGAACGTTTGAGACCAGGAGGCAGGTGGCCGGGGGGAGGGCGAGGGGCCTTCTCACAGCCTCTGCGAGGATCACAGTGGGGACAGGAGGAGAGGGGGCCTGGAGCCAGCAAAGGAAAGCTGGAAAGAGGCTGGAAGGAGGGTGCAGCTGCAGCCTCAGCCCAGACACCACTTCCTCTCCTCCACCCCTCCCTCCTTCCCAGGGATGTGGCCCACCAAGGGCCTCATTCTCTGGCCACACTGGCAGGTCCCACCCACTCGGACTCCCCATTCCCAGCTGATCCCAGGGCAGCCCCCTACCTGGCCTCACATCCCTCCCCCTCTCTCCCACCCCTATAGGCTGCTCCTCCTTCATTCTATTCCCAACATCTAGCACCAAGCCAGGCATGCAGTTGGTGCTTAATAAATGCCAATTTCCTCTCCTCCTTAGCATCCTGACGCAGAGTCTATCTAGTCCCCACTTTGTAAGTAGAGTCATTCACAAAATAGTAATTAAATAATCAGTAAGAGCTGGGTTGCATGCCCCTGGAAGTGGTGGCTAAGGACCAGCACTGTGGGACCAGATGTCCCACCCAACCCTGCCCCAGAGTGATGCTGGCCTGTGCATCTGTCACCTGTAGACCCACACTCCCTGGGAGGATCCCGCTATCACTCCAATCCAAAAGCTGTCTGTGGGTACTGTCCGTGTTTGCTATTTGGTGCTTCGAGCAAGCAGAGCTGTGTTTTGCCAGCTGCCGGGCTGGCAGCTCAGCCCATCCTACAGCTGGAAGCCCAAGCAGGGAGCCCAGGGGAACCCTTTGAAGTCCCTGTCTCAGCTGACAGCCCTTCCCTCTGGCCTCCCACCAGGGAATCCCACTGCCTCTGGTGTGGACAAACACCCCGGACCTCAAAGAAGAGCAGCCATCTTTCCAGAAAACATGCAGCCAGGCTTGGCCCTGCTGGAAGCCACCGCACACAGTTCTCAAGGGCTGGGACCATGGCTTTCTGCAAACTGACATGGCCTTTGGGGGGCAAAAGGACAACCAGAAGACCTCAGGGTCCTGAGCCCAGATACGGTCCTGGCCACCTCTCACATGGGCAGCACTGAGGAGAACCTGGGGAGGAAGTTTGGTGCCAGCTGCTCCCTAGCACCCGGGGACTAGAGGTCGGACAGCTGGGCTTAGTCAGAGATTCCGAGTTGGGTCCTCAGCCAGCCTAACCCGGGGGACCTTCTCCAAGTGAAAACCTCGGCCCGGGCTTGGACAGAAGTTGGCTTATGAGCTGGAATCAGCCCAGTCCACCTGGCTGGAGACATCGGTGACCCAGGCCCCACCAGCTTCTGGGGATCTATAGGAAGAACAAGTTTGGCTTTGATGCCCCTGGCCCCTGCAGGAGTGGGGTGGGCTCTTTCCTGCCAGAGCCAGGTAACCCAAAACGGGTTTTGGCACCAACGGCTGAACCTCCAATTCAGCCATCTAACAAACTTCCTTGAGCCCTGCTCTGTGCCAAGCCCAGCGGTGGGTGCTGAGATGTGGAGACAGATGCTCAGTCCCGACCCTAGAGGAATTCCTGGGCAGACAGGTAAAATGACAGCAACACAGTGTGCCCGCACAGACGGGGAGGGCCCCCGGGCCAGGCCTTGCAGGCCGGGAGCTGGGCTGGGGCAGACAGGGTCGGCAGGAAAGGGTGAGGACGCCGGAGAGAGGCCTCTACCAGGGGGCTCACTGCTCCAGCATCCCTTCCTTGCACCCACAGCATGCCAGGCCCTGGGAGGCGTGAGCGAGTGTGCCAGCCCCGCACCCTGGAGCTGCAGCCTCTGCTGTCCAGGAGGCCAGAGGCCGCAGCTGCACCTGCCCGGCCCGCGGCCAGGGGAAGTGACTCCTGCAGGCTGCATCCCGGGGGAGCACACAGGAAAGAGTTTGCAAGTTTTACAGCCACTGAAGTCAGCTCAGGCCTGGGGAGGGCTCGGGCCAAGCCGGCCGGTTCTAATTAGAAGATCGGGCTCCTTGTAGCGGCCTGTGGGGCTGGGGGTGACGCCAGGTTTGCAGAACGGCCAGCGCTGTTTTGCATGGTGTCTCCCAGCAACGGGGCCACTCTGATGGGGGGGCACCCGGGAGCGGGTGAGAGCCGCAGCCAGCCTGGCTGCACAGCCTGTGAGTGGCCAGGCCTGGACACCTGTCCTGGGCTGGAGCTGGGCTGCCCACTCTTGCTGCCCCCTCAAGGGTCTGCCCCCCTACTGGGCTGACCTTGGGAGCACAGATCCCTGTTGGGCTGAAGGAAAACTGCTCTCCCCCAGCCGAGGGCAGCGCCACCAGGACCCAAAGTGGGTGAGGCAGGCCCTAGTCCTGGGATCTACTTTACTGCCTTGGGTTGCCCTGGGGGAGCATTCTAATACCAGGCCTGGCACACACATAGTTGGTGCTCAAAAGAAAAAAAAAGACAAATACCTGGAACCCTGTATCTAGACAATGCGTAGCACACAGTAGGTGCTCAAAAAATGTAGACAGAATAATTAAATTCAGCGCTTAGAACTCTGCCTCACATACCGTAGGCGCTCAATATATGTGTGTTGAACAAATGAAGGAAGGCAGTTTTGTCTTCAGCACAGTGCAGCGAGCTGTAGAAGCAGGTGCCCCGTGTGTTCATCCCGCAGCAGCAATGCCCAAGCCTGGGCAGGATGGGCCCCAGCGAGGTTCCTGCCCCACTGCTGGGGGTGGGGGGGAGGGAGGGACACCGGCAGGCAGCTGGGCAGACAGCGTGAGTCTGGCCTTTGAGTGCTATTCCCGGCAGTTCCTCTGATTCACAGCTGTCCCAGGACAGTCATGGCTGTGTCAATAAATATTGGCGACTCTGAATGACCTCTCCGTCTCGCAGGGCTGGTCGGGCCTTCCTGCCCCTCCAGGGACCCAGTCCGGGCCATTGTTATTCTAGCTGGCGTGTAACTCCCCTTGCCAGTGACAGGGCTCGGAGAATGAATGACCCTAGTGAGCCAATACCCCAGGAAGAATTTGCTGCGCCCCAGCTTTGCATTTTCGCTTACCCAGGGCTCCCCAGACCGCCCGCGCATTCATGAACCTGGGTGCGGAGAGATGGGTGACATTGGGAGGCCCAGACTCAGAAAGAGCCAGAAAGATGCTCCACTTTGGCCCCACCTTCCCCCGCCCCTACCCTTGCCTGGGTGTCCCTCTGCCACCCTCTGTGCTCTAACAGGACAGCATAACGTCTCAGACGGGCACTACGTGCCAGGCAAAGACAAGCTGCCCTTGTTCTTTCCGTGGTTCACACTTTCCATGGTTTAGCCTGAGTGAGAGCTTGAATTCAAAGTATTTCCTCAACAGCGCCCCCTTTACGGGGCGACGGATTTTATCACGACAGGAAAGGATAGTTGTGGGCACACAGAATTTGTGTCGTCTCTTCGATTCAACTTCAAGAAATATTGATTGCACGCTTTCTATATGCCAGGAGCTCCGGGGTACTGGGGACACAGCCAAACCCAACCCAGGTTCCGTCCTGTCCTCAGAGAGCTTGTGGTCAGGAGGCAAAGCAGATCATTCAGGAAACCGCTCCCTAGAGGAGAATCAGGACTCTGTGGGCAATTTCAGGTGTTGCCGGGGGGTTACAAAGACAAGAAGGACAAGCGACCAGACACCATGTGTACTTCTTGGTTGGATCCTGGATTAAACAAAATAAGGACAGCAGCTAATTTTAGGGACTATTAGAGAATTAAATTATGGATTGCATATTATATAATATTCCTGCATCAAAGTTAAATTCTCGAGCATGAAAATGGAATTTGGGTCATGCAGGAGACTGTTCTTGATTTTGGAAGGCATATTCAGGAGTCAACTGTCATCGTGTCTGTGACTGACTTGAAACTTGAATGTGCAGGTGTCTGTCCAGGAGGCGGGCACCTGCAGGCTCAGAAGGAAATAGCTGAACAAAGCTGCTTGAAGGTACAGAGGACAGAGGGCAGCCTGGGAAAGGTGGGCACTCAGGGATTGCTGCATGGAGAACAGGTTGGGGGCTAGGATGTCTTAGGAGGCTGTGGCAGTTATTACTCAGCAGGCGATGATGGCAGGACAAGGATGGTGGCGGTGGGTGTGGAGAGAATCAGGACATATTTGGGAGGTGGAATTCACAGGGCTGGGTGCTGGCTTGTATGTGGGGAGAGAGAGTGTGGAAGAGTCGAGAGAACTCCTGGTTTCTGGTATGAGATCCAGGAGAATGGAGGTGTCACTGTGAGAAGCAGAGAGCCAGGCAGAAGCAGATTCTGAGTGGTCACGCTGGGCTTAAGGCTTGGGGGACATCTCTGTTAGAGTCCCAGGAATTTGAAAGTGTCTTTGCCCAAATAACCATGAAACCAGACCTCAGGCGTGGACTATGGGATGCCGTGTTCTTTGGCAATGCCAGCCAGGCATGCTGGACACTACAGAGGTGGGGCCTGATAAGGACAGACAGAGGGACATCAAGAACCGCCACTGTGTGGCTGCCCATCCCACATTGGTTTTCCCAGGTCCCTCTGCACCTGCCGGGAGGATGGACAGGACTGGGATCATGACATCCTTCATCTCTGCAGGGCCCTCGACGGGAGCCAGGACTCCAAGATGCACCAAGAGGCCACCCATCTCCGGTCACGGGTCGGAAAGGGTCTGATTTCCCAGAACTCGGCGGAAACCAGGCCACACACTTCAGCCTAGGTTTTCTAGGTTCCCACGTGTCTTGTTAATTTATCATTAGGGCAATGCCAGGTGGCTTGGTCAGGTGGGAGTGGGCAGGGCCAACCTCAGGAACGCTGAATACCTGGTCCTTTTCCAGGTGCCTGGAGGCGAAACCCTTTCTTCCACTGGTCATTCAGTACAGGGTTATCAAGCACCTACAATATTCCAGGCACCGTTCTAGATGCTGGCGATGCAACAGTAAACAAAAGTCAATCTAGGGTAATAATAATTTATTATTGTGGTAAATAATTATTACATAATGTATAATATGACATGATATGATATATGATATAGTATATATAATAATGTGTAAGTGTATGGTCATCCCTACCATGTACCGAGCACTCAGTAGACACCAGGCACTAGTGCTTAGTGCCCTATGTTCCCTGTAACCTTCACAACCTCTCATGTGTAGTATTATTATCCCCATTTGATAGATGGGACAATCAGGGCTCAGAGAAGCTAGGTCCCAGCTGGCCCTTTGGCGAGTGCGAGTTAGGGAGTTCGAGGCCCATCCTGGTTCAGGTCCAGCTCTGCCCTCTGAAGTCCAGCCTGACCCCTCCATGTCTCTATGTCTTGCAGATCCTGGGCTCCTCCTCATGCCGGGATCTGACCCCAGGATCCCCGCTTCAGTGCTGGCTCAGCCTACCTTTCTCAGCAGCTAGCCCGCCCAGAGGGATGGCTGGAGAAGAGGACCCAGGGACCAGTTCAGGTAGGTGCTGGTGGCATAGAGTGGCCAAACATTGCAAGGGATGTACATAGACTAAAAAGTAATTTGTTGTTTATCTGAAATTCAAATCTAACTGTGAGTCCTATTTTTACTTTCTAAATCTGGTTCCCTTAGGGGTAGGGGTACAGAACAGTGTGGGCGTTCCCAGCAGGAGGGGGCATGGGAAGGGGGTTTGAATGAAACACCCCAGGAAGGTTCACCTTTGGGCCTTATATATGAAGTCTGAGAAGCTCACTCAGCCACCTGCTGCTCCTACCAGGCCTCCAGGGCCAGTCCTGCCATGATGTCAGGCAGGACACACTGCACCCATCATCTTACCGGGTGGATTGGTCCTGCCGAAAGGGAGGGCCTTTTAGCTTCTGCCTGGTGGGGTGGGGCTCCTGGAGGACTTTGAACCTGCTGCCTGGCTTGTCCTGCTAGAATGATGCTCACACAGATTCTCAGACATCTGAGAACCTTTCCTTCCTTCCCCCTAGAAGTTTAGGGTGACCTTCCTCTCTCCTGATGGTTTTCACTCAACCAACATTTGCTCATGAGCTTTATTAGCACAACAGCAACACGTGAGCTGGGCTCGGAGCTCATTATTGACAACAGTCACTGTGACAGTTCTTTCCCATCTAGCCCTGCACATGCTGTTACCAACCCACCCCCCTCACCCTGCCCCCAATTCCAGCCATGCTCTCGAGCTTCCGGGACCCGGTCCTTCCGCCTAGAACACTCTTTCTCTCCAAAAGAAAGAAAGAAATGAGTTGGATGACCAGCACCCAGCCCCGTGCCAGCAGGGACAGGATGATTTCTTGAATGTTGTTTGAATGAATGAATGACTCCATGCAAATGACCTGGTGCCCAGTAGTTTGCCTGCTGGGCTGGACTCACTCTGAGTGTCCCCCTCAAGTTCACCCCTAACTGCCAACCCCAAGAGGCCACCTAGGCCCACATCCTGCCCTGATCAGTCCAGGTTAACCTGGCATTTCTGGGCCATCTCCCAAGATGGGTGAGCACTGGACCTGCCCAAACCAGAAGGCTCCCACCTAGGATTCTCAGATGGCTCACCTGTGCCCAGGACACAAACTGTGTGCGCCATGTAGCCCCACGGATGCCCACCCAAGTGTCTTGATGGGCAGGCAGAATGTACCCTCCACGCCACAATTGCAAGAACGAATCCCCACCTCAGCTCAGACACATGTCTCCTTCCACAGGGCTCCAGCTGCAGGGCTGTCGGCTGAGCTAACGTGTGGAACACTGTCTCTGGCTAAGAATTGTCATATCTGTGCTCACATTCCATGCAGTGCTGGTAAATGCTTAACAACTGGCTCTCTGGGGAGAAATGTACCCACAAACACATGTACATAAGTTTAGTACAAATCTTACTACAAATAAATGCTTGATTACTTTCCAACTCAGCAAAAGAAATAGCTTATGTCATTGAAGAGCAAGTCAGCAGTTCTGACAAGAAGGTTGATTGATATTTCTATTTATATCAATGAGTAGGGAAAAGGAAACAAGAAAGATGTTTATTAGAACTTCACTTTTTTTGCTGAATTGGATAGCATTGTTTGAAAATGGGAAGACTATTTCCTTAATTTTTTTTGTGCTATTCACAATGTCATGACTAGAGGCATGATTCACTTTCAAGTTTGATCTTTATTAACACTTTCTCCATCACTGTCTTAAATCTAGAAAGTCAATACAACAACAAAGCCAGCCCTGACTAATAGTGTTTGCCAGTTTCCATGGTGTAAATTCCTCCACCATGGCTGATTTCAAACTGCTGACGTGGAGTTACTGTCTGTGACTTCAAGCTACCATCGCTGAATGTGGAGTTGAGAAGAGATGCACGGCAGCCATCCCTATACAGTGTTCCCACCACGCAGACGCAATAGACACCAGCAGCCTTAGGAGCGTAGAGAATGGTAAGACGTACTAAAATAATTAGGAAGTGTTGAGTTTTGAGTATTTATTAGTTTTGTTTTTAATATAATTTATTTAATTGTAAGTTTATAGAACTTAATTGTTAATGATGGCTGTGTTTAACAAGTGGCTCACAAAATTCCTGAAACTGGAACATTTGGCTCTCGTGAACCAGTGCAAGCCAGCTCCAACATTCCAGTGGACTCACACTTCATTCCCCTACAACTCTATAGGATGGGTTTTACTATCCCTGTTTCACAAATCAGGAAGCTGAAGGTCAGAGGCCACACGGCAAGGGCTTGTGCCAGCAGAGTCTGATGTCAAGATGATGACAGACCCGCAGCCTCGTGAGTTGGGCTGAGGTGAGCACAGACTGACCTACAAGTGTGTTTTGGGATTTATGTTTGTGTCAGTCTGGTGACTGGTGACACATCTCTCAGTCTGGTGTGGCCTCCAGACATTGCAGTCCTGGGTGTAGAATCCACTAGAACAAAGTTACAACAGGAGGCCTTCAAAAGAAGATAACGTGCTGGCAGACAGCCCCTGGACCAGGACACTACCATAACACAAGGCCCCTTTTATTTCTGTAAAAAGGGGCCGGAACTCCATAACCCAAATGCTAAACTCTCCAGCCAAAAGGAGCTAAAAGGTGCGGGGCTAGGCCTCAGAGTTTCTGAACCTCAGCACTAATGACATTTGAGGCTGGGTACGTCTCTGTGGAATTGAAGGGGGCTATATTGGTCCTGTGCATTGGAGGGGGCTTTAACAGCATCCCTGGCCTCTACCCACTAGATGCCAGTAGCACCTCTCCCCACCGCAAGTTATGACAACCAGAAAACATCTCCAGACATTGCCAAACGTCCCTGGGGCAGGGCTGGGGGAGGGAGGACTCGCCCCACATTGAGAATCATCCGGCTTGGGGAAGGAGGGGGAGGGAGAAGCCCAGCTCGGAGCAGACACATTGAGGGCACAGAGTGATGAATGGGCTGCGTGTGCCCTGAGCCCCAGAGTTGGCCTTGGATGCTGGCTGAGCAATAAGAAGGCTCAGCAAGTGTGGGAGGGCCCAGGGAAGCCTCAGAGCCAGCAAAACACACTCTGACGGATCTGCCGGCCTTGAGACTCAAGGTCTGGGCCTCTTCCAGAATGGCAGCCATAGGGGTTTGTGCAAGGGTGAGGCCTGGAACTGCAGGCCTCTTTCAGACTGGAATCCATTCCCTCACTCACTACATCTCTCGGTCATGAAGAACTTTGTTGTCTGCCATGTGCCTGACACTGCCAGGAGCTGGGAAGACACAGGTGAGAGAGGTGAAAGCCGGCCCCTTTCCTTGCTGCAACGAAAGCTCCGAGAGGGCAAGAATGTTGGTTTCTGCAGAGCCCACAGTAGGTGCTTAGTACCTACCTGTGGGATGGAGGCACGGGAGACAGAGTTTTCAGCCTGGCTTAGGATGGGGAGACAGATACACAAATGGATGGTTACATGGGGCCACAGAAGGCTCTGTGGACACCTGGGCTGAGTCCCAGAGGACTGGCAGGAGCCAGCCAGCTCAGAGCGCCAGGCAGAAGGCTCAGCAAGTAAGAAGACAGGAAGCCGAGGGAGAGCACTGCGGGATGATGTATTGGTTTCCTACAGCCACTGTAACAGACGACCACAAATTTAGTGGCTCAAAACAATATAACTTTCATCTCTTACAATTCTGGAGGTCAGAAGGCTAAAACCAATCTCACTGAGTGTTATGGACTGAATTGTGTGTCCCCTACCAGAAAAAAATTCCATATGTCCAAGCCCTTACGCTCAATGTCACTGCATTTGGAGATGGGCCTTTAAGGAGGTAATTAAGGTTAAATGAGTCGGAGTGTGGAGCCCTAATCTAATAGGACTGGTGTCCTTATAAGAAAACGAAGAGACATCAGAGAGCCCTCTCTCCACACGCAGAGAAAAAGTCACGTGAGCACACAGCGAGAAGAAGGCCGTTTGCAAGCAGGAAGAGAGCCTTTACCAGAACCCAAATTTTCTAGCAGCTTGATTGTGGACTTGCAGCTTCCAGAACTGTGAGAAAATAAGTTTCTGTTGTCTAAACCATCCAGACTGTGGTGTTTCGCTATGGCAGGCCAAGTAGACTAACACACTGGGCTAACGTCAAGGTGTCCACAGGCCCATGTTCCTTCTGGAGGCTCCAGGGGAGGGTCCATTGCCTTGCCTTTTCCAGCTTCTACAGGCCGCCTGCATTCCTTGGCTCTGGCCCCTTCCTCAATTCATTCTTCCTCAGTTGACTCTGGCATCTGCTCCCATTGTAACATCTCCTTCTCTGACTCTAATAAGGATCCTTGAGATTACCTGGGGCCCACAGATAATCCAGGATAATCCCCCCATCTCAAGGTCCTTAATTCTAGTTGCTTCCACAAAATCCTTTTTGCCATGTAGTCACAGGTTCTGGGGACTGGGACGTGGACATCTTTGGAGGACCATCAACACTGAGTTCAGCCAAAGAGGAGCCTGTGTGTGAGTGTGGGTGTGTGTTGGGGACTAGGGGGGACATGAGGATGCAGAAAGAATCTGGGGTCAAGACCTTGTGCACCAGGCCTAGTTTTAAAAAACCAACTTGACTGGTTCCTCCTGAGGACATTCAAGCCATACCCAGCAGGGTAGAGCAGCAGCTATAACCCCTGTGGGGTTGTCTTTCACTTAATAGCGCCAAGAATCCAATTCCTACTAGCCTACGGGAAAACAAACCTATTAGCTTTTATCTGAAAACTTCACGGATGGGCCAGCTGCAGCTTAGGTACACGGAGATCCTGGAGTTGAAATCATGTCGTCAGGTCTCCACCTTTCTCTACATTTCTAAGATAAAGTCTTTGCTGGGACTAGAGTATGAGGGTCATCTGAAACCCACATCTTGTCACCCACCCAGCTCAGCGGCCCTTAGAAAGGAAATCTGCTGCCTAGGAACTCTGGCAGCAAAGTGCCTGCGAGGGTTCTGATTGGCTGGCTTGGGTCATGTGCTTATTCCCAACTCAATCGCTGCAATCAGAGAGGCAGGTGGGTACCCTGATTGGCAGGTTCTGAGTCATGGGCCCACCCATGAGGAGAAGAGGGCGGGGCCTTGGAAATATTGGGACAGTCCCTCCTGGGATAGAGGGGCGCTGCTCCCAGGAGAGGGAGGGGTGCTGGGCCTGAGTGCCTGCTACTTGGGGTGGCCAGGTTGAGGACCCTCCCAGCTTTAGTTCCACAGTTACCCCTCCAGTGCACCCCCCCAGTCTCCGAGGAAACTGAGTGACCTTTCTGTCCCTGAAGTCGGAAGAGTCCCACTGTAGCACAGAGCGTGGTTCAAGCCCTTCCAGCTCCCCTCCAGGCCGCCGCCTTCTCCTGGGCAAGCAGCCATCTTGTGGGTTCAGCTCTCAATTCTAGAGCGCCTTGGTGTCCGGGGGCCCCCTTGTACTGTTAACAACCATGTTAAAAGTACGATCTCAGCCTTAAGTAAACATCTAATGGATTAAAGAGAATGATGCTAAAAAGGTTCAGTTAAATTCCAACGCACCCGGCCTAGACGGAAGGCCAGGTCTGCAGAGGATCACTCTCTTCCCTCGCAGGGCGCAGGGCCTAAGACCTGAGAGGCCACGACTCCACGTCTGGGCTGGGGGTGAGAGACAGGATGACAGAGATTCCCACTGAAAACAAAGCGCATATTCTGCACCCAGTGGGTGCTTAGCAGGTGCTTTTTGGATGGATTTAGGCTTTTAGAGAATGGAACCAAAATAGTTCTTCCCATCATCAAAAAATACAAACATGACTTTATCCTGTACCACGTCCCCTTGGGGCTTGGGAAGAGCATCTGCTCTAGGGAAATACTCTCAAGTGCCTTCCCTGTGGCCTGTACTGTGCAGGGCGCTGGAGGGCAGTGCAGGCGGCAGTTCCTGGGCACCCTCGTCCACCCTCCCACTCCTGCCCTGGTCCCCAGCCCAGCCTCCCCACCCTGTCCTCACCCTGACCCAGCAAGCAGGGCTTGGCCAGCCTGACCTGTTTTGCCTTCTAAGTGGAAACAGGCTGCTGCAAAGGAGAGTCAGCTCAGGGCAGCACCAGGGGCTCTTGATTCATTCAGCTCAAACACAGCTGTGGTTATCAGAAAACTGCTGAGAGGCTGGGGTGGGGGGGCAGGCAGGAGGAAGAGGGGAATGGGGGAGGGATGTTGGGCGAATAGAGAAGTTCTGAATCACAGGATCTTATTCACGGGGGCAGATGTGGCCACAGGATGGGATGGGGCAGGGGTGGGAGAGGGAGCCCTATGCAGAGGGCAGGCTGCGCAGAAACAGGGCTTCCTCATCCCCCCTCCCGCACTCACCCTCCCCAGAGACCATGGCATTTCCTAGGAAGAGGGAAGGCAGCACTGGAGACAGTCCCAGGCCTGGGAGGGGTGAGCTGGCCGGGTCTGTGGGGGTAAATGAGTCAACAGCCCTGTAGAGACACCTGAATCCTGCTAGAAGGTTCCCAGGGGGCCAGGGCGGTGGCCTTGGCAGAGCCCTGGGGCAAATGTCCCCACCTGAGCAGGGCGAGGCAGGGCAGGGCTCAGCAGGCCCTGGCCCCACCAAACCTCCAGGGCCAAATCCGCTGTTGATTGGCCAACCCATGGAACCAAGATGGAAAACCCCTCACCCGTGGCCAACAAGTGCTGAAACCACTTGAAAAGGGAAAGTCTCCCACTGGTTAGACTGCAGACTTTGGAAAGGTCAGGATTAATTAGCAAAGTGGTTGCTTAGAGGTCTGCAGAAAGGCGTGGATGAGGCAGGACCAGAGCCTGGAGGCTGGGGTGGAGAAGATGGGCCTGGGGGCAGCTGGTCAACGAGCTTGTTCCCAAGGGGCAGCCCCCACGTTGAGGGCGATGGGCTCGCCCTGACCCAAGATTCTGAGCAGAGAGCAGCTGTCACCCCAGGAGCCTGGGCCCGAGGCCCAAACTCCTCCCACAGCCGCAGGAAACTTCCAGGGAACTGGGACCTCTGAGCCCAGAGAGGACACCTCCAAAGTTCCATGGGATTTTTCTTCCCCAGTCAACGAAGGATCTATTTATAGATGTGGAAATACTCATGGAGAAAGGACTGGAAGGAAATACACAAAATGTTCACGTTTGTTTTCTTCTTTTCCTTATTGGCATTGTTTTACAAAAAAACAAATATGACTCTCAAGATAAGAGAAAAGATATTTTTAAGGTATAATTAATCTTGATATAAATATTCATACTTGTTATAGAAAAGTGGAAAGGAGAAATTAGAAATCACCCATAGTGCTGTGAACCATTAACATTCCTCTGTCTTCTTTCGCTGTTTCCCCTGTGCAGACGTTTTGCACGCAGGGTTGTTTTTGTTTAACATAGTTATAATCCTTTCACATTATTATGAAACTTTTCTCTGTGACCACAAAGTCCTCATAACCATCTTTTAAAATGTCTCTCTAATATTTATGCATAGATAATACCATTAATCATTTAGCCATTCTTCCATTTTAGCACGTATAGGTAGTTTCCAATTCTTCACTATTATAAATAACCCTGTTGTGAACATCTTCAAATAGAAAAGTCTTTCATTTTTTGAGAATATTGTTTTCAGTCAAATTCTCAAATTTCCAGATGTGAGATTGCAGTGTGAAAAGTTGCCACACACAAAGTCACAGAGGCAACTGGAACCCAAGTTAGTCTCACTCCAAAGTCTCCATCCTTAATCCTGACAAATGGTATTAAAAGAAAAGCAGGAGTGAGGCTTTGCTGGGGCCAGGGCAGGAGGGGGGTCTCTCCTGCTTCCACGTGTCCTCTCCCCACCCACGCACAGCTTTCCTCACTAGCAGTGGCATCGGCTGTGAGCGCAGCCCTGGCCACGTTGGACAGGAGGGTGAAGAGAATCAAAAGACTCCGCGGTGTGGTTGGGGAGCTAAGAGCTGCGTGAACAAGGAGCTTGGACCACAGAGGGAGAAACCTCTTGTACATAGGGTGGGAAGGCTTGTCAGAGGTGAAGTGTAAGCTGCATCTTTAAAGAAGGGCAGGGTTCCCACTGACAGAGCTGAGGAAGGCAGAGGCCCAGGGCTGCATGCGCCCTGGGGCCCTGGGTTGGCAGTTAGGGCCCATGTGGAGGAACCCAGGAGGTGAAAAAGTAATGAGACGCCAGGCTGATGGTGGAGCGAGTCAGTTCCCCGTGGGCACATGCTTAACTCGTCCCCTAGTACATCTTGGACATGAGACAAGGCCCTGCCCCGTTCTTCAGGGTCTTGGAGCATTTCAGAAGTTTCCTCACTTGCTGTCCATCCCAGCCCCTGGTCTCACCCACTTCCAGCCTCCAGGTCCATCTCCCACCTCACCCTTCCCAAGCCTCTCTCAGCCACTGCCTCCCTCCACTTCCCTCCAGGTTCCCGTTTTTCTGTGGAGACCACAGCATCCTGTCCCGACCCAGGGAAGGCAGCCACGTACTTGGAGGGCAGGGCGGAGGGCAAGTGACTTCCTGTCCCAACCAGACTTTGGGGGGGTTACTGTCTCCTCGCTGGCCCCGCCCCAGAACAGAGAGGCAGCCGGCCCTGCGGGAGCAGAGCCCCAGCATCACCCACTCTCACACCCACTCTCACACTCACCACACGCTTACACTCACTCATGTCTTACCCTCCTCCCTTCACACTCCCTCACACACATCCCACACGCTCCCTCCCTCCCCAGGGGCTCAGAACACCTTGTCCTCACTGCCCCATGCCGACAAGCAGCAGCAGGAGAAAGTCCTGGTCAGCCAGGAGAAGCTGGAGGGCAAAGGGCCACGGCCCTCTCTGGAGGGGTAGCCACTGCCCAGAGTCAAAAGTGAGGGCCCTGGGTGTCGTGGCCCAGGGGCCTATAGCTCCTGCCTCAGTTCCCGCTCCACCCCACCCCACCCCACCCCTGCCCAGAGACAGGGTAACATGCCGCTTAAGGACACAGACTGAGAGGAATGATCTAAGTGCAAATATCATTTCTGCCACCTGTTAGCTCTTAGGAGACTGGACTCTGAGCCTCAGTTTCCCTTTCTATAGGTGTAGCGACTCTTTCACAGGAGGGTTGTGCGATCAAATGACGTAATGCATGCTAAGTACTATGCAAGTCACACAGATAGTCAATGCTTCATAAATAGAAGAGCTTAAATATAATTAGAACACTCAGACGTCTAGCTCCCAGGATGCTTCTGGGGCCCCAGTGGCTGAGGGGCATGCAGCTGCTCTCTGCCCCCCCAGACATTGAAGCCCAAACCCAGTGCGCCAGAGCCCTGCTCAGCTTCCTGCCAGTCACAGACACGCCCAGACAGGGCATCGCAGCCGCTAAAAGCAGACACTCATCCCCAAACTGGGGCAGCTCCGCCCTCCTGTCCTGGGCCCCTAACAGCCTCGGTCAATAATGTTTACAACCGTTTGTCTAACTCCCCTCTGCTCTCTTTCTCTTCGCTCTAATTACTCTGGGGCTTTGCCTCTCTCCACCTCTCTGGGGTGCCCGCTCCCCCCTCCCCCCTTTCCAGCCTTGGAGCCCCTTTCTGCTCCATCTTTCCCACTAAGCTCACCGGCCTCCCCCATTCTCTCCGCCCACATCTCACCCCAGTCCCACCTCAACACTTCACACCCATCCCCTCCTCCCCCTCCTCTCCCTCCACACCTGAGGCCTGTTCCCATGAACCCCACCCACTCCTTCGCCCATCACATCCCCTTCACCCCCTCACCGGTCCGTCCATCCATCCATCCATCCACGCTATCCAATTAGACCAAGCAAGCGTCCCTGGAACGCAGTTAAAATTTCAGCCAGAGAGGGCCCTTTCCTTGGAGCAGTCTCTCTGCAGACAAGGGCTGCGGTGGGGAAGGGGGTGACTCCAATGAGAGCCTCAGGAGACCAGAAGGGGGCGTGAGCAGAGTGAACTGGGCACGAGGAGCCACACCTGTGTCCACCCTGCCAGGGGACCAGAATGGCTGCCCATGTCCCTCTCTTGGGGCCAGGAGGTCATCTGAGAGGTGTGGGGGTGGGCAGACTAGGCTGAGGCCCCCCGCCTGTCCTGGAATAGCACTCCTGCCACGCTTGGGGTGATGCCCACACATGCCCAGCCACCTCTGCAGAGCCTTGAGCCAGTCCCAGGCTGACCTGGCCCATGGAAGCTGGAGGACCCCACCCTCCCCCTCGGCAGTCTCCCCGGCCTTTCTGCGGGGTGCAGGCGGAGGCCAGGGCAGCAGGGCGGGGGCAGCTCCACCTGGCTTGCTGCTCAGGGCACCCTCACACTGGAGCGGGCACTTGAAATTCATCTTGACCGGCACCTTGTTTGGAGCTGCTTCTTAGGAATTCGGTGCCACCAGGTGAGAAAGACAAACGCAGTTCTCTCTGCTTTGCACTCTGTACAGACATGGGAGCCAGGTTGGGGGCCAGACAGACCTGGGTTTGGGGCCCAGCAATGCCTCTTCTTAGCTATGTGACCCAGGCAAGTTCCCTAACCTCTCTGGGTGTCAGCCTCCTCATCTGTACAATGCTGATTATCAGAAGATTTACCTCTAGGCTTCTGAAAATTACGAGCTCGTGCTCGCAAAGCCAGACACAGTGGGCACTGAAATGATCTTGTAGGAAAGTAGTAGCAGTAGCTGCTGTTGTCGACGGGGTTTTTCAACTCTACTTGCAACTAAGTTGGCAGTGTAGGAGCCAACGTGTCCCAGGCGGGGTGTCCCAGGCGCCCAGGTGTGCCCTTAGGCAGTTGGTGGGGGGCGGGCGGGGAGAAGGCGGGAAGCCTGGAGCCCTAAGCCAGGACTGAATGGTGGGATCTGAGCTCTAGGCCTGACAGAGGCGTTCCTCTTCTTTGCAGGCTGGAGCCCACCCACCCCCCAGACCCAGAGACAGAAGGGAGGAGGGGACCATACGGAGTTTGGTTCAGCTCCACTGGGCGGCCTCCTTGGCTCTGTCAGCCTTGCTGCTCTGCGAGGGTCTTGTCACTGGATCAAGGATGGTGGCAACTCAGCTGGTTTCCAGGACTTGCAAGGGAGATAACACCCAACTTCAGCTTGGGACAATTCTGCTTCTTCCACTTCCTGGAGAAGCGTTTCCTACCTCCCTTCATCCACTTCTTCTCTGAGAAGTCTCAGGTGGGAAACAGGTAGGTGGATAAAAATCTCAGTACAGGCCGAAGCAGGGACAGGTTGACGTGAGTGATAGAACAATCCTTCTAGTTCCATCTTTTCTTCCTGCCTGAGCCTTTGCCTGGCAGAATTAGATATGGAAAATGCCCCCTGCCCACCCACCCCCACTGCAGCCCACGGCGTTTTATTAACATCTTGAGATATAATTTACTTACAATAAGATGCACCCCCTTAAAAAGTGTACAACTCAGTGAGTTTTGACAGATGTAGACGCCTCTGAAACCAGCACCACAATCAAGAGGCAAACACCAAATCTATTGTATTGGCTTCCTACGGGTGACCCGTTTGTATTCTTCATGACATTTTTATTGGCAGGTGGCAGGAACTCAACTCACAGTATCTAGACAAAGAAGGGGGATTATTGATTTGCACAACTGGGATGTTTGGGAATATAACAGCTTCAAGGATGGCTGCATTCAGGAGTTCAAATGACGCCATGAGTGTCCTTTCTCTCTCTCTCTCCCAAACAAATTCTCTCCCTGCAGCTGGCAAGATGGTTGCTAGCAGCCCCAGATGAAATCCTATCTTTTTAGCGATGCCAAAAGAAAGAAACAGTCTTCTCTGACAGCCCTTAATGATAGGACATCTCTGGGTCACGTGCCCATCCTTGGATGGGGCAGAATCAGCACCAGTGATGTGCTGTGAGGGCTGACTGTGCACTTTTAGTGACGTCATGTTTGTAGCTTGAAATTGGCCATAGTGAGAGTGTTTATACCATGGAAATTAGCAAACACTACAAATCAGGGCTCCGCCCGCCCAGAGCCGGCTGTTAAACACTGATGCACACCACTGAGTCAGCCCTACCTAAACCAATGAAACAGTTTCTCCTGAGGAAAGATACATTCTATTACCCAAAAAGGGGAAGTAGAGGCTGGCCAGGCAGATATAACAAAGGAACTCGACTCTGTTGAATGCAAATCTGCCTAGAGATCTCAGAAAGGAATCTTCCAGGGTTTCCTCCCACCCTGAATCCCCAAGAGGACACTGACCAGGCCAAGGTTGAACCC
The DNA here is from genome assembly GCF_041296235.1 of Equus asinus. NCBI lineage: Eukaryota > Metazoa > Chordata > Mammalia > Perissodactyla > Equidae > Equus > Equus asinus. The sequence goes on along the minus strand of NC_091794.1, from coordinate 106,937,014 downwards.
ACTGCTGAGACAGTCCAGCCAGTATGCAGTCTTCCAGGAGAAGGGCCCAGCCTCTGCCCCTCCCACAGTCCTCCCTTCTCCGACCGCCAGTCACATTCTACGGAAAATTAAGGAACTTCCTGAGCCCGCCGCTTTCTGCAAAGCCATTCCAGCAACCTAGACCCATGATTTTCAGCTTGTTCAGCTATTTTACAACAACCCTTTCAAAGCAGCCCAGAAATGGGGGCTGTGGCTTGATTTGAGGTTAAACAAATAAGTGCCATTTATCCACCAACACTCTAGGAATGAAAGATTTCTTCAGGCAAATTCCCAAGCTGTGTGCTCCAGAAAAACTGCTGCCCCAAATTGCTGGGTTCCAGTCCAGTGTTCTCCATTTCCGAAGCTATCTGGGCTGCTTTCGGCTGTGCTCTGCACGGAGCACCAGGACTGATGCTGGAGTTGGCGGCCAGACGCACCGCCTCTTGGCTGTGTCAGCCTCCCACTCAGCGCCCACAGGACCCTAGGAGCTCCTGGGGTATTTCTTGGCCTGCTGGGAAATGGCTCCTCTCCATCCTAGGAGGCCTGGGCCAGACTGCTGGCTGCTTGAGGCAGATTACTTTTCTTCCCATGTTTTGAGAGCAGGCAAGAATGAGAAAGAAAAAAAAAAAACACATTCTCAAACAAATAAAACTCCGCTCCACCAGCCAGGAAAGCTGAGCTTCTCAGCTGGTGGGGTGCAGGAGCAACTCAACAGAGAAGTCTTCCATTCTTCTCTAAGAGACATTGGTCTTTGTGCCCAAGCTGGAAGTCTGGATCAAGAGTTTTTAGATCTCCCTACTCCTGGGAGTACCCCGTGGCAGAAGCCATAGGCTCACCAAATATGCCATTGGCTCCCCTGCATTTCCCAGCTGTGCCATGTGACTAGTTTTGGCCAATGAAAATGAGCAGAAGTGATGCGTGTCCTTGCCAGGCTGAGGCAAGACAAAGCCCATGTCTCATTCTCTAGTCTCTCTTTCTCCCAGACTCTTCAACTATGGAGGCTATGTGTTCTGTACGGTGCAGCTAGAAGATGGAGCTTCTGTCCACCTGGGTCCCCAAGTTAGTCTGTGGAGCAGAACTGCCTGCCAACCTGCTGGGACATAGAGTGTGAGCAAGAAGTCAACTTTTGTTGTGTTCAGCCACTGAGCTCCAGGGGTTGTTTGTTACTGCAGCATTACCTGGCATACCCTGACTGATTCGAGCTCCTGGCACACTCTGGTACACTCTCCCATGCTGTTCACCGGGAAAGGTCAGCATGCAAGAGGTAGAAAACAACACTTCCTCCCCCTCTGGCCAACAGCCTTCACCCAAAGGAGTCCTTGCGAGCTTATATTCAGGGGTCCCATGGTTCCTTGTCTCGCTAAAGATTTAAGGAACTTTTCTAAGGCTTGGGCCTGGGTCTGTGCCTTCCTTTAAATGTCTCTACAGTACTTGGTTGAACACTAGCATACAAATGGTCCTCTCTCACATCCCAAGACATCGAACAGGGCATGATGCACTTTCACTGGTGATCCCCCATGAGGCTGATGGGATAGGCTCACTTCCTGCTTTAAAGGTGAGAACAGTGAAGCCCAGGAGGATTAACGTCCTGCCAAGTTTGCACAGCTAACCACGTGAAGAACTTGAGCCCAGGTCTTATGCATCTTGCCACGATACCAATATTTCTCAAAATGTAGTTGACAGACTCTGAGATGGAACCCGGGAATCTGCATTTTCAAAGCTCCTTGGGCAATAATTGTGCTTGCTAAGTTTGAGAACCCTCACACCACACCATGCTGCCTCTTCCATCAGACAAAGCCACCACCAGAGCGGGGGGATTTGAGGAGTGCAGCCAAGGACCACTTTCCCCACTAAAAACCACCACCAAAATGTCTCCCCTGCCAGATTGCTCTTTGTGAAATTCTCCCCAAAGAGTCATCTCTTTCAGTTAAACTACAAATAGTCCTAGAAAAACCTGAGACCCTCTCATGAATTAATGCAAGTTATCCCTGGCTAGGAACAATTGCTCGTAAGAAGTCACTCGGCCAAGTAAGTTTCTGCAGGGGAACCATCAGTCAAGAGTCAGGACCTTGATCTGAGAGCGCAGGTCCAGCTGGAGGCTGCCAGGGGTGAGGTCCCGGACGGCGGGAAGAGGCTGAGCATCATGGGCTGGGGGTGGTGGGAGAAGTCCGAGGAGAAGAAAAAAATGCAGCTGGGGCAGGTGGTTAAAAACTCATGCACAAGAAAGAGTCAGAAAGAACCGGAGTAAAGTCTCAGGATTACTGTGTACTACCTGTGTGAACTTGCAGAACTTTCTTCATCTCTCTAAGCTTCAGTTTTCTCCTCTGTGAAATGGAACTAATAAGAGAATCTACCTGCAGTGAGGTTGTTATAAGAATCAAAGGCATTCGTGCATATAACAGTTAACATTTATCCATCCCTTGTTGATCCATGTGCCAGCAGCTCTTCTAAGCGCTTTACATATATTAACTCATTTAATCATCACAACTACCCTATGATGTGGTTATTATTTTACCTGTTTTATTAAAAAAGGAAACAGAGGCAGAGAGAGGTGAAGTAACTTGCCCAAGGCTGCAGAGCTCATAAGTGTCAGAGCCAACATTTGAACCTAGTCGGTCAGACTTCAGAGGCAATGACCCTAATGGCTACACTTAGCTGTGGATGCCCCATCTCATAGGGAGGGATGCCGCTGGAGGAGGGCTGAAGTGCAGTCTGTTGAAGCTGGGGCTCAGGGCAGGGGTCCCTGTTGCCCAGGTCCAAATGCAGACTGACTGGTAGCCAGAATTAACACGACTGCCGAGCTAAGGGGTGAAGGAGCACTCTGCCTGTCCTCCCCTCCATCCCCAAGACACTAACCCTACTGCACACCCAGAGGAAGACACTAGATGCTGCCTCCCAGAGCCTGGGGACCCTGGGGTGGCCGCAGCCCCTTCTGCAGGCATCCCCCCACAATGGGCACCACATGAAAACCAGCACTGCTGCTCTACTGCCCCACCAGGCAGCTGTCCTGGGAGCAATGGTTTGGTTGTTGTTTGTTTTATCTCCTTTGCTTTTTTAGTGCATTTTCTTAAATAAACTGCAGTGTTGCAAGTAGAAAAGGGAACCAGGCTTTATGGAGCAGTTACTATGGGCAAGACTCCATATCAAGCAAATCCATGTGTCTCACTGGGCCCTCACAACTTTGTGCAATAGACATTATTGTCTCCCTTTTATAGACGAGGAAACCGGGCCCAGAGAGGTTAAACTACCTGCAGCAAATCAGTAACACAGTGCCTCTCCAAATCCTTCTCTGTTTGAACCTAAAGCCACTTAAGAGAAGTGATGGGCTGCCGGGGCTTTTAGATCCGACCCCCAAAGATGAAGTTCCCTGTTCCTCATTCATTCCTTTGCATGTTGAGTGCTTCGGAGTGGCTGCTCTATGCCAGGCACTGGATTAGTGACTGTAGCTGAGCAACCTGGCCTCAGCTTCTATTCAGTAGGGGTGTGGGTCCATATTAACAGTATATTTGGAGAGGTTTCTATTGTCCCCAGGTTCTGTGAGGGCTGGCCACCAGCCCCGGGGCTGCTCCCCGGGGATAGGGGATCCAGCCTTCTCCTGAGAGAATCCAAGCTCTGGGTGTTTCAGGAAATGTCTGACCTGCCAGGTTTCCGTGTGGCTGATCAGTTAGAGCTGAGGAAGAGGGGCTGGGAGGGGAGGTTTCCCGTCAGCCCAGCTTTTGTCTCTCACATAAGCCCGAGACAGACAAACCGCAACCACAGACTCGACCAGCTGTGGAAGCATCGAACAGGAAACCCAGAACATCTGGTGCTCCACTTCCTCTGAAGGCTGTGCAAGTCTGGGTGTGTGTGTGTGTCCCCGCCTGTGTGCATGTCTGTTTTCTCTCCCACTGTTGTTTAGTGGGACGCGGATGCAGACAGGGTTGGAAACCACAGGTCTTGTGGTGACAAGGGAGCCAGACACCCGCTCCCCAACCCTTATAGTGTTTCATCGCTCCTCAGACAGTGACCCGAGATCTGACCCAATCTTGCAGGCCACCCTCCAACACTCGGCCCATGTTTAGCTTCAAGTCACCGCGCAATTGAAGGAAAGGATTTTTTTTCCTTTTGGTTTTAGAGGAGCTTGTTTGGGGATGAGGTGGGAGGGCTCTGCTTAAATATAACTTGGCCGCAGCATACAGACCCACAAAAAGCAGCGTCTGGATGAAAGCTGTTTTTAAAACAATTTGAGGACAATCTGTGGATGACCTCTGAGGCTGCGTGCTGTTCAGGGGGCTGTTTTCCCACTAGTGGTGTCGTCCTGTGTGTAAGGCCTGAGAGAGACAGGGACTGAGAAGGGAAGAAACGTAAGGAAGTGAAAAGAGAAGCCTCTCCCAACTGGAGCATGAGGTCTAACTCTCCTGTTAGTCCCCTGTAGGAGGTAGGCATTATTATACCATTTTTACAAATCATGAAATTGAAGTGCAGAGGGGGTCTGTAACTCACCCAAGATCACTCAAAAGTAAGGAGCAGGGCCAAGGTTCAAAATCAAATCTGACTCCTAGCCACATGCTAGCCCGGATCACACTTCATTCTTTCAATGAACGGTAATAATCTCAACTGTGCCTAGCACAAAGTTGATGTTCAGTAAATGTTTCTTGAATTAATCAATGAAATGAGCTATCACAGATGGCAGGGACTGTCATCACCACTGTAACACCAGGGCTCAGCACAGGGCCCGGCAGGAGTGAGCGTTTCATGAATGTCAGTGAATGAATGACTAACAGCACAGGAACTCTTAAGTTTCAGAACAGTGACACTTCATCTACCTGGAGCGCATTTACTTAGCGAAGTCAACTGTTTTGATCCTGGCTAAAGATCTGAAAGGAGGAGGAAGGAACCACAAGCATTCAACAGAAGTCATAAGCCCTTAAAATTTCCAGTACTTGACTCAGAGAACTTCTCAGGCTCTGTCGAGACTGGTTACCATTACAACTAGTGCTAAAAGGTTTGCTTGCTGATCTTACTAGCATTGGTTTAGAAAGGAGGTGGCACGCTAGAGAAAGCTTGCTGGCAACAGCAATTTGGGAATTCAACTAGCAGTTTCAGACTGGTTAAGTGGCATTGTGGATGCAACGAGGAAAGCGCCAGGAGAAGAGGGAGGGAGGAGACAGTGAATGAATTGTCTGATCCTCGGATATCTGCCCTCGAGACAACTCCCAGAAAGCCAGATTCAACTGTAGCGTCTCCGATTAGTGTTCTGGCTAAGATTAACGGAACAGCAGCAAAGGCGCGGAGACCTCAACTGCGCTCGCCCACTTCTTGGAGGTAAGAACTACACATGCGCCAACCTGAGACGACACATGCGCCGTGCCCGAGCCCGTGCTCCTTTTCATACCTGTGGGTGTGCCGAGCCGTCTCTTCCGAGCTAGGCTTAAGTCACGCAAGCGCCACGGAGTGCATGACGTCATTCGAGAGCGCCTCCCGTGGTGCAGAAGCCGGGTGCTCAGATTGGCAACGGCGTTGCTGTGGAGACGCTGCGTCAAGCCCCGCCCCCAAGACGGGATTGGAGGAAGACTGGTCAGCTGACGTTGTGAGGTTTCGACAGCGCGCTGGAGGCCCCTTGGGGCGCTCTGGGCGCCCACTGCCCGGGCAACCATGACGCCTTGCACTCTCCGGATGGTGGATTCCCAGAAACTAACCCCAAAGCTAGAGTCAGAGCCCAAAGTTCAATTCGACGGACTTCTTGACCTAAGGCAGTAAATATCGGATGTGCTGCTGATCCAAGTAAAGTAAAAGTTCAAAGTGCCCTAGTTCGGATTCCGCGTGGAGCAGGAGGCCCCAGAGAGGCTTAGATTTGTCACTTCAGCAGCATCGTGTAGGAAGATGAGTCTGGACCAGAAGACTTAGTGCCAGGGGTAACCTAACTTTTTGAGCCTCAATTTCTTCTCGAGATCTTTCCAAAGGCATGTAAATATATTATTTCTTCCTTCCTAAGAAAACCTTTTCTTGACTCTACTTCTCCCTCCAGCTCCCACCTCATCTCTTTTTCTGAATATCAAAGCTCCTCTAGCGCCTGTAGTCGTCGTCTGCAGCTCGCTCATCCCACTCCTTGTTGAACGCTCTCGCACACACTCTCAGTTTCTTCCCAGTCGTCGTCTTACCTGCTCGATCAGCAACATTGGGAATGGTTTATCACCTTCTCCTCCACGAAACACTTTCTGCGTTTGGCTTGCGGGTCCGCACACTTTTGGCTTTCTTCCTCCATCTCTGACTCCTATTTCTCCATCTTATTTGCTGGTTCTCATCGTTCCCCTGACGTCTAAATGTAGCAGTGCCCCCAGGACTGGCTTCTTAGACTTCTCTCTCTTTTCACTTAACATCTTGGTGATCTCATTTAGTTTTAGCTTTAGCTTTAAAGACGATCTATATGCCAATGAGAGCCTGGACCTCTCCCCCAAACCTCCATACTTAATATACTACTACCTATTTGGCATCAAAACTTAGATGCCTAGTAGGCACGTCAAACTCATCGTGTTCAAAGTGGAACTCCTGAGCTTCTCCACCAAAAGGTATTCTACCTGTGCTTTTCTCATCTCAAACGATGCACCTCCATCCTCCTGACTTCTCAGGTTCCAAACCTTGAGTTCTCCTTCATCCCCTACCCAATCTGGCAGCAAACTCTATTGGCTTTTTCTTCAAAATATATCCAGAGTCCAAACTCGGCTGACGCCATCTTAGACCCAGCCCCCATCACCGCTCACCTGGATTATTGTAATTGCCTCCTAAGTGCTCTTCCACAGTCCTCTTTTAGCTCTCTCCTCCTCAGTCTGTGTTCACATAACAGCCTGAGTAATTCTGTTGAAAGTCATATTCTCTGTGCAAAACCTTCCACAGACTCTCTCTCAGAGTAAAAGCCAGTTTTACCATGGCCAGAAATGTCCTGCACCACGAGGCTCCTGGAACCTCGCTGAGCAGCTCTCCTAATTTTGACTCCCTTCCTCACTTTACTCCAGCCACAAAAGTCGTGTGCCGGGCTTACTTCTGCCTCAGGGACACTGAACTTGCTTTTACTTTTGCAAGGAACTTGTCCTCCAATACCCCCAGAGCTCCCTCCGTCACCTTCTTCAAGGCTTGGCTCAAACATTCCTTACTCAGAAAGACCTTCTCTAACCTCCTGATTTTAAATTGCAAATCTGACTCGCCAAGCCCACATTTCCATATGCTCTGTTCCATTTATCACCTCTAATATACCATATAATTTACTTCTTTGTCTTATTTGATGTCTCTCTCCACATGAAGGCGGCAATTTTGTCTGTTTTGTCATTGATGCTTCCCCAATTCCTAGACAGGGGCCAGCGTGTGATAGGTGCATTACCGCACAAAATCGGGGTTCTCTGCCTGATGCACATAAAAAAGCCAATTAATTATGGCATCAGCCTTTGGAGGAGAAATCAGCTTTTATTCTGCAGGGAGACAGGGGGCGTGCGCCCTCAGATCTGTCTACCCGATTCAGGATTTGGGGTGAAATTTAAGAGGTTACAGAGAATAGACTGGCATGCGGAAACACTGGTGGGACAGATTTTTGTTGGTGGACTTCAAGCATTTATGGTCAGGTGGGGTTTTTTTAACTTTTTTTTTTTTTGAGGAAGATTAGCCCTGAGCTAACTACTGCCAATCCTCCTCTTTTTGCTGAGGAAGACTGGCCCTGAGCTAACATCCACGCCCATCTTCCTCTACTTTATACGTGGGACGCCTACCACAGCACGGCTTTTGCCAAGCAGTGCCATGTCCGCACCCGGTATCTGAACCTGCGAATCAGAACGTGTGAACTTAACCGCTGTGCCACCAGGCTGGCCCCTATGGTAAGGTTTTAAACGTTTATAACAGGATTCTAAACATTTTTGATGAGGTGGGGAAGGAATTTTAACACTGGATCTTCCTGAATGAGGGACCCTCACTTCTCATAAGAGTCTGACTTTCAAGTTCTGCTCGTGTCCCAGGTCCTTGGTTTCTGTGGGAAGGAGGATCTTTGGTCCCGAGGTCGTTTCAGCTCACAATTTCTTCTTTTGTGCCTGCCCTGGCTACATGACTTTGCAGATTTTCTGAAAGGCTGTTCTTAATCACTCTGTTGATAAGAGATGGGGTCGGTTGAACTGGTCCTGGAGGGCCCATGATTGGGTGCTAGGTAAGTATCTGTTGAGGGAATGGATGCATTTCAAAATCAGAGGGTTAAAACATGGATAGACCTTGAGGGTATTATGAAATACCCTTATTGTGAAATAAGCCAGACAGAGAAAGACGAACTCTGTATGACTCCACTCATAGGTGGTAGTTAACATATAGACAAAGAGAACTGATCGGTGGTTCCCAGGGGAAAGGGGGGTGGTGGGGGGAGGGCACTAGGGGTGAAGTGGTGTACCTACAACATGACTAATAATGATGTACAACTGTAACTTCACAAGGATGTTAACTATCATAATCTTAATAAAAAAAAAAATCAGAGGGTTAAGTAGTGTTAAAGGCCAGAGCTTTCGGGGCTTGGGTTCCAGTCCCCCTTTGCCGCTTAGCTGCTTTGCGACCTTTAGGAAGTTTAACCTCTGAGCTTCAATTTGCTCATTTTTAACGTGGGTGAAATAACACTTGAGCTTTTCACTGAGCAATATTGAACACCTCCCTGTATGAGCAGCTAGCACCGTGCTAGTTGCTGGGGACTCAATGAAGAACCTAAATGCACGTGTTTCCTCCCTCCCCCGGAGTCTGTATCCTGAGGAAGGGGTACAGACAATAGTGTACAGTCATCCAAATAGGTGATTATTCACCGACTGTGGTAAGTGTGACTGAGGGAAAGCAATATCGCACTGATGTGGAGAGGGGTGGGGAACAGCTTCCCCAAGGGAGTGCCTTCATTGTATTAGTCCGCTGGGGCTGCCGTAGCGAAGTGCTACGGGCCCAGGTGGCTTAACCAACAGAAATTTGTTTCTCACAGTCCTGGAGGCTAGAGGTCCAAGATCAAGGTGTCGGCAGGTTTCATTTCTTCTGAGGCCTCTCTTCTTGGCTTGCAATGGCTGCCTTCTCACTGTGTCCTCATATGGTCTTTCCTCTGTGCGTTATCACCCTGGTGTCTCTCTTCTTCTAGGGACACCAGGCAGATTGGATTAGGGCCCACCCTAAAGGCCCCCTATTAAGACAATTTCCTCGTTAAAAGCTGTATCTCCAAATGCAGTCATACTCTGGGGTAAGGGTTTAGGACTTCAGCATATTACTTTGAGGAGGGGCACAGTTCAACTCATAGCATTAATTAAGATCCAAAGTATACGTAGGATAGAGAGATGGGACAAGGGGAGCCTTCCAGGCAGAGGGAAGAATGTGCGTAGAAATCCTATGGCTGGAAGGAGTGTGACAAGTTGGAAGAAAGGACAGACCCATGTGGCTTGAACTCAGAGCGAGGGGTCTTGGTAGGAGATACACTGGGGGTTTGGGGAGCAGCACATGCAGGGCTTTGAAGGCCACCTGGGTCTGTAGTTGGTGATGTGACGGGAGCTGTCTTATGAAAAGATTACTCTGATCGCGAATGGGTTGGCAGGGGCTACTCTCGGCTCCAGAGTTGAGTGATGGTGAGGACGACCTGATAGGGTACGTGGTGAGTGTCTCACGGGGCTCAGTAAAGGGTTAACTAGGAGCATTTTTAATAATGCCCACCTGACACTTGATGGGGAGATTGGATGGAAAAGAGGCCAGGAAGGGGCTTACTAAACTGAAGTGATGAGCAGATGTAAGAGCACATTACAGATGAGCGTCCCACAGTACTGAATCTCCATATTTGGGGGTGCTGGGTGTCATATAGCTTAGACAGATGTGATTTATGATTAAAACTGAAAGTTTTCAATCAGACTAATGCGAAAGAGAAAGGTGTAGATAGAGCAGTCGAACACTTCCCCCATAGGTCTATCTCCTGGAAGCCAAAATACAAGGGAAATGATTTGGTGAGAAGGAGCGTTCATCTTTTACTTCTTTTCTTCAGGTCCAGCTAAAAGCTTCCCTTAGCTTTACCCTTGGGGAACTGATACACAGCAGGTTCTCGTAAAAGATCTAGGGGGGGTGAAGAGGGGCAGTCATCTCCTACAGGTTCTCAGTAAGGGTGGTGTTGGGCAGCAGGAGGATTTCTCATTTCATTCCTAGAATTCAGTGTCAGGAAGTGGAACCTGGTGTGACCTCCCACCTTCAACTTGAGTGGTGACTCTACCCTTTGATGATTTAATGCAGCAAAGACTCATTGCCTCTTTGGTTGGAAGGAATCAAGATGAGCATTTCATCCCAATGGCTAAAGAACAATGACTATCCTCTTCGACATCCTTGACAGAGAGCCATCTGCCCGTGATTGGGAAGGTACAAGGCAACCCATCCTAATTCGGACAGAATTAATTGTTAGAATCTGCTTTGTAATATTAGGCCACAACTATCTCTTGTAAGTCCTGATCTGGCCTTCAGGAGCTACACAGACCCTGATCCCTCCTTTTTATAGCATCCAGTATTTGACAGTAGCTGTGTGGTACCCATCTGAGACCTCTATGACTTTGAAGCCAGGTACCTGAGGGTTACTGTAAATATTCAGTAAGAACATGATTACCTTTCAACCTTGTTCCCAACATAGACATAGATGAAAAGAGGTTAATCTTGTCAATTTGCTGGGTTTTTTTCTTTAACCCGAGGGTTGACTCAAGGGTCACAAGGATTTACAAGCTTGTTGTGCAGAAGAAAAAGAATGCCTTTAAGGAAGTTATGGTCACCAGATAACCAGCCCCCAGCTGCCATTGATGCGCAGAAGTCCAATTGCCCAAGGGCTTATCTGGAGTGAAAGAAACACGAATTTCCCCTGTTTCTCTGAAACCTCTCTTCCCAAGCCCCTTACCTCTATAAAGACCCCCTGCTTTGTTCCTTGCTAAGGCAGATTTGAGAGAACCCCCCCTCCCGCCTTCTCGTTTTGGCCAATTCAAATAAACCTGTCTCCATCTCCAGGCGCTGGTGTCTCAGTGACTGGTTTACCGCACATCAGGCGCACGAACTTGAGATTAAGAGGTTCGGTATCAACTCCTGTTCCCGTACTGAACACCCCCCCCAAAAAGTGTTCTTTTCTTAACAGCGATTTCATGAATATCCTTGTACATAAGTCTTTGCACACCTGTCTTTGGATACATTTCTATACGTGACACTGCTCGGACAAATGGTACATTTTCTAGCTTTTGTTATATATTTACAGATTACCCTCCCCAAAGAGTGATTTTGTTTATACGCCCACAAGCAGTTGACAAGAGAGCCAGTTTCCCCACACCCTAGTCACCAAACGGGGAATTTTCATTCTTTTAATCACTGCCAATCTGATAGGGGAAAATGATTATCTCATGGTTGCTTTAATTTGCATTTCTTTGATTATGGGTGAGGTTGGACATGTCTTCCAACCACATCCTATACTTTTGCAATCAAGTTTTGGAGCTAAATGCAAGACCTTACATGTTTTCCAGCTAAATTTTATCTCGTTGGATTCCACCAATCATTCCTTCCTGCTGAGATAACTTGGATTCTGATTCTGTAATTCCGACATACTGGCCTTCCCTCCCAGGCTTGTGCTATTTGCACAGTTGATAAGCAGTTATCTTTGGCTTTGTCCAAGTTGTTGATAGAATGTTAAAGAGTTTCAGGCCAAGGATAGAACTGTTTGGCGTGCCCCTAGAGAACGCCTTGGGAGGACACTGTCCCATCCCCCTCACCATGCCCAGGAGCCATCTGCAGTGGGTGGAGCCTTCACCTGGGACACAGGGCCAGGAACAGATTCCAGCCTTGACACTAATTACCTGTGTGGCCTTGAGCAAGGGGTGTCACCTTAAATGGAGATGTGCCACATGGTTATCTAATGTCCCTTCCAGCTCTAGCAGCCTTTTTGTCACTATTTTGTCCATAAAGATTTCGTGAGAAACTGTCAAACTGTTGTCAAAAGGGGGCCGGCTCAGTGGCGCAGCGGTTAAGTTCACACGTTCCACTTCGGCGGCCTGGGGTTCACCAGTTCGGATCCTCGGTGCAGACATGGCACCGTTCATCAAGCCATGCTGTGGCAGGCGTCCCACATATAAAGTAGAGGAACATGGGCACGGATGTTAGCTCAGGGCCAGTTTTCCTCCGCAAAAAGAGGAGGATTGGCAGATGTCAGCTCAGGGCTGAGCTTCCTCAAAAAAAAATAATAAAATAAATTTTAAAAATTAAAAAAAAAGAAAAAGAAATTTGTCGATGTAAGCTTTATAATTTTTTTAAATTTAGGACATTTGCCTCGATTGTCCATGATTCCTCCAAGTACTCTGAGATGTCAGCAGTGCTCAGTGCTCCCTGCCGAGGCTCGCCAGTTCCGTCCCCCAAGATTGTTTTCTTTCATGGCATGAAGGAGCGGTCACTGGGATCGCCTCCCCTCTTCCCAGTACAGACAGAGGCCCCGGATGTGGAGGAGGGTTAATGAGCTGTGACAGCACTGAAAGGAAGCAGGTCGAAAGGCTTAGTTGAGGGGAGAGGGTGTCTTTGTGAGACTGACAGATGCCAACTACTCTTGTCATTAGCCAAAGAAACAGCTCCCCTGGGCCTGTGACAGGGACCTCTGATTACTCAGCCCTGGGCATAGTGAAGAAAATAAGTATCAACAGAATTGTCTGCAAATGAAATGATGCCGCGTTATGACACCTTTCTTTAGGTTCCTTCATATCAACAATCAGACAAGACTATTCTGAGGAAGGAAGAGTAAACATTAACCCCAGGAAACAGGTAAAGACACTAAAAGAGAAATTACGTAGGGATTTAAGTGACATAGTGAAGCAGTCATAACTCAGGTCACCTGGCTTCTTGTTGCCATGCCTGCAATGTAGTTGTTGATTTGCACCTTGTAAATTTATCACTAAATTATGTACAGTTATGGCCATTCCTTATTGTCTGTTCTTACTCATTGGGACTAATAATAATAGTGACAATGATAATAAAGACTGACGCGTAGCTCTTCTGTATGCCGGTCGCTGTTCTAAGTGCTTGCCATGAATTAGCCCTTGCATCCTCACAGTGAGCACCTCTGCAGGGTAGCTGCTGTTTTCACCCCATTTTTCACAGATGATGAGATGGACACAGAAGAGAGTTTAAGTAACCCGCTCAAGGTCCTTCTTGGAAGGGGTAGAGCTGGGCTTCAACTCAAGTAGTCTGGCTCCATGCATCAGGCTCCAAATGGCAACATTCTGCTGCCTCTGTAAGGAAATGAGAATCAAAAAGGAACAGCTAGGGGCCGGCCTGGTGGCGCAGTGGTTAAGTTCGCACGTTCCGTTTGGCTGCCCGGGGTTCGCTGGTTCAGGTCCCGGGTGCAGAATGGTACCTCTTGGCAAGCCATGCTGTGGCAGGCATCCCACATATAAAGTAGAGGAAGATGAGCATGGATGTTAGCTCAGGGCCAGTCTTCCTCGGCAAAAAAAGAGGAGGATTGGCAGCAGATGTTAGCTCAGGGCTAATCTTCCTCAAAAAAATAAAGAAAAAAAAGGAACAGCTATTGGAAATTATTTCTCCTCAAAATTGTGAAACTGCTTTGCAAACGGTGGTCTCAACTACTATGGAGAAACAAACTAACTCTTTCATCTCCTGAACGAACTGTGTGAAATGGAAGGAGGAGCCCAGTGGAAGAGGGAAGTCAGAGGCACGAACAACCTATAACTTAGGTGCACAGCTCTGGGGTGTCCCCAGTGGTCCGGGTAAATCAACAGTGAGTGAGTGTGACCACGAGGGAGAACACATGAGCCGCAGGACCCTGGATGACAACAAGCCCGTGTCACGAGACCGAACTGTGCTCTCCACAGCCCTTCTTCCAACAGCAGGGTTCCAGGGCCGAGTGCGGGAAGTGCTGGCACGGGGAGCACCGAGGACTCGGCCAGGGCTGGGCGCCAGTCGACGGATTCCCAATATTGTCTTCCAGTTGCTAGACTACGCTGCTTTCCAGTACATTATTTGGAATGTAAAAACTCAAATGTAAGTAAAGCATTTTAATACAAATAATTTCAACTGCAACAAGGCAATTGGCTTCTGATTAAGTTGGCAAGAAAAGGTAATGAACTCATTCCGATTGACATATTTAGAGTTCATCTTGCCAAATCCAATTGGCAGCTTCATAATTATGGAAACGTCCATGTTATTTCCACTCAATCAGGGTTAGGCCTGCTGGTATCTGATTCAATGTTTACTTCATGAATGAGGTCAGTTCCCAGCACAGCTGGGGTTTTAACAAAGGAATCAGAGCTGCTGATCAGCAGACAGCATTCCCACCAGAATCTGACCGTAGTTGTCAGGGCTTCCAGGGCCACCTTCCCACAGATCTCCCAGGTTTGCCGCTCTCTCTGGCACTTTCTGGGGCCTGGCTCTGCTCACTGCTCTGCGAACGCTTCCCTGCAGAAGCAGAGGGAGCCCGGGCTGCAGCCCGGGCAGGATGAGCTCACGTCCCAAGTTTCCCACAGCACAGCAGTTCACTCTGCAACCTGCCCCCTCGGTATTGCAACATCTTGCCCCTTACGAGCTTCAGAACTGCCAGGAAACGGGGTAGGTTTTTTTAAAAAAATTATTTATTCCAGGATGGCTCCACTTGTGTGGTGTAAGAGTGACTCAGAGTGCCTTGGAAGCCACCTCCAAAGGTAACTATGTCCCACAGGCCAGAATGTCCTCTGCGCCAGCTCCCCACAGTGGTAAAAACAAAAACAAAAGCTCACAAGGGCTCAAAACACTCACTTTAAGAACACGCGTCTGCGGAGTGGGGTTACCGGGAAAACTGAGGAGGGCAGAAAGGAAGGAGACGCTGCACAGCAGGGCCACGGCTCAGCTCCAAATGAGTTAGTTTAGAAGCAGCAAGGGACTTAAACGTCATTGGCCTGTGCTCCCAAGTCCTGAGCGGCTACAGTGGGACGGCCGCGGCGGTGATAAAGCCTGAGGTCAAAGTCCGAAGGGGCTCTCTTCCCAGCTCTGGCAGCCATCCTTTGTCTTAGTGCCATAAGGTCATAGGAAGCTTAGGGATAGTGATTTGGTTCAGATCCCAAAATAATTGTGGGCATCATATGCTGGTACAGTTTCACCTAAGAAAATCTGTGGGGAACAAAATCTGGAGTAGGAGATGGTTGAGGAACTGGATGCAAAGGCAGGTTCTCTAAGGAAGCTTCCCCCTTCTCAGCACTGACGAGGCAGCATGTGCACCGAGCTCTACACTCTCATCTCCTAACGAACAGTGAGACCAACGGCCGCTGATGTAGACGAACACAGAGGAGACGTAGTCCTGGATGTAGAGAGGGAAGCTCTCCCTTCCGTTGACCTCAACAGAGGTGGTTTTAGGGTGAAGACTCCACTTTCTCTTCTCTAAAGAGTGGGTCCAGCTGCCACAGGAGACTTTAGAACATCTGTCCCCACTTGGAGGTCAGCATCCCCATAGGGTCCAAAGAGCTGGCTCAAGTGCAATTCACAGCCTTTCTCTTACCTGCTTCCCCAAGAGCACAACCTGTGTCAGCCCTCCGGTGTGAAGTCATCTCCCTGTTCCTGCTACTTACCCAAACGCCAGTTACTTGCCGTCCATTCTGTAGCCTCTTTTATCCAACTTTGGCATAGTCATGTCATCTTATAACCTAAATGATCTTTTCCCTGCATATGAAGTCTTTGAAGATGGGACCCTAAACAAACTTCATCTTTTTGCCCTCGCTGGCCTCATCACCGGTGCTCTCGGCCCATTCAGCTACAGCCACGCTGGCCACCCTGCTGATGCTTGAACGCCCCAGACACATACCCCGCACAGGGACTTGGCACATGCTGTTCCCTCTGCCTGCGACACTCTTTCCTGGGTCATCCACGTGGCTCCCTCAGTCCCTTCCTTCAGGTCTGTACCGCATGCCTGCTAATCAGTAAGGTCTTCCCGACATCGTCCTCCCTGAACTCTTCTATGTGTGTCTCCCTTTCACACGTGTCTCCCCTGAGCTTTGATCCCACCTAAACAGCACACACTACTTGTCTTCTTCTGTATCTGCCTCCCCACTGGAATGCCAGCCCCACATGGGCAGGGCTTTTTGACACTTTTGTCCGCTGTCACAGCCCAGTGCCAGAAACAGTGCTCTGCGTCCGCACTCCACGCCGTTCATGGAGTGTGTGCTGCACGCCAAGCACTGGTCTGGGCTCTGGATATTTTTGCAAAAGTTTCTCCAGTGCTTGAGGAATTCATTCGACTTTAAGGAACTAAGTCAGTTCTTTAAGCTGAAGGAAACTGTGTCTCCTGATTCCTCAGCGACATTTGAGGCGCTGGGCAGCACTTCGCCTCTCTCCCTCCCCTGGCTGCCCCTTTGATTCTAAATATTCTGCTTTCCCAACAGACATAGGAAAGCGGGGTCATGCGAGAGGAAAGACAGAGCCTCCTATGATTGAGGAACGCAGGTGTACGCTCCGCTGGGGCCAACTCGTCCTGCCTGGAGGAAATGCATCTGAAATGTTGTCACCCTCCCCTGGTTGTGAACAGAGCTGTTTAACTGTTGGGGTCGTGGGCGAGGCAGCGCATGCAGGCAGGCGGCCATTACACAGGCTTTCCAGAGAGAGCTGGAAAGCTGATGCCCAAGCCACAGGAAGAGGGACGGCCGCCTGCAGCCAACAGCCTGCCTGGAAAGTCTGCGTAAGGGACACCTGGAGGAAGCAGGGGCTCCATCGCCTCCTCCGCCGGCTGTAACCCTGTCCTTCTCGCTCAGCCCATCCGTCGGGGGTGCTCCCGGCTTCCCAGCCCAGAGATGCCGCTCCTGGACGCGCTCCTGGACGCTCACCACATCCCTCGAGTTGGAAAGCTCTCCGATTTCTCCCAACAAATCAGAACTTCTTTTCTTTCATCTCGTTTGAAAAGCCTTTTGTGAGATTGCTAGTGACCCAAATGTAACCTCTCTATTCCTGTCTGAAGGGAAAATATTTCCAGATTAGAGGGAGCGTTCTGCGGTGCCAAGACCAGGCATATATGAATACTTGATTATGCCTCCGAAACCCGGCCTCCCAAACACGCGCCAGTCACAGTGTCAGAAACGAACCGTAAGCAAGCAAAGAAACTGTGAATCAAGGGGTTTATTATTTTCCCCTATTAAGTATTTTGAAACCAAAGTTTCCACATTTTTAAGGGTTTGATGTCATAAAATTCCCATGTATGACAGCATTTTGAAAAACAGAGTCATTGTGTGCGGGTGGAATGTGAGAGGTTTAGTGTACAAGTTAGAAAATAAATCCCTAAGCTCGCAATTTGAGATGCATAGACAGGGGGCCACTGAGCTGTAGCCTTTGCTACAATGGCTTCACGTGATGTTGGGACTGTCCCGGAAAAATTCTTCGTCTTCTGAGAAGCCCCAGGACCTCCAGCCAGCTGTTGTTACTCCAAGTGCAATGTAAGCGGGTTTCTATTTAAAACTTTCGCACCTGGTACTTGAATATTCCTTGTTTTCCGAAGGGTACCCTCTTTCCCTCAGATTCTTTTCCACCTTCCCTTTTCCGTGCTAGCCTGGTTCAACCCGACCTGCTGGCATGAAGAGAAAGACACTTATAAAAGGAGCTGGGAAGTTGTGGTCTTTTCCTTTGCAGCTGAAACTAGGCTCAGATGGAGAGAAGACAGCCCCAGAAACAGTGCTGGGGGGTGACTGGGGACAGGGGCCTGGGAGATGGGGAGGAAAGAGTGTTCCCTTGCCTTTATGTTAAAGATTAGGCAAAAGCAGACACTCAACACCTTATGCCTTCACAGTCTGCGCTGGGGAGGCCCTTGGATGCCCCCTGGGTCCCAGGGCGCCTACTCTAAATAAACTCCAGGTCTGTCAGCATCGGTTGCCTCTGGGAGGGGTAGGAGACTCAAGAGAAGAGGAAAGAGAACTTAGAAGGGAGATAAGAGAGGGTGGAAATGGGCAAACGGAGGGCTATGCAGCAAAAGCGATCCAAGGAAGAGACTGAGAGTAAGCTGGGTGTCAGCAAACAAGCCTGAGGTTTGATGGTTTGTATTATTACCCTCAAGGTCAAAATCTTCCTTGCACTAATTTGGAGTGAGTAGTGGTGAGGCTCAGATAGGCAACGACTGGGGCTTTAAGACTCGGGTTTTTCCTCCATTTCCCCGGTTGTGTAAAACTTCTCACTTCTGATCTCCGGAGAGTCCTCCTCCTCTTCCTCCTCCTCCTCTTTCTCCCGGGTGCAGCCAGTCTCAGAGGGATGGGAGCCTCAGGGACAGGAGTGCTGGAGCAGGCCTGTGGTAGTTGGCCAGGAACAAGGCATTGCTTGTGTGTAGAGGCTTTTCCAAGGCGGTTTCACAGATACGGGGACCTCGGACAGAGAGGAACAGAGAAATTCCAGAGATTTTTCACGTGCAAGCGGATATTTCCTTTGAGAGTTTCTAGACTAAATAATACTCCTTGTGTCTAAGGGACGGTGTATACTGCTGACCGGGCAATGTTCTGTGTGCACAGGGTGAGCGTCAGAGCCCCGCGCGGCCTGGAAGGAGATGTGAGCAGAGGAAGGTGAAGTTGCCTGAGAAAATGTCTTTCCTGGAAGAATACTGGTGCTGTTCTCTGTCCACCTGACATGACGTCCATGTCAAATATGGAGGACGAATTTGTTGGCAGACCTTGGGGATGAAATGGGCTAGACTTCTAAGAATAAATGTACCTGGCCTCTCTATTAACCATTTCCATACATATATATTAATAGACTTTATTTTTTAGAGCAGTTTTAGGTTCACAGCAAAGTTGAGTGGAATGTACAGAGATTTCCCAGAACCCCCTGCTACCCCACATGTCAGCCTCCCTCACTATCAACATCCCCCAGCAAAGTGGGATGTCTGACATTGATGAACCTACATGACACGTCATTATCACCCAAAGTCCATCTTCACATTGGGGTTCACTCTTGGCGTTGGAACATACCATGGATTTTGACAAATGGAGAATGGCGTGTGTCCACCATCGTATTGTCACACACAATAGTTCCACTGCCCTAAAAATCCTCTGTGCCCCCCATATTCATTCCTCCCACCCCGCTAACCCCTGGCAGCCACTGAACTTTTACTTTCTCCATAGTTTTGCCTTTTCCAGAATGTCCTGTAGTTGGAATCGTACAGCGTGTGGTCTCTCCAGATTGGTTCCTTTCACTTAGCAGCACATTTAAGTTTCCTCCATGTTTTTCATGGTTTGATGGTTCATTTCTTTTTGGTGATAAGTAATATTCCATTGTCTAGATGGAGCCATTTTCATATATGTATTTTGGAAGCCAGATTTTTAATAAGGTAATATAATTTATTAATTAGTATAATAAAATCTATGATAAGATAAAGGCAATATTTGACTTAAATAGAGCAACCTCTATATCAACCCTATTAATATGAAGGCTATTATCCTTCTGGTTGTAATAAGTAAACTGAAGCACAGAGAGAATCTGACTTACACACAGGAAAGAATAGAAGAGTCTAGAATCCCAGCCATTTGCTCTATCGCATGTAAAGTCTGAAGTTTATATGTGTGGGGAGGGGAGGACTACTTGAGGACACTCATTTCCAGCTCCTCAGGTTTCCTGTGAAGGAAATTCCTTAGAGTGACGCTCCTTGCCTCCCCTCTCCCCCGAGCACTTCCTCCTTCACCCATTCCTCTCTCAAGGGAGGAGGAGCCACTTTCCCAACTGGACAGATGGGGAGAGACTGGGCGTGCCCAGAGTATCGCCCCTCTCCTCTCTGGGGTTGTCCTGCCTTAGAGAACACCCTGGTCGGCTGCCCGGCTCTCAACCAGACAGGGGAAATCAGCATGTCTGACTCAGGAACACAACATCCATGAGGCCACTCGCCCACAGACCTAAGCCATGTCCCACAAACAGCTTTATAAAGATAGTAACACTCGCTTACCAATCTCCATTTTCTCCACCTCCTGCATCTGATTGGTTATCCTGATCTAAGTGGGGAAGACATTCCTTCCCAAAGCTAATAATGTCATCACAAATAGATTTTAAAAGGCTGTCATCACATTATCAGCCAGATTCTTTCTGGTGCCAAGGTGTCTCTACCATCACCAAGTCTGGTAACTCTGAAGCTATTTTAGGCCTGAAGGACAAGATTTAGTGAACTGACAGAGTAACTTAGATTAAAAGCACTGGACTGGCCTGAAAGTGTAGCCAGCCCACTCTCAGGGAATCATTTGACCCCTTAGAGAAATCTGACTGAAAAACTAATTTTAGACCAGAAATTCAACCACCTACAGCCTATACAACAATTCTATCTGGAAAGGTCAACACAGAACCAACTGCATTGATCTCACTTGTAAGTAGAAGATAAAAACAACGACAAACAAACACATAGCATTGGAGATTGGATTGGTGGTTACCATAGGGGAAGCGGGGGAGGGCAAAAGGGGTGATTAGGCTCACGTGTGTGGTGATGGACTATAATTAGTTTTTGGGTGGTGAACATGATGTAATCTACACAGAATTCGAAATACATTACGCTGTACATCTGAAAGCTATATATTGTTATAATCCAATGTTACTGCAATTAAAAAAACAATAATTAAAAAAAAGAACCAAATGCAAACTAAAATCTCCATGAAAGAATAACAGATATTAAGGCGATAACAATTTCTTATCAGGTGTTGCAAAGAACCTCCCTCTCCTGTCCTCCTGGTTTGACACACATTTTTCTGCCTTGAAGTTCGCCCCAGAACATCCAGGTCACTTTGTAACATTTGAATTTCCTTGAGCCAAGGTTGAAGTACTTCCACAACTTACTGACAGTGATAGTAAAAAAGTGTAATGTTTATGTGTGTGACTGTCTAGGGCCTACCCAAGAATCAGGATGAGCCCCTTGAGACAGAAGCTGATTTGCCTACAGATAGTGTATTCTCTCCACAGCATCCCTCAAGAGAGTCGGTTGCTGTTTGATGAGGAGGTGGACGGTGACGATGACAGGAAGGTTCTCCCAGGCGCAGTCACCATCTTGGTTGAGGTGGGCTGCTCAAGGAGACAGACGCTGGCTACCGATGCGACTGACATGTTGACGTCCCCAGCACTTTCCTCCGTCGCCCATCTCCACTCAGGCTGGGAGGTCCAAATGTGCCAGGCCCAGTTCTACCCAAAGAACCAGGCGTGGATGTCTTCTGGAGGCCCTCTGGAAGAGGTTTTGCTTTTCTTCTATAAGAGACAGGACTAGAGATGCCCCTTCCTCTTCTTCCTGCTTTGACTGTGGGCATGATTCCTGGAGCTGCAGCAGCCATTTATGACCACGAGGTGACCAAACAACTCTAAAGCCACTGGTAGCCTAGTGCACAAAGGCTGCTCCAGCTGCCAACCTTCTCTCCCCGGGTGTAACTATGGCGGTCACAGGAAATGCCCAGCATGTCATTAAGCCAAAGAAGACAAACTGAGCTATTAAAACTAACTGCTGGCCTACTACCCTCGGTTAATACAAATGGAACAAGATGTTAAAAAATGATTCCATTTCAATTCTGGTGAAGATCCTGAGGCAGAGAACAAACCAGTAGGTGCCAACTACTCCTTTGTTCCAAAGTGAGGTGCTAGACCAGCTCAGCAGGGCCGGGAAAGAGCTGTCTGAGAACTGTGACCCCGTGAGTTGGGGAGTGGCAAGGCCAAAGGGAGAGACTGGAACTTCGATGATTTCTGCAGAGAGAGTTGTTGCATGCTGGCGCACTTCCCCGCCCCCCACCCATCCCTCCCAGCCCACCCCATGGATGAGAGGAGGGGTCCTAGTGCGAAGGACTTGGAGGAGGCCATTAAGAGAGCTTTGCAACACCTCATACACACCCAGGAACTTGTGGGACCAAACAACTTGTGTATGTCACATGCCCAAGAAATCTTTTTTTGAAGATTTTATTTTTCATTTTTCCTTCTTTTCCCTAAAGCCCCCCAGTACATAGTTGTATATTTTAGTTATTGGTCCTTCTGGTTGTGGCATGTGGGATGCCGCCTCAGCATGGCTCAATGAGCAGTGTCATGTCCACACCCAGGATCCAAACCGGCGAAACCCCTGGCCACCGAAGCGGAGCGTGTGAACTTAACCACTCAGCCACGGGGCCGGCCCCCCGAGAAATCTTAAGGGCAAGAAGCCATAAAGGCAGAACAAGGGGAGGTGGCTGCACCATTGAGTGCAGAGTCCCACCCCCTGGGTAATTTCCCGTAGACCAGATGTGGGCCGTGAAAAAGAGCTGGCCCAAGAGGGCTGCCGGGAGGAAGAGGCTGAGCAGAGATGTTAAGGCACCAGCTGAAGACGTCCTCATCCCCCTCAAGGGAGCCACAGGTGAGCAATCCGCCAGCTCATGGGGAGTCTCCAAAGAACCCCAAAGCCCCTCACAGGAGAAAAAGTCAGCTTTAAATGTTTGCCATGGCCAAAGGGAGCAATGGCCAGTTACATAGGTGCCCCCATACTTCGCCCCCCAGAGGCCGAGGCTGCCCAGCGAGCAGGAGGGAGGAGGGTAGAGAAAACGTGGGCAAGTCAAGTGTGAGGGTGAATCTTATGTGTCCACTTGACTGCGCCACGGGGCGCCCAGCTACTAGGGCAAGCATTCTGGGTGTGCCTTTGAGAGTGTTTCTGCACAGGATTAGCATTTGAGTCAGTAGACTGAGTGAGGCAGATGGCCTCATCTCAATCAGGCGAAGGCCTGGATGGAATAAAAGGCTGAGTGAAAAAGAGTTCTCTCTGCCTGTCTGTCTTGAAGCTGGGATGTCCGTCTGCTCCTGCCTCTGCACTCCCTCTCGGACCGGACTGGAACTCACAGCATCGGCTTGGGTCTCCAGCTTGCCGACCGCAGCTTGTGGACTTCTCTGCCTCCATGATCCTTGGAGGCCACTTCCTTGCAATACGTATATATCCTATCGGTCCCGTTTCTCTGGAAAACCCAGACTGATACAGAGACGGGGCTTCGAGGAAGGCCCTTCTCCCATTTCCCATCACAGGTTTCCGGCTGGGAGCAGCCTGAGCTGGCTGGGAAGGAATGTAACTTCAGTGACTCCCCGTGGCACAGAGACCCTGTAGGCCACTCGAAGTGACCAGAGCACTTTTTGCTATCCAACAGCTGCCAGAGGTATCGCCGGGGACCTGAGGAGAAACCAGCCCCCCAGGTAGTGAGGAACGGGCCCAGGAGAGCAAAGAAAAGAGTTTTACTCTGGTGCACCCACTAACCCCGTCTGTGCCGCACCCCGGGTTCACATGGTGTGTGATGCCTACGGTTGGTTTGTGTTTTTAGATAGACCCTGAACATTTCCCAGTCCCTTCTCCCAAACACTAAACTTTTCTCCTCCTTGGAAATCCATGCAGCTTCTAGAGCACAATACTATGTAGAATTTAGGCCTTTGGTTTATTAAACATAAAAAGTAGCTTCAAGGAGCATAGAATTACATGATTCCTTTTTAAATGTGCATGAAAAGCAACTCATTTCAAAGCCATATCATTTCCCATCCTGCAAGAATCTGCTAGAATTGGAAGACTTGCCTCAAATCGAGTTCCAAGCTGTGTCTCAGCCAGTGAGAAATGAGTTGGGTCTTTGCACCAGACAGTATGTTGAAAACCACCAGACCAGGAGTAGCTAACAATTCTGTCTCTGCCGAATTCCCAGGAATACGGCGGGGGTTTCCAAGCCCATGTGGGAAGCATTGTCAGCCTGTGCCTGGAGGTGCAAGAAGAGGGAGATTGGGCAATTTCGGCTTCTTCACTCCCACTGCCTTCATCTCACTTGGTGTTCACTCTTTCCAAGTTCTCTTGGCCCCTGTGCCAAGGCAGCCTGGATCCAGCCAGGATATTTATAGAGCTGGTACAGGACTGGGCAGCTAGTGGGAGCAGATGTTTTCTGATATGGGGAAAGGGAGCTATTTATACTGGGAGATGAAAATTAGTCAGAGGGGAGGCTGCAGCCATAGCTGATGTTCCCGTCCTCTCAATGCTGGGGAAGTTCTCCAGATCCTCGGGTGAAAGTATTTCTCACCCTCCCCGCCTAGACAGTTCAATTCAGCAGACGCTGATCGAGTGCCAGGCACTGGGTGGGCACTTAGATAAATAAGACAAGGCCCCTCTCCTTGTTGCAGTCAGGGAGGGGAGACCTCAGGAAGCGAATCATCACGACATTTTTCATCACGGCCAGCTGAGAGTGCCACGGGAATGCAAACTCCAACACAGTGGAGGCTGCTGGGCCTAGAGTAAGGGTGGTGGGATGGGGAGAAGAGAAGGAGTGGTCAGGGAGGGCCACAAGGTTTGTGACCGCTAACCCGACTTGGAAGGATGGACAGGAAAGGTGCAGGGGGAAAGGCATCAAGGTAGTGGGAACAGAATTCAGGATGTGGAGGTTTTGCAGCCTGACTGATGCCTTCTGGAAACATCTAGGAGTCAGACATGGTCTGAGGGCAGAGGGGCTTCCTGAGGGATTTCAGAGGAGGAGCCTGAACAGGTGAGCTGGGGCTGGGCTGTAAAGGGCCATCGTCCACACTTTCAGGAATGGGGCCTCACGCCTGCTTTGCCTTTAGCAGGAGAAGCCGACAAAGCTTTGTAAGGAAGGAAGCAATTGTTATTCCAGGGAGCAACGGAAACTATGGATCTGTGAGCAAGTTCCTCCTGCGTCTCCAATGTCCTGTGGCACCATGCCTGGCACACAGTTGGTGCCCCATAAATGCTTGATGAAAGGGAAGACTCCCTGAATTACATCCCTGTCTTGGGGCGGCGTGCAGACCACCCATGAGTCGAGTCCATGCAGACTTACTGAGTGCCAGCTACAGCTGCAGGCACCGACCCCCTCCAGCCCCTTTTGGCTGGGCCAAGCCCTCCCCAAGATTTCTCCCAATTGTCCTTCTCCTGGCCGCTGCTCGCCGGGCAGTCCAGCCTCTGCCCTGACCCCCACCCTGATTCTGCCTGTTGCTTTATCTCCGCTTCAGCATCAACCCAACATGGGTGTAGCCTCATTCTTTCCACTTGAAAACCGAGTAATAATAATAATAACAGCAAAAGCTCTTTCTGCCTATTCTCAATGAAAGTCTGGGAAATGGAGCAAGTTTACAAATGCAAACAACTTAAACTGAATATTAGCCTTTTCCTCCTTCTTAAACATCCTCGAGCCATTTCTGCCAACTCGGTTCTTCACCCTCCTTCTTGCCTTTTTTCTCTCCCTCCAGCTCTTCTCTCCTCTTCTCTCCTCCCTAATGCCCATTCTTTTATTATGCAGAAGAATTTAAGGAGTTTGGGGGTCTGGTTTTGTTTCTTTGTCTCCTTTTCTCCTAACTCTGAAGGCCTCACCTTTTACCCCTTAGCTGAGCATTTTCCTAAACAAAGACCTTTTGTCCCCTAGGAAGAAGGCTGGTTCTGTAAGGTCAGATGGTCATTTTTCCCACACCACAGCCTTACGGAGCAGCCGTGGGATAGTCTGTACCTGGCACCATAAAGGAGAAGAAAAATCAGTGCTGTTCTCCAGGCAAATGTTGGAGAAGGACAAAGATTCTTTGCTTGACCAAACTTTTGCAGGCTCCTGAACCTTCTAAACCCATCTGTGCCCTTACTCGTGAAATCCAGTTTTAGCAGAAACCCTGTTAAGTCAGTTCATCAAGAACAGCCCATCCTTGATATCTCATCACCCTCATATCTGATCGGGCTCCTCATCCTCCATCACCTCCCGGGAGATGTCTGACCACCCTGGGCTGTCTTCAGCAAGAAAGCCAGTCGATCAGTTTAGCCAGAATCCCCGTTATTCTTAGGAATTTTCCATTCACTCACCCCCAAACCCCTCCTTGGCTATAAATTCCCTTGGCCCACGCCATATTCGGAGTTGAGTCCATTTTCTCTTGCCCACTGCAAGACCCCTTTGCAGTGGTCCCCGCACTGATTGCCATGGCCCCCCTTGAATAAAATCTGCCTTACCGTCTTCAACAAGTGTCACTGGATAATTTTTTCTTTAACAGGAGAAAAGACTTAACCCAGAGCATGGCAACTGAGTATTTAATCGCTTACTTAATAGGTGGCTACACTACAGATATGCAGAAAGACAGAGGAAACATCTCTGTGTGGGCTGGGAGCAGAGAGGACAGGAAAAGAGCTCTTCCAGATGCCCTTATAAGGAAAGAATTAACACTCCTGGGCAACTAATTGGGTTTCAGAGATGGAGATGATGGAGGTGAGAGAGTGGAGGCTCATTGGTTAACCTTGGAGATGAGGAGGATCGGGGGAGGGCAACAACACAATGAGGAAGATGGAAAGAGAAGCTGTTTGGGGGAAGAAGAAAATATGAGTTTTAAAGGTTTTGAGTAGGAGGAGACAGAAGCCGAGAGGCACCCACTGGGCTGAGATTGTTTTCTGAGCCCTGTGAACGAGAAGAGCGGCCAGCACCCAGGCGAGGCCAGGGAGGATGCTCCGGAGCAGCAGCCATGGGCTGTACTCATCGGAGAGCGTCTCCACCGGCAGCGACCTCTGTCCTCAGCCCCGAGTGGGTGTCACATTCTCCATGGACTTTGTCTTTCTACAGGGATTGGGATCTTGTGCACAAGTCCTGGTGTGTTCCTCACCCTTAGCAGTTTGATACAAATTCTCATTTTCTTCTCCGAATGCTTCAAAGGTTTTCAATGTAATCCAGACATGTCCCACCTGACTTGCATATTTCTGTCCCACA
Source organism: Equus asinus (assembly GCF_041296235.1). NCBI lineage: Eukaryota > Metazoa > Chordata > Mammalia > Perissodactyla > Equidae > Equus > Equus asinus. The sequence goes on along the minus strand of NC_091794.1, from coordinate 106,910,348 downwards.
TCCATTTGGCTTGTCGGGGTTAGTGGAGGAAGTCAGGAAACCAAAGCGGGGATGCCCCTGGGCTCAGCCACTTTGAGCAGCCCTCCACCCACCATGGCTCAAAAGGGCAATGAGGCCATTTTGGTGGTACCACAGAGAGATGCGCCAGGACGGGCGGCAGAAGCATGCCAAAGCCTACTCTGCGGGGGTCTTTGTGGAAAAGCAATGTCAATTCCAACCAGAGGCGGACACATGTCCCGAGGAGGAGAGGAGGTGAGGGAGAGGCCCCAGATCCGCAGGGCACTCTGAGGCCTGAGGACACAGTCACAGACAAGCGGTGAAATGAGAAAAAATAAGGGCAAAGGTGGCAAGTGTTTCATAAAGCTAAATATATTCCATTTAAAGGCCATTCACTGGTCATTTACTCTGAGATTAAGTAATTCCATGAGAAGAGCTTTCTTCTTTAAAAATGATCAGAATAGTATGTGGCTGCTGCCCTTCAAGTTCTTATTTGGCAAAATGAGAAGTCGGAAACATTCGGTAAGTCCTTCCAATTAGAAAGGATGAAAAATGGCTGGTTCTAGGAAGCCATGAATTTGAGGGTCATCCAGGCTCCAGTCCGCACCTCTCCATCGCCTGGTTTGCCAACAACACCCGCTGAGCGAGCCACTCTGCGGCGAGGTCTCCAGAAGGAAGGTCTGAGATGGAGAACAAGGAGTTTTTCCAACTTATTCCTGAGAATGAGCTCGAGCATCATCTTCTCTCTTTGCCTCCCCGACTCCCCACTCCCCCTCCCCACCACATGAAATCTCCCTTGTGAAACTGTCGAAGGGCAAAAACTTGCTCAAAACAGGCTGCAGGACATAGTGTGCACAGGTGCCAGTCCCCTCCAGGGCAGTGGTGGCCAGAACACAGATCCCCAGGGGACAAATGGCCAAGCTGACCCATAGAGGCCCCCAATGAAACTAGAGCTGCTTTTGAGATCCAGCGCCCCAGTTATCGCAGGAGTAGCCTGGGGCTCTGGAATTAAAGTAACTAGATTGTGAAGCCTCCTGGGCCACCTCCCCGAGGTCTCCAGCTCCCTCTGGGTGCCTGTGCTATGGGCGCTGGGAGCCCAGTGAGGCCAGGGGCCAGGCCACCAGTGCAAGAGGTGTGTCAAGACTGGCCACCTCGGGGAAACTCAGAAACAACACAGACCCTCGAGCCAAGAATGCAGATTGCTCTAGGGCATGGCTTCTGCATGAGCGTCAACTGTACCTACTGGCAGAATTGAGGGAAATTTGCATCCTTGTGACTTTCACACACATGTACACACACACCATTTTGTGGCATGACTCCCACCCCTTGCTCACCTGGAGGGAGAGTTGGGATCCCTCTTCTAGGGGGTGGCTTCACCTCTCAGGCTGAGCACCCCAAGTAATCTTCTGAGCAGCTTTCACTCGTGGGGCCCCGTGGACAGTAAGAGCTGTGATGATGGAGAGCCTGTCCTTGGATAAACCTCCCCCCACACGTATGGCAGAAGAGCGTGGCCCAACCCTTGTGTGCCTGAGGTTCATCTCCTTATAATGACCAACAGCCACCAAGAGAGAAAAAAATGTCTTGGCGCAGTTTCTTGGCATAGCAGCTGCAGCCCAGATTAATAGGGTCTATTTAGATAGACTCTTTAGAGAAAGGCCTCATTTTGTCAGATCCACTTTCTTGGGATCTCCTTACCACAAAAGATCCCAAATGGGATTGAGGCTGTACTAGGAAAAGGGGGAAATTATTTTTGAGTTATAAAATGAAATGGAAGCCAAGAAGGAAACTCAGTTGTAGTCTACTCTTGTCGTTCAACACAAAAATTGGTTCTTTTATCAGAGCCCTTGGCAGGTCAGCTGTGTTTTCTCTCATAAAATCATCAGGCTACCCAACAGGAAACTGCACTGCCTTGCAAAGTGGTGCAATTGTGAGCATCTGGAAGGAGCGCCATCCCCTTTCCTGAGCCTTTGAAATTTAGAGGCAAGACCAGGATAGCGATAACGGAGGTGTGTGGCGCCCTCTGGCGAAGGCGGATGAGAGCACCCGGAGTGGGCTTCCATCTGCACCAGGCTGGCTTCCATCTCCAGTCACCTAACGTCTCCCACCTTTGTGCCAAACCCAAGACGAATAGCTTTGCACGAGGCCCTTCAAAGTCCGCACCTTAAGGCAACGTGATGCTGATGTGCATCCATCTGTGAAGACCTAATTTAGATTTTGGCCAAGTGGGGAGGGAGGTGTTTATCCCCATCAGGAGGTGCACAGACCAGTGAAGGGCTGAGATCACAGAAAGTCAGATGGCAAGGGGGCTCAGGCCTTGTGGTCCTAGATACTGCCCACAGGTCCGAGGGAAGGAAGCCAAAAATGCTATGCTAGCCAGCCATCGCTGCTGCAGCCCGGGGTTTTCCTCCAGGGTGAGGACTGGGCAGACATAGGGAAGCCTTCAGGTTAAACTAGGCATCTCTGCCCGTCTGGGATAAAAGTATCTGTCAGATATGATCATAGAAGGCCCCGGGGCATATTAATAACAAATGCCACGTGCTTGTAAAAGGGCATGGTCTCAGAACAACCCAACACCAGGACTCACCTTAGGTCGAGGGGAAAAGTTCGTGAAAGGCCAAAGAAGATGGACTGTCCTCTCTAGGCCCCGACTTGAAGCCTAGAGAAGTTACAGGGAGTGCTTTCTGGATGCGGCCCCAATACTGCAAGAATCTCTCCAGGCTCAGAGTCACGTGCCTGATGTTTCCAGGTCCCAAACTGAGATTCCTGACAGGGCCGGGTGAGTTGATGCCCATAAATGACACCCGTCTCTGTGTGGCATTGATAAGGGGCGCTCTGCACGTGAACCCAGAGTCACTGGGGAGCCAAGAGGAATTTCTCTGTCTGCCTTATGTGAGTTGTTCAGGTGGTGGGTTCTGAAATTCTTTGGAGGGATCAGCCACAGACTGAAAGAGGCTGGCACACCTCCTGCAGAGGGTTTGAAGGTCCTTGAGGCTGGGCTCTTGGAAAGCCCAGCAGGGATCCTGAGAAAGAAATTCACAAGATTCCTTCATGACATCATCCATCCCACTAGAGAAAAGCGGAAGGTTGCCTGTACTCTCTGGCCTTAACACGCCACATTCTAGATAGATTTTTTTTTTTTTCTGGAAGTACAAGAACACCAATGATCCTTGTATATTCAGTGAAGCAGGAAAGTAAGAGTTTTCTTAGATTCAGAGTCTTGGTGGCAGTGTTGGGAGGGAGTCTGCCCCCGGAGGAGGGACATGGGTGTGGGAGGAAGAGACTGAGTTGCAGGTTCTGTTCCCAGCTCTTCATCTTCGCGATGCCTTCAGCTCTCACCCCTATTCCCTTTTTTCTTATTCTTACTTTTGTGGCATATAATTTTTTTTACTGAAATATAATTCGTGTACCATACAATTCACCCTTTGAAAGTGCACAATGCAATGGTTTTTAGTATATTCACAGAGTTGTGCTTCCATCACCACGATCCATTTAAGAACATTTTTCACCCCAAAAGAAACCCTGCACCCTTTAGCCATCATCCCTCACCCTCACATCCCCTCTAGCCCTAGGCAATTACCACTTTCTCTATGAATTTGCCTATTCTAGACATTTCATATAAATGCATTGTACAATATGCTGTCTTTTGTGTCTGGCTTCCTTCACTTGTGATCTTTTCGAGGTCCATCCATGTTGTAGCGTGTATCAGTACTCCATTTCTTTTTACATCTGAGCAATTTTCCATCAAGTGGATATATAGTAGCCCCCTCTTATCTGCGGTTTCACTCTTCATGGTTTCAGTTACCCGAGGTTAACCATAGTCTGAAAATATTACATGGAAAATTCCAGAAATAAACAATTCACAAGTTTTAAACTGTGCACCGCTCAGAGTTTCATGATGAAATCTCAAGCCGTCCCTCTTCACCCCGCCTGGGCGGCGAATCATCCCTTTGCCCAGCATGTTCGCGCCAATACCCTACCCGCCCGTTAGTGGCTTGGTAGCCCGTCTCGGTTATCAGATGGATGGCTGCACTGTTGTAGTGCTTGTGTTCACCTAACTTTTATTTTACTTAATAATGGCCCCAAAGCACAAGAATAGTGATGCTGGCAATTCGAATATGCCAAAGAGAAGCTGTAAAGTGCTTCCTTTAAGTGAAAAGGTGCAAGTTCTCGACTCAATAAGGAAAGAAAAAAAATCATATGCCGAGGTTGCTAAGGTCTGTGGTAACCTTTATTACAGCATATTGTTGTAAGTGTTCTATTTTGTTATTAGTTGTTGTTGTTAATCTCTTACTGTGCCTAATTTATAAATTAAACTTTATCATAGGTATGTATGTGTGGGAATAAACATAGTATATATAGGATCTGGTACTATCCGAGGTTTCCGGCATCCACTGAGGGTCTAGAACCGTAACCCCGGTGGATAAGGGGGCACGACTGTGCCACATTTTATTTATCCACTCACCAATTTATGGCTATTTATTTCCACCTTTTGGCTATTATGAAAATGCTGCTATGAACATTCGTGAACATGATGTTGTTTACACATGTGTTTTCATCTCTCTTGGGTAGATACCAAGGAGCGGAATTGCTGGATTATATGGAAACTCCGCGTTTAACCTTTCCAGGAACTGCCAGACCATTCTCCACCCCTATTCACTCTTCAGGAGTCCTAAGAATTGGTCAGTCATGTTTGACAAAAACTAACAGTATCGCTGGATCTTTCCAGAAAGACTCTAAACAAGTACTAGGGTGAAATCGAAATTTTAGCTGAGAAAGTTGACTAACCAGCTGCTTTGGTTAGATGAAATTAATAATAATAATTTTTAAAATCCCATTCTGTATGAACTTTTGTTGAGAAGTCTTGTAATTCCAACCAGCGCGTTATGGCCACATCCCTTCGAAAGAAGGGAGCAGAGAGGGTCGTTTGACTTTCCCTGGCAGTTAGGATGCGCTGTCTACAGGGGTCATTCATTCATTCTCTATGTTTATTAAAGGCCAGTGGCAGGTCAGGCCTGGGCCAGGTGAACAAGATAGGCACTGTCTGTGCCTTTGTGGGCTAACTTCTAGTATGCGAGAGAGAGCCAGGTGAACCTGACAAAATCATCACTTTGCAGGTAACAGAGGCACTGAGAGAAAATAACAAAGATGTCGGGGGTGGGGTCTGCTTCAGGTAGGATGGTCAGGAAACCCCTCTTTGAGTATTAGTTGTGCCACCATAAACTGTTACCACAAGCTCAGCAGTTTGAAACAACACCCACTTATTAGCTCACTGCTCTGCAGGTCAGAAGTCTGGGTGGACCCAACTGGGTTCTACTCACAGCATCTCACGTGGCCAAAATCAAGACCCTGGGCAGGCTGGGGTCTTACCTGGAAGCTCTCAGGAAGAATTCACGTCCAAGTTCGTTCCAGTTGTCCACAGAATCCAGTTTCTTGCAGTGGTAGGACTGTCAGTCTGTTCGGGCTGCTCTAATACAACACTGTAGACTGGGCAGCTTAAACAACAAATATTTACTCCCCAAGTTCTGGAGGCTGGGAAGTCCCAGACCAAAGCGCCAGCAGATTTGGTGTCTGGTGAGAACTCTGCGTCCTGGTCCACAGACAGCCATCTTCTCGCTGTGTCCTCACATGGCAGAAGGGGCAGGGGAGCTCTCTGCAGCCTCTTTTATGAGGGCACTAATCCCATTCATGAGGGCCCCACCCTCAGGACCTAACCACCACCCTAAGACCCCGCCCCCAAACGCCACCACACTGGGGGTTAGGCTGCAACATATGAATTTGGGGAGGACACAAACATTCCGTCCATAGCAAGGACTGAGGCCCCCGTCTTCTTGCTGGCTGTCAGCGTGCCCCCTCCATCCTTCCTTCTTCCGTGCCCCTCCAACTTCACAGCAGCAGTGGCCATCCAGCCCTTCTCCTGCTTTGTGCCTCTCAACTTCTCCTTCTGCCACCAGCCAGAGAAGGCTCTCTTCTTTTATGGGCTCATGTCCTCCTATCTTAAGGTCAGCTGTCATAGCACAACCACAGGAGTGACGCCTCATCATAGTCACAGGTTCAAGAGATCAGGACATGGAATGGGGGAGGGGCAGTTTTAGAATTCTGCCAAGCACAGAGGTGACACTGAGACCTAGAGCCTGAGAGGAGGTGAGTATGTGGCCAGTGGGGTTGGAGCATTCCAGACAGCGGGCAGCATCCTCCTTGAAGGAGGAAGAGGCCAGCGTGGGCTGCAGGAAGGTGAGCAATGTGGAGCATGGTCCAAGAGGAGGTGAGCGAGCCGGGGAGACCCTCTCAACCGTCAGGGTCCTCACAGACAGCTGTGCAGGATGGAGCTGGAAGTGTACTTGCTAGGCCCAGGACACTTGGAGGAGACTGCTTTCTAATCGCTTAAGATATGATGTACAATTGACATGCAATAAACAGCACGTGTTCAAAGTGAAGAACTTGATAACTTTTGACACGTGTATACATCCATGAAAATATCTGCACAATCGAGAAAATGAACATATCCGTCACTCCCAAAACTTTCCTCGTGCCCTTTTGTTATCTCTTTCTCCCACCCCTTGTGCACCCCCATCCACGGGCAGCCACTGATCTGTTACCTGTCACCATAGGGTAGCTTCGCATTTTCTCGAGTTTCTACAGTATTGTTATGAGATGAAGTGTGTCCCCTCAAAGTTCATATGTTGAAGTTTGAACCCCCAGGACCTCCGAATGTGACTGGATCAGGTGAGCCCTGATCTGTTCAGCTGGTGTCCTCATAGAGAGAGTTAGGACGCAGGCACACACAGAGGGATGACCGCGTGGAGACATCAGAAGATCCACCTACCAGGCGAGGAGAGAAGCCAGAGAAGAACCTGACTTGTCGATGCCTTGATCTGGGACTTCTGGCCCCCAGAACTGTGAGAAAATAAACATCTGTTGTCTAAGCCGCCCAGTCTGTGGTGCTTTGTTAGGGCGGCCCCAGGAAACTGATACTGATAATTAGTGTGTGTGTTTTGGTCTCCTTTCATTCAGCCTAAATATCTTGAGATTCATCTATGTTTTTGCGTGTATCAGCAGTTCATTTCTTTTTATTGTTGAGTAACGTTCCATCCTACTGATATACCATAACTTATTTATCCATTCACCTGTCGGTGGGCATTCAAATTGTTTCCAGTTTTTGCTTGTTGTAGATAATGCTTCCATGAACATTCATTTACAAGTCTTTGTTTTTTTAATTTTTTAATTTATATTTATTTATTTTTTTGAGGAAGATTAGCCCCAAGCTAACATCTGCCGCCAATCCTCCTCTTTTTGCTGAGGAAGACTGGCCCTAAGCTAACATACTTGCCCATCTTCCTCCACTTTATATGTGGGGCAGCTGCCACAGCATGGCTTGACAAGGGGTGCCGCGTCCGCACCCAGGATCCGAACTGGCGAACCCCGGGCTGCCAAATTGGAACGTGCAAACTTAACCGCTGTGCCACAGGGCTGGCCCCTACAAGTCTTTGTATGGAGAAATATTTCCTTTTCTTTGGGGTAAATACTGAGAAATAGAATGGCTGGGTCATATGGCAGGTGTATGTTCATCTTTTTAAAAAACTGCCAAACTGTTTTTCCAAAGTGGTTGTACTATTAGCCATTCTAATAGATATATAGGAGTAAGTCATTGTGGTTTTAATTTGCATTTTCCTAGTGACTAAGGGTTTCAGCATCTTGTCATAATGGTTATTGGCCATCCAGTGAGAAAAACATGTTTATTAAACAAAATATGCATTTGTTTGTTGAAATATTTTGCCCATTTTTTAAATGATTTGCTTTCTCATTATTAACTTTTGAGAGTTCTTTATATATTTGGAATACAAGTCCTTTATCATATATCTGATTTGTAAATATTTTCTACCGATCTGTGGCTTGCCTTTGGTCTCATAACAGTGTCTTTCAAAAAAACAGAAGTTTTAAATTTGGATTCAATGTATTTTCTCAATTTGTTCTTTAATGGATTAGGATTTGGTGGCACCTTGAGAAATCTTTGCCAAACCCAAGGTTACAAGGTTTTCTCCTGTGTTTTCTTCTAGAAGTTTTATAGTTTTAAGTTTTACATTTAAGTCTTGTTTGGGTTAATATTTTTATATGATGCAAGGTATGGATCAAGGTTCCGTTTTTTGTTTTTGCATATGGATATTCAGTTGTTCCAGAACATTTGTTGAAAGACTATCCTCTTTCCCCTGAATTGCCTTTGAACTGTTGTTGCAAATCTGTTGTCCATATTTGTGTAGGTCTATTTCTGGGCTCCCTATCCTGTTCCATTGATCTATTTGCTTGTCTTTATGCCAGGACCACACTGTCTTGATTACTGTACCTTTATAAGTCTTGACATCAGGTGGTGTGAGACCTCCTCTTCCACTCTTCTTTTTCAAGTTGTTTTGACTCTTCTATGTCCGTTGCATTTCCGTTTGAATTTTAGAATCAGTTTGTCAATTTCTACCCAAATTTCTGCTGGAATTTTGACTGGAATCGCATAAAACCTATAGATCAATCTGGGGAGAAGTGATACCTTAACAGTATATTTTTAAATTGAGATATAATTTACAGACTATAAAATTCACCATTTTAAAGTGTACTATTCAGGGGTTTCTAGTATATTCACAAGATTGTATAACCATCCTCACTATCAAATTCCAGAACATTTTCATCAGCCCCAAAAGAAATCCCCTACCCATTAGAGGTTACTCCCCATTTCTCCTTGCCCCAGCCCCTGGCAACCACTAATCTACTTTCTGTCTCTATGAAATTTGCCTATTCTGGACATTTCATATCAATGGAATCTTGTGACATGTGACCTTTTGTGTCTGGCTTCTTTCATTCAGCTTAATGCTGTCAAGGTTGGCCCAGGTTGTAGCAGACACCTCAGCAACATTGATTCTACCACACCTAAACAAATAGAGACACACACTGGCCTGGGACACTGTAGAAAATGCTTTTTAGAATTAAATCTCTGAGATCAGCTTTGGAAACGTGTATGTGTTTGCTTGTTCTTCCTCAGAGGAAGCCGTCCTTCATTTCCAGTTAACTGAGGGGATGGCTGGCTGGAGTTTGTAAAATCATGGAATTTCAGAATTGACAGGCAACTTAGAAATTGTGTAGTCAACAGGTTGCAAACCGGTGGCCCAGAGGCCAACTTGGCAATCAGATGTGTTTGTGTGGCCCACACAGGATGTCCTTAACAGGTGAGCCAACATGGCAGGATTTGGGAGCTTGCAAAAAATTCTTCAAAAATGCAGACGTGTGGCAGCTCAGAGCCCATATCCCGCCTGGTGGCCGTGGGCTGGGTGAGGAAAGGAGCCTGTTCTCCAGGTCTCCTTGGTCCCTGCCACCCCCAAAGGGCACCTCAGCCCTCACAGCTGTGCCCCTCATCCTCAGGTTTACCGCCCAGCCCGTGCACGGTTGAATTTGCATCTACCCCCCAAGAGTCCAGTCTATTCCTTTTATGGATAAGCCCTGGGGCAGTTACCCCATTTTCCTGGGGGCAAACTATGAATGCCGACATTGCATCCTGTGCTTTCCCTACTCTGTGGATGTCCCCCCCCAGTAGGGTGACCAACTCATTCCAATTTGCTTGGGACTTCCCGGGTTTTAGAACGTGAAGTCCTATAACCTGGGAGCTCTCTCAGTCCCAGGCGAACTGGGATAGTTGATTATCCTCCCTCTCACTTCCCACCCTTCTTCTCCACCAAAAAATAAAGTAATTAAATTTTTTAAAAAGTGGTGTTTTAGGGGGCCGGTCCGATGGCACAGCGGTTAAGTGTGCACGTTCTGCTTCGGTGACCCGGGGTTCGCCGGTTCAGATCCCGGGGGGCGGACATGGCACCGCTTTATAAGCCATGCTGTGGTAGGTGTCCCACATATAAAGTAGAGGAAGATGGGCACGGATGTTAGCTCAGGGCCAGTCTTCCTCAGCAAAAAAAAGAGGACGATTGGCAGCAGATGTTAGCTCAGGGCTAATCTTCCTTAAAAAAAAAAACAAAACCCAATAAAGATAAAACTTTAAAAAACAAAAGTGGCATTTTGTTGACCTAAGAGTTGGTCTTTTCTCAGGCCTGCTCGCTAGGCCAGACACTGTATCTGTCAGCAGCACTGTCCCTGGCTTCTTTCTGGTCCCAGAGGTGCACCATGCCCTCCTTAAGGCAGTGACTGCATGGGACTCGCCATTCTGGGCTTCCTGGGCCCCCGGCACGTGACACTGGGCCTGGTGTGGGAGGACGCCTGGCACAAGAAGGGGCCTGGGTCCCAGCTGGCGGCCGCGGGCTGACACCTTGCTGCCAGATGGCAGTGCACCTCTGTTTATGATTAGGTGGCTGACTGCGCTCGGCACCGAGCAGGCCGATGATGAAAGCTGTGAAAAGAACATTGTTATACGACTTTTCATAGTTTCCCAAGTAAATATTACACTCGCTGCTGCTTGCATTACTAATGCCTTGGAAGTGGAGGCCATGATCTGTTCCCAAACAGACTCCTCTTTTTTTCTCTGTCACCTAGGCTCTCGGCAGTGTTGTCGAATTGTTTTCCCGGCTCACCCGTGCTCACAGCTCAGTACATTCCCTCGGATGATGTTGGCACCTGTGAGACCCCATCACACAGCCACCTCATTTGCCAGTTCCTCCGCACTGGCTCCTGATCCAGCAGGCAGCTGGCCACAGGCAGGTGACCCCAAAGTCCTGTGATGCAGCTGAAAAGAGAGCCATGGAAAGGCAGCCACAGCTCCACCGAAACTCTCAGAGGAGACTCTGCTCTGAATAGACAGCTTCAGGCAGAAAAGGACCCTGCTGGACACGTTACCTCCGCGTTCCGCTCTGGGACGCTTAACTCCTTCCTCGGGCCGCCTGGAGACGGCCAGGGAGAGCGCCTGGGCCCAAAGGACTCTTGGGTCTTTGCTGCCTTCATTACTGCTTATAAAAGCTAGTAAACAGATGGTTTGGTTTAAAGAAAATATGCAGCTGGGGTTATTAAAAAGAAAAAAAAGAAAGCAGAAGAATGAAGAGAGGAAAGGGAAAAGCAAGAAGGCTTGTCCGCAGCAGGAACGGTGACAGCTCGTAAATCCCAACACCGCGGGCTCCGCGTGTGTCTCTGGTTGGGGTGACGCCATCCTCACCGAGCTGATCTGTCCTGAAAGAAGACCAAATAAAACCAACCTCGTGTAGAAACGCACTCCCCCGTCCACACGTTCTATGACATACTAGTCAGATGAGTCTGGTGGCACTTGGGGCCAGAGGGGACATGTGTGGGCTGTCCTTTGGGGAGACTGGTCACACAATAGATGGCCCTGGAAGAGATGACCCGGCTGTAAGAGGTAGGGCGGGTGAGCAACCTCAGAGATCTCCCTGGAGTAAGAGAAGACCAGACCATGGATTTCCTGCTGGAATCCTGGGGGTGCTGGGGGTGGGGAGCTTGGTTACGTGCTGGGTGGTGGCCTCAGCCAGGATAAAGCTACAGCCCCCTTGGGTCCCAAGAGCCTTCCCAAGGGAAAAAGCCCAGGGCTGAACTGCAAGACTGAGACTTGAGTAAGGAGGAGGGAAAGACGCCGCTCACACACTCTAGGGACCCCCTTCGCACCCCCCTCAGCATCTCCCCGAGGGTGACACCAGGGTGCCAGGATTCAGTGTGTGGGGGCAGAGGGAGAAGAGAGGATGGGGTGTGGCATCATCTTCTTGTCAGCAATATAATATTCCAGCCCAGCTCCAGAGGGAACTTGTCCCACATCTGAGAGAAGCCACGAGAGACCCAAAGAAGCAGAACCTAACTCTGGATCTATAAGAAGCTGAAAAGGGCAAAGCTCAGCTGCTGGGGGGCTTAGCCGAGGATCCTCACAAGGGTGAGCAGAGGTTTCTCTCTCTTTTACTTCAGCTAAAGCGACACACACAGAAATAGGAAGAAGATGGGGCCAGCAAGGAGCTGGGAAGGGGCCACAGGCAGACGCAGACTAGAGAGAGCCATCGAGGTCCACTCGGGAGGGTGGAGGGTGGGCCACAGCTGGGCTGCTCCACGCTCCTATGCCTGGTCACTTAACGCTTGTCACGAGTCCAGCAAAGTAAGTATGTCACGAGTCCAGCAAAGTAAGTAAAGGAATCAGGGGTAAGCACCGAGAAACTTCCATGTGACTTTTCCCCTTGTTGGGGCCGTCTTATTCTATTTTGTGAAATGCAACTTTGTTACCATTGAATCTAATAGTGAAAGAGAGCTGAGGGCTTGTGTTTGGGACGCCTTTTGTTTCTTCCATTTCATTTTCTGGGGTATGTCATGGTTACTGTATTTCACAATAGCCACAGTCTGCGACGCATTGGAAATTTTAAAAGCTGGTCCTTCCCCGAGGATAGTTGGAGACTTGCTGGCCCGTGGGACGTGAGACGTGGAGAAGTGCATCCGTCCCCAATCCAGGGACAGAAAGAGTGAAATCCTTGGAGCAGCAGGGGCCGCGGCCGCCCTGGGGGGCTACGCGGGGGTGCTGACCAGGCTGCCAGGAGCCCAGGCCCGCCCATGCCACAGGGACACACGGGTGTCACAGCTGCTAGAGCTGGCCCAGCACTGACCAAGCGTGAAAACGGGTGATGGGAGCCAGCCCTACAGTGGGGAGGTCCACTGGCTACAAACGGGAAGCGACTGCCCCTGGCATACTACCAGGAGCAGCGAGGGCTCTGGGGGCAGGGGCTCCCCCGACTCCGCTGGTTGGGGTTGTCAGGACTCTGCGGTTACCCTGCTTTCTCCTGCCCTGCACATCAGGTGGACGCCAGCCCTGGGAACCCAGGTTGTACAGCACAAGGAAAAAGGATGCTACAAGACCACCCCTCCCATTCTAAGTATGTTTCCCAGTCCCTGTCTTGACACCCTCATGGCCTGTGGGACAGGGAAGGTGCCGGGACTCCTCTGTGTTCTCTGCCCCCTGGAGCTGGCAGAGAAGGACCACTCGAGTCTCTCGGTACCTAAAATGCTGTTGGCTTCAACCCCAGAGAGAGCACGGTCGGGGCATGGCTCCACTTATATCAAGTACAAACCCAGGCAGACCAAGCTGCGCCGTGAGCGGCTAAGACTGCGGTTACCCTGGGGGTACAGAGATGAGGACGGGGACAAGGGGGCCTTTGGAGGAGTGGGTCACGGGCTGTTTCTTGATCTGGGTGCTGGTGAAACGGCTCATTCAGTTCGTGAAAAGAACTTGTACACTTACGGTTTGTACATTTTCTTCCTGTAGGTTAAGCTTCAGTAAAAACCTTGAAAAACCTATTGGCTCCAACCATAACGGCAAAAACAAAATAAAATATTGGGACAGAGGTCTCGCCCGGCTCTGCTCTGCTTGTGTGAAAAGCGCTGAGTCGTAGGACCACAAAAAAGAACAATTCCCCTGAACGAGAGTCAGGATCTGTTTTTTGGGTCACTGTTTTCCCAGGTGGTTGGGGGTGGGGGAACGGTTGACTCATTTGCGCCCCCCTCCCCTCCCTCATCCCCACCGTGTGGGGCTGGATGGGGGCCAAGGGCTGGGAGATTTGGGCTGTTGCCTTGGTAATGCTTAAATATTAGCTTCGAGTGATGATGGTAAAATAAATAAGCAGGAGCCTGGGGGAGCTCACAGTGGCCCTGCCCATTGTTCCAGATCCATCCTCAGTCAAAGCCCAGGCACGGAGCTGCCTCTGGGCAGAGGAGCCTGCAGCTCTCTCCAGCGGGGACAAAGGACAGGTTAGGGGCTGCATGTGCCCGGATGCCCAGGGACCCATCCTCCATGCTAGATGTCCTGTCTCAGCAGACACTCCTAAACCTCTTGCTCACAGCCGTCTGGCAAGACAGTAGCCAAGAACCCAAACCCAGAGCCTGGGAAACTTTCTCCATCTCTGAAGGTGGGGTGGGCACGGAGGGAGTTCACGGAGCTAATATCACTGCAATCAGTAGCTGTGCTTGCTTTCAGAAGGCGAGGGCAAAGAGAACAGACCTGTTTCTAGAGGCCAGGAGCCACGATGCCCCGACTTGGGGCACATCCAGGAACGGGGAGCAGGGGAGTTGAGATTCGAAGCAGCAGCCAAGGAGATGAGGACCCTGGTCCAGGAAGCACAGCATAGCTCTGCCCAGATAAATTCTCAATTCCAGTCCTGGCTCTCTCGCCAAGAAGCTCTGTGATTTGGAGGTACATAGCAAGTCCTTAACTCCTGTGGGCCTCAGTTTCCCCATCTGTAAGCCATTATTTTTATAGACGGAGGCAGGCGAGAATGGGACTCCAGCCCTGGGAACGAATCCCCTCGAAGCTTCTCCCAGCACGCTCTCCCCACGCAGCTGTGGCAGATGTGCAGCGTGCATTCCAGGGTTGACGACTCGGCTGCCCTCGGGGAAGTGGAAACTGCTCGCCTCGCCCATTCCGAAAGCATCCAAATAATAAACCTCCACTGACGTCTTGGCTCGGAAGGTCTGCTTGTCCTGCTGTGTGTGCAGGGGAGGGGAGAGCATACCAATTTGGGCAGGGGTGGGGTGAGGCAGCTCCCTCTGGGCAGCGCTGAAGCGTTGGGCGGTGCTGGGAGGGGCCCTGAGTGTGACAACGAGCATTAGGTCACCGCTGTCCTCCCCCAGGGGTGGGATGTGTCAGCAGGCAACGATGGGCCTTGAGATGTGATTCATGGCAGCGAGCATTCCTCGACCCGCAGCCTGCTGCTGCCCTCCCCAGCGGACTCCTTGTATTCTCTCCCTCCTGCTCCGTCCTCCCAGGGCTCCAGCCTGGGGCAGCCAGGAGGGCGTGGGGTGAGACATGCAGCAGCAGGGGCTGGTGCCCCCTGGGGACCCTCAGGATACTCCGTTTGACATGTTGGTCCTCTCCGGGGCCACAGGCAGCACAGTGATCAGAGTGGACGTTCACTGAGCACCTCCTATGTGCCATGGGTCCAATGCTTTCCGTGCTAACTGTCCTTTGATGGGGTGGTCTTGTTTCCTCTGGCTGCTCGTAACAAATTACCACAAACTGGGTGACTAAAAACAACAGAGATTAGTTCTCTCACAGTTCAAGAGGCGGGAAGTCTGAAATCAAGGTGTTAGCAGGCCCACAGTCCCGCCAAAGGCTCTAGGGGAGAACCCTTCCCAGCCTCCTCCAGCTCCTGGTGGCTCCAGGTGTTCTTGGTTTGTGGTCCCCTCACTCTACTCTCTGCCTCGTCTTCACGTGGCCTTTTCCCTTCTGTGAATGTCTCCCTGTGTGTCTCTCCTCTTCTTACAGGGTCCACCCTAAACCCAGGATGATCTCATCTGGAGATCCTTAACTGATTACATCTGCAAAGACCCTATTTCCAAATAAGGTCACAATCTGAGTGGTTATGTGGACACGAATTAGGGGATCCCCTTTTTACAGATGTGGAAACTGGGACCAGGGAAGTGTACTGGTTAGTCCAGAGTCCCTCAGCTGGTAAGTGGTGGAATCAGGATTCAAATGAGGGGCCGGCCAGTGGCGCAGCGGTTAAGTTCACACGTTCCACTTCTCGGCGGCCCAGGGTTTGCCAGTTCAGATCCTGGGTGCGGACATGGCACTGCTTGGCAAAAGCCATGCTGTGGTAGGCGTCCCACATATAAAGTAGAGGAAGATGGGCATAGATGTTAGCTCAGGGCCAGTCTTCCTCAGCAAAAAGAGGACGATTGGCAGTAGTTAGCTCAGGGCTAATCTTCCTCAAAAAAAAAAAAAAAAACGGATTCAAATGAGGCCACTTGTCCCAGGACCCGCCGTACTGTTTCTGCCGGAGCCGGATGCCTGCGAGAACTCCTACCCTGCACATTCAGGCAGGAGGGGCAACAGGTGGGAAATCCTCAGCCTTCAGGAACAAAACATCGTCCCACACTCCAGTCATTCTCTAACTTCAGTTGGGGATGAATCTCTGAAAGGAGCTTATAAAATCACTCTCAGACGTTCTGACCCAGTTGGCTGGTGGGGGAGAGGAGAGCCAGGATCCACCTTGTAAACATGGCCCTCAACTCCAGGTGACTCAGTGCAGGTGGTGGTGCAGGCGGATCCAGGACCACATCCTGAGAATCCCTGAAGCATCCACTGAGACCAGACCCCAGGCTGGAGATCAGTCCGTCTCCAGCTCAAGTTAGGAGCAGAGAACACAGCTCAGCCAGAGGGACCGGTCCCCATGCCCGAGCCAGATGCCCAGTGCCAGGCCTACGGGAACCAGAAGTCCTAGTCTGGCTGCAGCCAGCTTGTGCCAGCAACCCAAAGAGAAGTTTTGGATTCAGCTGCCGATCTTGAAGGAGCCAATGCAGGCTCATTCTGGGAGAGCCCCAGGCAGCGCTGGGCTTTGCCCAAACCCCCGCATGGAGGGTTTGGAAGGGCCCGAGAGGGAACTCAAACCCTCTGCCCTTTACGGTCCCAGTGCGAACAGCTTTTCCCAAAGACCAGCCCTTTCTCATGGCGGCATCACGCGCACATCCTCAGTGCCAAGTGGTAATGGAAGTCCAGCCCTCCAAGTGTTTCTGGCCAGCTGGGGCTGCAGCCCTGCACCCGATGGAGCATCCTTCCACACCCAAAGCCGGGAGGAAAGCAGGTACAGCCAGTGAGCAAAACGTCCTTGGCATCTCACTGGAGCCCGCTCTACCAGGTCTCATGAAAATACATGAGCTCAGCTTCTGGACCAGCCTCGCAGGTTTCCACGGCCCCTGCCGTGAGCAGTGGCCCCGCTGGTGCCCACTCCCAGGATTACCTCTGGCTTACAGTCCACTGCAGGTTCCAAACCCTCTGAGGTTTAAGAAGGGAAAAAGCAGGAAGAAAGGGAAGGAAAGAAGACCCTGCGGAATGAGGGAGCCTCCTAGGACGCCTGAGGGATGGACATCTGCTGTGTTTTTATTTTTTACTGAGGTGAGATTCACATAACACAAAATTATCCATTGCAAAGTGAACAATTCAGCGGCGTTTAGTACATTCACAGAGTTGTGCAGCCACCACGTCTGTTTAGTTCCAAAACATTTTCATCTCCCCAAAGGAAGCCCCCACCCATTCAACAGTCACTCTCCGTTCCCCGTCCCCCAGCCCCTGGCAACCACTAATGTGCTTCCTGTCGCTATGGATTTACCTGCCCTGGACATTTCAGATAAATGGAGTCACACGATACGTGATTGGACGTCAGTTGTTTTTACCTGCCCAGCAGCCCATTTCCCCTTCTCCTGTTCGCAGAACCCGCATTTTACTTTGGGGAAGTCATCCCACCCCTCCCCACAGTCCATGTGGCTGCCCACGCCCTGCTTGCAGCGGCGGGCCTGTGACTCAAGCCTTGCAAATCAGTCACCGTGACTGGTCCAGGGACAGGTTTGTGACTCAATCCCAACCAATGAGAACAGCCACAGGACTTTTGCTGGAGCAAGTGTCTTTCTCTGCTTGGCTCACTAAATCAGCAGACTAGAAGACTGGACTTGCTGGCAGCCACCATGCAGGGAGTGCCCACCTGAGAATGAAGCCCATGCAGAGGAAAACAGAGACAAAGGCAGAGGCTGGTTCTTGTCAACATTGTCT